>NC_092257.1:16637912-17242912 GCF_036320965.1 Panulirus ornatus | reverse complement strand
ACCCGATTACTTCCCAAAGAAGATTCTGTTCCCCTTGACTGCAGCGGGATCCGCCTCCCTCCTCCTCCTCCTCCTCCCCGGCTGATCCTTCAGAAGCCGTGATGGTTGACCTCCGCCGCGCCGGTGCTGGAGGGAGGGAGGGAGGTGGGAGGGGAGGAGGGTGTCGATTTTCTTCTTTGAGACAGAAATGAAAAGGTTCATTGTGGGAGGCAGGTGGAGGCTGTTCAGGCAAGTGGCTCGTTATTCAGGTCTTGGCATGTATCCTACACCGCCGAGTGAGGCACTACATCCTTCTGTCCTCCTGCTGTGTTCCTTCCCTCTCTTCTACCACCATTCTCAAGCTTCTTCTTCTTACTCCTCCTCCTCCCCTTCCCTCTCTTCTACCACCGTTCTCAAGCTTCTTCTTCTTCCTCCTCCTCCTCCTCTCCTCCTCCTCCTCCTCCTCCTCCTCCTCCTCCTCCTCCTCCTCCCTGGCCTCGCCTCGTTTCCCCCCCCCCTCACCCCTCTTCCCCCACCTCGCACAATTCTGCCCCCTCTATAATCTCTGGCCTCCACCTTCGCCAGTCTACGTTTGGCTAACACCTTCAGCCCAGCAGGAGTGTGTGTGTGTGTGTGTGTGTGTGTGTGTGTGTGTGTGTGTGTGTGTGTTAGGGGAGCGTGGTTGTTAACGTGATCACAACTTCTCCACATCCCTCACCCCGACGCTGTTGACCTCCTTGTTACCTGCACCTCTCCTCACTCCCTCCCTAATACACTCTCTCTCCCCCAGAAGACTCTTCCCTCACACTCTCCTGTTCCTCCAGCATCCTTCACTCTTTTTAGCAGTCATTCCCCCCCCCTCTTCTGCGCCACCTCTCTCTTTCTCTCTCTCTCTCTCTCTCTCTCTCTCTCTCTCTCTCTCTCTCTCTCTCTCTCTCTCTCTCTCTCTCTCTCTCTCTCGCCTTGGTCGTCTTACCTTTCTCCCTCTCTCTCTCCTTCCTTCTGGCCTCCTCCCTTCCCCCAACCTCCTCTGGTCCTTCCTCGAACTTCTCCACCCCCACTCACTCTCTCCCTTCCCCTGGTCCTGTGATGTTGGTACCACGAGTGTCGAGTGTGTGTGTGTGTGTGTGGGGGGGGGGGCGACCTGGCCCGCTGGGGCGGGTGCACCCCACACCTATCGTATCTCTGAACTGCCCAGGGTCTACGTCGCACTCGTGTAGTAACTGAGTGTCGCAAACTGGCCCTGAGGGAGGAGGAGGTCTGTCACGATGGACGGACCATGTGACCCGTTCGTTGCCTCATATCGCGTAGGTCATTACCTAATTGTACCTACCAGGAGGGACCTTGGCCATACCTACCAGGAGGGACCTTGGCCATCATGGAGTTGCCCTTGCATGTTCATCATGTAAGGTCACGATTTTTATTTTCCATGAGTAGTTGTATCTACTTCATCTACTCGCAGCGTGTTCCACCCGACCACGGCTCTGCTGCTGAGGACATGTCGTGTAGTGTGGTGGTAGTGTGGTATCCCTCTACCCTTTATCTTTCACAGAGAACAGATCGACGAGGATTTTCCTTCCTTCGTAACTGAACATCACTCTCGTTTGGTAGCATTTTTCGCGACGTGATTTTTTGGACGGTGTGTCCCGGTCCTCTCCGGCTTCTGAGGTGAGGGCGAGGCCCAGCGTGTGTGTGTGTGTGTGTGTGTGTGTGTGTGTGTGTGTGTGTGTGTCCGTGTCCGTGTTGGTGAGGCGGTCGGCACTCGAGGTGTGTGAGGGAGTGTGGGAAGAGGAGGGAGGCGGCTGTGGAGGGAAGTGCTGGGTGGGAGGTATGGTGAGGAGGAGTGAAGGCAGGGGGCGTGCGTGGCCGGTCAGAAGGGTTGGGGTGGGAGGAGGAGGGGGGTTTGCTCGCTAGGTCACCTCCACCTCCCCACCCCATCCCTTCCTCACCTCTTACTGTGATGACTGCCAGGGAGGCGACCAGGGCGTGGCCACACACCTCCCTCCTGCACACCCCCACACGCTCGCCACCACCCTCTGCCAACACACACACACACACACACACACACACACACACACACACACACACACACACACACACACGAGGACAGCCGCCCCTCCTAACGCTGCTGGGAAAGTTGACGTCTTCAGCTGTACGAAGTACGTGGCGCACCACAGCAAGGTTATACCACACCAGCGGACACGTCCCTCGCCAGTGTGTGATTCACTCCATCACTGGGGGAGGCAGTAATGCTCTCTCTCTCTCTCTCTCTCTCTCTCTCTCTCTCTCTCTCTCTCTCTCTCTCTCTCTCTCTCTCTCTCTCTCTCTCTCTCTCTCTCTCTCGTGCCTCTCTCATTTCCCTACGGTCACCTCTCCATCCCCGCCCCCTCTTGGTGGTTGTTTCCCCCTCTGGCCTGTGATGTGCGGTGGCGTCAGCGACAGGCTGACGCTAGCGGTGTCAGCGGCGGGTTGGCGACGGTGGTGTCACCAGGGCGACGGTGGTGTTGTCAACGTCAGGATAACTGTGGGTGTGTCAAGGGCGTGGTGATAGTGGTGGTACACACGAGTGTGTAGGAAATACAGATAACGGAAGGCATGTTGGCCAGTGACGTAATTATCTGGGGTTAGGATGGGACAGGAAGGTTCGATCCCCCCACCACCATCCTCCTCCACCCCCTGACAACAACAGAGTGTACGAAATGGAATGGAAGGGTCTCTATTTTTCTTACCCTGTATGACACTGTACTACACTACGGCAGCAATGGTTTTCCCCTCGGGGGAAGCCAATCCCTGAGGCAGGCACGAAAGAAAACGAATTAGTATACATTTACATGTAAATATTTGTACATTCCTTTCATTTCGTGAATACCCCGACTGATGAAATATTTGTCAAACCTATTTTTAAAGGTATATATATATATTGTCTTTCCAATAACAACGTTTGACGGGAAGTTATTCCAGTGTTCAACAGATCTGTTTGGAAAGAAGCTCTTTTTCTTCGTGTTATTCTTGTATCTATTAGTTTTAAGCTTTATTTTGTTCTAGTAACTGTATTGCCTTGTAGGTGAAAAAGATCTCCATGATTACCTTGTCGAATTCATTCATAGGTTTGAAATCCTGCATCAAGTGACCGTGAAGTATACATGTCCCTGAGAGTAAAGAGATTTAGCCTCTCTTTCTTAAAGTAGATTTTTTTTTCTTGAGCCGGAATTGGTTTTGTGTCTCTTCTTTGTACTTGTTCAAGATGATCTGCGTTTGGTCCTCAGTTATAGTTCGAGGGACCAGAACTGTACTGCATATTTGTTTCATGGTACAGAGAGTCTGTTTCTTGTAGACGTTCTTAGCTGTAAACTCTGTAGCATTCTGTTTTATTTTATTGTTTGCTGCTGTACTCTGTTCAGTGTACTTCAGGATGATATTAATAACAAATCCAAGATCATTTTTCGATCCATATAAGATAACGGATTAACGAGCATCAGTCTCCAAATTGCTGAACTTTACTACATTTGTCTGTGTTAGATTTCATTTGTCATATACCTGACCACTGTGCCAAGGTCTCAGCCAATTATTTCACCGTTTTGCTGAGGTATAGCTTTACCTCCTGGGTTTGTATTGTCCACAGATGTAGAGATCATAAGTTTAACGCCCAGTGGTAGATCATTTAAGTAGAGTATGAAGGTCGGGGCTCAAGGATTGGCGGGGCCCAAAGAGTGTTCCCTGTGGCACCCCACTTGTTACATTGAGCCTAGACGAGGCCTCACCGTTTAAGACCACACGTCGCTTCGGTATATGGTCTCCTATGCTTTGTGATGTTCATCGACACAGTATTCACTGGAGTATATTTTACCAACTGCCTTTTGAACATCCAGGTGTAATGCATCTAAAAGTACTTTTGAATCGTATGTGTCATATGTAACGTGGAAAAAAAATTTGGGGGTAAATTCGTTTGACAAGATCCTTTGTTACGGTAGCCCATGTTCATTGTCCGTTGTCATATTTTGATCCAGAAATTTTTACACAATTGTGTTTCAGCTGCAGGATACCAACCAGTGTTGTTGGCAGCGGCAGGGTGACGATGGTGTTGTCAGCGGCAAGGTGACGATGTTGGCAGCGTTAGTGTGGCGTTGGTGTCAGGGTGAGGGCGGGGCTGGTCACAGGAGCCTCTCATGTCAACAGAGTCGCACCTCTGCTGTATACACAGCAGCAGCCACTGGAGGAGAGGAGCGCGCTTCCCGCACACACCTCCACCTTATCACTTCTGGTGACTCTTAATACCCGCGCCGCTGTGGCCGCCACGCCTCCAGACTACCCTGTGTGTGCTCTATGTTCGGCCTTAGGTCTAGTGATTTTTTAAGGGTGTTTTGTACGCGGGTTGGAAGAGATTGTGGATATCTGGGTCCTGTGTGAGTTACGTAAACCCTTGGGAACGACGGTACGACCCTTAGGCAGGATGGTACGACCCTGGAGCACGACGGTACGACCCTTTTAAGGACAGGCACTTTGCTGGCCAAACTCGGGGACTCGGTTGGACGTTTTCTTTATCAGTAAGTTATGGGTCGACCGCTGTGGGGGTGGGAGCCACGGGCAGACAATGCTTGCTGCTTACGCGGGGATGAAAAAAAAAAACAGGAATGTGGGGGCGTGGTGCTTGCTTGAGTTGTGGGGGCGTGGTGGTTGTTAGGGTTGTGGGGGCGTAGTGGTTGTTAGGGTTGTAGGGGTGTGATGGTTGTTGGGGTTGTGGGGGCGTGGTGGTTGTTGGGGTTGTGGGAGTGTGGTGTAGTGGTTGTTGGGGTCGTAGGGGGCGTGGTGGTTGTATCGTGGTTCTAATGTCTTTGCCCCCCGACGCCCCATCCCTCCGGGACCTGTTTAGTGGAGATAAGGGCGACGTTGGTGATGGATGGGGCGTGAAGCCCGCAGGGTTTACTCAACCCGGAACGTGCAGGGCTCGCGACGCCTCGATAAACCCGGCTTGAGTAATAGTGCAAACACATAAAGGAGGCGCGGGCCAAGCACTGATATGACTGGCGCACGGGCTGTGGCCAGGTTTTAACGGGGCGAGGGTGAGTGTTAGTGCTGATAGTGAGGGACGGTGATGAGTGTGTGTGTGTGTGTGATGGTGATTTGCAGATGTCATGTGGTGGATGTTTTTATGGTGTGTGAGGTCATGATTCTCGATATGGTGAGGCTGTTTGGATTAAGGATGGCGAGCCGTCTGCTGTACCACTTCGATTTTCATCAGTATAGATATAGAAATTGCGTCGCAACTGTAGCCGTAACGGATACAGAAGCAGTCGTGGTGGACTTGTAGATTATCTTGCATTTGTATCCGTTGTAGCCACAGCTACAGTGTGAATTTCTACAGCTGTAGTGATGTAACTGTATTAGCAGAGCAGCATTATACATGTCATGAGGCCAGCGAAGGCCTGTACATGGCGAATAGTACCAGTCGTCGCATCCCTGTGTGACGGGACAGTAACAAGAGTGGAACAGCATCGTAGTAAAATGACCAGGAACAGAACATAACACAGGAAGTGAACAGGCGATCAATATTAGCGTGGCGCATCTGTGGCGCCCCCAACACCTAATGAACAAAAACAGCAAGTCAACAAATGTATGATACAGTGGCAACTGTGTATTACTGTAAACTGCACGGCTGACGGGCGGAACTGGAGTCATGCAAGGGATAAGGACTATAAGGGAGTGGTACTGGAAGCTTTGGTAAATGGCTGGGGAGAAGGGAAAAAAAAGTCGTAAGCATTTCGTATGAGGAGAACGTGTCCCAGGTTTCATAAGACCCAAGTCAGGAGAGGTCGAGGATAAGAGATAGTAGAGATAGATAAGTTTCCGAGTCAGGAGGATCGATAGAAGGAAGGTGTGAGAAGGTTATCGGGTGTGAGGAAGTCATGGCAAAGGCGCAAGGATGAAAGTCTTTTTCTATGATAGTGTGGTCATAGAGAACGTAAGGTAGGTGGATAGAGAGAGAGAGAGAGAGAGAGAGAGAGAGAGAGAGAGAGAGAGAGAGAGAGAGAGAGAGGAAGTTAGGAGAGGTAGATCATGGAAGAGATGGACGGACGTAATGAGGTAAGTCATTAGGGCTATGAAAATTCCTGATGGCAATGCTTCAGGAGTAATTGGGGGATTCCACGAAGTGGAAAGCTATATAGTGTACGGAGATGGTAGGACTGGAGGCTTTGGTCTCAGCCTGACGAGATCAACTTCTTGCGTAAAGTGAAGAAGCAAAGGAACACTTTTATAAGTGTGGATGTCGGTGTTTCAGTGTACCACACTTAAAATAGGGGTCAAGGATGTTTGATTTCCGAGATTGCGTGTACACATGCGAGCGGACGCTTCAGAAGAGAGTACTGTTGAGGTATATTGGCACAGCAGCAGCAGCAGCTTCACCACCAGCACTACATCAGCAGTCAAGCGGTGCAGTAGCTGTTTGCAGCTGTGGGCAGAGAGCGGCACAGTAGCGGTGCCGTGCACCAGAAGCAGCAGTCAGCGGTGTGAGGCAGAAGGTGGCTGGGAAAGTTGGATCATTAAGACATGGATACTAGTGTTGACCATATCAGGGTATGGATCTGGGGGTCCGTTTCCTGACATTGTGGTGCGAGGGTCCGCCTCTCTCCGCCACCCAGACGTCGTGGTGAGGGAGTCTTACCCCCCCCTGACACGATGGCTTGGGGGGAGCTGGCCGTCCGTCCTCTGACATAATAGTGCGGGAGGAGGGGGCTCGCACCCCCTGACACAGTGATGCGGGAGGAGGGGGCTCGCACCCCCTGACACAGTGGTGCGAGGGAACGCCTCCCCCCATGACACTGTGATAACATAATGAATGATTACCCCTCCCTCCCTCCCTCCATGGGCAGTGGGATGACCACGCCCACACATGAAAGACCATGGGGGCCGCCACACCACGCCCACAAGACCCAGCTTGACCTGAATACATCACCGTTTTTCCTCTGCCAAGTCTCGTAAATGTCAGGCGTCCTTGAAACACACAGTGAGAGGCGCGGGGGAGTGTTGCTGGGTCAGGGGTGTTGCGGTAGCCGTCGTGTGTGTGTGTGTGTGTGTGTGTGTGTGTGTGTGTCATGCACATATGTCACGTCTTGACCCATGCCAGGTGGACGCCCTGATCAGTCGTCGAAGAACAACAGTTAGGTGCGCCACTTGGCCGACATCTTTGCGAAACCGGAAAATGTTTGACCGTTCGGTCGGTCGTGCGGGCGGACGGACGCCTGACCTTTTCGACCAGTTCATCCTCTTGAGGCACCCTTACGACGACCCTTGAGTTGGATGACCTTGTCTTTGACCCGACCTTTTACGGTCAGGTCAAGGCCAGGCCGTCATGCCCAACCGGCGTACCAGACCTCGTATCTTGGTATCATGCCCAAGTATGATACTCGACCACATGCTCAGGTATGATACTCGACCACATGCTCAAGTATGATACTCGACCACATGCCCAGTATAATGCTCAAGTATGGTACTCGATCACACACCCAGGTATGATGCCCAAATATGATACTCGACCACACACCCAAGTATAATACTCGACCACAAACGCAAGTATGATGCAAAAGTATGATACTCGACCACATGCACAGTATAATGCTCAAGTAGGTACTCGACCACACACCCAGGTATGATGCCCAAACATGATACTCGACCACATACCCAAGTATAATACTCGACCACAAACCCAAGTATGATGCACAGATATGATACTCGACCACATGCCCAGTATGATACTCAACCACGTATCCGGTATGATACTCAACCACATGCCTAGTATGATAACCACATGCCCAGTATGATACTCGACCACATGCCCAGTATGATGCCTACAATTAATACCACTCTCCACCTGGCTGGACTCCCTACCTCCACTACACAGGTAACCTTTCCGCCAGGTGTATTTCCCTGGTCGTGTGGGTAGGACTGGCTTGGGTGGGTAGAGGAGGAGGAGGGAGAGAGGTTTGGCATAGAGCTCCACCTCCCTCCGTCCGCCGCCTCCGACCCCCCCAGTTGACCTGGCTTTCTCTGTGTCTGGGTGTGTGAGTTTCCGTGACCCGTCATGAGTGAGGCAGGCGGGGGTCTGCCCACCTCCCAGCCCTACCCTAATAGAACAGTGTTGGTGATGATGTCATGACCTGTTTCTCCCAGTGCTGGTGATGACGTCACTCCTAGGGATGTTGGTGAATATAGACAGTGGTCGATGACGTTAGCGCGGGTGTGTTGGGGGCCGGGGGGGGGGGGCGCGTCTATGGTAGTGGTGGTGGAGGAGGTGGTGGTGACGGCGGCCGTGCGTCACAGTCCTCCTGGAGTCCGTCGTAACGCCGTGTGACGTGGTTGCGTGACGGTCTCCGTCACCAGATGGTGACGTGTCGACACGGCGACGGGAGTCCATGTCGTGTCACACAATCCGATAAATATGTTATAATTATTGAAAGCTTCATGATAATTATTTCCATGATCGCTTTGTTGGGGGTGGAATGAGGAAGGCTTAATTGAGATTCGGGTAGCGAATTGATGGTGACAAATAATGTTTTTTCATGGAAGCAATTGTGAGTGTCATGAGTTGTTGATAGTGACGGTACCGCAGTCATGTGTAGGTGATGGTGACGGTACCGCAGTCATGTGTAGGTGATGGTGACGGTACCGCAGTCATGTGTAGGTGATGGTGACGGTATTGCTGTCATGTGTAGGTGATAGTGACGGTATTGCTGTCATGTGTAGGTGATAGTGACGGTATTGCTGTCATGTGTAGGTGATGGTGACGGTACTGCAGTCATGTGTAGGTGATGGTGACGGTACTGCAGTCATGTGTAGGTGATGGTGACGGTACTGCAGTCATGTGTAGGTGATGGTGACGGTACTGCAGTCATGTATGTGTAAGTGGTGCCTCACCATCACTGCCAACAGCCTCGTCATCCCTACCACCAGCCTCACCATGGTTGCCAACAGTCTAACCATCACTGCCACCAGCTTCACCATCACTGCCACCAGCTTCACCATCGCTGCCAACAGCTTCACCATCGCTGCCAACAGCTTCACCATCGCTGCCAACAGCTTCACCATCGCTGACAACAGCTTCACCATCGCTGACAACAGCGCTTCCAAGAACCATCCCATCAAAAGGGGTTCGTCACGCCGGCTGAAAACTTCTGATTAATTTCTGGAGTATTGCTCCTACCCTCACCCCCCATCCCCACCCCACGGCTACCTCCCCCTCACCCCTCCCCTAACCTGCCTTCTCCCCAGCCCCCCCCATCCCAGGGGGGTCGTGTGCTCCCCTGTGATGAAATATTCACCCCAGCCGCTCAGGTTAAAGGCTAGACCATCATCATATCTATGAGGCGTGCTGTCGTGCACAGCGGTCGTGCTGTCGTGCTCAGCGGTCGTGCTGTCGTGCACAGCGGTCGTTCTGTCGTGCACAGCGGTCGTACCGTCGTGCTCAGCGGTCGTGCTGACGTGCTCAGCGGTCGTGCTGTCGTGCACAGCGGTCGTGCTGACTTGCTCAGCGGTCGTGCTGTCGTCCTCAGGGTCGTGACGTCTTCCTCAGGGGTCGTGCCTCGTCCTCAGCGGTCGTGCTGTCGTGCTGAGCGGTCGTGCTGTCGTCCTCAGCGGTTGTGCTGTCGTGCTCAGCGGTCGTGCTGTCGTCCTCAGCGGTCGTGCTGTCGTGCTCAGCGGTCGTGCTGTCGCCCTCAAGGGTAGTTCTGCTGTGGTGTCAGGTCACAACATTAGTAGTTCTGCTGTGGTGTCAGGTCACAACATAGATGGTTGTGTTGTGGTGTCAGGTGACACGCCAGATGGGCGTGGCCGGCTTGGTGTGTGTGTGTGTGTGTAACACCAGGTAACCCATGGTTGCCTTTGTGGCCGCTGAAGAGGTGTGTCCTGTAGGAAGACGTGTATTTTACGGCACAAAAAAATCTTGTCATTACCCAGTCTATGAATTTTTTGGGGTGTTGCTGACGACCCGTGTCAGGAGTCAGTCAGTCAGGATCCCCTGACGGTGCTGACGAGAGCGTGAGGAGTGGAGGGTAGGTCGGGAGGTGGTGGTGGCCAGTCACCCCTAACACCATTCCCTTTAATAATCTGACCAACAGCCATGGGCGACGCCCCTGCCGCGCTGTACTCTGCCGCCCCCCTCACCTGGCGGACGGCTGGCCCGCCTCACCTCCCTCCCTCCCTCTCTCCCTCCCTCATTCCCTCACATGTCCAGGTATGCAGCACTACACACACACACACACACACACACACACACACACACACACACACACACACACACACAGCCTCCACTCCCCCCTCGACACCTCCTCCGTCGCATGTAAGCAGGACCCATCCGTCGGGGGGGAGGAGGGAGAGAGGGTCCGGACACCTTCGTGAGAGGGAAAGTTTCAGACCATCTCTCGTTCCTTCTTGTGGAAGACCGCCAGATTGACTCGTGTCTCGCTGAGGCAAAAAGTTTGATCCTTACCTCGTCCTGGTTTTTGTCTCGTGGTGCCAGAACAGCGTGTGTGTGTGTGTGTGTGTGTGTGTGTGTCCTTAAGAGAGACACGACCGCATCAGTGTTTCCGCCGAGGGAGCTGCAGCGCCTGAACAACCCGCAGGAATTATTACTAAGGAGAGAAAATGGGATGCCCAGAGCACTTGTCATGGTGACCATGCTCCCATAAGACTGCTGGGATGAACCCATTACAGTCACCACACACACACACACACACACACACACACACACTGGTACAGTTACAGTTCAGGAACATTATTGATACTGTAACGCTTTCCAGTCACTTAGTTTCGTGGGTATCAAGTAGGCACGACCTGTATGCTGGGGTTCTGGGACGGTGTTCACCCACCGGATCCCCTGGGTTGTGGCGCGGTGCAGGGAGGGTAGCGCGTGAGCGACTGACGTCATGTATTAGTAGTGCAAAGTTCCGCCCCTGGTGTGAGTTGATAGACCCGTCGCAGCTCGGGGTGGTTTGGTGGGGGCGTGGCGGCAGTGCTGGGTTGTGAGGGAGGGTAATATCGCTGGCTGGCCGACCCTCACCTGCTTGCGTGCCTGGCGTGCCGTGCCTGGCGTGACTCCTGTGTGGCCGTAGCAGAGGCGGCCCGGCACAACACGATGCTGACCACAGATAAGGTCGGGCCCACCTGGGACCACTGTCCCCCTGGCGGGGACTTCCTCTCCTCCGACCCGCAGAAGGTGTTACAGTCTCCTCAGACCCTGGAGACATGAGGGGGTCCTCCGCTCCGTCCACTTGCCTCCCTCCCCACAAAGCATCAGGTCCACCGCTGTACTGGCCTCACACCACCGAGGGTACAGTAAACTAAGCGATATTTACAGCGTCGGCTGCGCTGATTACGTACCGACGTAATTCATGCGAAGACGGCCAGCCAATCAGCATCAGTGAATTTAACGAACCACCTGCTGGCAAATTATTCTTAATGCACGGGGGGCCGGCCCCCCTCTGGTGCGGCCGTCCCCGGGGAAGAGGGAGGGCTGCTGCTCCTGCTCCTGCTGCTGCTCCTGCTGGAGCCACGATCTTATTTAGATGATTAGTTACAACGTTTGACACGGGAGGCGGGGGATACCGTCCCCGCTACACCGTCTCCTTCGTCAGGAGGCTGGAGAGCTTGCTCTACCGTGTTCTGACGCTTACCGGGCTGAAATGGTGGATGAAAAATAAGACTTGTAGGCACTGGGCTAATGATAGGTGGTTCACCCACTCGTTACGGTGCACCGCAACGTACCACGCAGGTACAGGTACACTGGCGACGGTACATGATTAGTACAAGCAAGTGGCGTAGCGGGTGGATGTTACGTCATGCCGCGGGAGTTTAATGTGCTTGAATCATGCAGTAAGAAAGGTCACCCCAGCCTTGTACACCCTCATCTTCACGTCCTCACACAGTGCCACCCCAGCCATGTACACTCTCATCTTCACGTCCTCACACAGTGCCACCCCAGCCATGTACACTCTCATCTTCACGTCCTCACACAGTGTCACCCCAGCCTTGTACACTCTCATCTTCACGTCCTCACACAGTGCCACCCCAGCCATGTGTACACTTCCCTACCCCCACCTAAGCGTAACCAAGGGAAGGTGGAAAGTGACGTCACGAGAGAGTAATGAAACTTGGTTCATACAAGGTGAAGATGTAAGCCTGTATACCGTACACCTTCAGGGCACGTGTCTGGCCGCTCCTCAAACACGAAGAAAAAGAATGACTGGGAAAAAAAATAACTGCATTATGTCTCTCCGAAGAAATTATTTGGAACTCGTTCAGCGTCTTTCTATAGGGAGCCAAATATTTCCCCCAGCCGGATAGGAAAAAAATACATTATAAAGTTTACATTTTGGAAGTAAACTGCGGCAGAAATTATGAAGTTGCTGGAAAGAGAGAGAGAGAGAGAGAGAGAGAGAGAGAGAGAGAGAGAGAGAGAGAGAGAGAGAGAGAGGGGGGGGGGGCATTTTAAAGTTGTTGTCCGCGAAGGAGAGAAGAGTTGGTTGGTACGATGCGAGACTGATGTTAGAAATATGATGTGGCCTTGTGTGTATAGCAGAGGGCCAGGTTTGGTAGTGCTGTGGGACCTAGACCTACCCACAGTAAGGTATGGTGGTGCTTAGTGGTAACCATGGTAAGGTGTGGTACCCAGTGGTAACCATGGTAAGGTATGATACCCAGTGGTAACCATGGTAAGGTATGGTACCCAGTGGTAACCATGGTAAGGTGTGGTACCCAGTGGTAACCATGGTAAGGTGTGGTACCCAGTGGTAACCATGGTAAGGTATGGTACCCAGTGGTAACCATGGTAAGGTGTGGTACCCAGTGGTAACCATGGTAAGGTATGGTACCCAGTGGTAACCATGGTAAGGTATGGTACCCAGTGGTAACCATGCTTAGGTCTGTGATGTAAGGATAGTGGTCTGTGGCCTCATGACTTCCATGTATCCCATTTGGTACTTATCTGACATCCACTGTGTCCCCTCCCAGGTACCTGTGACCTTCACCTGTGTGACACTCAAGTATTGACCTCCCGCCCCTACCTGTTGACCCTCACCCACCTGGCACTCATGACTCAGCCCCAGTACCTGTAACCAATCCCACGTGGTACTCTTAACCCGAGTCTCAGCACCTGTGACCTACGCTTATCTGGCACTTGAGAGAGGGGATACTACTGGAGGGAGAGTTGCTTGAAGTGTCGAGGAGGACTGGCCAAGTTACATTATCATGGGAGCGTGGAGAAGAACTGGCCAAGTTACATTATCTTGGGGGCGTGGAGGAGGACTGGCCAAGTTACATTATCATGGGAGCGTGGAGAAGAACTGGCCAAGTTACATTATCTTGGGGGCGTGGAGGAGGACTGGCCAAGTTACATTATCTTGGGAGCGTGGAGAAGGACTGGCCAAGTTACATTATCTTGGGGGCGTGGAGGAGGACTGGCCAAGTTACATTAGCTTGGGGGGCGTGGAGGAGGACTGGCCAAGTTACATTAGCTTGGTGGGCGTGGAGGAGGCAGCTTTAAGGCTATTGTTGGGGGAGTGTTTACTCTGCTCGTGGGGCTAAGTGCTGTCTCCGCCTCGCTCCCACCTTCTTCTGAACGTGACCTTAACCTGTACTGACCTTGAGCTGGCTTGACCTTTTTTGGTATTAATGATATGGCTTAGTAATCACCTCTTCGCCTGACTTGGTAAAGACATTTTGCTAATCTGATCTTCTTAAGTATTCTTGCCTTCCTCTCACTTGCCGTTGGTTCGGTTCGGTGCGGACCTGGACCTGCTGTGCTGCCAGTGTTTCACCTCGCCTGGATCCAAGTGCTGAGCGTACGTCCTTGAGGTAACACTGCTCGTGTCCTTGTGACGTCGTAGCCTCGTCTTGGCTCGACCTCGACAGGTTTGACTTTAGCGGGCAGTACGCTGACTAACCCCCCTGCCCTCACCTGACGTGGGTGTTAACGTGATGGGTTTGTTTTTCTTAGATACACATCTTGTGGTGTGGTGGTCTATTGCTGACCTACATCTTGTACTGACCTGAACCTGTAGCATTGGTGCTGACTAGAGCCCATAGACGTGGTGCTGACGTGAACCTGTGATTGTGCTGGTGCTGACCAGGGCCCTTTAGACTTGGTACAGACTTGATGATGTTGGGGCGTCGCACTCACCTGACCTTAATGGTTTTCCACTTCAGTCTAGTCAAATACTCTTTCCTGACTCCATTGATCCCGCCGTAGTGTTAACCTGACCCATATAATTACCTGACAAAGTGTCTGTCACTAAACTTTTTCTTTTTTCACTTTCATAACTTTATTTGACCCGGCTCTGCTATACATAGGGTAAGTGAGGCGGAGGACAGCATTGGTAGTAAAGTTTCGAACTGTCCACAGTCCCTACGGCGCACCCAGCCGGGGGAGGAGGAGGGGGAGGAGGAGTTCAGTATACGACATTAGGCGTAATGGGGCATCAGGTTGCCCCTGTCCATTGGAACGGCCGATGTATAGTGTAGGAGGTGGCGAGGCCAGGGTCGAGAGCCATTCTCCTGCATACATTGACCTCCTCCCACCTCACCTCATGATTGTCCCCACGCAATCTGAAAGAAAAGACGATAAAGGAGAAAGTAAGACGTTTCTGTTCTGGTGGGCGTCGACCTTGCCCCCTCGCAGGTCACTCATATTCGTCCAATTCGAAATCAAAAACACATCTACTGGTTTGCCCATCGCCATCGGCACACGGGTGTATATGGATTTCTTTTTCTTTTTCTTCTTTACCCGTGCTGGTGATGACCTCGCTCGAGTCAGGCTTTACATTTGACGTTCATAAAGAAATGTAAATTTAGCCTGAAGGCGAGATCTTGGGCGGCGCCAAGCTTTTGAAAATCCTAGAAGGACGACCGTGACGTCATGACACATTAGGGCGGGTGAGGGGGCGTCTTCAAGTGTGGTAATCTCCGGCATCCGCAGACCCTCACACACACACACACACACACACACACACACACACACACACACACACACACACACACACACCTCATTTATATAGACTGCAGAAATCCTCAGACCTCATCACAGTCTTCGCCAACACAAACCGCATACACGTACTTCACCAACACAAACCACAGTACCACAGACTTCACCAACACAGACTTCACCAACACAGACTTCACCAACACAAACCACACCACACCAAACCAGGAGAGCGGGCCAGGGCCATCCTAGCAGAAGGAGGCGGCAGCAGAAGGCAGGTTGTGTGTGTGTGTGTGTGTGTGTGTGTGTGTGTGTGTGTGTGTGTGTGTGCGTGTTTGTGTGGACCAAGGTAGTACCTGGGCACGGGAGGGGAAGTGGGGGAGAGGGAGGGAGGGGGGTTTTCTTTTGAGGAAGGAAGGTCGTGTGACACTAATTAGGGCAGGACGTCAGTGGGGCTGCTGCACCGGCGGGAGCGTCACGCCCTTGAGTCAACACAGAGGTTTCCAAAAGGTTCCAACATGCTGGGTCGACCTTAGGTCGAGGGAAGGGAGAGAGAGGGGGGGGGGGGATGTGTCGAGGGCAAGTCCAACCTGCGGATGTAAACCGTTGGCTCCAGCGGGCCTGGCTCTCTCTCTCTCTCTCTCTCTCTCTCTCTCTCTCTCTCTCTCTCTCTCTCTCTCTCTCTCTCTCTCTCTCTCTCTCTCTCTCTCTCTCTCTCTCTCTCTCTCTCTCCTTTGTTCCTGGGATAACATTGGTAAAGGAGATGAAACATGAATATTTCATGGCTCTCTCTCTCTCTCTCTCTCTCTCTCTCTCTCTCTCTCTCTCTCTCTCTCTCTCTCTCTCTCTCTCTCTCTCTCTCTCTCCTGCAGACGCGGCCGGGCTACGTGCCTCCCTCACGCCTCGCTCTCGCTCTCGCTTCGTTTCGTTGTACGCAGGAACGTACCGTCGTGCGCACGACGGCCACGGACGATAAGTTTATCGTCTGCGCCTCGATGCTGGACGTTGGTTAACCGATCATTGTCCAGAGCCAAGAAGACAGACTGTCATTGATCATTGTATTTGGTAATGTAAACGGTTCGTTATGTTCTTGGTAGCACAAGGGGGAGGTCAGGGACGAAGGGAGGTGGGGGGAGAGTTAGGGGGAGAAGGGGGGTAGGGAGTGGAGACTACGGAAGGAAGTTTCGTTTAAAGAATTTCGAGGTCGAAAATAACAGTGTGTGTGTGTGTGTGTGTGTGTGTGTGTGTGTGTGTGTGTGTGTGTGTGTGTGTGTGTGTGTCCTCCCTCGCTTGTGTGTCTGTACGTCTGTGTTGGAGTACCTGAGTGGCGACCCTTGAGTGCTCCTGTGGCACGTGCGTGCGTGTGTGGCCCTTCAGTGCTTCTGTGGCCATTGAGTGCATGTGTGATGGCCTTTAAGAGCATGCGCTGCCCTTGAGTGTACGTGTGGCCTTTGAGTGCTTGTGTGGGTTCGTGCACCATGACCCATGACCGTAGGGGTGCAAGAGTGAGGAAGCGGACGAAGGACTCACACACGAAAAGACTTTTGAGAAGACGAGCGTGGTGGGTGGATGCGCTTCCTTCCCTCAATCAGATCAATAATTTCCCAGCGTTACTCGCGGAGGATATAGATGGCTCCCGTTGTGGTAATCACCAGGAACCAGGGGCTGGCAGCACCGCCCCCTTCCCTCCCACACACACACAGATCACGTTAGCTACGCGCAAGTGACGGAGATCCGTCCCGGGACTTCAAAAACAAACCATCGTTGCGCTAGTTTGTTCGCCACCAGGAATAGCCGCCAGCTGATCAATGGAGGGGCCCCCCTCCACATCCCTTTCCTCATGGTCGGTTAATGAGTATTGTGGACTCTGTCGAAGCTCGGTTTATTTCTGGAGTGTTTTATGAGTGGTGTGTGTGTGTGTGTGGGTGTGTAGTGGCGCAACCCACCGCCCCTCCACTACATGTAAGTGCTCCGGGTAAGAGGGAGAGTATAACTTGCGGTAAAGGTGAGGTAACGTTTGTGGGTGGCAGCCGGCCTCTCTCTCTCTCTCTCTCTCTCTCTCTCTCTCTCTCTCTCTCTCTCTCTCTCTCTCTCTCTCTCTCTCTCTCTCTCTCTCTCTCTCTCTCTCTCTCTCTCCTATTTCCAGTGGCAAGTCATTGATTGTGGCGACCCCGACATTGCATAATTCACCGCCAGCCTCGCACCTGCACCACCCCTGCTGGCCTGGCCTGCAGCTCCTGTTGCTGGCGGCACTGCTCCTGCTGTGCATGTTACTCTGCTAAGTCTCATGTCTCCTCACATGTCTCCGTGATTCCTTCCCCTCATACCTACGTGCTTCCTAGTCTCATATCTGCTTATCTCCTGCTCTTGTGTTTACCTGCTTCCTATTCCCATGTCTACATGCTTCATTTTCTCATGTCTACCTGCTTCATTTTCTCATGTCTACCTGCTTCCTTCTCTCATGTCTACCTGCTTCATTTTCTCATGTCTACCTCCTTCATTATCTCATGTCTACCTGCTTCCTCCTCTCATGTCTACTTGCTTCTCTGCTTCTCTAATTGTCAGAGAGTTTACGGTGTCTGTGGTCGTATTTCTTGTGGGTGCTTTAGAGTATGCGTCATAGGGTACGGGGTAACGACCCACCTCCTCCTCCCCCACCAGTACCGCATCCTGTGCCACCCCCGTCTCCTCACACCTCTCCCCTCCCACCTCACCTGCCTGGCCTCCCCCGCCTGATGCAGGTGCGGTGGCCTCGTCCCACTGCACATACCTCCCGTGCCGTGCCCTCTCTCCTCCTCCTGCTGTGTTGCGCTTGTTTCCTGCGGTTCTTTTGGCCTAGTGAAGGCACAGAGCGGGTCGCTCCTCGGGGCAACACCCTCACACCTGACTGTGATGGTGTCCGCTGGGCAACACTGCTCCTAGCCTCCTCACACTTAACATGTGTGAACGTAAACAAACTGGCGTTATGTATATTTTTTAGAGTTGGGCCACTTTGACATTTCTATAGTCTATGCAGAAAATTGTGACACCGGAAAAAAAAAGATTGGTGAATGCGTAATCTTCAGAATTGAATGTGGGTATTCTATAGGTTGTGAGGCACGAGGAACATGAGATAAAGTGAGTTAACCAGAGGGTGATCGTGAGGGTGGATGGCAGCCTCGTCTTCTCATGATCGACAGGTCTACTGTCACAACTGCCCTCCCTCACCTACCCCTCCCTTCTATTTTATTTATGGATATGCATCACCGCCTTCCTTCGTGTGAGAGTACGGCATAGCAGAGATTCACGTGTCTTAAACCACTAGTCCGTCTGGTAATTTGAGTCCATTTATTTTTCCCGTTCATCAAAGTTCGTGTACTAAAAGATGGGAACATATTTAAGGACCTGATGGTTACTGTCCGTCTAGCGTTCCGTGAGGTACGGTAGGGTGTTACCCCCCCACACTGCTGTGCTGTCATGATCACTGCGGGGACGTGTCTGGTGGACCTGCTCAGCTCGGGATATTCTGTGGAGGAGCTTCGTATGACCCTGTGAAGTGGCTGGCGCCGAAGATTCTGGTATGGCGCTGTCAAGGTTCTGGCGATGCGCTGCCACCACTTTTAACCCAGTGAATACGACAGCGCGACCCTATGGAGTGATGGTCAGTTCCTGTTTAAGGATCGTACTATTGTGCTTATACTATACATGTGAGTGCTGTGTGTCGCAAATGCGTTGCAGAATACCAGACGGAAACAAAAACATCGCCATGTCGCGAGGGAAGAAATCCAAATAACTCGGAGTAACAATGGCTGACTACCTTACCGTCAGCGTACAAAATAATGCAACGGATGCACCTTCCAGAAAGATGGTGGGATAGACCTTGCGGACCTTCAAGACAAGGGAGGGAAAGCCAGTGATGACGCTCTTCACGTCGCTAACACTCTCAAAAAAAAAATACTTCTGACTGCTTATATTGTCCTGTAAGGCGGGCGAAATCACGTAGTTAGAAAGTGTTCAGAGATTAACAAGACGCCATATTGACGCGGATGAGAGTGAAAACACCCGGGCTCCAAGACGACTCAACACATTGCCTGCGTCCATCAGAAACGCTGTGGGATCCATGGGGTGAAAAGTTGCTAAGTCCTTTTCATAAGTACTTACAAAAGTGTACCGCACCAGGTGCCACAATATCCATGGGCTTGGTCGACCAGCGACCCAGCTCAGCAGCAGCTTCGGCCCAGCTTGAGCTGCAGGGGTTAAAAGACCACCCGAAGTCTTACGCCAGGTAGACGCACTTCCTGTTGCAGGTGGGTAAGTGTGTGTGTGTGTCGTCACGCAGGGAAGCATTTCGTATTTGTCAGGGCCAAATTTCCCCCTCCCCCCCGGAATAGAGCAAGTGGGTCAGTTCGTGGTACACCTGTTCACACGTTCTGATATCTGATCCTTCACTCTTGATAAGTCCAGTGACTTTTTTTTTTCAGTGGGATTACCTCCACGGGAAGTTGGTTGACGTCACCAGCACAAACGGAAACTAATGGAACAAAAGCCTGATATAATAAGCCCGTGGTTGGTTAGGTTACCTCAGCTCAACGTAATTGAGGAGTATTAGTGTATTGTTTAATGATATATATATATATATATATATATATATATATATATATATATATATATATATATATATATATATATATATATATATATATTTCTTTTCATACTATTCGCCATTTCCCGCGATAGCGAGGTAGCGTTAAGAACAGAGGCCTGGGCCTTTGAGGGAATATCCTCACCTGGCCCTCTTCTCTGTTCCTTCTTTTGGAAAAAAAAAAAAAAGAGAGGGGAGGATTTCCAGCCCCCCGCTCCCTTCCCTTTTAGTTGCCTTCTACGACACGCAGGGAATACGTGGGAAGTATTCTTTCTTTTCTTTCATACTATTCGCCATTCCTCGCGATAGCGAGGTAGCGTTAAGAACAGAGGACAGGGCCTCTGAGGGAATATCCTCACCTGGCCCCCTTCTCTGTTCCTTTTTTTGGAAAAAAAAAAAAAAAAAAAATATATATATATATATATATATATATATATATATATATATATATATATATATATATATATATATATATATATATATATGAGAGGTTTAGGGAAAATGATTTGGTAAACAGAGAAGAGGTAGTAAAAGCTTTGCGGAAGATGAAAGCCGGCAAGGCAGCAGGTTTGGATGGTATTGCAGTGGAATTTATTAAAAAAGGGGGTGACTGTATTGTTGACTGGTTGGTAAGGTTATTTAATGTATGTATGACTCATGGTGAGGTGCCTGAGGATTGGCGGAATGCGTGCATAGTGCCATTGTACAAAGGCAAAGGGGATAAGAGTGAGTGCTCAAATTACAGAGGTATAAGTTTGTTGAGTATTCCCGGTAAATTATATGGGAGGGTATTGATTGAGAGGGTGAAGGCATGTACAGAGCATCAGATTGGGGAAGAGCAGTGTGGTTTCAGAAGTGGTAGAGGATGTGTGGATCAGGCGTTTGCTTTGAAGAATGTGTGTGAGAAATACTTAGAAAAGCAAATGGATTTGTATGTAGCATTTATGGATCTGGAGAAGGCATATGATAGAGTTGATAGAGATGCTCTGAGGAAGGTATTAAGAATATATGGTGTGGGAGGCAAGTTGTTAGAAGCAGTGAAAAGTTTTTATCGAGGATGTAAGGCATGTGTACGTGTAGGAAGAGAGGAAAGTGATTGGTTCTCAGTGAATGTAGGTTTGCGGCAGGGGTGTGTGATGTCTCCATGGTTGTTTAATTTGTTTATGGATGGGGTTGTTAGGGAGGTGAATGCAAGAGTTTTGGAAAGAGGGGCAAGTATGAAGTCTGTTAGGGATGAGAGAGCTTGGGAAGTGAGTCAGTTGTTGTTCGCTGATGATACAGCGCTGGTGGCTGATTCATGTGAGAAACTGCAGAAGCTGGTGACTGAGTTTGGTAAAGTGTGTGAAAGAAGAAAGTTAAGAGTAAATGTGAATAAGAGCAAGGTTATTAGGTACAGTAGGGTTGAGGGTCAAGTCAATTGGGAGGTGAGTTTGAATGGAGAAAAACTGGAGGAAGTGAAGTGTTTTAGATATCTGGGAGTGGATCTGGCAGCGGATGGAACCATGGAAGCGGAAGTGGATCATAGGGTGGGGGAGGGGGCGAAAATCCTGGGAGCCTTGAAGAATGTGTGGAAGTCGAGAACATTATCTCGGAAAGCAAAAATGGGTATGTTTGAAGGAATAGTGGTTCCAACAATTTTGTACGGTTGCGAGGCGTGGGCTATGGATAGAGTTGTGCGCAAGAGGGTGGATGTGCTGGAAATGAGATGTTTGAGGACAATGTGTGGTGTGAGGTGGTTTGATCGAGTAAGTAACGTAAGGGTAAGAGAGATGTGTGGAAATAAAAAGAGCGTGGTTGAGAGAGCATAAGAGGGTGTTTTGAAATGGTTTGGGCACATGGAGAGAATGAGTGAGGAAAGATTGACCAAGAGGATATATGTGTCGGAGGTGGAGGGAACGAGGAGAAGAGGGAGACCAAATTGGAGGTGGAAAGATGGAGTGAAGAAGATTTTGTGTGATCGGGGCCTGAACATGCAGGAGGGTGAAAGGAGGGCAAGGAATAGAGTGAATTGGAGCGATGTGGTATACCGGGGTTGACGTGCTGTCGGTGGATTGAATCAGGGCATGTGAAGCGTCTGGGGTAAACCATGGAAAGCTGTGTAGGTATGTATATTTGCGTGTGTGGACGTATGTATATACATGTGTATGGGGGTGGGTTGGGCCATTTCTTTCGTCTGTTTCCTTGCGCTACCTCGCAAACGCGGGAGACAGCGACAAAGCAAAAAAAAAAAAAAAAAAAAAAAAAAAAAATATATATATATATATATATATATATATATATATATATATATATACACACACACACGCACACACACACACACACACACACGTGTGAGAAGATGGTGTTCTGCAGTAGTCGCTGATAGGAACAGTTAAGTTAACCTGAGGGAGACGATGATTACTTGTGATGGAGGATGGGGTCCGTGATGAGGGGTAGAGGAAGATCCTAGTATAGGGAGGGAGAGAGGGAGTCCGTAATGAGGGGAGAGAGAGGGAGAAATAAGTGTAGAGAGGGGGAGGGTGGTGATGGAGGAGGAGGGGGAAGGGGCAGTTGTAGTTATCGGTCACATAAGACGTGAGGTTATGAGGGAACAGTATGGCTGGTACAGGGGAAGAGTAAGACGTGGCCGTATAGTGAGACCAGCAGATGATGCTGCAGCCCATATGGACGGAGGCCTTAACTTGAAGAATGGACATCAAACATACATGTTTGTCATTTCCCGCATGAGCGAGGTAGCGCATGGAAGAGACGAGGAAACTGGCTTCCACCCATCTAGGATAAATATATACGTTTAAATTGATCAGAATTGAGCGTGTGATCTAGCGAATCTTTCTAACCCTTGATGATGTGATCATTACACGAAAGTGCACTTGGGAATTTATCGTGTTTCATTTCCCTTTGGATTAGGATATATATATATATATATATATATATATATATATATATATATATATATATATATATATATATATATATTAGCTCTTGGGAGGGGCTGTATAATTAGTTCTGAAAAGACCCGCTTACGTCCTCGGGAGATGACTGCTGTATTGCCATAATATCCGGTTGATCCGCGAGTCGGTATTGTGGTCGTGTTGCTGGCGGTGTGCAGATCCGGGCGCTCACGTCATGGTGACATGAGCTTGTCTCAGCCTTCATGATTGAGGTCAGATGTTCCCTCCAGTGGTTCATGTCCACTTGGCTCTGTGGGGAGATGTGACTCATGAATATGATCGGCTACCGTTTTGCCCTCCCTCCCTCCGCCTCCTCACCACACTTCGCCTCACCTCCATCATCGCCTGCTTCTCCCCTTCATCACTCCTTCCCCGTCCATTTCAGTGATGGTGTTGGTCGGGATGCTGTTAGTTTGGGGGCGCCGTGGGTCGTGGTGGTAGTGCGAGTAGGTGTGGGCGGCTGTGTGGGTGGTGATGGTGGTGGCGGCTGGTCGTCAGGGGTCTCGAGAGGGAGGGTGGGCGCTAGATGCTGGGGTTGTGCTGGTACGACTCCTGCCTGCCTCTGCCGCCGCCGCCACCACCACCACATGAGCAACAGGTTATCATGACCTACTACCCACCTGCACAGCCACATGTGTGTCATCATAAGCCTCACCCAGCCAGAAGTTATGCTGATCCTCCCACTCACACGACGTAATGCAAACCTGGCCTCATATATCTCACCACACCTGGCTGGGCCACCTCACCACACTTGGCTTCTCATGAAATTCACGTGTGTGTGTTTAGTTGATGAGCTGGCTAGGTTGGGTCTGAAGGAACAGTTGGTCTTTCGGGTTACAGGAAGCCAAAATATACAGTTCTATATAAACAGTCGTAAGATTATATACAATGCTATATATAATCAAAGTTTTTATAAAGGTTTTCATGGTAAAAATCTTTGATTTACTTTAAATTCATGCACTTTTATGAAGTTTTGGGATACGCAAAGATTGTATGACCTTACAAATATATAGTTTATATGTGGTGGAAGCGCTTTTCGAAAGATCTCAGTCGGGAGAGCCACGAAGATTTTGTTGCAGGGTCCTCAAACCCGTGACAAACCCTTGCTCATAATGTGTTTTCGATTTGCATATTTCTTTGTACCCTTTCCTGTGACGGTATAAACAAGAGCCATATATGTCTGGAAGTCGGAGAACTGTGCTGGTCACACAGTGTCACCATGATGTCATTCCTAGGAATATTTTTACGTAGTTGCTTGCCCGGCACTGTTTTGTGCTTTGTATCTTAGGGTTACCGTGATAAGTAGGAGTATGGATCGTCCGAGAATCAACAGGTGGTGTAGAGTAACCTCCTGCGTTTTCGGAAGTAGTGATCGTGAACACGGATACGAGGGAGCGGCGTGAGGTGTCTGACTCACGCTGCTGACACCACCAGCTTCCCGTGAATGGTTTGTGACGTCACGTTCATGTGCCATGTACGCGTGTGCTTTGGCTGCAGATAATATTGATTGATATTATAGTACTTGTCTCCTTTTTGTCACAATAATAGTACATGTTTTTGTGCATATAAATCTGCCACTGTTACAATAAATTGCCGTCCATCTTTCGTAATTATAATTGGTATTATCATTAGAGTAATTGGCAACTCAGTCAGGGTTACCTCACTCTAGTGGACGCAAGGACGTCGAGTACTCTCGTATGGCTCCTCTGTGTCCAGTGCACTCCCAGCTGGTAGGAACGTAAGACAATGTGATCCAGAGTTGTTGAAGTTGCTATACTGTTGTTGAAGCGATAAAGTATTTGTGAAAGTTGTGTTGATGTGGCAAAGCGCACGAGAGTGGCCACGCCAATACGAAACCAGTGAACCTCCTGTGTGATGGATTTTACTGATTGTGTACGTGACGTGGAATACATTTTCTTTAAGTGCTGGATATTGCCTGTGATTTTACATATCAGTACACTCATATCAACCTCCTTAAAGACCAAGTGCGCTGTACAAAGATATTAGTTACATATTTGACGTTTAGAAAACGTCCACAGAAAACGCGGTCAGAGTACGGAAAGAGAAGCATATAATACTGTTGCTACGCGAGCTCAGTGCAAGAGAGCGGGTGTGTACCGTCTGATCCTGTGTCCCACCTGCATGCCGCAGTTATATTATTGTTTGCATTCTGGGCACGTTTGCCTCCGCAACCCCTTGGTGACGTTAGTGACAACCATCGACGGAGTGTAGGAGGTAAAGCGTAGAACTTACCCCAAGAAAATGTGCGTTTTATAACACGTTCATTAAACGAGGCTAATAATAAAAGTCGAGTGATACAGAAGTAAGTGCTCCGTAACTTTACAGTTGCTCTACTTCACTCGGATCTCGTGTAACGTCTGAGTGTTGTTTGTGTGCCTTGGGAAGCGTGTGAGAGGAGGCCTTTACCGATTATGGCCATACATAGTGAAGACAGCAAACCCACCGACACAGCTACAATTGACGCTGTTCTGGCCGAGATCGATGCTTTCGCCACAGATCTTTCCTTCACAGATGACGGGAATTCATTTGTAAGTAGAAGTAAATGTTCAGTTCAGTCTACTATGGAGGTACAATGATAAGATGGAATAAGTTATGATTAGATTCCAACTAATTGTGATCAGTTTAGCAACTAAGCACCATCGGAAAGTACCAGATAGACCAAACATACCCTGCAGTAGCCAAAATCTCAACCTATTAATAGTTGATATTAGGGGAGTGTGGGTGGATCAAGCAGGTAGAGAGTCTTTACTGTTGTGATAGGAATATTGGAATACCGTGAAGTGACGGCTAGGATTCCACGGTAAACCAAGCACTATATGGTGCCCACCTTTCTATATATAACAAATGGTTGCTTCACTGCACGAAGGTTTCTCATGTATTTAACTAGAACATTTGCATTCTAAATCAAAAAGATTTTTGGGGGGATGTTGATTTTAGCAGATTGATTCTTTATGATATTGGAATATTGATCAAGTCATTGTTACTGCCAAAGACATCTTCATCAGGCACTAATGATGTGAACTTTCCAGATTTACATGATTTTTCAGTTTGAATTGGCTCCTGTTAAGATAAACACGAATTAGTTTATATATATATATATATATATATATATATATATATATATATATATATATATATATATATATATACATTATGCTACTGTTTGTATTATGTACATAAGGCAAAAATTTTACTGTATTTCAACCAAAGCTGAAAATACTTTTCCCAATTTTTCCCATTGGCATCCTGAAGGTAATCAGTACTTTATACACGATAATTGTAAATATAAGGATTTATTATTTTTTTTAATTTAGATTTTTTATGGTTTACACTTCTTATATTTCTTCAGATATTTTGATGTTACAATTATGGATATTTTGTTAAAAGGAAATCCGCCGCTGATGACCGTTGTTGTGGACGCGGCTCATAACTAAATTATCCATGGACATTCCCTGTTTTCGCCTGCCTTGCTTGTCCAGCCCATGTGTTCTAACCTCATATGTTAAATGTGTCTTGGGTTGTAATTACCTCCATGTGCTTAGAGCATCACAAATACTCAGCAGTTTCTGTAAAGTTCTTTGAAGATAATCGTGAATACACGTAGCGAGGATGTGAATAGAGGAGAAAGGGGAAGACCAATGAGAATAGTGGCAAAATGGCAGGGTGAAATTTACGGCAAGACGAGGAGGAAACGGAGTCTGCGTCAAGACAATACCCAAAACCAAGTAGGGATGGAATGTAATGATGAAGACAATGCTGATGCTACTGATTCAGAAATAGCTACTGAAACTTAAGAACCTCACGAATACCAGTGATTCCAAGTAAATGTAGAACTGAGATCTGGCAGCCCAAATGTTTATACAGTGCCAAGTGTAGGTAATTGAATGTATTTTTTTTTTTTTGCATAATTCTAATTAGATTTGTCAAGCATTGAAAAAATCAGAATTAGCCTTTTTTCTGCGCTTTTTAATTAGTTAAAATATTTGAAATTACTGTATTGTTTTGATGCAAAATATTGTTTTATATATTCTTGTACACTTCACAAGGTTTCTGCTTCAAGCGCCACATGCCTTGTGGAAGCATATGTTATCTTACAAATATTCTAACATGAAAAAGGAGTGAAAAATTTTTCGTTTTGTAAATGTACCTTGACGTTGACAGCCTTTACTCATGTTTTGCTGTCGAGGAGAATTAGTGTACATCAGCTGGTATTTTCTGTCATTTATAAGAGCCATTGATGTTGCAAATCCAGTGGTACATTCTTAAGAAGCAGTAGAGTGAATTCCAGCTTTTGTGTAACAAATTGCAGTACTGTTTTGAGTTTTTTTTTTATACTTCTTTATCAGGTTTTTCCTGAATTTTTGTGCGTCTCCGTGTTGAAGATGGAGACCAGCTACTTGAGGTATTTCATGGGAAATGTGAAAAGGATGACCTGACACCAACGAGTTTCCTCAACCTAGAGAGCTGTTGTGCATCCTTTTGCTTCAGGTTAAACAATATTAGTGATACTCTGAAACCAGCAACAATAAGAAAGTCATGATTTGTGCGTCTGTATATTATGGCGTTAAGTTTAATGTAGTGTCTCCCTTTGCTTATACCTCACACCACTTAAGATGTCTTTTTCATCCCGTTGTTCGGTGTGTAACTAAACTTCCAAGGTGAGGGTTTGTTTGGTCTTCCAGTCTGTTTGATATAATTGGTGACATATTTATTGTTGTACTACAGTCTAGTTGGTTTAGTACACTTCTGAAGAAGCTGTTTAACTTCCTGTTGTGGAAGTCTACTGGACATTATGCTGTTGTACGTAATGTTTCTAATAGTATACCTCTTCATCGGATCTGATTATTTGATTCTACCCATTCTGTCACAGCAGGAGGGAATCGTTTTCCAGTGCATGTAAGGGACTCTGGCTTTCCCAGTATTTTCCATGTGTGTCGTTCTAGCGTGGGCAGTTTTTTCAGCTTTCGAGTCTGTAACGGTTATGCAGTTATTTTACTAACTCGATGCTGGCGTAATGGAATTTTGAACGTTTTACCTGGCTCAAATTCTCCAGCCCTGTGTGGCGTTGATGTAAGCTCAGGCAATATTCCAATGTAGACAACAAATGGTTTTACATGTCTCATTCAGAGCTTCATATCTACAACCGGAATTCGTAGGCATGACAGACATGGATATAAAGAACGAAATGAAATTGAAACAGCTAAAATGTAATAAAACAGAAGCATGTTTTGCTAGAAACTAGTTAACATCACACATACGTTTCGAAAAAAATCTATACAGTTTACGGGTTGCGGCTTCATATATCCTCATATATATATATATATATATATATATATATATATATATATATATATATATATATATATATATATATATATATAATCAGCCGACATAGCACGTCAAAAGGTGTGAAAAGTGAATACGAGGGAAAAATCAAGTCATCATTATGAACTCGAGTGTTTGTAAACCCGACTCGTCTGAAGATGAAAAGGTTTAGGAAGCAAAGGCCAAAAATGGGAAGAAATTAAATGAGTCAGTCTAACCGACAATCCTCTTATGACGTCATACACAAACCACGGAAAGCAGCAGCTAGGCGCGTGCCGCGAGTTCAGGCCATAGGAGCTGGGACGCACTTCGGGACCACAACGAGAGATCAAGGCGGAGGGAAAAGTGATATTTGAAGAGTTTCCACCCTGGCAAAAAGATATGTGGAAATAGAGCCAACTCCTCGTACATTTAGAGGTGGTACCTATAAAGAAAAATGCAGCACCTGTACAATACCTACAGATTTTGGGAGGCAGATTTTACACCATCCATTATGTGATGTTTACGTGATGTAGTGGAAGATGTGGTGATATGTTTGTATTGTTGCAAGGTTGGATTATGGTGTTCTAAAATTTGACAGTAGAGAAACCTGCTATTGAAAAATATATACAAAGATGAATTACAGTTTTACACTTCTCATTTTAAGCAAGTTACTGCTTTCCTGTTCTGCGAGGCTGTAAAGATACAAATATTTGCTCAGTGTGAGAAAAAGAACGAGTGTCTTGAGTGGGGAGCGTAGGAAAACTGATGACGTAGAGTGGAATCAATCGCCAGCGTGAGAGTGGATTGGATTAATTCTAAAGAAATATCAGTTATGAGAAGTGAGATAGTAGACGATGAAACAGAACTAAAATATGCTATTGTTGATTTGGGGTGGATGTCGGAGCGTCAGTTATATTCGCAACGGAACGAGGAGCGAGGAAATGTATAAATTAGTGAACAGAAAAGTCAAAGAAAGGAAATTTTATGAAGATCGATACCTTTGAGAGATATCGAGAACCACGACGAAAAAAAAAATATATGAAAATCTCGGCCTATTAAGGATCTGAAAGAAGGAAATGAGGTTCAAAGTGTTTAAGAAAAGTGAGTTTTATAGTTTCTTTAAAAGACTGTAGAGCAGAAGTGAGGAGGGATGGGCTGATAGTAAAAAGGATTAGAACGATATTCTTTCCTAGGGAGAATAAAATGACGAAAAAGAAAAGGCTTTATCAGATGGATAGTTAGCCACAGATTGATCAGGTTGAGAGCGAGGAGGAAAGGTTAGATTACATGAATTGTTGAGAGAGGCTTGTGGTTTAAGGATTAGAAAGATTTATCAGTTGTAGTCACATCACCTTGGTCCTAGACCAAGCAGTTAAGGTAGACACGACCCTGTACTGAACGGAATGTATACATGTGTTAAGGTCTTTATATTTTACTGACATTACACAAAGACCTTCGAGGCGATAACATCTAGAGTTATTGGCTCACATCCGGACTTGTATTTCGGCAGGAATTGTCAGCACCTGCTGTAGTCACCCGCAGCAAGTTGGCACTCTACCCTAGCTGTTGAAATTTGACGATTGTTTTTTAACACATTACGAAATATATGACGATTTATCGATGTAGTAGCTTCACAACTTCCATTTACTAGTTGAATATTAGTTACATGATTTTATTAAAGACAGGTTTCTTTGAAAAGTTGTTATAACTTTTTGAGGGCAATAGTTATGTGCAATAACTACTTGCAGTTTCGCTTACGGTAATCAGTTTGATAATCATATGCTGCTGCGGTTTTCAGTAGTCTGTAAGATAATGTTTTCAGTTACAGAATCTTGTATTAATCCTAATGTTTTTCCTCTTCCTCCGCCAGGGTCTGGAGCAGGTTGGGGGCAATGTGGGCGTGTCGGGGGTGCAGCGGCGTGAGAAGCCACACCCGCCCAGGATCGACGCCCACCGCTTCTCCAGGGCTAACCTGGAGGGTGAGTATCTATGGTGTTATATGACCACCTCTTTTGTCATAGTCCACCTTCTGGACTCTGAGCTTCCTTCACTTTGTCGTTTTTCCGTCAGAGTGTACACTTGTGAATGGGACTGTATTTCTGTACGTAAAAATAGCACATCCCATGTGTATATAGTGTATCCTGTAGATAAGATTTATCTTAATGTGTCAGCATTCCCTTAATGTTGGCCTGACGTATCCTGTAGTATTTTAGCACCAGCTTCAGGTCACGTAGTATTTTAAAATACTGGTTGTGCGTACGGTATTTTCTTATTGTTTTATTAGCAGTATTTTAAGTAATGACATACGCCTTTCGTCTATATTTGAAAAACGTGTTTGCAGATATATAGCACTTCCTTTGTATAGATCAACACAATTATAAGCTGATAGAGAAATTAATAGCGAAGTTTATTGTATTACAGGAAGCAGATCAAAACAGGATATTACGAAGTCGCATTCCGTAGTCATTAGGCAGCATTATCCAGCACACAACGTATTGACACAGGTTAATGTAGAAGTTGAACCTGGATCAGTTTCCTGTCGCTTTTGATTAATCATTTTGATTGAATTTCAACGCAACATTTGTAGTCCGCTGAAATCATGTCGTGGAAGTGCGACGGCGCGCCGTCATAGAACCCCTTTCTATCCTGAGGCCAGACTAGGCTGGTACATTATTATTCACTTTCGTCTGCGTAGAGCAGGTCACTGTCATATTCGGGTGCCACAGTTAGTTAACCTTGCTGGCCTAGAATGCTACTACGTGGTCTTCGTCTAAACCGTTACTGTAGGTATAGCTGATGGTTAACTCTGGCTGAACCTATCACAGAAAGTCTTAAAAGGACTATATTATTCTTTTTTCCAAGTCACTGATCAGCGGAGGTTGAATGGACATGAGGGGATTTTTACACCTCCTCCGACTAAAACCAAAAATCTTCCTTCAAGAAACACATTTTTGTTTTGCTTGACCAAATTATGGTCTTATTTAAGCTTTTTTTCTTTCCTGATCAGATTTTTTTTATTATTGTATTATGTCTTGTATTTTGTGCATTTCTGTTTTCCCCATAACGATGAATGTGCTAGAAGTAATAGTGGCTCTCTCTCTCTCTCTCTCTCTCTCTCTCTCTCTCTCTCTCTCTCTCTCTCTCTCTCTCTCTCTCTCTCTCTCTCTCACCCGCTTGGTTGCCTTCTGTGATGGTAGGTAGTGCCCAGTGTCCCCCCCCCCCCCCGTGTGTACCGAGCGTGATGCTAGATAGTGCTCATGTAAGTTCAAGTCCTAGTGTAGTGGTAGTCAATGTCTCCCTATTATGGGTAGCGAAAATAGTGTGTGCCCCTTCCTCGCACGGTTACCTAGTACCAACATGAATGTGGTTGTTGTCTCTTCCTCTCATAGTTACATGACTTAGTTGTATTCAGTGCCCACACTCCACACGGGTACTTAGTATAGCGAAAGTGTCATCTCTCTGCCTAGATACTTAGTGTCTCATGGATGCATGGCCACCTAATTTAGTGGTTCAGCCATTAAGTATGGCCGAGCAAGGCTGATGACGAATCCTCGGTGACGCCAGCACTGCTCGCAGAAGGAGGACGGCCCCTCGGGCCTTTTTCCCATTGGGTCATTTGCTGAGGAAGATGTTTTAAGCCTCCATGTTTTCTATTATCTTTGAGAAGTATTATGATACAGTCGTGGAGTAGGCCGGCTTGTAACCAAATTTTAAAAAGAAAGATGTTACGTTCTATGAATTGTGCTTCTTTTTTTATTATTCGCATTGATGCTGCTATTGACATTTGTTGTTGGTTGAAGTGTAGTGCTTTTCTTCCACAAAATATTTAAGGTATAATTACGACCACATAGTACATCTGAAAATAATGGAAGGATTAGTGGCGTTGGAAACGGCAGGAGGTGATGAGTGTACTGACTGACACCAATCCGGGCAGCACCCTCAAGTGACTCACTCGTCCTGTTGTTATCCTACATGTCAACGGTCGCATTTCTTTCCCCAAAAGAGTAGTAGGGTGTAGGTTTGCGAGACCTGAATGTCTCATTTACATCAGGTAATTCTTAAGGTTAACGCGTGTACAGGACACTACAACAGAACCCAGACTTCGTTTAAAGTCCAGGAGAAAAACGGCAGACTCATGGGATTCTCTGACCTATTCATGATCTGATGGACATGAGTTGTTTCATGTGTTACTCCCTGGTCGCTCAGCATCCTGATCACTGCATTACCATCTTTTAGACTTGTACTGTCTCAGTTTATTAGACAAACTGAAGTATATCACGAATTAAACCAGCTCAGTTTCTGGGTTTTACTGAGTGTTTCATCAATTTATTTAGAATCATCAACATTCGAACTGTAAACGGGACTTAATGAATAGCAAGTTAATGTATTTGCCACTGTGGTCATGGTTGTATTGGAGCAAGTGTTATCAGCTGCAGCCCCCTTTTGACCGCGCAAAGCAGGCATCCATGCTGATCTTAACTTATTTTTCATATTATTCTAGGTCATGGCAACTTTACGCTTCAGGATTTGAAAGTTTGTGAACGTCAACGGTTTTCCCCATTTACAGTATACTCTTATTATTTTTTATATCAAGTAGAACGATAGTGTCTGAAAATTCAGTAAGTATAAACTTAGGTCGACATCTGAAGATTAAAAAAATGTGGTTTCATGACCAGTAGGAGTTTTGTACCTTCGGTAAAATTTGGGCTTTGTATGAATCCACTTTTTTTTTTAGGGAACTTGTTTGCGTTGACTGAAGGTCATTGTAGCTGTTGTAATATATATATATATATATATATATATATATATATATATATATATATATATATATATATATATATATATATATATATATATTTCTTTCAAACTATTCGCCATTTCCCGCGTTAGCGAGGTAGCGTTAAGAACAGAGGACTGGGCTTTAGAGGGAATATCCTAACCTGGCCCCCTTCTCTGTTCCTTCTTTTGGAAAATTTAAAAAAAAAAATAGGTAAATATGGTGTTAAGGCCGAAACGTCGTATATACTGATAGAAGTTGAAGGTGATTTAGCTTGGATGTTCTTACACAAAATTAAGCATCATTTTCCATCATATGTTCCTTAAATTAGCAGGAGACTTCACTGTTACGTGCGCGTCCCACTGTCTCCCACGTCGAGTGCTTCTTTAGAGAAGCGTATTGAGAACTTTAATGACCTTGGACCAGAATGTTATCGCCTCCCTCTTTGGCAAATCTTCCTTGAAGGGGCGCCAGAGCCGCTGAGAAAGTTTGGATGATGATGATAATGATAAGGGAATGTCCCAGTGGCCGAATGCCACTCGCTGATGTCACATCGCATTCGTGACGTGACATTGGTACTGCCTCGACCACGTTTCCTCATGGAGGCGTGGGGAGGAATGTTTGTAAATTACGCTTATTGGGGCGCACTTAAAAGTGTTGGGGGTGGGAGCAACAGTTCCCCCCATTCAGTGTGTACATACGCATTACACAAATACAAATTTCATGTAATTTCAGTTTAAATTAGAAGTTTATGCAACCCTTATAAAGTAACTGCTAGAGGAACAACGTGACCCGTGTACCTGACCCAGTCTGACGTCACGGATCTTTTGTTTACCAATTGAGAACGCTGGAATGATCTGCGGTTACTAAATGGTAGCATTTTCCTATATAACTCCCGAGTTTAGGCGGTAAGGAACTGTTTATGTACGGTATTGCTTTAGTAGTTGCATGTGTCAGTTGCTTGACCATTACTAAGAACAAAGAGTGTTGAAGCTCTGCAAAACAAAGAAACTGATGACATGAGACATGATATACACAGTGCAAAAACATTTCGTTAATGTGACCACCGTGTCAGTACCCCATAAGATGCGAAAGATGGGAATGACTAGAAGACTTGGGAGATGGGCATAAAAGTTTTTAGCAAACATCACAACACGTAGTTGAAAAACCATACTCTCTCTCTCTCTCTCTCTCTCTCTCTCTCTCTCTCTCTCTCTCTTCAAGGAACTATACTTGCACCCCTCTTGTTCCCCATTCTTATGTCTGACATTGACACAAGCATAAGGTATTGTTTCATATCATCCTTTGTAGATCATACAAGAATAGATATGGAAAATCTTGTCAGTAAAGATAAGTTTCAGCTCTTCCAGTATGGGAAAAATGAAATCAAAACTGATACAGAATACTGGACAGACACAAATGCTTTCAAAAACCACTTGAATAAAGTGAAAGACCTTAGAGTATTAATGTCTGAGGACCTCACTTTCAGCGAACACAACAAAGCAACAGAAGAATTACCAATGTTGATAGTATTGAGGGTGCTATTTCCTTCACGAATAACATATTAGTGTGTTCTAATAGCACCATACAAACGGACAGAATTGCAGAAATAGGACTCCAGAGACCTTTCATGTCCCGATTAACATGGCAAAAGAAATAAACTGGAAGTGACTGAAATATTCAAGGCTATATTCCATGAAGTGTATATGGGAGAGGTATGACATCATCTGTTTATACCAGGAAAATCCTAGACGGTATTGTCCCCAACATGGAAATCTGTTCACACGTTAGGCAGGGGAGACTGTAAAATGCTTCCTTTGAAATTCATAGGTCCTGTATGCACAAAAAGAGAGAACATCTTAAATATCTAAGACCTAGGATTCCACACCTTGCCAGCAGTCATCAAAAACTCCAATGGATGCACACTGGAAAAGTTTAAAAGTGCCCGGGACAAGTACCGACAAAGTGTACCAGACCAGCCTGGGTGTGGGTGCTAAGTGAGCCTGTGGGCTGTGGCTTTCAACAGTTTGGTTGACCACGTACCCAGCCCAAGAGCTAAGGACCATCCTGGACTTTGGGCATAGAAAACCCTCACAGATTTTACCAGGTAGCCACAGTCAATACAAACCCCAAATTGTCAATTATTTTTTGTTAGTATTTGTAAATTTGTTAGTATTTGTAAAACAAAACAAAAATTTGCATCACTACAATATTTGCCTGTCACTAGCTCATGATTCATATTTTGCCAATGTCATTTTTCTATGCTTAACATTGGCAGATTATATTTTTTGGACTAGGCTTTAACGTTTAACATTCTTAATCAAGCTCGACTAGAAAGCTTTTCACTTGCATTAGATACCATCAAACAGGTGTATGGGATATGCAATATAATTACTTGGGAAGACAGCCTTCTCTTAATGGAGCTGGTCATTTCCTCGCAAGACAGGGTGCTAAAAATCAAAAGATATCCTCAAAATCATTTAGGAACTGATAGCTAGATTTTATGCTGTTTTAAAGCATACTCTAATGTCACTGCAAAGATGTTGAGTATCCCAGATTTATTGTTGAGGACATTATAAACGCCTGCTCTTTTGTTGATGTTTTGCCCAGTGTCGAGAATTTTTTTAAATCTGAAAGTTTTCTCTTCCTTATAAAACTGTTTGCCCTGAATTTTAACTATCCATCAGACCATTTCCAGTACCTCAACAGTGAAGAGCTCAGCCCTTAATGAATTGTACTTTCACCTCTTCTGCCCCACATTCCTGTCTAACATTGATGCATACACAAATCAGAGTTTCTCATCATTCTTTACATATGATACTAGAATTGGCAGAAGAAGACACAGAAACCACAAACTGGTATAAGCAAAATCTTTTGGGGGCCACTGAAAACATGTTTTTCAATGGGAATAATTTCCATTTCCTAAAGTATGGTGACAAAAAAAAATTAGAGCATTACAGAATACTGGACGGACACAATCTTATCACAATTGAACAGTCTAAAAGACCCGAGTAAAAATTTCTGATGACCCTTCTGTAGTTAAACAACACAAAGCAATAGTTTTTTCTTCTGAAAACATGGTACAGCAAAGCTTATGGACCTTCAGGATGAGAGGAGGAACCAACAGTGACATCCTTCAAGGCATTGATATTCTTGTGAATAAAATATTGTTGTTTACAGACATCACTTTGAAAAGTTGGGTGAAACTTCTCGGTTAGATATTAGTCAAAAACCCTACACAGCCAGCACCGATGCAGAAAAGGTTGCTGAACGAATGGGAATGACTGAAATCACCAAGACAATACTATCTGAAATGCAAACTGAATAGATAGAGTATTAAGAATATATGGTGTGGGAGGCAAGTTGTTAGAAGCAGTGAAAAGTTTTATCGAGGATGTAAGGCATGTGTGCGAGTGGGAAGAGAGGAAAGTGATTGGTTCTCAGTGAGTGTCAGTTTGCGGCAGGGGTGCGTGGTCTCCATTGTTGTTTAATTTGTTTATGGATGGGGTTGTTAGGGAGGTGAATGCAAGAGTTTTGGAAAGAGGGGCAAGTATGCAGTCTATTGTGGATGAGAGAGCTTGGGAAGTGAGTCAGTTGTTTGCTGATGATAAAGCGCTGGTTGCTGATTCGGGTAAAAAACTGCAGAAGCTGGTGACTGAGTTTGGTAAAGTGTGTGAAAGAAGAAAGTTAGAGTAAATGTGAATAAGAGCAAGGCTATTAGGTACAGTAGGGTTGAGGGACAAGTCAATTGGGAGGTAAGTTTGAATGGAGAAAAACTGGAGGAAGTGAGGTGTTTTAGATATCTGGGAGTGGATTTAGCAGCAGATGGAACCATAGAAGTGGAAGTGAGTCATGGTGGGGAGGGGGCGAAAGTTCTGAGGGCGTTGAAAAATGTGTGGAAGGCGATAACATAATCTCGGAAAGCAAAAATGGGTATGTTTGAAAGAATAGTGGTTCCAGCAATGTTATATGGTTGCGAGACATGGGCTATAGATAGAGTTGTGCGGAGGAGGGTGGATGTGCGGGAAATGAGATGTTTGAGGACAGTATGTGGTGTGAGGTAGTTTGATCGAGTAAGTAATGAAAGGGTAAGAGAGAAGTGTGGTAATAAAAAGAATGTGGTTGAGAGAGCAGAAGAGGGTGTTTTGAAATGGTTTGGTCACATGGAGAGAATGAATGAGGAAAGATTGACAAAGAGGATATATGTGTCAGAGGTGGAGGGAACAAGAAGTGGGAGACCAAATTGGAGGTGAAAAGATGGAGTGAAAAAGATTTTGAGCGATTGGGGCCTGAACATGCAGGAGGGTGAAAGGCGTGCAAGGAATAGAGTGAATTGGAACGATGTTGTATACCAGGGTCGACGTGCTGTCATTGGATTGAACCAGGGCATGTGAAGCATCTGGGGTAAACCATGGAGTTTTGTGGGGCCTGGATGTGAAAAGGGAGCTGTGGTTTCAGTGCATTATACATGATAGCTAGAGACTGAGTGTGAACGAATGTGACCTTTGTTGTCTTTTCCTAGCACTACCTTGCGCGCATGGGGGGGAATGGGGTTGTCATTTCATGTGTGGCAGGGTGGCGATGGGAATGAATAAAGGCAGCAAGTATGAATTATGTACATGTGCATGTATATATCTGTACACGTTGAAATGTATTGGTATGTATATGTGTGTGTGTGGACGTGTATGTATATACATGTGTATGTGGGTGGGTTGGGCCATTCTTTTCGTCTGTTTCCTTGCACTTCTTAATGCAGGAGACAGCAACAATGTTTTTTTTATTATTATTATACTTTGTCGCTGTCTCCCGCGTTTGCGAGGTAGCGCAAGGAAACAGATGAAAGAAATGGCCCCCCCCCCCCCCCCCCATACACATGTATATACATACGTCCACACACGCAAATATACATACCTACACAGCTTTCCATGGTTTACCCCAGACGCTTCACATGCCTTGATTCAATCCACTGACAGCACGTCAACCCCGGTATACCACATCGCTCCAATTCACTCTATTCCTTGCCCTCCTTTCACCCTCCTGCATGTTCAGGCCCCGATCACACAAAATCTTTTTCACTCCATCTTTCCACCTCCAATTTGGTCTCCCTCTTCTCCTCGTTCCCTCCACCTCCGACACATATATCCTCTTGGTCAATCTTTCCTCACTCATTCTCTCCATGTGCCCAAACCACTTCAAAACACCCTCTGCTGCTCTCTCAACCACGCTTTTTTTATTTCCACACATCTCTCTTACCCTTACGTTACTAACTCGATCAAACCACCTCACACCACACATTGTCCTCAAACATCTCATTTCCAGCACATCCATCCTCCTGCGCACAACTCTATCCATAGCCCACGCCTCGCAACCATACAACATTGTTGGAACCACTATTCCTTCAAACATACCCATTTTTGCTTTCCGAGATAATGTTCTCGACTTCCACACATTCTTCAAGGCCCCCAGAATTTTCGCCCCCTTCCCCACCCTATGATCCACTTCCGCTTTCATGGTTCCATCCGCTGCCAGATCCACTCCCAGATATCTAAATAAGTAACATTAATAATAATAATAATAATAATAATAATAATAATAATAATAAAAGTAATGCTACTTTTCTCTATACATTACCTAATTGATTTTGTGGTGTTGGTTTAGCAATGTCAGAAGGTGAGTAAATGCCTGTTTGCACACATCTAACCTATAGGTGTATGTATAATACACCAAAAGCAGAGTCTGCCATCAGCAAACAAGCCCTCAGATTACTCCTTAGTTTATAATAACCTCTTCATATTCCTAGATCAAGCCCATAGGATACACAAAGCCTCTAATATGATAATGATAATATGATGTGTGTTTGTATGTATGATACAGTATAATCATTCCCACAGACTCCGGCGACGTTGAACTGGACACCATCCTTGGGGAATTGTGTGCCCTTGAGACTCAGTTTGAGTTTGAAATCTCATCCAAGGGTCCCACTTCAGCTTCCAACTTAACCACACCTGTTGCCAGAACGGCCACATCTGTCGCCCACATTACAGGTTGGTGTTGTATCATATCCTTGAAATTTGCATTTAACAAACTGTTTCATTTAATTAAGTGTATGCATTTATGTTTCCATAGCGCTAGGTAACTGCTGTATTATGTGTGATTTATTATATAAAAGTTAAGTTAAACTAGAGATAGGCTTTTGTAAGTACCATAAGCATTTAGGGGAAAATTGTATTACTTTTCTCTAGAGCTGTTAGCATTCTGTAAATTCAAATCATATTGTGTAGAGGTAAGGAGATTAGGCACACAAGCAAGAAGGTGGCAAAGCATGACCACATCAAGATTGCATCTGAATGTTTTTTTGCATCCTGCCAATTCAGAGTTGTGTAAGGAATTTTATGGCTGAAGACCATTACTTGGTCAAGAAAACCAGAATCCTTAACAGTTTAATTGCACTTAATGAAAATTATTCTAAGAATTGAGCTTACCAGTCTCACCTCACCTCACCTCATTGTGAGTAGGTAACAACATTATTGATGAGCAAGTGAGTTTTATTTTGAGTGATCAGGGCCTGAACATGCAGGAGGATGAAAGGTGTGCAAGGAATAGAGTGAATTGGAACAATGTGGTATACTGGGGCCGACATGCTGTCAATAGATTGAACCAGGGCATGTGAAGCGTCTGGGGTAAATCATGGAAAGTTCTGTGGGGCCTGGATGTGGAAAGGGAGCTGTGGTTTCGGTGCATTATTACATGACAGCTGGAGACTGAGTGTGAACGAATGTGGCCTTTGTTGTCTTTTCCTAGTGCTACCTCGTGCACATGCGGGGGAAGGGGGTTGTTATTTCATGTGTTGCGGGGTGGCGATGGGAATGAATAAAGGCAGATAGTATGAATTATGTACATGTGTATATATGTATATGTCTGTGTGTGTATGTATATATGTTGAGATGTATAGGTATGTATATTTGCGTGTGTAGAGGTGTATGTATATACATGTGTATGTGAGTGGGTTGGGCTATTCTTTCGTCTGTTTCCTAGCGCTACCTCGCGCACAGGAGGGGGAGGGGGTTGTTATTTCATGTGTGGCGGGGTGGCGATGGGAATGAATAAAGGCAGACTATGAATTATGTACATGTGTATATATGTATATGTCTATGTATGTATATATATGTATACGTTGAGATGTATAGGTATGTATATTTGCATACCTATACAAATATATATATATATATTATTTATTTATTTATTTTACTTTGTCACTGTCTCCCACGTTTGCGAGGTAGCGCAAGGAAACAGACGAAAGAAATGGCCTAACCCACCCCCATACACATGTATATACATACACGTCCCCACACGCAAATATACATACCTATACATCTCACTGTACACATATATATACACACACAGACACATACATATATACCCATGCACACAATTCACACTGTCTACCTTTATTCATTCCCATCGCCACCTTGCCACACATGGAATACCATCCCCCTCCCCCTCATGTGTGCGAGGTAGTGCTAGGAAAAGACAACAAAGGCCCCATTCGTTCACACTCAGTCTCTAGCTGTCATGCAATAATGCCGGAAACCACAGCTCCCTTTCCACATCCAGGCCCCACACAACTTTCCATGGTTTACCCCAGACGCTTCACATGCCCTGATTCAATCCACTGACAGCACGTCAACCCCAGTATACCACATCGATCCAGTTCACTCTATTCCTTGCCTGCCTTTCACCCTCCTGCATGTTCAGGCCCCAATCACTCAAAATCTTTTTCACTCCATCTTTCCACCTCCAATTTGGTCTCCCACTTCTCCTCGTTCCCTCCACCTCCGACACATATATCCTCTTGGTCAATCTTTCCTCACTCATTCTCTCCATGTGCCCAAACCATTTCAAAACACCCTCTTCTGCTCTCTCAACCACGCTCTTTTTATTTCCACACATCTCTCTTACCCTTACGTTACTTACTCGATCAAACCACCTCACACCACACATTGTCCTCAAACATCTCATTTCCAGCACATCCACCCTCCTGCGCACAACTCTATCCATAGCCCACGCCTCGCAACCATACAACATTGTTGGAACCACTATTCCTTCAAACGTACCCATTTTTGCTTTCCGAGGTAATGTTCTTGACTTCCACACATTCTTCAAGGCTCCCAGGATTTTCGCCCCCTCCCCCACCCTATGATTCACTTCCGCTTCCATGGTTCCATCCGCTGCCAGATCCACTCCCAGATATCTAAAACACTTTACTTCCTCCAGTTTTTCTCCATTCAAACTTACCTCCCAATTGACTTGACCCTCAACCCTACTGTACCTAATAACCTTGCTCTTATTCACATTTACTCTTAACTTTCTTCTCTCACACACTTTACCAAACTCAGTCACCAGCTTCTGCAGTTTCTCACATGAATCAGCCACCAGCGCTGTATCATCAGCGAACAACAACTGACTCACTTCCCAAGCTCTCTCATCCACAACAGACTTCATACTTATATATATATATATATATATATAGGGAGGTGAATGCAAGAGTTTTGGAAAGAGGGGCAAGTATGAAGTCTGTTGGAGATGAGAGAGCTTGGGAAGTGAGTCAGTTGTTGTTCGCTGATGATACAGCGCTGGTGGCTGATTCATGTGAGAAACTGCAGAAGCTGGTGACTGAGTTTGGTAAAGTGTGTGAAAGAAGAAAGTTAAGAGTAAATGTGAGTAAGAGCAAGGTTATTAGTATTAGGTACAGTAAGGTTGAGGGTCAAGTCAATTGGGAGGTAAGTTTGAATGGAGCAAAACTGGAGGAAGTAAAGTGTTTTAGATATCTGGGAGTGGATCTGGCAGCGGATGGAACCATGGAAGCGGAAGTGGATCATAGGATGGGGGAGGGGTCGAAAATCCTGGGAGCCTTGAAGAATGTGTGGAAGTCAAGAACATTATCTCGGAAAGCAAAAATGGGTATGTTTGAAGGAATAGTGGTTCAAACAATGTTGTATGGTTGCGAGGCGTGGGCTATGGATAGAGTTGTGTGCAGGAGGATGGATGTGCTGGAAATGGAGATGTTTGAGGACAATGTGTGGTGTGAGGTGGTTTGATCGAGTAAGTAATGTAAGGGTAAGAGAGATGTGTGGAAATAAAAAGAGCGTGGTTGAGAGAGCAGAAGAGGGTGTTTTGAAATGGTTTGGGCACGTGGAGAGAATGAGTGAGGAAAGATTGACCAAGAGGATATATGTGTCGGAGGTGGAGGGAACGAGGAGAAGTGGGAGACCAAATTGGAGGTGGAAAGATGGAGTGAAAAAGATTTTGTGTGATTGGGGCCTGAACATGCAGGAGGGTGAAAGGAGGGCAAGGAATAGAGTGAATTGGATCGATGTGGTATACCGGGGTTGACGTGCTGTCAGTGGATTGAATCAGGGCATGTGAAGCGTCTGGGGTAAATCATGGAAAGCTGTGTAGGTATGTATATTTGCGTGTGTGGACGTATGTATATACATGTGTATGGGGGTGGGTTGGGCCATTTCTTTTGTCTGTTTCCTTGCGCTACCTCGCAAACGCGGGAGACAGCCATTGTACAAAGGTAAAGGGGATAAGAGTGAGTGCTCAAATTACAGAGGTATAAGTTTGTTGAGTATTCCTGGTAAATTATATGGGAGGGTATTGATTGAGAGGGTGAAGGCATGTACAGAGCATCAGATTGGGGAAGAGCAGTGTGGTTTCAGAAGTGGTAGAGGATGTGTGGATCAGGTGTTTGCTTTGAAGAATGTGTGAGAAATACATAGAAAAGCAAATGGATTTGTATGTAGCATTTATGGATCTGGAGAAGGCATATGATAGAGTTGATAGGGATGCTCTGTGGAAGGTATTAAGAATATATGGTGTGGGAGGCAAGTTGTTAGAAGCAGTGAAAAGTTTTTATCGAGGATGTAAGGCATGTGTACGTGTAGGAAGAGAGAAAAGTGATTGGTTCTCAGTGAATGTAGGTTTGCGGCAGGGGTGTGTGATGTCTCCATGGTTGTTTAATTTGTTTATGGATGGGGTTGTTAGGGAGGTGAATGCAAGAGTTTTGGAAAGAGGGGCAAGTATGAAGTCTGTTGGAGATGAGAGAGCTTGGGAAGTGAGTCAGTTGTTGTTCGCTGATGATACAGCGCTGGTGGCTGATTCATGTGAGAAACTGCAGAAGCTGGTGACTGAGTTTGGTAAAGTGTGTGAAAGAAGAAAGTTAAGAGTAAATGTGAATAAGAGCAAGGTTATTAGGTACAGTAGGGTTGAGGGTCAAGTCAATTGGGAGGTGAGTTTGAATGGAGAAAAACTGGAGGAAGTGAAGTGTTTTAGATATCTGGGAGTGGATCTGGCAGCGGATGGAACCATGGAAGCGGAAGTGGATCATAGGGTGGGGGAGGGGGCGAAAATTCTGGGAGCCTTGAAGAATGTGTGGAAGTCGAGAACATTATCTCGGAAAGCAAAAATGGGTATGTTTGAAGGAATAGTGGTTCCAACAATGTTGTATGGTTGCGAGGCGTGGGCTATGGATAGAGTTTTGCGCAGGAGGATGGATGTGCTGGAAATGAGATGTTTGAGGACAATATGTGGTGTGAGGTGGTTTGATCGAGTAAGTAACGTAAGGGTAAGAGAGATGTGTGGAAATAAAAAGAGCGTGGTAGAGAGAGCAGAAGAGGGTGTTTTGAAATGGTTTGGGCACATGGAGAGAATGAGTGAGGAAAGATTGACCAAGAGGATATATGTGTCGGAGGTGGAGGGAACGAGGAGAAGAGGGAGACCAAATTGGAGGTGGAAAGATGGAGTGAAAAAGATTTTGTGTGATCGGGGCCTGAACATGCAGGAGGGTGAAAGTAGGGCAAGGAATAGAGTGAATTGGAGCGATGTGGTATACTGGGGTTGACGTGCTGTCAGTGGATTGAATCAGGGCATGTGAAGCGTCTGGGGTAAACCATGGAAAGCTGTGTAGGTGTGTATATTTGCGTGTGTGGACGTATGTATATACATTGTGTATGGGGGTGGGTTGGGCCATTTCTTTCGTCTGTTTCCTTGCGCTACCTCGCAAACGCGGGAGACAGCGACAAAGCAAAAAAAAAAATATATATATATATATATATATATATATATATATATATATTTTCTTTTTCGCTCTCTCCCGTGTTTGCGAGGTAGCGCAAGGAAACAGACGAAAGAGATGGCCCAACCCACCCCCATACACATGTATATACATACGTCCACACACGCAAATATACATACCTACACAGCTTTCCATGGTGTGTGTGTGTGTGTGTGTGTGTGTGTGTGTGTGTGTGTGTGCGTGTATATGTATACATTTTTTTCATACATATTTGCTGTTTCCTGTGTTGGTGGGGTGGCATTAAGAACAGAGGACTAAGCCTTAGAGGGAACATCCTCACTTGGCCCCCTTCTCTGTTCCTTCTTTTGGAAAATTAAAAGAGACAGGGGAGGATTTCCAGCCCCCCACTCCCTCCCCTTGTAAGCACCTTTTACAACACGCAAAGAATATGTGAGGAAAGATTGACTAAGAGGATATATGTATCAGAAGGAGGGAGCAAGGAGAAGTGGGAGACCAAGTTGGAGATGGGGGGATGGAGTGAAAGAGATTTTGAGCGATTGGGACCTGAACGTGCAGGATGGTGAGGGGCGTGCAGGGGGTGGAGTGAATTGGGATGATGTGGTATACCAGGGTTGACGTGCTGTCAGTGGATTGAACCAGGGCATGTGAAGCATCTGGGGTAAACCGTGGAAAGTTTTGTGGGACCTGGATGTGAAAGGGGAGCTTTGATATCAGTGCATTGCACGTGATAGCTGGAGACAGTGTGAATGAATGTGGCCTTGTGCGCGCGGGGGGAGGGGATTGCCATTTCATGTGTGGCAGGGTGGCGATGGGAATGGATGAAGACAGCAAATATGAATATGTACATGTGTATATATGTATATGTCTGTGTGTGTATGTATATATGTTGAGATGTATAGGTATGTATATTTGCGTGTGTAGAGGTGTATGTATATACATGTGTATGTGGGTGGGTTGGGCCATTCTTTCGTCTGTTTCCTAGCGCTACCTCGCGCACAGGAGGGGGAGGGGTTGTTATTTCATGTGTGGCGGGGTGGCGATGGGAATGAATAAAGGCAGATAGTATGAATTATGTACATGTGTATATATGTATATGTCTGTGTGTGTATGTATATATGTTGAGATGTATAGGTATGTATATTTGCATACCTATACAAATATATATATATATTATTTATTTATTTATTTTACTTTGTCACTGTCTCCCACGTTTGCGAGGTAGCGCAAGGAAACAGACGAAAGAGATGGCCCAACCCACCCCCATACACATGTATATACATACACGTCCCCACCCCAATTATATATAACATACTATACATCTCACTGTACAACATATATATACACACACAGACACATACATATATACCCATGCACACAATTCACACTGTCTACCTTTATTCATTCCATCGCACCTTGCCACACATGGAATACCATCCCCTCCCCCTCATGTGTGCGAGGTAGTGCTGGAAAAGACAACAAAGGCCCCATTCGTTCACACTCAGTCTCTAGCTGTCATGCAATAATGCCGGAAACCACAGCTCCCTTTCCACATCCAGGCCCCACACAACTTTCCATGGTTTACCCCAGACGCTTCACATGCCCTGATTCAATCCACTGACAGCACGTCAACCCAGTATACCACATCGATCCAGTTCACTCTATTCCTTGCCTGCCTTTCACCCTCCTGCATGTTCAGGCCCCAATCACTCAAAATCTTTTTCACTCCATCTTTCCACCTCCAATTTGGTCTCCCACTTCTCCTCGTTCCCTCCACCTCCGACACATATATCCTCTTGGTCAATCTTTCCTCACTCATTCTCTCCATGTGCCCAAACCACTTCAAAAACACCCTCTGCTGCTCTCTCAACCACGCTTTTTTTATTTCCACACATCTCTCTTACCCTTACGTTACTAACTCGATCAAACCACCTCACACCACACATTGTCCTCAAACATCTCATTTCCAGCACATCCATCCTCCTGCGCACAACTCTATCCATAGCCCACGCCTCGCAACCATACAACATTGTTGGAACCACTATTCCTTCAAACATACCCATTTTTGCTTTCCGAGGTAATGTTCTTGACTTCCACACATTCTTCAAAGGCACCCAGGATATCCCACGCGGCACCCCTAGTCCCCCACCCGATGATTCACTTCCGCTTCCATGGTTCCATCCGCTGCCAGATCCACTCCCAGATATCTAAAACACTTCTACTTCCTCCAGTTTTTTCTACCATTCAAAACTTACCTCCCATTTGACTTGACCCTCAACCCTACTGTACCTAATAACCTTGCTCTTATTCACATTTACTCTTAACTTTCTTCTCTCACACACTTTAACCAAACTCAGTCACCAGCTTCTGCAGTTTCTCACATGAATCAGCCACCAGCGCTGTATCATCAGCGAACAACAACTGACTCACTTCCCAAGCTCTCTCATCCACAACAGACTTCCGACTTATATATATATATATATTTATATATATATATATAGGGAGGTGAATGCAAGAGTTTTGGAAAGAGGGGCAAGTATGAAGTCTGTTGGAGATGAGAGAGCTTGGGAAGTGAGTCAGTTGTTGTTCGCTGATGATACAGCGCTGGTGGCTGATTCATGTGAGAAACTGCAGAAGCTGGTGACTGAGTTTGGTAAAGTGTGTGAAAGAAGAAAGTTAGAGTAAATGTGAGTAAGAGCAAGGTTATTAGTATTAGGTACAGTAGGGTTGAGGACAAGTCAATTGGGAGGTAAGTTTGAATGGAGCAAAACTGGAGGAAGTAAAGTGTTTTAGATATCTGGAGTGGATCTGGCAGCGGATGGAACCATGGAAGCGGAAGTGGATCATAGGATGGGGGAGGGGTCGAAAATCCTGGGAGCCTTGAAGAATGTGTGGAAGTCTAGAACATTATCTCGGAAAGCAAAAATGGGTATGTTTGAAGGAATAGTGGTTCAAACAATGTTGTATGGTTGCGAGGCGTGGGCTATGGATAGAGTTGTGTGCAGGAGGATGGATGTGCTGGAAATGAGATGTTTGAGGACAATGTGTGGTGTGAGGTGGTTTGATCGAGTAAGTAATGTAAGGGTAAGAGAGATGTGTGGAAATAAAAAGAGCGTGGTTGAGAGAGCAGAAGAGGGTGTTTTGAAATGGTTTGGGCACGTGGAGAGAATGAGTGAGGAAAGATTGACAAAGAGGATATATGTGTCGGAGGTGGAGGGAACGAGGAGAAGAGGGAGACCAAATTGGAGGTGGAAAGATGGAGTGAAAAAGATTTTGAGCGATTGGGGCCTGAACATGCAGGAGGGTGAAAGGAGGGGCAAGGAATAGAGTGAATTGGAGCGATGTGGTATACTGGGGTTGACGTGCTGTCAGTGGATTGAATCAGGGCATGTGAAGCGTCTGGGGTAAACCATGGAAAGCTGTGTAGGTGTGTATATTTGCGTGTGTAGAGGTGTATGTATATACATGTGTATGGGGGTGGGTTGGGCCATTTCTTTTGTCTGTTTCCTTGCGCTAACCTTTTCGCTAAAAACGCGGGAAGACCAGACCATTGGTACACAAAGGTAAAGGGGATAAGATGTGTGCTCAAATATACAGACGGATATAAGTTTGTTGAGTATTCCTGGTAAATTATATGGGAGGGTATTGATTGAGAGGGTGAAGGCATGTACAGAGCATCAGATTGGGGAAGAGCAGTGTGGTTTCAGAAGTGGTACAGAGGATGGTGTGGATCAGGTGTTGCTTTGAAGAATGTGTGAGAAATACATAGAAAAGCAAATGGATTTGTATGTAGAGCATTCATTTATGGATCTGCGAAGGCATAATGATAAGAGTTGATAGGGATGCGCGGTGGAAGCGAGTATACTGAAGAATATATGGTGTGGGAGGCAAGTTGTTAGAAGCAGTGAAAAGTTTTATCGAGGATGTAAGGCATGTGTGCGAGTGGGAAGAGAGGAAAGTGATTGGTCTCAGTGAGTGTCAGTTTGCGGCAGGGGTGCGTGGTCTCCATTGTTGTTTAATTGTTTATGGATGGGGTTGTTAGGGAGGTGATGCAAGAGTTTTGGAAAGAGGGGCAAGTATGAAGTCTGTTGGAGATGAGAGAGCTTGGGAAGTGAGTCAGTTGTTGTTCGCTGATGATACAGCGCTGGTGGCTGATTCATGTGAGAAACTGCAGAGCTGGTGACTGAGTTTGGTAAAGTGTGTGAAAGAAGAAAGTTAGAGTAAATGTGAATAAGAGCAAGGCTATTAGGTACAGTAGGGTTGAGGGACAAGTCAATTGGGAGGTAAGTTTGAATGGAGAAAAAACTGGAGGAAGTAAAGTGTTTTAGATATCTGGGAGTGGATCTGGCAGCAGATGGAACCATGGAAGCGGAAGTGGATCATAGGATGGGGGAGGGGTCGAAAATCCTGGGAGCCTTGAAGAATGTGTGGAAGTCAAGAACATTATCTCGGAAAGCAAAAATGGGTATGTTTGAAGGAATAGTGGTTCAAACAATGTTGTATGGTTGCGAGGCGTGGGCTATGGATAGAGTTTTGCGCAGGAGGATGGATGTGCTGGAAATGAGATGTTTGAGGACAATGTGTGGTGTGAGGTGGTTTGATCGAGTAAGTAATGTAAGGGTAAGAGAGATGTGTGGAAATAAAAAGAGCGTGGTTGAGAGAGCAGAAGAGGGTGTTTTGAAATGGTTTGGGCACATGGAGAGAATGAGTGAGGAAAGATTGACCAAGAGGATATATGTGTCGGAGGTGGAGGGAACGAGGAGAAGAGGGAGACCAAATTGGAGGTGGAAAGATGGAGTGAAAAAGATTTTGTGTGATCGGGGCCTGAACATGCAGGAGGGTGAAAGTAGGGCAAGGAATAGAGTGAATTGGAGCGATGTGGTATACTGGGGTTGACGTGCTGTCAGTGGATTGAATCAGGGCATGTGAAGCGTCTGGGGTAAACCATGGAAAGCTGTGTAGGTGTGTATATTTGCGTGTGTGGACGTATGTATATACATTGTGTATGGGGGTGGGTTGGGCCATTTCTTTCGTCTGTTTCCTTGCGCTACCTCGCAAACGCGGGAGACAGCGACAAAGCAAAAAAAAAAAAATATATATATATATATATATATATATATATTTTCTTTTTCGCTCTCTCCCGTGTTTGCGAGGTAGCGCAAGGAAACAGACGAAAGAGATGGCCCAACCCACCCCCATACACATGTATATACATACGTCCACACACGCAAATATACATACCTACACAGCTTTCCATGGTGTGTGTGTGTGTGTGTGTGTGTGTGCCTGTATATGTATACATTTTTTTCATACATATTTGCTGTTTCCTGTGTTGGTGGGGTGGCATTAAGAACAGAGGACTAAGCCTTAGAGGGAACATCCTCACTTGGCCCCCTTCTCTGTTCCTTCTTTTGGAAAATTAAAAGAGACAGGGGAGGATTTCCAGCCCCCCACTCCCTCCCCTTGTAAGCACCTTTTACAACACGCAAAGAATATGTGAGGAAAGATTGACTAAGAGGATATATGTATCAGAAGGAGGGAGCAAGGAGAAGTGGGAGACCAAGTTGGAGATGGGGGGATGGAGTGAAAGAGATTTTGAGCGATTGGGACCTGAACGTGCAGGATGGTGAGGGGCGTGCAGGGGGTGGAGTGAATTGGGATGATGTGGTATACCAGGGTTGACGTGCTGTCAGTGGATTGAACCAGGGCATGTGAAGCATCTGGGGTAAACCGTGGAAAGTTTTGTGGGACCTGGATGTGAAAGGGGAGCTTTGATATCAGTGCATTGCACGTGATAGCTGGAGACAGTGTGAATGAATGTGGCCTTGTGCGCGCGGGGGGAGGGGATTGCCATTTCATGTGTGGCAGGGTGGCGATGGGAATGGATGAAGACAGCAAATATGAATATGTACATGTGTATATATGTATATGTATGTATACATTGAAATGTATAGGTATGTGTATGTGGGTGGGTTGGGCCATTCTTTCGTCTGTTTCCTTGCGCTACCTCGCTAACGCAGGAGACAGCAACTAAGTAAAATAAATAAATAAATAATATATGTATAAACACACACACACTCAGTGTCTGCAGAAAGCCTTTACCTGCCCCCGTATATTTTCAAAGGTAGTGCCATGTGCAACAGTTGCATTTTATTACTCTTTTATCTCTCTTTTGGCCACGGATTTCCATCTGCATATGTATGGTTCCTGAAATATTCTGGGTCCATGTTTTGGGTTCAAAGAGTCTTGATCTCCTGAATGAGGTGAGGCACTAATGAGGTGATGTGCCAGGAAGCCACCTAATTGTGCATTCTGAGTGCCCAGTGCACTAGAAATGTCACATTTATCCACATTTTCCTGCTTCCATGCAAGAATTCGGGCTTTCTCTTCCATTTACTGGTAAGAGCCAAGCATCTTAAAGCCCAGATGGAAGAAATACAAATCCCAGAAGAAAAAAAATCTCAAAATGAAGTGGTAGCCAGGTAGAGTAAAGAAAGGTTGCTGGTGTTCACACTATTAAAGACACTAGTCATAGCAACCAGATGAATGTTGATTTCACCCTGAGAGCATCATATACTTGTACCCACAATCAACCTTATCTGTGTATCACCTTTGAAAATATATGGAGGGCAGACAAGGTAGCACTAGAAACAAAGAAAGGCTGGAATTGCTTACATCCATGAAATTATTTGTGAAAGGGTAGAGTAAGGTGATTTGGGGAAGATTGATTTATGTAGGAAGGGTTAATTGATGACAGTGGGATAAGGGTTTTTTTTTTGAACTCATAATACCCACAGCAACCTCATCTGTGCATCACCTTTGAAAATATATGGAGGGCAGACAAGGTAGCACTAGAAACAAAGAAAGGCTGGAATTGCTTACATCCATGAAATTATTGTGAAAGGATAGAGTAAGGTGATCGGGGGAAAATTGATTTATGTAGGAAGGGTTAATTGATAACAGTGGGATAAGGTATTTTTTTTAACTCATAATTTTCTGATATTTTTGATGAATATACAGATAGAATGCAGCCTAAGCAGCAGCAGAGCCAGCAGCCTCAGTTGCATTCACAGCAGCAACAGAGACAGAGCCACTCACGCAGTAACTCTGGCAACACAAGACCAAAGTTTGAGCCTCTCAATGTAGAAGTTGACGGCTCCACCACCAACATGGGTAGGTGTCAAGGTCAGTGCTATTCATCTTACAGTATTAATCCCTTCAGATTTACGCTTTCTTGTGTCTTTTATAAAGAAAGGATATGCTAAACTCGGTTCATCTTTGCTGTGTGTTTATCATCTCCACAAGAGTAGTTTCTTTCTGGAGACAAAGCACTCTCACCTCGTACAGTATGAATTCACTTGTGGCATGGTTTAAGATGCAAGTCATAACACTTTAGAAAATTCATAATTACATTTTGAGATTGTAGATTAGACAGAGAAAGCTTTAGAGAAATGTTGAAGTTTTTTTTATTGTGAGCAAGTTTGATTACAGTAATACAATTATGCTTTTCTCAGAAATTTGTAACATTTCTCTGTAATGGGCTTGCAGTTACTTTTGAAACTTGTATTTTACTGTTTATTACAGCACGGACAGACAGTCCAGATAACGATTCAGCATTTAGTGACAATGTTTCTATGTTGTCCTCGGAGAGTTCAGCATCCAGTGGTGCCTCTGGTAGTGCTGGCTCAAGACATGATCCCAGCAAACATGTATCACAGGTGTGTTTCACGTACCGAAGAAGGTTACTTGTACATTTATATACTACTAACAAAGAATTATGTAAGGTACATAAGTTACATGAATGTAGAGTGTGACATCATAGATAAAGCTCCTTGTTGACTGTGCATGAAGTCAACTCTGTCACATGTTTATGTACAACTTAGAGATAGATAATGTGGGAGCAGGCTAGAAATACTAATGTGGGCTTTAATATTTTTTTGATGAGGTCTGTATCATTTAGTTATCCTTACAGCAAAATTTCATAAGAAATCAGTTAAACATGTTACTGAATATGTTTATAATCATATGTAAATGCACTGTGTACATTATCCAAATGCATGTGGATTTACTATGTAATTATGAGTGTGGAAAAATGCTTACTTGGTATATATATATATATATATATATATATATATATATATATATATATATATATATATATATATATATATGTATATAAATAGAAAAAGATGTTATAAAGCCATTGTTAGAAATTATTTGGAGAACCGTAGATGAGATTGAAATAGAAAATGGATGTGAAATTTTGTTGTCTTATATGTGAAAATTAGATCCCAACACAAATACAGGCCATATCATCATACAAGTAAAGCTTTTACATCATTAGTGTTACTCCAGTATGGAGTGGTTCATATTAACTAATGCTGTGATATTATCATTGTAACTAGTATGTTGTGAAATTTTTTTAACATACTGCAGCATACATGAAGCAAAGTAACTTAGTACTGGAGTTGACTGCTTGCATCTGCTTTATACTGACTCGGGGTATTTTTGCCAACTTAACCAATAACCCAGTTACCATTTTATGTGCATTGACATTTTGCCCTTGTACTTCACACAAATACTGTATTTGTTCTTGTTTCTCCCCCTGTTGCCTTTGCATGATGCTTGGTTTGCATGATGGTGGTGGTACACAGACCCTTTTCCTGACGTTACCTCAGCTGGCTGATATGTTGAAGGATTGTGGGTTGGACAAGGTTAGTTGGAAATGCCTCATACACTGCTTCTCAACCTTTTTGTATATATACTTCACAGCTGTAAAGCCAAATTTGAAGTTTAAAATTATATTAGATGGAGGAGCAGTATTACCTTCAATTTTGATTTCTGACATGTTAACAAATGTGGGAGTTATTTTTAGTTTTAGTGCAGTGTCCAAGACTACCAGATTATTACAGAACAAATTTCTAGTTGTCATATTATTGTGATACAAAAGCATAGTGACTGCTGGATAATGAGGCAGTAAGAGCCAAGTAAATCTTGCGTCTAGAGTATTTTCGTACAGCAAAATTAAAGAATGCTTTTGTGACTCATTTCCTTGTACTTTTTTGGCAGGTTGAGCAAGCAGCAAAGCTTAAAGCTGAAAAGATTAAAATGGCACTGGAGAAGATCAAGGAAGCTAATGTCAAAAAGTTGTTTATCAAGGCCTTTACATCAGATGGTTCAACAAAATCATTACTTGTTGATGAAAAGATGACAGTTGTACATGTCACAAGGCTTTTGGCAGATAAAAATCATGTGAGGATGGATCCCAAGTGGGCAGTGGTCGAGCATATTCCAGATCTTTATATGGGTGAGTCATATTAAAAATTGTTTCATAATACAATATTTAATTAGTGAAATTACCTTTCTGATGTGCTCTTTAAGCAAGTACTTTTATGTTTTTGCTATGTATGTGAAAACCCCTAACCATTATCTACCTGAGTACTATGAGAGTGCATTATAGTAAATGCCTTTGTACAAAGGAAAGTGGAACAAGTGCAAATGTATACCTAGTGATGTGTATGGGAGAGTGGTGATTGAGAAGCTGAGCAGTTGACTGAGGAGGAGAGGTGTAATTAAGGGAGAGGGAGACAGTGGTGTTTGCTTTGAAGAGTGTAAGAAATGCGTAGAGAAAGAGCAACATTTATTGTCATTTATGGCCCTGGAGAGAGTACATGGCAACATTGAAGATGCTCCCAATGCAAAAGTAAATTGAAAGTTATTTAATATGGAGAGGAGTTTTTACTGGAAGAGTGAGGTATGTTTGCAAGTAGGAAGGAAAAAGGGTGAGTGGCTCTCAGTGAAGGTGAGTCTGTTTCAAAGGAATGTGATGTCATTTTGGTTTTGATGTCATGGATGGTGTAGTGAAGGAAATAAATGAAGGGGCCTTCAAGCAAGGGGTATTCTGAGGAGGGTTAGAGGCATAGGAAGTGAATCTTTTGCTGTTTGCAGGTGGTATGGCTCTGAGGACATTCTTTAGAGAGGAACTCTTTAAGCTGTTATCAGGGTTAAGGATAATTAGTAAAAGGAGAAAGTTGAAGTGAATAAAATAAAGTAAGGTAATGAAGTGGAGCTGGAAGTGGATGAGGTAGTAGATGGGACTTTTGTGAGATGAGGTAGGTTCCAGGGGGACTCAGGTCTAAGGTTGCATTAAGGAACATTTAGAAGGGTACAGGTGGGTATATTTGAGTTTAGTTATTTCAACATTATTTGGATGTGCATGTTTAGTCTTTAATGCAATAGAAGGGTGGCTTTACTGGAGATGAATCACCTAAGAATTATATGCATTTTGAGGTAGGTTGATTGTGTAGAGGTATAGAGATGACATTATCATTGAGATTTATGATATGAACCATGGTCAAATTGTGAGGGTTAGTCATGGTGTTGAGAAATGGTTCATACATATGGAAAGGATGATTTAAGAGTTATTGACAGATCTTTGTATCAGAGGTGGTGGGAATGACAGGGAGGGAGAGCCTGAGGAGGAGTAGAAAAGATGGAGTGAAAGATGCTTTGGAATATTAGGGCAAGAATATTTAGGCAGATATGAGGTGTTCATTAGATAGAATGATTTGGGGAGAGTGATATAGTTTATGAGGAGAAGTATCCATCGGTGGGATGAATCAGGGTATCAACCTTACTAAAGTAAGAAAGGCAATTAGAAGTATTTTGAAAAAGCAGTATACTTTTCTCTATTCCACAGAGCGAATATATGAAGATGATGAGATGCTAGTGGAGAACCTCCTTCTTTGGACACGAGACAGCAAAAACAAACTGCTGTTTCTTGAAAGGCCTGATAAATATGATCTGTTTCTGCGACCAGAGCAGTATATCCTTATTGGGTCTTCATCAGAGAAAAATGCAGACTTGGATGATGAAGGAAGAAGTACACTAATTGAGGTAAAGAATCTCTTAAAAATTTCTTTATAGAATCAGTATTAATGTATATGCAATATATACATATATTTTTTTCATACATATTCGCCATTTCCCGCATTAGCGAGGTAGCGTTAAGAACAGAGGACTGAGCCTTAGAGGGAATATCCTCACTTGGCCCTTCTCTGTTCCTTCTTTTGGAAAATGAAAAATATATATATATAAAAATATATTTATTATACTTGATCACCATTTCCTGTGTTAGCGAGGGAGCGCCAGGAAATGGACAAAGAAAGAATACCTGGACATTTTCGAAAGAGCTCCTAGGGTGATTATAAGTAAATTGAATATATTTATAAAAGCCGGCAAGGCAGCAGGTTTGGATGGTATTGCAGTGGAATTTATTAAAAAAGGGGGTGACTGTATTGTTGACTGGTTGGTAAGGTTATTTAATGTATGTATGACTCATGGTGAGGTGCCTGAGGATTGGCGGAATGCGTGCATAGTGCCATTGTACAAAGGCAAAGGGGATAAGAGTGAGTGCTCAAATTACAGAGGTATAAGTTTGTTGAGTATTCCGGGTAAATTATATGGGAGGGTATTGATTGAGAGGGTGAAGGCATGTACAGAGCATCAGATTGGGGAAGAGCAGTGTGGTTTCAGAAGTGGTAGAGGATGTGTGGATCAGGTGTTTGCTTTGAAGAATGTATGTGAGAAATACTTAGAAAAGCAAATGGATTTGTATGTAGCATTTATGGATCTGGAGAAGGCATATGATAGAGTTGATAGAGATGCTCTGTGGAAGGTATTAAGAATATATGGTGTGGGAGGAAAGTTGTTAGAAGCAGTGAAAAGTTTTTATCGAGGATGTAAGGCATGTGTACGTGTAGGAAGAGAGGAAAGTGATTGGTTCTCAGTGAATGTAGGTTTGCGGCAGGGGTGTGTGATGTCTCCATGGTTGTTTAATTTGTTTATGGATGGGGTTGTTAGGGAGGTAAATGCAAGAGTTTTGGAAAGAGGGGCAAGTATAAAGTCTGTTGGGGATGAGAGAGCTTGGGAAGTGAGTCAGTTGTTGTTCGCTGATGATACAGCGCTGGTGGCTGATTCTTGTGAGAAACTGCAGAAGCTGGTGACTGAGTTTGGTAAAGTGCGTGGAAGAAGAAAGTTAAGAGTAAATGTGAATAAGAGCAAGGTTATTAGGTACAGTAGGGTTGAGGGTCAAGTCAATTGGGAGGTGAGTTTGAATGGAGAAAAACTGGAGGAAGTGAAGTGTTTTAGATATCTGGGAGTGGATCTGGCAGTGGATGGAACCATGGAAGCGGAAGTGGATCATAGGGTGGGGGAGGGGGCGAAAATTCTGGGGGCCTTGAAGAATGTGTGGAAGTTGAGAACATTATCTCGGAAAGCAAAAATGGGTATGTTTGAAGGAATAGTGGTTCCAACAATGTTGTATGGTTGCGAGGCGTGGGCTATGGATAGAGTTGTGCGCAGGAGGATGGATGTGCTGGAAATGAGATGCTTGAGGACAATGTGTGGTGTGAGGTGGTTTGATCGAGTGAGTAACGTAAGGGTAAGAGAGATGTGTGGAAATAAAAAGAGCGTGGTTGAGAGAGCAGAAGAGGGTGTTTTGAAGTGGTTTGGGCACATGGAGAGAATGAGTGAGGAAAGATTGACCAAGAGGATATATGTGTCAGAGGTGGAGGGAACGAGGAGAAGAGGGAGACCAAATTGGAGGTGGAAAGATGGAGTGAAAAAGATTTTGTGTGATCGGGGCCTGAACATGCAGGAGGGTGAAAGGAGGGCAAGGAATAGAGTGAATTGGAGCGATGTGGTATACCGGGGTTGACGTGCTGTCAGTGGATTGAATCAAGGCATGTGAAGTGTCTGGGGTAAACCATGGAAAGCTGTGTAGGTATGTATATTTGCGTGTGTGGACGTATGTATATACATGTGTATGGGGGGGGGGGGGTTGGGCCATTTCTTTCGTCTGTTTCCTTGCGCTACCTCGCAAACACGGGAGACAGCGACAAAGTATAATAAAATAAAATAAATATTTATAAAAGTGTATGTTTTGCCCAAAGTGATTAGGAATTTACATGTCTCTTTTCTTGCTTATTTCATCTTCAATTATTTTCTTTCCATAGGAGTTCTTCTCAAGTACGGGAGTTGGTGTCCCAGAAGTTGAAGGTCCTCTCTTCCTCAAGTCAGAAGGCAAGAAAGTGTGGAAGAAGTATTACTTTGTATTACGTGCCTCAGGGCTGTACTACTGCCCTAAAGGCAAATCCTCACGTTCCTCTAAAGATTTAGTGTGTCTCACTACTTTGGAAGTAAATCAGGTCAGTAATTCTTTAGCGCTCTTTGTTGTTTTAAGACAAAGATTCTCCCTAAAATTGCCATATTAGATTAGAAATGTCTAAACAAAGAAAATACAGGGATGTTATTCAGAGAAACAATTAGTTCAGACTCCTTCCAGATGAGTGTGGTGAGTCTTCATTTATCTGAGATGGCTTGGATTGTTGTTCCACATCACAAAATTTTAAGAATAATGGATGTATTTTAGTTTTAGAGCATAATTCATCCCCCAGAAAGAAATGATGAATAGTTATCGTACAATTTATGTATGAAAAGAAACCACACAAATATGCAATGAAGCCTAAGTGAGACTTAAAAATTTGGACTGTTATTTCTCATACTTGTTTGTCAGGAAAAGATAGAAAACTGCTTCATTTGCTCACATTCACTCCGTAGCTGTCATGTACGAATAGCCAAAACCAGAGCCAAGTTTGATGGACCATTCTGTGGTCTCTCCTGACCACTTTGTATGCCCTGATTCAGCTCATTTACAGCATGTTGTCTCCTGTGTAATGCACTGAAACCAGACCTCTGTAACCACAACCAAGCCCCACAGCCCATCTGTGGTTTCTCATGACTGTTTCACATATCCCTTGGTTCAGCTTTTGACAGCACATCACCCCCTGTATTCCACATTGCTCCAATTCACTCTGCTTATTCATGCCTTACACCCTCCTTGATATTCAGGCCCCAGTCCTTCAAAGTATCTTTCATTCCATCTTTCCATCTCCATTTCAGTCCCCATTCACTTTTGACGTGTATATTTACTACGTACTTCCTTCCAGATGGGAGTTTACATGAGAATGATGTTAATAACATCATTAGGAAGAAACAGTGTAAATTATATAAAAACACCTGGAATCAAAATACTTTAATACATTGTCCACAGCCATTAGGAACTTTTTTGACTGTTTATTGAAGTATTGAAAAAAGACAAAGTTTATGGTATTAGCCTGTATGTGATGGATACATAGACTTTAGTCTTTAATTGAAAGCCTGGCTGAGCAAAGGAGCAATATGACAGTTGCAGGAATAAAAGAGCGCATGAAACCATTTTAAGTCAACTATACACAAAGTGAAATGCAAGGCCTAAGTTTTATCTGCTGTTTGAAAGAATTATCAGGAATTGAGTTGTTAAATATTGTTAGAAATATTGGGTTTATAATATTTTGTTGTATGGCACTAGGGTGCTAGACCATAGAAGAATTCAAACTTCTTTTATACCAATTTGCAATAGAAGGTAAGTAAAGGATGCTTTAGGGCTGAGAACTACTACTGAGCAAAATCATCCAAGGAAGTGGCAAACGAGCTTTACAGATATTTTACAAAAAAAAAAAAAATAAAGTGAAACTCAAAGTATGTTGGTGTCTATTTCCATAGATTGTATACAAATAGGAAGTTTATTTTGCATTATTCTGTAAGCTGCTTATTTTTCTTGTTTAAAACATTAAATTTGTTATGTGGTAATAGTAAATGTATGATCTGCAGGTATATTATGGCGTTGGGTGGAAGAAGAAGTACAAGGCTCCAACAGACTGGTGTTTTTCTATTAAACATCCCCATCTGCAAGCAAAGAGCAGCAAGTATATCAAGTATCTGTGTGCAGAGGACCCACGTACTCTCTCACAGTGGGTTATGGGGATCAGAATAGCAAAGGTCAGTCACTTTTACTGAACATCATAACCTATTATTACAACTGTTTTAAAAGATCAAGAGTAAAATGTTCCACTGTAAAATTATCAGAGCAGTAGTAAATGATTTTAAATGTATTTCATTTATTTATATTTTTATTATACTTTGTCGTCTCCCGCGTTTGCGAGGTAGCGCAAGGAAGTAGACGAAAGAATGGCCCAACCTACCCACATACACATGTATATACATACACACCCACACATGCACATATACATACCTATACATTTCAACATATACATACACAGACATATACATATAATACTCATGTACATATTCATATTTGCTGCCTTTATTCATTCCTGTCATTTACAATTATAGAAAATGAAACACCTTTGTTTTGCAGCCTGGAATTTGTGTTTCTACTCCTTGGGCTTGTTTGAAGACTTGTTTTTGTTATATGAAGACTTGTTTTTGTTATAGTTGAGATTAACTGAGCCAGATCACAGCAGTAGTTAACAAATTTGTCACCTGAAAGCAGGATCAGAGAAATTGTCTGGTTATTTGTAGACCACTGCAACAATGAATGTGCTTGTGTGAGGATAATACCTACTTTTATTAGTGGTATATTATTTTTTGGTCACAGGCTGGGTCTGTTTATTTTAATAATGCATTGCGATTCTGTTTTCAGAATGCTTAGGTTTGATAACAACAATAAATGGTAAAAGTCATTACATACTGGATTATGCTGTTAAGCAACTGAAGCAACTGCTTCCTTTAAATCATAGAAAATCAAAATGCAAAATTCATTTGCAAATGTTTTGAATATTATTCTTGAGTTCACGATATATGGATGAACAGAGATGCATAGATTCTGAGCCCATTAGAGATGATCCTGTATTCCTTACCCTGTTTTAACCCTTAATGGACAGAGGCCTGAAGATTTAAAGTGATCCCCAGGACAGAGGTGTACTTTGTATTTTATCAGTGAATGGGAAATATCAAGAAAAGAAGAAAAACTAGCAAAGTTTTCCTTATTACAATACGGACATTTAAATTTAGCATTCCTTGCAAGCTTGGCTTATTTCCTGTTCGTTGACTTTGCTGTCTTGTATATCTCTTTGCTAACTTTGGTGGATTACTGATTGACAAAGAACTTTTCCCATTGTGCTAACAATTCAACATCTGTTGAATCATTGTCACTGTAATAAGTGCCCAAAGATTGTTGCTAATTAGCCAATAATTTGTATGGGGTTTGCTGAGCATGTGAGCACAGACACCAAAACCACACCTCCCTTCTTGTTTTATGGATAACTGAGAATCTATGATGATCCTTTTTGCAGTGATCCCCAGGACAGAGCTATATCAGAAAATCATAAAAAATATTTTTACCTTAAAATTAATGGGAAATATTAAGAGAGAAAAAGAGACATCCAGAATATTATCCATAACTATTGCGGTACAGACATTTTAATTTGGCAAACCTGCACGCTTGGCTTATTACTTGTTCATTGACTTTTGCTGTCACCCACACACACACACACACACACACACACACACACACACACACAGCAAGGTAGCGTTTAGAACAGAGGACTGAACCTAAGAGGGAAAATCTCTTGTTCCTTCCTTTAGAAAAGTAAAAATGGAGGGGAGAATTTCCAGCCTCCTGCTCCCTCCCCTTTTAGTCGCCTTTTACGACACCCAGGGAATACGTGGGAAGTATTATTTCTCCCCTATCCCCAGGGATAAAACTGCTGTATTGTCATATACATACAAATTGTGTTTCTTCATTGCCACCACTGATGGATTATTTATACAGAAAAAAATTTTCCCATTGCTAACTATTAATTTCTCCTGAGTCATCAACATAATTTGTGCCAGTAATTAGCATGAGGTGTACTGAGCATAGACACCGGGGCCATAACTTCCCCTTTCTTGTTATATGGATGACTGAGACAGTAGGATCCTTTTTGCGGTGCTTCTTGTTACTTGTCACTTAAGACATCTCTGCATGATGGTAAAGTGTGCCTTCCACTTGAAATGATGGCAGGAAAACGTAACTGATACAAGTATGGCTAGAGTCAGTCACTTCAGGGTAAGATATATTACATCAGTGTTTTATGGGTACCTGGCAATCTAGGATTTTGGCCCAATGCCATTTATAGTCGGTTTTGACATAGGGCACCTCTGTATGCCTATAAAGCATGCTTACCACTTTTAAATGGTTGTAGGCAGAGGCAGACCATGCAAGGATAGTTGCAGTCCATGCACCAAAAACATACAAATATGGGTATAGTCCTTAAAACATTAAGATAGGGAAAAACAAGTTGAATATATTGGTCTTTTCTGTTATTTACTTTATCATGCAATACTCCATATTTATAGTTTCATATTTTAACTGTAATGTCGTCCTGTTTTCATCAGAATGGTAGAAGATTGCTAGACAACTATCGTGCTCTGGTTGAAGACTTGGCTCAAGAGGATATTGATATGCTGGCTTCATCACGATCCTTCAGTATAGCTTCAATGGCAGGTCAGAGTGGTGTGGGTGGAGGATCCCATGGGGCTTCCCAGGCTACTACTCCATCATCTGAATCCCGTTCTCTAGATTCTTGCCTAGCCCCAAGCCTCACTCCTAGTGTTGCTGATGGAGAAGAGGGAGGGGAGGATGCCCAGTCATCAGCTGGGTCATCTTCCCAGGATACCCCAGTCAATACACTAGGCCGTCCACCTGTCTGGCGCCAAGACAGCCTTAAGAGTGGATCTTCCAGTAGCTCCAGTGGTTGCTTAAGTGAACGTTCATCAGCAGGTACTCCCACAGGGGAACATGGGTTTGAATCTGAGTTTCCTCAAGGAACTATCAAGAGGAAGCCATCCAACAACCCCAAGCTTCCCCTTACATCAACAACAAGACTCCTTGTAAAGGAAGTGGAGGGAGAAGATAGTGTAGACTCTGCTTCAGGACGAGGAACCACTGTTCGCCAGAGTGTGCGTCGCTCTTTAACTGAAGAAGTAAACACATTACGCAGACGCAATTCCCAGTCTCGAACCAGTGTTAGTAGTGGTGCATCAAATAATGTCCTGAATAGTAGTATGTCAAGTCCAGTGCCTCAGGAGGAAGAGATGGATAGTTTACCATTACCACCACCACCTCCTGAACTGTCAGAATGTGCTATGGAATCATTACCCCCACCACCACCAGAATTATTGGCGTCCACCCTCAGCCTCAATTCACTTCCTCCTCCACCTGATGAGGATTCCTTGCCACCCATCAATCCTGAAGATCTTATGATGGCCAGCATTACCTCCTTGCCACCTCCTCCACCTCCTAGTCCACCAAAGCCATCTAGTCCTCCTCATTTAGGGGCACCACCACCCCCACCACCACATGCTAGCTTACCTCCTCATACTGGTGCACCACATCCCCCACCACATGGTTTGCCATTACCACCACCTACCACACCTAAACCAACTAAACCAAAAGGTGTTGGTTCTCCTATTTATCAGACTGCAGGCTCACCTGTCTATCAGTCTTCTGGCTCTCCTATCTATCAGACTTCAGGCTCACCTGTTTATCAGGCAGTAACGCCACCTGCAGTCGCACCAAAGCCAAGGCGTGATTCTAATGAGTCAGCTGCCTATGCATCACCACCCTTCTTGGCCGAACTGCGAGCCCATAATATCACACATGCAGGAACTAACATACAACCACCAACACACACACCCCACACAACCAGTCATAACAGTGGCTGGCATCCTGATGCCCCCTTACCACCACCACCACCATCTCCTCCTCCACACCAGCCAGTGTATGCACAACCACAAAAGAGTCCACAGAAAAAAGTTAAAAAGATAACTTTTGTGGATGATGTACAGAATATTCCTCCAGCACCAGAGTCTCCAACTGCAAAGCCTCCTCTCCCACGGCGTTCTGAGTCCACAAGACTCTCCATAAATCCAGGACGTTTAGATAGTCCAGGCAATAAGATCACACCACCAAAATCTTTCCTGAATAATCTCCAGAGAGTCATGCAGAAAAAATGGCAAGTAGCACAGAAATGCAAAGACTTTGACAAAATGCCTCATGAAGTTCTAGGATTTAGAGATCCAATTTTGCCCAGTGAAACTGAACGTAATGTTGGGGCTTGGATTCAAGAACATTATGGTAGCTTGTACGAAAACCTCTCTCCACATAGTACCGACTCTGTGGACACGTCACAACCAGTCAATAGCCATACTTTGCAACCTTCACCCCCACCTCATTCTGATGACCTTCATCGACTCTCACAGACTGTGCCTAGTCGGAAGAAACCTCCACCACCTCCACCCAAACGCTCAGACTCTACACACCTAAGTACGCGGCAATGACGACTGCGACGTTAGTGTCCACCTGTCTTGTTACACGTTAACCCGCTTACACCTGAAAGGAGGCTTAATGTTATTATATATTTAAGATTGTTACTTAATGAATGTTGCCATTGTTCATGGTGTCCTTGCAGCAACAGGGCCACAAAAGCAGTGGTATATGCCAGTGCTTATAAAGTGGCAGCATTGAGGGGGATGGCCTTCCCATCAGCCTTTTGCAGGATGCCTCCAGTCTAACTGGAATAGGTAACTGTCATGACTTAAGAAGTCAGTAGAATATTTCCATTTGAATATGAATTTATATTTCTTAAATGTCCTTATTGATGTAAAGTACCTTTAATCATATTATTAGGGGAATTATTTGTTACATGTATTGTGGTGAGCTTGTTGGTGGTTTCTTCCAATGGTGCTACAACCAGGGCTGGTAACTGAATTACTGAACAGTAGTTGTATGGTGCCCTTGTGGGCTTGTAACTAGTTGGTGTTGCCTTTTGCTAACTAGTATGGCCTTCGAGTGAAGCCTGCATTTACTTGGCTTAGCCAGGAAGTTGGCATGGCACTGTATGCCCAGGCCTGAGAAGGCTGCTGCTTATAGTTAAACGGCACATATTAACTATAAGCCAGCTATTAGACTGACAGTATGAATATGGACAAAAGATTAACTGAACCAGTTATGGAAATACAGTCACTGCTGCCACATGCATGTTAGCTGTATTAAGTAGCAGCAAGTAGTTATTGTTGGATAACTGGTGATTGCATGTCAATTTCTGTAATGGAAAACGGACTGCCTTTGGATACTTGATGGTATTGATTTTATGTTCTGACCAGTTATGAAACCAAATGTGTAAAGGTGTATATTGTACATTGGATAAGTTTTTGTATTTTTTGTAAAGATGTTAAGCTGACCCTAAACCTACAGGACAGTAGTTTGGGTCAAGGGTTTTTTACCATTTTTACTGTGACAATTTATTTTTTATGGTTTAATGTGTTTGATAATATGCGTAAAAAAATATTTTTGCTTTCCTTTGACTGTTTTCTGTCCATAATGCTTCTTTGTGCAATTAAGAGTCTTGTAAAAAGTAAACCAGGTGAATGAATGTTTTTCTATGTACCAAGCTAATAGCATATGTAATTGCCTGCCAGATTTCTTTTTTGTATGATAGATCCATCCATTTTGAACTTCACTTTTCTCTCTATAAGGGTCTCCTCTGCTTTCAAGGGTAATGGTATTGTCTTGTTCTGTAACTGAAATATCAACTTATGAAGATCTGTTAATGATCTTTCCATTTTAATAGGCCTCTAAGTCAGAAATTATTTAACAGTACATGTAAAACCTAATAGCATATTTCTAGTACCTGCAAGGATAGTTAATGTTATTCTGTTAGTTTTTGGAATTGGTAAGTACCTGTTTAGTACACAGTACATCCTTGGGGATTAAGGCAGAGGATCCTACGGGTATTTTTTTTTTTTTCTTCCAGTATATGTTGTACAATCTTAAATTTTGTACTTGGTTTCTTACCAAGCAATTATTGTACTTGAACCAAGCAATGACAGGCTGATTTTTTGCATTATTTGGAGACCTTATACAGAATGGTTTAACGGTCTGGTAATCCTTCATCTGTGTTTGGCATGTAATGACAAGTAACAGTTCATAATTAAGCTGGAATTACAGTTCACTCTACTTCCCTTACCCCACAACTACCATCACAAAAAAGTCCCTTTATTATTATTTAGCACAAAAATGTTATGAACTTGCATGCAACGAGTTGAAGGAATTATTGGAAGTAATATGTACCATACTGCCTCATAGTTGTATACAGTATCTGTAATTTTGAATATGTTTTTATACAAAGTTTTACCATTCTCCTATACAGATCAGTGACCCAAAATTTTCTGTTCACTTTGAAACAATTATTATTTGCCTTCACTGAGGTTGTCATGATGTCCAGTGTACATTCTGTGGGACATTCTAAAAAAAATTCTGCCAGAGTTTTTATATGTGCTCTGCACCCAGCCATGTGAGGAGTGCTGGCAAGATTATTTATGTATTGTTGGTATTATTTATCCCATAGAAACATGTTATCTGTGGGTTTCCATTTGTAATATCATTGGCATGTAACTGTTGCAACTTCAACAAATTTTTTACATAAGGGTGCAGATCTCATACAGGCCATTTAGTAACAGTGCATGATGGGCTGCAACCACAACTTAATAACTGTAAGTTTCACTTCAAGGCAGAGTTAGGCAATTTATGATTTTTTTTGTACATGCCACAGCTATGGCGACCAAAAAATAATTGGAATGACATAGCCATAGTGAATGGGTTAATTATTAAATTTATCCTTCACTGACTTCATGCATCCAATCTGTCAGAGAGAAACTCTGCTTCTTCTTTAGGGAAAATAAAGATTTGTACTATTGTATGAATGATGTAATCAAACAATGCAAACTAGAGTTCACCCTATGAATGCAAGTGAAAATCACACCAAAGTATTATGTATGGAGGCCTTGGTCATATGGAAAACTGCATGCATTAACTTTTGGTCATCACCAGGTATAGAAGAGAGAGACTGTATCTTCAGATATGGTAACATTTTATTGAGTCTGACAAGGGCTATTATATAGGATATATGAGTTTGTGTCTAATGCAATGTATAGTTTAAAATTTGCAAGTTTTTGAAAATTACAGGTTCACATAATAAGATGGTGTTTGCAGTTGTTCAGTGGGAGGCATTACTTAACATGTTAATCTTCCAAAAACTAGTAGAGGAGGGTCTTACTTGCCATGCATATTATGAATGTGTATTTGGTCTCCATTACACCAAAATTAGTATCACACTTGTGTCCATTTTTTTTCCATGGCTCATGAAGTTTAATTTTCAATATACTGGTTTCACATAAGATATCTATCTTTAGTTCTCTTGCTTTTTCATTTAGTCATACTAATTTGGTAATATAACTTTTCCCCAGAGTATTGTTCTGGCAGCCTGTTTAATCTCATATTATTTGGTCTGATGTAATATGCTGAAATTATTTCAATCATCAGATTTTGCAGCTTCTCAGAATCTTATCCCAATGGTATAGCCTTGTGTGTTGATTACTTGTCATCTTGAACAACACACAATACTGAGCTATAGCTCTCTATGTGTTTGGTCTCCTTATTTCTCATCCTTGTGACTCCTCAAGTGTGTCATTTTTTCTTTAGTGCTGCCTGCCTTTGTTGGTACCAGATCCTATGGAATAGTTAAATTTCTTATTTCTTTATAACTTAGTCTCTTGCAGTCTCCCCTGGTTACTTGTGGTTTCCTGTGGAGCTCTCCTTGGTGACTGGTTTGAGGATGTGTGTCCAGAATCCAGTGGCCTTGTGCCAACTTCCACATTGTACAGAAATTATATATACAAAGTAATAATACAAAATATCTCCAGTAAAGATTGGTTGTTTCATTTCCATACAAATGCAGCTTCCTTTTAAATGATTAATTTTCATTATGATACTTTCTGCTTTGATCCAATTCAGGGGATAAGGGGTGATAGGCCATTTGAAGACTAGGAAGGGGCCTGTACCAGGTTAATGGCTGGAGAATCTTTGACAACGAACCAATTCATTAACAGATGAAGGAATACCAAGTTTAAAGGCCTGTCTACACGAGCGGGCCTGATCGGCGGGCTTGCCCGTTAACGGGCATATTTGACGGGCAAACAATCAAATTGCCCGAAAGCCCGCCGAGCAAAATCACTGAGCTGGTGCCCGGTAGCTGGAGTTTCTACCCTGCCAGACGCAAAATAATATCGTGAACCCACAGCGGGCCTTCATCCCACATCCCACGGCATAGTAGCACGGTGAACATTTAACGATGGCAGCCCAGGATAACTCTAGTGAGCCACCAACAATTTTTTGGTCTAAAGCACTTACTAGTACTTTGATTGACCTTTATCGTAAGAATCCATGTTTATGGAATGTGAAGCTGAATAAGTAGACCCACTTGCTAAAAATCGCAGAGTTGCTTCCAGACGAGCTTCTGCTGTAATGCTGTTTCTCATAACTGTGTCTTTCTTCACTATGTATGGCTCCAACTTTGATAAAAAGATGTAAAAAGTGCTTACACTCATCCTCAGGTAATTTCTGAAGTCGTGTTCCTCACTACTTTGTAGTTCATGAAGTATTGTTGCAGTGCTTCCAAACATACTTCTTTTCTTTAACCAATCTTTACACCATATCCTTTTCTTCTTTTTCTTCTTGAGACACAAAGCTATTATCATAGAGCACAAAATCTTTTTCTTGACAATGCCAGGTAGGTTAGGTTAGGTTAGGTTAGGTTAGGTTAGGTTGTCGCTCTCCAAAGATGGACTCTAAACCTGTCTTCACTCACAGACAGTGGCACCATGATAAGCTGACTTCGTCAGGTTTCCAGCATGGCCCTGAAAGGACCTCTCACCCCATGCTCAAACACTAGAGACTGGAATGGGCTAAAAGCTGAGTTTATGGGGTTTTACAAATGGTAATAAGCATATAGGTGAAACTTCCTGCAAGAGCCCCGTGATTTTCCCTTAGGAAGGAAGATTGATGGGCAGGGTTCCATCCTGTAGGGTTACATCATGCTGGATTAGGGGGCAAGGTTGTGGAACATCCTCATCTTTGGGGATGTAATCCTACAACAGATACAGCACATCTTTGCCTTGATCTTGAAAGAGATGAGAGTTTTAATTGTGATTCATGTAGCATGGCAGAACTGGTGAACTTCAGGTCCACGGATTTTTCAAACTTGCCCCAATGCTATGATGTTTCCCACCTTGTTTTCTGTTGATGTGGTAAGGGTGGCACACACATCCAGACACTATTTTACCTGCTGAAAGAGTCCTGTAGTAAAGTTAGTACCCTGGTTAGACAACACAGTATGAAGAATACCAAACTGGTTGAGCAACTTGATCACTACACCCACCACATTCTTAATGGTGATGCAATGCAAGGTATACACAGTGGTTACTGACATCACAGTTAGCAAATATTGGATGCTATACCAAGTTTCTGGGAGGGGTCACACAATCTACAAGTAACTTACTTAAGGTTTCCCCCACATGAGGAATGGGAACCAAGGATGCCAGTTTGATAACCTGATTAGGTTTACCCACTAACTGACATTTATGTTCAGCCACATCTCAATTCAATCTCAGCCCACAGAAATGAAGTAGGCTATCTTCATAGCTCTTATTCATCCCTAGATGTCCTCCTAAGTAACCAAGTGCCCTACCTGGGATCTTCCACCAGTGACAGGTGGGTTCAAAAGTCTGCTGAGCAACATGTCAGGGCTCTTCAGCAGGTATCTAAGCTGGTCTATATCTACTCATTAACATTTTGACAATAGATAATAAACTATCTCGGAGTCATAAGCCTCCCTCACATTAGTCCTGCATTCAGCCAGGTCAGGGATGCTAGCTTGGCTTCATTTAACAAATCTTTTGTAAAATTCTTGAGCAACTTACTGACAGCACCCAGTTCACCAAAAGAGCCAGAGTCAATAGATCTAACAGGAAACCAACATCTTCCTTAATACACAAAAATATGCACTGTTATAACCCAAAGGGGTGTCAAACAAATAATAACCATTAATCAATAAGACAGATATAGAAACATTTAAGTCTTAATACCATATCAACCTTGGTCATTACCTGCAAAACTCAATAATCAACACTTAGTAAATGACTAAAGGCTAACATACGAATTGAGCTGAAACAAAACGTAGATAACCACTGAGCTTACACCTAAAAGTCAAAAGCCACACAGCCACCCTCTCCTGGCTGATCCCTCTTGTAAATTAAAAGCATGGCATGCAGTTCCTTAGCCTATCCTGCTAGGGAAAGGCAAGGATAGTTAGGAGCAGGGACCAAGGAAGAGAATAATGGAGAACAATAGAGGAAGAGGAAAATAGCTAAATGAACAAGGCACCACTGTTCACTGAGTACAGACCCAAGAGGATATGTTCATTTGAGCCAACTACTCAGGTCAAAGTTGATGGTAAGCCACGTTACACTGACCCAATGTTATAATTTCATTTAGAAAGAAAAAGATGAAGGGAGGGGAAGAACAGATTGATGGGAAGATAAGACCTTCCACCTAGAGGACCATAACACACCTCCCTCATAAAAAGGGAAAATGTATAAAATTAAGGCCTTCGTTATAGCCTCAACAAGCTAACCTTACCCTATATCTACAAACTGATACAGGAAAAGTACTACATGGAAGCAGCCTAAGTAAGTCCCACACCCAAGGGACCATTCAACATTTTCAAGAGAGCTGAGCTATCATGGAGGTGAACAAATGGCTGCATTTGTCCATCCAATATACTTTGCCTAGGCTGGCCTCTTCTTTGGGTGGTGACCACTTCAGATGAAAGGGTGGCCAGGCAGGTGACAGATATGACCTATAAGACTGCATGGGGGTACTTAAATCACGCTTGTACCAGCATAGACAAGTTTCTATACCCCAGGAACTGTTTCTATCCCAAACATGTCTCCTCCTGTCCTAGGCTGCAGTCATACTCATGGTGGTTAGGAAACAGGTGGCCCAATCACAGAAGAAGGTTCAACGGGTAATCAGACAGGTCTGGACAGGACGTGGGCCTTGTTTTGCATATAGCAGTGTGAGGGCACTATTCCACAAGTAAGCATGGCTATCTATAGTGACTACCACCTGGGATGTCAGTGGGAGGAAGCAACAGCTGTCACTAGCATTGCTCTAAGCATGCCATGCCCACACCTGGAGAATGATACAGAGGATCTTGCCCACAGACAGACATCAGCACTGGCTGGGGAAGTAACAAAGATATTGGTCCAATGTAGTAGGCCAGTCTTCTCACTGCAGGAACTGTTGAAGTGAAGCTTTCACTGTTTCCTGTCTGTGAGGGATATGTGATCATCCCATGCTATACCAAACCTGGGACAAAAGATTATCCGGTGTGCATCAAACCTGTGTTTAAGGAAAGTCTGGATTCCTCTCAAACTGCAAACTACAATTTTTATCAGAATTATGAAAATAAGGAGCCTCTAAGACACAACCTACTGCCACACATACATGCACCTGGGGTCTGGCTGAACAACATGCCTCTCATGGTGACAGCTGATTTTGCCACATTAGCATGTCCCTCCTCCGTAAGCTGTAAACATAAAAGTAAGCAAATAGTTTTATCAAGAGATTTTGGGACAGTATAAGGTGACACTCTAAAAACTTGAGAGATTACTTGCTCTTCACTGGGTAACGACATTAAGAAAACTAACGTGATACTCATACCTGGGAGTTGACATATATTCATGTCATCTCCAAAAGTCTCAAAAGCTGACCTGTCACTAAGCTCAGGACAGACAACTTCATATATAATACAAGAATTGTCACTAGTGGCACAGCCTACACCCATACCAGCCTAATTTTCTTCCCAACTACTTTTACCAAATGTTTCTACCTAATGCTCCTACGTAAAAGTTCCTCCTTACTACTACTATCTACTGCTCCTAACATTTTCCCAAACGGCAGGTATAGCCCACAGTGCTCACTGCAGGAATATCTAGTTACCAAGAATGAGCTGTGTGAGTTGTTATCAAGTGTTATATATGACTGGGAGAGATCTTATTTTTGTAGACATAATGCTAGTATTCCACGTGTGGGTAAGGCAGAAAGAAAAGACAGCTACTTAGGTCAGAGGAGTGCAACTCGACAACCAATAAAGTGCTGGCTCACTATGCTGCCATCATTAACCCTCTAACAATTCCCTACACATGGGATACCTTGGCAAATCAAAATTCACAACAAACCAGTGTTCTGAAATATCCTAATAGAGACTTCACTATGCTGCCATCAATAACCCTTTAACAATTCCATACACAAGGAATACTTTGGCAATCAAAATTTAGAACAAACCAATTTTCTGAAATATCCTAATAGAGACTTGTTTTCTATGCTAATCAATGACATGTCAATTAATGACAAACCAACCAGTAGTCAAGTGTCTTGCTGATGAATGACCATTCAGCTGCATTACTAAAGGGACTGGTGCATCACTGTTCCTCTTCCCCCTGTTCAGGAACTTGGGACAATTGGGAGCAATGTGTTCTTGCTTTCTGCAATGGAAGCAAGTCACTATTTTCATAGTAAGTAAGACTGGCTTATCAGACAGCTTACCACTACTAACAGGTGCATGCTCCACAACCATGATGCAAGCCATAAAGTCTACCATGCTTAGTCAACGTGATGTTCTCAGCCAGGTGGGTGGCTTCAGTGACTATCAAGCCCCTTTTCTCATAAAAAGTGACTAACTTTCTTCAGAGTAGCCAGCTTACACTGCTCCATTAGCAACAATTCCTTTATATCCTCAGCAGATGAGCTACCACAAGCATGAAGCCAACAATTAAATTTTTTTTAACATATGAGAAAACTCAATATAAAACTGTAACTGCCTTTTCCACATACCTAAAGCTTCTACTAAAATGTTCAGGCACTAAACTACATGCAGTCAAGATGGCATCATTAACATACTGATAATCATGAATGTGACTAGAGGGAACTGATAAACAGAGTGACCTGGCCAGTCAAAATCATCAGAATCAATACTCTTCAACAATTACCTGGCCATTTTAGAGTCTACAAATTCAAATCATCAAAAAAATTCTTTGGGATCACCAAAACTAGGGAGCAAAAGGGGGCACTTCTTAAATATCAGTGATTATGATCAATGCCTGAATGGTCATCAGTGGTGTCAGGGTGACATGGTACTGCCTCTCTTAAATTCATCTGTCAGTGAGCTAATTCAGCTCACTCTTTTTTTTTGGCTCTACAATCTAGCATCTTTGTTTCTGTGTTGCATTTCCTGTTGTCTAAGCTATCTATTGTCACACATACTAGCAGGAATATCAAGAATATTGTACATGATACAGCAACTGGAAATACTGATCATGAAATGCTCAAGTCTGACTATGTGTTACATAAGGACATTAAAAGATCAGAGATGGGACAAGACATAAAGAGGAAATATAAATGTGAATACTAAACAAAACTCAAAATTCTTTTGGTAACATACATTGGAAAATGAAGTTCAATAGGCAGGAACCAAGGCTTTGTGGGGAGAGGTTCTGTGAGATTCACTTAGAAGTAAGAATATGGGAATCTCTAGCCTTAAATACATAGAGAATGGTAAGAAAGAGGAAAGAACAGTTTAATAAAAGATGTTTGATGATAGGGTGTCAGATGTAGGATGGTTGGGATGGAGAGATATGCAAAGTGAAAGAGTCGGGGGAAAGTGGTCTGATGAAGGGAGAATATGAGGTGAGAGTTGTCTAAAATGAAATGTGGCAAGGCAGCTACAGTAGATGGCATTGCAGTTGAATTTCTTAAAACTGAAGTAATATCTATATATAGTGCTGATATAAATAAAACTGTGACCACATCTTACCTGAATAATGGTATGGTGAAAATGCAACAGTAACCTTAACAGCATGGTAAAGTGCAGTTGGTACACAAGCTGTTACATCATCTGCTGGTCCCACTTGTACCTGATCATCAACCAAAACCTCAAAATTTTTTATAGACACTTTTAAGATGCCAATGCAATTTACGTCAGAGCCAAAAGAAAATATAAGTATTGTAGCAAAGCTAAAATACAGTTGTATACTTTGGCAGAGACAAATATTTTTCATACATGTTCACCGCTTTCCACATTAGCAAGGGAGCATCAGGAAGAGATGAAGAAAAGGCCTCATTCACTTACTTCCATTCTCTAGCTGTTATATGTACAACAATGAAACCACAACCTACACTCCAAAACCAAGTTTCAAAGACCTTTTCTTTTTCTCTCATTTCTGCTGCTTCCATGAGTGGTCTCTTCCCCGAGGAATGTTTCGGAATGTAAAAATAAAAGTCTTTTAGACTTGGATTATGGTTTTACTAAAAAAGCTAAAACTGAAATGAAAAGTGGTCTTTCTACATTTCCACCTCAATAATTAAACTAAAGTAAGACAATAAATACTGAAACAAGTTATTCTCTACAGTACATGTATATAAAATATTAAAATAAAAATGAAATTTCACTTCGATTTCAAAACTCTGACTGATCAATGACTAATTCATACACCATAGCAATACACTTACAAACTGGATAACTGAGTTAGCAGTGGACAAATGTGTCATAAAGAAAGATTTCAGTGTCTGGAAACGGCACAATCATGTGATGAAACTACAGAGAGAAGACATGAACTCTTATCTAACAAAAGCTACAAAAGGCTTCTCTTCCGTTTCCTTCATTATTAACATACGTGTCTTAAAAGCTCAAAATGCCTATTTCTTGTTTATTCTTAAATTTTGTCTTGTTTATTCTTGAATTTTTGGTCATCAAAAAATGTCATTGACTTTTCCAGTTACTATTCCTCTAATACCTCTTCAGTCTCTTTATTCCTAATGGCCTTTCCACTTCAAATGAGTACTTCCCCTAAAATAAATTTTCACTTTCTCCCAAAAGCCATCCCTTCCCAAGTACAAATTTATATTTCATATATTCTACATCATGTTCATAACTGTCTTGTACAATTTAAATCTTCTTAATTACCTGTAGCACTATTGCCTTGACCATTAACTTCCCTCTTGACCCTCATTAGTTCTGTGATGACCTTAGCAAGAGCCTCAGGGTTGGCTCCATTGTCACACAGCCGCACACACAGGGCAAGAGTTGTTTCATCCAATCCTAGGTTTATGAAAATAAAAAAATATCTGTGAGGCAATCAAATAAATAACTAACTGCACTGAAAGTAGTAAATCAAGAATACTGGTCAGTGTAAATCATACTCAAGGGTAAAAGGGCCAACAGTGACCCATACACCTATGCTTGACAACTCTGCATGATTTGGTACATGTATATTCATGGTAGCTGTATTTTTACAGACACAGCAAGAAATAAGAAGACATGTGCAAGATGAACAACAGCTGACTCAGCAAGTGAGATATGCAATATCCTTAACCACATTATAACAGATCTCCAACCTAAGATCTGCCACATATCCAACATGGCCCTGTCGGCCTAAAAGGCTATCATCCATGCATCTTTGTAACAATTTCTCCACACCTTGGAGTAATTCTTCTATCATTATTATTACATCTTTCTTTACTCATCTAATTTCAAGGTTATCCATCTCTACTCATCTTATCTTCATACATCTGGACCAAGGAAAACAGGTTTTACATCCATACGAGGTGGGACGGGCACACCATTATGCACTTCTTAAACCGTTTAAATTTTTTCCATTCACAAGAGTTTTCAATTCAACCATACTTCTTCTTCCTTGCAAGGCCTATCCTGACTTTATCTTTCACACTACCATCACTGAGAGCATCAATCCCCAAATAGAATACACTTCCCCAAAAAGCCAAAATATTATCCTGTTTGCTCATTCTCTCATTCAAGGTGATCTATATCTTTCATAGGAAGCAGATCTATTACTTTAAATCATTCACTGAACCACTATCCTGGGAAAATAAAAACAATCATTTTCTTATCTTATAAACACATGAACTGCAACTCACACAGATAGCCAGCCAAACTTTTAAAATCATCATTCAAAGATTTCTACTTCCTTTCTGTCTAATATCATCACCCTATCCTGTGGTTTTCTGTCTTTTAATATTTCCTTATAGAGTAAACATGGAATCATTACGATGTGTTCTTAAGAGTGGGTACAGGAAACTTTTCTACACCAGCATGTCAGTAAACACAATTTATTCACGTTTTGTCTCACCCCTACTGTTTCAATGTCTACATTTACAAAATAATGTAAAATGAGCTTTCCATAATCGCTTTTTAGCTTGTGTGAAGATAAAACTATTTAGCAATGGTGGCGTATCAGTCATGCTGATCCAAATTCCCCAAACTATCTCTTTAATAACTGAAGTGAGCTTGGGAAGTGAGTCAGTTGTTGTTCGCTGATGATACAGCGCTGGTGGCTAATTCGTGTGAGAAATTGCATAAGCTGGTGACTGAGTTTGGTAAAGTGAAAGAAGAAAGCCGAGAGTAAATGTGAATAAGAGCAAGGTTATTAGGTACAGTAGGGTTGAGGGTCAAGTCAATTGGGAGGTAAGTTTGAATGGAGAAAAACTGGAGGAAGTGAAGTGCTTTAGATATCTGGGAGTGGATTTGGCAGCGGACGGAACCATGGAAGCGGAAGTGAATCATAGGGTGGGGAGGGGGCGAAAGTTCTGGGAGCATTGAAAAATGTGTGGAAGTCGAGAACGGTATCTTGGAAAGCAAAAATGGGTATGTTTGATGGAATAGTGGTTCCAACAATGTTATATGGTTGCGAGGCGTGGGCTATAGATGGAGAGATGGAGCTGTGCAGAGGAGGGTGGATGCGCTGGAAATGACATGTTTGAGGAAAATATGTGGTGTGAGGTGGTTTGATCAAGTAAGTAATGAAAGGGTGAGAGAGATGTGTGGTAATAAAAAGAGTGTGGTTGAGAGGGCAGAAGAGGGTGTTTTGAAATGGTTTAGTCACATGGAGAGAATGAGTGAGGAAAGATTGACAAAGAGGATATATGTGTCAGGTGGAGGGAACAAGGAGAAGTGGGAGACCGAATTGGAGGTGGAAAGATGGAGTGAAAAAGATTTTGAGTGACCAGGGCCTGAACATGCAGGAGGGTGAAAGGCATGCAAGGAATAGAGTGAACTGGAACAATGTGGTATACCGGGGTCGACGTGCTATCAATGGATTGAACCAGGGCATGTGAAGCGTCTGGGGTAAACCATGGAAAGTTTTGTGGGGCCTGGATGTGGAAAGGGAGCTGTGGTTTCGGTGCATTATACATGACAGCTAGAGACTGAGTGCGAACGAATGTGGCCTTTGTTGTCTTTTCCTAGAGCTACTTCGCGCGCATGCGGGTGGAGGGGGTTGTCATTTCATGTGTGGCGGGGTGAGCGACGGGAATGATTAAGGGCAGAGAGTATGAATTATGTACACGTGTATATATGTATGTGTCTGTGTGTGTATATAAATGTATATGTTGAGATGTATAGGTATATATATGTGCGTGTGTGGACGTGTATGTATATATATGTGTATGTGGGTGGGTTGGGCAATTCTTTCATCTGTTTCCTTGCGCTACCTCGCTAACGTGGGAGACAGTGACAAAGTATAATAAATAAATAAATACAAAACAGTCAATGCTGCTACCAAAGTAAAGACCAACCTGTGTTTAAAAGTTTAGACATTTCCATCAATATCTGGAAAGTTTCTTTAGCAGTAACTACTGAACCATCTGAGGATGACATTGTCGACTCTCCTGCCATGCATTCAGAAACTAGCCTTAATGCAGCCTGAAACAGAATGTCACTCTGCATTAGCTGAAAAAACTATATATAATCTACATCACTAGTTCTCTAATCATGCTGAACAACTTGAACAACAAGACACACAATACATTTCCCCACAATATACTATATCTTACTATCTTACCATATATCTCAAGTTGGATCTTCTTTAGACACTCTCTTGCAGCACACACCATCAGACTTAACTCATTTTTCCAACCTCTTGCACTCACAAATTCTTTAAATGTCTTCTAGCTCCCCTCTGTTGTACCCTGATACCTACTCCTGCTAAAATCACTACACAGCCAATCAATACAAAAAATGAGAAATAATTCTTATTTCACTGCCTAAGTACTACTTGTCATCCCTGCATCCTGCAAATGGTTTTTACTGTGCTTCGAAAAGGACTTCAAAAAAATGTTTTCATCATTGTACTTGTTTCATTCTCAATCTAGTACTTATTTCAAGTGCTCAACTTTCCACCTTAGTGATATATCACCAAGACTTGAGCCTTCAAGGAAAAATCCTTCATTAGCTGCTCTTCCTAAAGTCAGTGATAATAAGAAAAAAAATAATTAGATACATGTCCTGGAAAAGTGTAAAGCAAAATACATCAGCAGTAGTGTTCTGATAAATCTATTTTACCCTTAAATAGTGGCCAACATTATATGATGTTTCTTGGGGGACAGCAGCCAATATCATATGATGTTTTAAATTTCTTGCCTGTTTAAACATCCAGCTGATGTATCATACTATTAGTCACCTAAAATATACTCTTCCATCAACAGGTAGGAGTGAGAAAAATTTCTGTTCTAAAGATCCTTACAATAAGCAGTGTAAATGTTACATCAACCTTTCCAGTCATGCATAATGACCACACGGAAAATTTGAAGACTGCAAGATCACATAATGAAGAACATTTATCATCAAATATATCAGCAGCTGAGTAAACAACAGCAACAGGTGAAATGTGAAGAAATACATGACTTATAGGGTAATTTCAGCAGGAGTATGGAGTTTGAGAGGGAGGCCAGCACTGTAACACACCACCTGTCCTCATCATTCTCATGTTTTACCTTTGTAGTCAAACTGAAGAGATTATATTAAAAACTTCAACAAATTTTCATGGACATAACAGGACATCCATGTCCTTCTCTCGACTCGAGATGAAGAAGGATTGTCCCAAACATGCTGGCCACCCCCCTACTCTCACTGATTTTTAGCGTATGCAGAGTAATATTTCTAAATACAACTTTTCATGCCACTCATCAATTGGTATAGGATATCTTTTAATGTTCTTGGTAAGTTATATGGGAGAATGGTAATTCTGACAGTGGTGGCATGCACAAATTTTCAAAGTGAGAAGGAACTATGTGGCTATGCGACATTAAATGTGTGAATCAGAAGTCTGCTTTGAAAAACGTGTGTAGGAAATACTTACAGAAACTTATGAACTTGTTAGTGGCATTTATGGATAAATAGGAAGCATACAAGAGGGTTGATACAGATGCTTAGTGAAAGGTGTTGTGAATATATGGTGTGGGAGGAAAGCTGCTTGAAAAATAAAAGAGTTTTTATCTAGAGTGTAAGGCATGTGTGCAAGTACAAAGAGAGGATAGCAAATGGTTCCAGTTGGTGTGTCAGCAGTTGGGGGTATGTAATGTCAACATAGCTCTTTAATTTGTTTATGGATGGCATGGTGAAGGAGGTGAATGCAAGTGTTGGAGAGAGAAACAGGTACACAATCTGTAGCGGGTTGGAAGGCCTGGGAGGTGAGTCAGTTGTTGTTTGCTGATGACATGGCAATGCTGCCACATTCAAATGAGGAATTGAAGGTGGTGTCTGAGTGTGCATGAAAGGAGAAAGTTGAGGGTCAACGTGAATAAAAGCAAGGTTATTAGGTTTAACAGTAAGAGAGTTTATTTGGAATGTGATTTGAATGGAGAGAACCTAGATTAAGAGTTTTAGATAACACGGAGTAGACATGGCAGTGAATGGAACCATGGAAACTAAACTGAGCCACAGGATGGGTGAGGGAGCAAAGGTAGAGAATGCATTGAGGAATATGTGGAAAGAGAGGTCACCATCATCTTAATGGCAAAAATAGGCATGTTAGATGGTATAGCAGTCCTGTTGGTAATGCATCAATGTGAGGCATGATGCCTAAGACAAAAATGTAAAGTATGATGGATATAAAATGTCAGGATACTTTGTGGTGAGGAGGGTTGATCGAATAAGAAATGATAGGGTAAGAAAGAGATATTGTAGCAAAAGAAGTATGTATGAAACAGCTGAAGATGGGTGCTGAAATGGTTTGGACATATGGAGAGGATGAGGGAGGAAAGGATGTCAAAAAGGGTACACAAGTCAGAAGGGGAAGGAATAAGAAAATGGGGAAAACCGAGGAAGTAGAAGTGTGGAGTGTAATATGCTTTAGAGGTCCAGGGCCTGAACATGCAGGAAGGTGATAAGCATATAATGAAAAAATGAGCTGGAGCAATATGGTTTACAAGGGACAACGTGTTGTCTATGGGGTGATCCTAGGCATGTGAAGCAGCAGAAGGAAACCATTGAAAGGTCTGTGGGGCCTGGTTGTGACAGGGCTTTCCGGGCATTATACATGACAGCTAGAGATCAGCTACGAGCAACTAAGGCCATTTTTTCACATATGGAGAGGATGAGGGAGGAAAGGATGTCAAAAAGGGTACACAAGTAAGAAGGGGAAGGAACAAGAAAATGGGGAAAACCAAAGAGGTGGAAGTGTGGAGTGTAATATGCTTTGAAGGTGCAGGGCCTGAACATGCAGGAAGGTGGTAGGCATATAATGAAAAAATGAGCTGGAGCAATATGGTTTACAAGGGACAACGTGTTGTCTATGGGGTGATCCTAGGCATTTGAAGCAGTAGAAGGAAAGCATGGAAAGGTCTGAGGGACCTGGTTGTGACAGGGCTTTCTGGGCATTATACATGACAGCTAGAGAGCAGCTACAAGCAACTAAGGCCATTTTTTCACCTGCTCTCTGTACTACCTTGCAAATGCAGAAAACAGCAAACATACATAAGTATGGATATGTACATGTGTATTCATTATATTTATTTATTATACTTTGTCGCTGCCTCCTGCTTTAGCGAGGTAGCACAAGGAAGCAGACAAAAGAATGGCCTAACCCACCCATATACACATGTTTATACATACATGTCCACACACGCACATATACATATATACACATGTACATAATTCATACTTGCTGCCTTTATTCATTCCCGTCGCCACCCTCCCCATTAGGCACCTTCACTGATGTTCCCATTTTTCCCTTGTCTTACACACTTTATTTACCTCCTTCCAAAACATCTTTTTATTCTCCCTAAAATTTAATGATACTCTCTCACCCCAGCTCTAATTTGCCCTCTTTTTCACCTCTTGCACCTTTCTCTTGACCTCCTGCCTCTTTCTTTTATACATCTCCCAGTCATTTGCATTATCTCCCTCCAAAAATTGTCCAAATGCCTCTCTCTTCTTTTTCACTAATAATCTTACTTCTTCATCCCACTACTCACTACCCTTTCTAATCTGCCCACCTCCCACGCTTGTCATGCCACAAGCATCTTTTGCGCAAGCCATCACTGCTTCCCTAAATACATCCCATTCCTCTCCCTCTCCCCTTATGTCCTTCGTTCTCACCTTTATCCATTCTGTACTCAGTCTCTCCTGGTACTTCCTCACACAAGTCTCCTTCCCAAGCTCACTTACTCTCACCACTCTCTTCACCCCAACATCCTCTCTTCTTTTCTGAAAACCTCTACAAATCTTCACTTTTGCCTCCACAAGATAATGATCAGACATCCCTCCAGTTGCACCTCTCAGCACATTAACATCCAAAAGTCTCTCTTTCACGCGCCTATCAATTAACACGTAATCCAATAACGCTCTCTGGCCATCTCTCCTACTTACATACATACACTTATGTATATCTCGCTTTTTAAACCAGATATTCCCAATCACCAGTCCTTTTTCAGCACATGAATCTACAAGCTCTTCACTATTTCCATTTACAACACTGAACACCCCATGTATACCAATTATTCCCTCAACTGCCACATTACTCACCTTTGCATTCAAATCACCCATCACTATAGCCCAGTCTCGTGCATCAAAACTACTAACACACTCATTCAGCTGCTCCCAAAACACTTGCCTCTCATGATCTTTCTTCTCATGCCCAGGTGCATATACACCAATAATCACCCATCTCTCTCTATCCACTTTCAGTTTTATCCATATCAAAATAGAGTTTACTTTCTTACACTCTATCACATACTCCCACCACTCCTGTTTCAGGAGCAGTGCTACTCCTCCCCTTGCTCTTGTCCTCTCTAACCCCTGACTTTACTCCCAAGACATTCCCAAACCACTCTTCACCTTCACCCTTGAGCTTCGTTTCACTCAGAGCCAAAACATCCAGGTTCCTTTCCTCAAACATACTACCTCTCTCCTTTTTTCTCATCTTGGTTACATCCACACACATTTAGACACACCAATCTGAGCCTTCAAGGAGGATGAGCACTCCCTGTGTGACTCCTTCTTCTGTTTCCCTGTTTAGAACATTAGAATACAAGGAGGGGAGGGTTTCTAGCCCCCTGCTCCTGTCCCCTTTAGTCGCCTTCTACGACACATGAGGAATGAGTGGGAAGTATTCTTTCTCCCCTATCCCCAGGGATATATATATACATATATATATATATATCTTTTTTTTTTTTTTTTTTTGCTATGTCGCTGTTTCCCGCGTTTGCGAGGTAGCGCAAGGAAACAGACGAAAGAAATGGCCCAACCCACCCCCATACACATGTATGTACATACGTCCACACACGCAAATATACATACCTACACAGCTTTCCATGGTTTACCCCAGTCGCTTCACATGCCCTGATTCAATCCACTGAAAGCACGTCAACCCCGGTATACCACATCGATCCAATGCACTCTATTCCTTGCACGCCTTTCACCCTCCTGCATGTTCAGGCCCCGATCACACAAAATCTTTTTCACTCCATCTTTCCACCTCCAATTTGGTCTCCCACTTCTCCTCGTTCCCTCCACCTCTGACACATATATCCTCTTGGTCAATCTTTCCTCACTCATTCTCTCCATGTGCCCAAACCATTTCAAAACACCCTCTTCTGCTCTCTCATCCATGCTCTTTTTATTTCCACACATCTCTCTTACCCTTACGTTACTTACTCGATCAAACCACCTCACACCACACATTGTCCTCAAACATCTCATTTCCAGCACATCCATCCTCCTGCGCACAACTCTATCCATAGCCCACGCCTCGCAACCATACAACATTGTTGGAACCACTATTCCTTCAAACATACCCATTTTTGCTTTCCGAGATAATGTTCTCGACTTCCACACATTCTTCAAGGCTCCCAGGATTTTCGCCCCTCCCCCACCCTATGATCCACTTCCGCTTCCATGGTTCCATCCGCTGCCAGATCCACTCCCAGATATCTAAAACACTTTACTTCCTCCAGTTTTTCTACATTCAAACTTACCTCCCAATTGACTTGACCCTCAACCCTACTGTACCTAATAACCTTGCTCTTATTCACATTTACTCTTAACTTTCTTCTTCCACACACTTTACCAAACTCAGTCACCAGCTTCTGCAGTTTCTCACATGAATCAGCCACCAGCGCTGTATCATCAGCGAACAACAACTGACTCACTTCCCAAGCTCTCTCATCCACAACAGACTTCATACTTGCCCCTCTTTCCAAAACTCTTGCATTCACCTCCCTAACAACCCCATCCATAAACAAATTAAACAACCATGTATATATATATATATATATTGGATTGGCGGAATGCGTGCATAGTGCCATTGTACAAAGGCAAAGGGGATAAGAGTGAGTGCTCAAATTACAGAGGTATAAGTTTGTTGAGTATTCCGGGTAAATTATATGGGAGGGTATTGATTGAGAGGGTGAAGGCATGTACAGAGCATCAGATTGGGGAAGAGCAGTGTGGTTTCAGAAGTGGTAGAGGATGTGTGGATCAGGTGTTTGCTTTGAAGAATGTATGTGAGAAATACTTAGAAAAGCAAATGGATTTGTATGTAGCATTTATGGATCTGGAGAAGGCATATGATAGAGTTGATAGAGATGCTCTGTGGAAGGTATTAAGAATATATGGTGTGGGAGGAAAGTTGTTAGAAGCAGTGAAAAGTTTTTATCGAGGATGTAAGGCATGTGTACGTGTAGGAAGAGAGGAAAGTGATTGGTTCTCAGTGAATGTAGGTTTGCGGCAGGGGTGTGTGATGTCTCCATGGTTGTTTAATTTGTTTAATAAATAAATATAATAATATATATATATATATTTTTTTGCTTTGTCGGTCTCCCGTGTTTGCGAGGTAGCGCAAGGAAACAGACGAAAGAAATGGCCCAACCCACCCCAATACACATGTATATACATACGTCCACACACGCAAATATACATACCTACACAGCTTTCCATGATTTACCCCAAACGCTTCACATGCCCTGATTCAATCCACTGACAGCACGTCAACCCCGGTATACAACATCGATCCAATTCATTCTATTCCTTGCCCTCTTTTCACCCTCCTGCATGTTCAGGCCCCGATCACACAAAATCTTTTTCACTCCATCTTTCCACCTCCAATTTGGTCTCCCACTTCTCCTCGTTCCCTCCACCTCCGACACATATATCCTCTTGGTCAATCTTTCCTCACTCATTCTCTCCATGTGCCCAAACCATTTCAAAACACCCTCTTCTGCTCTCTCAACCACGCTCTCTTTATTTCCACACATCTCTCTTACCCTTACGTTACTTACTCAATCAAACCACCTCACACCACACATTGTTCTCAAACATCTCATTTCCAGCACATCCATCCTCCTGCACACAACTCTGTCCATAGCCCATGCCTCGCAACCATACAACATTGTTGGAACCACTATTCCTTCAAACATACCCATTTTTGCTTTCCGAGATAATGTTCTCGACTTCCACACATTCTTCAAGGCTCCCAGGATTTGCGCCCCTCCCCCACCCTATGATCCACTTCCGCTTCCATGGTTCCATCCGCTGCCAGATCCACTCCCAGATATCTAAAACACTTTACTTCCTCCAGTTTTTCTACATTCAAACTTACCTCCCAATTGACTTGACCCTCAACCCTACTGTACCTAATAACCTTGCTCTTATTCACATTTACTCTTAACTTTCTTCTTTCACACACTTTACCAAACTCAGTCACCAGCTTCTGCAGTTTCTCACATGAATCAGCCACCAGCGCTGTATCATCAGCGAACAACAACTGACTCACTTCCCAAGCTCTCTCATCCACAACAGACTTCATACTTGCCCCTCTTTCCAAAACTCTTGCATTCACCTCCCTAACAACCCCATCCATAAACAAATTAAACAACCATGTATATATATATATATATATTGGATTGGCGGAATGCGTGCATAGTGCCATTGTACAAAGGCAAAGGGGATAAGAGTGAGTGCTCAAATTACAGAGGTATAAGTTTGTTGAGTATTCCTGGTAAATTATATGGGAGGGTATTGATTGAGAGGGTGAAGGCATGTACAGAGCATCAGATTGGGGAAGAGCAGTGTGGTTTCAGAAGTGGTAGAGGATGTGTGGATCAGGTGTTTGCTTTGAAGAATGTATGTGAGAAATACTTAGAAAAGCAAATGGATTTGTATGTAGCATTTATGGATCTGGAGAAGGCATATGATAGAGTTGATAGAGATGCTCTGTGGAAGGTATTAAGAATATATGGTGTGGGAGGAAAGTTGTTAGAAGCAGTGAAAAGTTTTTATCGAGGATGTAAGGCATGTGTACGTGTAGGAAGAGAGGAAAGTGATTGGTTCTCAGTGAATGTAGGTTTGCGGCAGGGGTGTGTGATGTCTCCATGGTTGTTTAATTTGTTTAATAAATAAATATAATAATATATATATATATATTTTTTTGCTTTGTCGGTCTCCCGTGTTTGCGAGGTAGCGCAAGGAAACAGACGAAAGAAATGGCCCAACCCACCCCAATACACATGTATATACATACGTCCACACATGCAAATATACATACCTACACAGCTTTCCATGATTTACCCCAAACACTTCACATGCCCTGATTCAATCCACTGACAGCACGTCAACCCCGGTATACAACATCGATCCAATTCATTCTATTCCTTGCCCTCTTTTCACCCTCCTGCATGTTCAGGCCCCGATCACACAAAATCTTTTTCACTCCATCTTTCCACCTCCAATTTGGTCTCCCACTTCTCCTCGTTCCCTCCACCTCCGACACATATATCCTCTTGGTCAATCTTTCCTCACTCATTCTCTCCATGTGCCCAAACCATTTCAAAACACCCTCTTCTGCTCTCTCAACCACGCTCTTTTTATTTCCACACATCTCTCTTACCCTTATGTTACTTACTCGATCAAACCACCTCACACCACACATTGTTCTCAAACATCTCATTTCCAGCACATCCATCCTCCTGCGCACAACTCTGTCCATAGCCCACGCCTCGCAACCATACAACATTGTTGGAACCACTATTCCTTCAAACATACCCATTTTTGCTTTCCGAGATAATGTTCTCGACCCACGCATTCTTCAAGGCTCCCAGGATTTTCGCCCCCTCCCCCACCCTATGATCCACTTCCGCTTCCATGGTTCCATCCGCTGCCAGATCCACTCCCAGATATCTAAAACACTTTACTTCCTCCAGTTTTTCTCCATTCAAACTTACCTCCCAATTGACTTGACCCTCAACCCTACTGTACCTAATTACCTTGCTCTTATTCACATTTACTCTTAACTTTCTTCTTTCACACACTTTACCAAACTCAGTCACTAGCTTCTGCAGTTTCTCACATGAATCAGCCACCAACGCTGTATCATCAGCGAACAACAACTGACTCACTTCCCAAGCTCTCTCATCCCCAACAGACTTCATACTTGCCCCTCTTTCCAAAACTCTTGCATTTACCTCCCTAACAACCCCATCCATAAACAAATTAAACAACCATGGAGACATATATATATTTTTTTTTTATTATACTTTGTCGCTGTCTCCCGCGTTTGCGAGGTAGCGCAAGGAAACAGACGAAAGAAATGGCCCAACCCCCCCCCCCATACACATGTATATACATACGTCCACACACGCAAATATACATACCTACACAGCTTTCCATATATATATATATATATATATATATATATATATATATATATATATATATATATATATATATATATATATATATTTTTTTTCACACTATTCGCCATTTCCCGCATTAGCGAGGTAGCGTTGAGAACGGAGGACTGGGCCTTTGAAAGAATATCCTCACCTGGCCCCCTTCTCTGTTCCCTCTTTTGGAAAATAAAAAAAAAAAGTGAGAGGGGAGGATTTCCAGCCCCCCGCTCCCTCCCCTTTTAGTCGCCTTCTACGACACACAGGGAATACGTGGGAAGTATTCTTTCTCCTCTATCCCCAGGGTCATGGAAGCCACAGGACGTCCATCACAGAAAGTGAACTAAGCGGGAAACGGCGATCAAATTTAAAGAGGGAAGTCAGCACCACAAGTAAAGCATCCTCCTCGAAGGCTCAGAGTGGGGTGCCTAAATGTGTGTGGATGTAACCAAGATGTGAAGACCCTTACTGGAAAAACAATCACTCTTGGAGTAGAACCTTCAGACACAATTGAAAATGTGAAGGAAAATAGTGAAATTGGAGAAAAATGTAGCTTAGACATTGAAGCTTATTGATACAGTGGTTAAATTGATGAGAACTGCCATTGACGTTTGTGTAAATAAATTATACATTTCCTTTTTTCCATAGCCAGAGGTTGAACCATTATGTGACATTCATTTTTTTCATTCATTTCAAGCTAGAAGTTTCAGTTTTCTAAATAGTTTCTTACATTTCTCATATGTATATATATGTATGTGTGTGTGTGTGTATAGGTGCGTATGTATGTGTATGTGTGTGTATGTGTATATGTATATTTTTTTTTTTTTTTTATACTTTGTCGCTGTCTCCCGCGTTTGCGAGGTAGCGCAAGGAAACAGACGAAAGAAATGGCCCAACCCCCCCATACACATGTACATACACACGTCCACACACGCAAATAGACATACCTACACAGCTTTCCTTGGTTTACCCCGGACGCTTCACATGCCTTGATTCAATCCACTGACAGCACGTCAACCCCTGTATACCACATCGCTCCAACTCACTCTATTCCTTGCCCTCCTTTCACCCTCCTGCATGTTCAGGGCCCGATCACACAAAATCCTTTTCACTCCATCTTTCCACCTCCAATTTGGTCTCCCTCTTCTCCTCGTTCCCTCCACCTCCGACACATATATCCTCTTGGTCAATCTTTCCTCACTCATTCTCTCCACGTGCCCAAACCATTTCAAAACACCCTCTTCTGCTCTCTCAACCACGCTCTTTTTATTTCCACACATCTCTCTTACCCTTACGTTACTTACTCGATCAAACCACCTCACACCACACATTGTCCTCAAACATCTCATTTCCAGCACATCCATCCTCCTGCGCACAACTCTATCCATAGCCCACGCCTCGCAACCATACAACATTGTTGGAACTACTATTCCTTCAAACATACCCATTTTTGCTTTCCGGGATAATGTTCTCGACTTCCACACATTTTTCAAGGCTCCCAAAATTTTCGCCCCCTCCCCCACCCTATGATCCACTTCCGCTTCCATGGTTCCATCCGCTGACAGATCCACTCCCAGATATCTAAAACACTTCACTTCCTCCAGTTTTTCTCCATTCAAACTCACCTCCCAATTGACTTGACCCTCAACCCTACTGTACCTAATAACCTTGCTCTTATTCACATTTACTCTTAACTTTCTTCTTCCACACACTTTACCAAACTCCGTCACCAGCTTCTGCAGTTTCTCACATGAATCCGCCACCAGCGCTGTATCATCAGCGAACAACAACTGACTCACTTCCCAAGCTCTCTCATCCCCAACAGACTTCATACTTGCCCCTCTTTCCAAGACTCTTGCATTTACCTCCCTAACAACCCCATCCATAAACAAATTAAACAACCATGGAGACATCACACACCCCTGCCGCAAACCTACATTCACTGAGAACCAATCACTTTCCTCTCTTCCTACACGTACACATGCCTTACATCCTCGATAAAAACTTTTCACTGCTTCAAACAACTTGCCTCCCACACCATATATTCTTAATACCTTCCACAGAGCATCTCTATCAACTCTATCATATGCCTTCTCCAGATCCATAAATGCTACATACAAATCCATTTGCTTTTCTAAGTATTTCTCACATACATTCTTCAAAGCAAACACCTGATCCACACATCCTCTACCACTTCTGAAACCACACTGCTCTTCCCCAATCTGATGCTCTGTACATGCCTTCACCCTCTCAATCAATACCCTCCCATATAATTTACCAGGAATACTCAACAAACTTATACCTCTGTAATTTGAGCACTCACTCTTATCCCCTTTGCCTTTGTACAATGGCACTATGCACGCATTCCGCCAATCCTCAGGCACCTCACCATGAGTCATACATACATTAAATAACCTTACCAACCAGTCAACAATACAGTCACCCCCTTTTTTAATAAATTCCACTGCAATACCATCCAAACCTGCTGCCTTGCCGGCTTTCATCTTCCGCAAAGCTTTTACTACCTCTTCTCTGTTTACCAAATCATTTTCCCTAACCCTCTCACTTTGCACACCACCTCGATCCAAACACCCTATATCTGCCACTCTGTCATCAGACACATTCAACAAACCTTCAAAATACTCATTCCATCTCCTTCTCACATCACCACTACTTGTTATCACCTCCCCATTTACGCCCTTCACTGAAGTTCCCATTTGCTCCCTTGTCTTACGCACCCTATTTACCTCCTTCCAGAACATCTTTTTATTCTCCCTAAAATTTACTGATAGTCTCTCACCCCAACTCTCATTTGCCCTTTTTTTCACCTCTTGCACCTTTCTCTTGACCTCCTGTCTCTTTCTTTTATACTTCTCCCACTCAATTGCATTTTTTCCCTGCAAAAATCGTCCAAATATATATGTATATATATATGTATATTATCCCTGGGGATAGGGGTGAAAGAATACTTCCCACGTATTCCTCGCGTGTCGTAGAAAGCAACTAGAGGGGACGGGAGCGGGGGGCCAGAAATCCTCCCCTCCTTGTATTAACTTTCTAAAATGGGAAACAGAAGAAGGAGTCACGCGGGGAGTGCTCATCCTCCTCGAAGGCTCAGAGTGGGGTGCCTAAATGTGTGTGGATGTAACCAAGATGTGAAAAAAGGAGAGATAGGTAGTATGTTTGAGGAAAGGAACCTGGATGTTTTGGCTCTGAGTGAAACGAAGCTCAAGGGCAAAGGGGAAGAGTGGTTTGGGAATGTCTGGGGAGTAAAGTCAGGGGTTAGTGAGAGGACAAGAGCAAGGGAAGGAGTAGCAATACTCCTGAAACAGGAGTTGTGGGAGTATGTGATAGAGTGTAAGAAAGTAAATTCTCGATTAATATGGGTAAAACTGAAAGTTGATGGAGAGAGGTGGGTGATTATTGGTGCATATGCACCTGGGCATGAGAAGAAAGATCAAGAGAGGCAAGTGTTTTGGGAGCAGCTGAATGAGTGTGTTAGTGGTTTTGATGCACGAGACCGGGTCATAGTGATGGGTGATTTGAATGCAAAGGTGAGTAATGTGGCAGTTGAGGGAATAATTGGTATACATGGGGTGTTCAGTGTTGTAAATGGAAATGGTGAAGAGCTTGTAGATTTATGTGCTGAAAAAGGACTGATGATTGGGAATACCTGGTTTAAAAAGCGAGATATACATAAGTATACTTATGTAAGTAGGAGAGATGGCCAGAGAGCGTTATTGGATTACGTGTTAATTGACAGGCGTGCGAAAGAGAGACTTTTGGATGTTAATGTGCTGAGAGGTGCAACTGGAGGGATGTCTGATCATTATCTTGTGGAGGCTAAGGTGAAGATTTGTATGGGTTTTCAGAAAAGAAGAGTGAATGTTGGGGTGAAGAGGGTGGTGAGAGTAAGTGAGCTTGAGAAGGAGACCTGTGTGAGGAAGTACCAGGAGAGACTGAGTACAGAATGGAAAAAGGTGAGAACAATGGAAGTAAGGGGAGTGGGGGAGGAATGGGATGTATTTAGGGAATCAGTGATGGATTGCGCAAAAGATGCTTGTGGCATGAGAAGAGTGGGAGGTGGGTTGATTAGAAAGGGTAGTGAGTGGTGGGATGAAGAAGTAAGAGTATTAGTGAAAGAGAAGAGAGAGGCATTTGGACGATTTTTGCAGGGAAAAAATGCAATTGAGTGGGAGATGTATAAAAGAAAGAGACAGGAGGTCAAGAGAAAGGTGCAAGAGGTGAAAAAAAAGGGCAAATGAGAGTTGGGGTGAGAGAGTATCATTAAATTTTAGGGAGAATAAAAAGATGTTCTGGAAGGAGGTAAATAAAGTGCGTAAGACAAGGGAGCAAATGGGAACTTCGGTGAAGGGCGCAAGTGGGGAGATGATAACAAGTAGTGGTGATGTGAGAAGGAGATGGAGTGAGTATTTTGAAGGTTTGTTGAATGTGTTTGATGATAGAGTGGCAGATATAGGGTGTTTTGGTCGAGGTGGTGTGCAAAGTGAGAGGGTTAGGGAAAATGATTTGGTAAACAGAGAAGAGGTAGTGAAAGCTTTGCGGAAGATGAAAGCCGGCAAGGCAGCAGGTTTGGATGGTATTGCGGTGGAATTTATTAAAAAAGGGGGTGACTGTATTGTTGACTGGTTGGTAAGGTTATTTAATGTATGTATGACTCATGGTGAGGTGCCTGAGGATTGGCGGAATGCGTGCATAGTGCCATTGTACAAAGGCAAAGGGGATAAGAGTGAGTGCTCAAATTACAGAGGTATAAGTTTGTTGAGTATTCCTGGTAAATTATATGGGAGGGTATTGATTGAGAGGGTGAAGGCATGTACAGAGCATCAGATTGGGGAAGAGCAGTGTGGTTTCAGAAGTGGTAGAGGATGTGTGGATCAGGTGTTTGCTTGTGAGAAATACTTAGAGGGTGAAGGCATGTACAGAGCATCAGATTGGGGAAGAGCAGTGTGGTTTCAGAAGTGGTAGAGGATGTGTGGATCAGGTGTTTGTTTGTGAGAAATACTTAGAAAAGCAAATGGATTTGTATGTAGCATTTATGGATCTGGAGAAGGCATATGATAGAGTTGATAGAGATGCTCTGTGGAAGGTATTAAGAATATATGGTGTGGGAGGAAAGTTGTTAGAAGCTGTGAAAAGTTTTTATCGAGAATGTAAGGCATGTGTACGTGTAGGAAGAGAGGAAAGTGATTGGTTCTCAGTGAATGTAGGTTTGCGGCAGGGGTGTGTGATGTCTCCATGGTTGTTTAATTTGTTTATGGATGGGGTTGTTAGGGAGGTAAATGCAAGAGTTTTGGAAAGAGGGGCAAGTATGAAGTCTGTTGGGGATGAGAGAGCTTGGGAAGTGAGTCAGTTGTTGTTCGCTGATGATACAGCGCTGGTGGCTGATTCATGTGAGAAACTGCAGAAGCTGGTGACTGAGTTTGATAAAGTGTGTGGAAGAAGAAAGTTAAGAGTAAATGTGAATAAGAGCAAGGTTATTAGGTACAGTAGGGTTGAGGGTCAAGTCAATTGGGAGGTGAGTTTGCATGAGAAAAACTGGAGGAAGTGAAGTGTTTTAGATATCTGGGAGTGGATCTGTCAGCGGATGGAACCATGGAAGCGGAAGTGGATCATAGGGTGGGGGAGGGGGCGAAAATCTGGGGAGCCTTGAAGAATGTGTGGAAGTCGAGAACATTATCTCGGAAAGCAAAAATGGGTATGTTTGAAGGAATAGTGGTTCCAACAATGCTGTATGGTTGCGAGGCGTGGGCTATGGATAGAGTTGTGCGCAGGAGGATGGATGTGCTGGAAATGAGATGTTTGAGGACAATGTGTGGTGTGAGGTGGTTTGATCGAGTGAGTAACGTAAGGGTAAGAGAGATGTGTGGAAATAAAAAGAGCGTGGTCGAGAGAGCAGAAGAGGGTGTTTTGAAGTGGTTTGGGCACATGGAGAGAATGAGTGAGGAAAGATTGACCAAGAGGATATATGTGTCGGAGGTGGAGGGAACGAGGAGAAGAGGGAGACCAAATTGGAGGTGGAAAGATGGAGTGAAAAAGATTTTGTGTGATCGGGGTCTGAGCATGCAGGAGGGTGAAAGGAGGGCAAGGAATAGAGTGAATTGGAGCGATGTGGTATACCGGGGTTGACGTGCTGTCAGTGGATTGAAGCAGGGCATGTGAAGCGTCTGGGGTAAACCATGGAAAGCTGTGTAGGTATGTATATTTGCGTGTCTGGACGTGTGTATGTACATGTGTATGGGGGGGGGGTTGGGCCATTTCTTTCGTCTGTTTCCTTGCGCTACCTCGCAAACGCGGGAGACAGCGACAAAGTATAAAAAAAAAAAAAAAAAATATAAAAAAAAAAAAATATATATATATATATATATATATATATATATATATATATATAATATATATATACGTGTAGGAAGAGAGGAAAGTGATTGGTTCTCAGTGAATGTAGGTTTGCGGCAGGGGTGTGTGATGTCTCCATGGTTGTTTAATTTGTTTATGGATGGGGTTGTTAGGGAGGTAAATGCAAGAGTTTTGGAAAGAGGGGCAAGTATGAAGTCTGTTGGGGATGAGAGAGCTTGGGAAGTGAGTCAGTTGTTGTTCGCTGATGATACAGCGCTGGTGGCTGATTCATGTGAGAAACTGCAGAAGCTGGTGACTGAGTTTGGTAAAGTGTGTGGAAGAAGAAAGTTAAGAGTAAATGTGAATAAGAGCAAGGTTATTAGGTACAGTAGGGTTGAGGGTCAAGTCAATTGGGAGGTGAGTTTGAATGGAGAAAAACTGGAGGAAGTGAAGTGTTTTAGATATCTGGGAGTGGATCTGGCAGCGGATGGAACCATGGAAGCGGAAGTGGATCATAGGGTGGGGGAGGGGGCGAAAATCCTGGGGGCCTTGAAGAATGTGTGGAAGTCGAGAACATTATCTCGGAAAGCAAAAATGGGTATGTTTGAAGGAATAGTGGTTCCAACAATGTTGTATGGTTGCGAGGCGTGGGCTATGGATAGAGTTGTGGGCAGGAGGATGGATGTGCTGGAAATGAGATGTTTGAGGACAATGTGTGGTGTGAGGTGGTTTGATCGAGTGAGTAACGTAAGGGTAAGAGATATGTGTGGAAATAAAAAGAGCGTGGTTGAGAGAGCAGAAGAGGGTGTTTTGAAGTGGTTTGGGCGCATGGAGAGAATGAGTGAGGAAATATTGACCAAGAGGATATATGTGTCGGAGGTGGAGGGAACGAGGAGAAGAGGGAGACCAAATTGGAGGTGGAAAGATGGAGTGAAAAAGATTTTGTGTGATCGGGGCCTGAACATGCAGGAGGGTGAAAGGAGGGCAAGAAATAGAGTGAATTGGAGCGATGTGGTATACCGGGGTTGACGTGTTGTCAGTGGATTGAATCAAGGCATGTGAAGCGTCTGGGGTAAACCATGGAAAGCTGTGTAGGTATGTAAATTTGCGTGTGTGGACGTATGTATATACATGTGTATGGGGGGGGGGGTTGGGCCATTTCTTTCGTCTGTTTCCTTGCGCTACCTCGCAAACGCGGGAGACAGCGACAAAGTATAAAAAAAAATATTATATATATATATATATATATATATATATATATATATATATATATATATATATATATATATATATATATATGATGTGGTATACCAGGGTTGACATGCTGTCAATGGACTGAACCAGTGCATGTGAAATATCCAGGGGTAAACCATGGAAAGGCTAGAAGGGCCTGGATATGGATAGGGAGCTGTGGTTTCAGTGCATTACACGACAGCTAAAGACTGAGTGTGATCAATTGTCGCCTTTTTGTCTGTTTTCCTTGCACTACTTCACTAAAGCAGGGGGCAGCGATGCTTCTTCCTGTAGGGTGGGGTGGCACTGGGAATGGACTGAAGGCAAGCAAGTATGAATATGTGTATTTGTATATAGGTACATGTCTGAGTATGTATATGTATGTTCATGTGTATATGTTGAAGAATGTGTGGAAGGCAAGAACATTATCTCGGAAAGCAAAAATGGGTATGTTTGAAGGAAAAGTGGTTCCAACAATGTTATATGGTTGCAAGGCATGGGCTATAGATAGGGTTGTGTGGAAGAGGGTGGATGTGTTGGAAATGAGCTGTCTGAGGACAATATGTGGTGTGAGGTGGTTTGATCGAGTAAGTAATGAAAGGATAAGAGAGATGTGTGGTAATAAAAAAAAAGTGGGGTTGAAAGAGCAGAAGAGAGTGTATTGAAATGGTTTGGTCACATGGAGAGAATGAGTGAGGAAAGACTGACAAAGAGGATATATGTGTCAGAGGTGGAGGGAACGAGAAGTGGGAGACCAAATTGCAGGTGGAAGGATAGAGTGAAAAAGATTTTGAGTGTTCAGGGCCTGAACATGCAGGAGGGTGAAAGGTGTGCAAGGAATAGAGTAAATTGAAACGATGTGGTATACTTGGGTCGACATGCTGTCAATGGATTGACCCAGGGCACGTGAAGCCTCCGGGGTAAACCATGGAAAGTTTTGTGGGGCCTGGATATGAAAAGGGAGCTGTGGTTTCAGTGCATTATACATGACAGCTAGAGATTGAGTGTGAATGAATGTGGCCTTTGTTGTCTTTTTCCTGGCACTACCTCGTGCACATGCGGGGGGAGGGGGTTGTCATTTCATGCGTGGTGGGGTGGCGACCGAAGTGAACAAAGGTAGCAAGTATGAATTATGTACATGTGTGTATATGTATATGTCTATGTATGTATATATATGGATACATTGAAATGTATAGGTATGTATATGTGCGTGTGTGGACGTGTATGTATATACATGTGCATGTGAGCGGGTTGGGCCATTCTTTCGTCTGTTACCTCCCTAACACAGGAGACAGCAACAAAGAATAATAAATAAATAAAATATACAAAATACAGGCATGACATGCTTTCAATGAGCTGAACCAGGGTATATGGAGCAGTCAGGGGAAACGAAGGTTTGTGGGTCCTGGTTGTGGAAGGGGGCCCTGGTTTCAGTGCATCATACATGACTGCTTGAGAGTGGATGTAAGCAGATAAGGCCATTTCTGCAACTGTTTCTGATGCTGCCTGGCTAACGTGGGCATTGGCAAACATAAATTTTTTCAAACATGTTCTACATTTCCCACATCAGCAAGGAAGTACCAGAAACAAACAAACAAAAAATTGCCTTGCCTACTCGCATCCTCACTCTGGCTGTCACTCTAGACTGTGTATGTAAGCAAATGAAACAATTTCTTCATCTATTCCTAGTATCACCATGATGAGTCAGGAAATAGCAAAAGGATATGGAAAAAAAATCATGCTTGCCAATTTTCGTTTACAATTATCACAGGAACAATTTTTAAGAAAGAGACCTGGTGTTAACCATGATCTTTTTCTATATGCTCCTGCAGGCCAATGATAAATCAAAGGTGATTTATCATTGCTGTGTAATCTAGAGGAGGTAAAGTCTGGTATCACCTATATATATGTAACAATGGAGATGACCTCATAATCACAACAGCCAGACACCATAAGAGCAACAACTAACATGCAGCACAACATTACACAATTAGAACCAGCTCATCCAGAAAAAAAGACAGCAGCTCTACGAAAATCTTCTATCAATCTTTTAATCCTTGACAAACATTAATCCAACTTAACCCTCCAATCAAAATGAAAGGACAGTCATTCATAAAAAATGGACAGTCATTCCCAATAAACAAAACATCAACCATTCATGGCATAACATACAAGACATTCACTCCCCACGTCAATCTCATCAACAAAAAAGCAACACACAGAATAAATGCTTAAATACACTAACTGGCACCAGATATGGACTAGAAATACTATAACCCCTCATCATCCCATACAAACAATTCATCCACTCTAATTCAAATCATGCCTCACCCGTCTGGTCTTCTACCCTTTCAAAAGGAAATGTAACAAAGCTGCAAACCACACAAAATAGCTCACTAAATCAATGGCTGCCTAGCAACTAAACACACTCAACACCTTCACAATGAAACAAAGATCCTAACATAGTTCCAGCTTAGCATACTTAGCATTAAATTCTATGCAACAGCACTACACATCTCCACTTTACCCACACTTTATCTAACACAAATGAATTCATAAAGCAACAGAACACTGGGTCATAACAAGGCTATTTGTGATAGTAGACGAGAACAGAAACACAGATTAATGTGGCAAAAGTAAAAAGACAGATTTTTCAGATACAGATTCTTTAAAGAGGATACCACCCATGCCCAAGTAAAAATAAAAAGTTTACCCTTGCCTCACACTTCAGTAACCTCTATTCACAGATCCCCCCATCCCAACAAACATAACACTTATAACACATATACACCGAAATAACCCAGCAAGCACTAAACAACCAGCCTCCTAACTAAATCTTAAATTCTAACCCTCCATATATACACCCATCAGAAACCAAACTCTCCAAACAAACACAAGTCACATTTGCCTGCTTACGTTCTGGTCATCATCCATCATTACAACATCAAAAATACAGATTCAACACACTCCAAGACCCTCAATGCCCATGATGCAACTACCATAAAGAAGGCACCAAGCACCTATAGCTCAATAGCCCTACACTTCCTGTAAACATACACACAAACATCATCACAACACTTTATGACCTAAGGTCCCAACCAGTGGACAAGGCCAGCTTCCTTACTACTGCAGGAGTCTCATAAGTATAGCAGGGACTCATGGAGGAGGAAGGTTAGGTAAGGTATACTCACACAAATGAATATATCTCAGACAAAACTGGGAACACTTATCCTGGAAAAACAACTGGGGCCATGAGCTAACAAAAACCAACTAACAATTTAAACAACCTGAGAGATTCCTGAAAGTTTGTTTCCAAGTGGCTCACCATAAAATCATTCCATGGGTATATGGCCCCCTCTGAGTATTATCACAAATCCAATTATCCACTAATAAGTGGCCCATGTAAACATATCTCAAAAATCGAAAAAGTACAAATACATCCAACATGGATAAGATCCAGATAATCATAAGAGGGCCAGTTGTACAGCCTGGCAGCTCGTGAGACAACGACATCACCAATGGGTTCTGGCTGCAGACTGAATGGGAGCTCCATGATGAGATACTGCTGCAACTTCAGTTTGGTTGATTTGCAAAGGATGAGAGGTGTGACCTTCACCAGAATAATGGGGGGTTGAAGGCCTTCAATCCCAAGAGATCCATGGATAAATCTCTTAAGTTCATAGGACAGACTATCATGGGGAGAAATATAAAACATAAAGGGGTAATTCCATAAAAAAAATTCTACCCAAGTACTCCTTGCATGTTGTGGAGGGCAAATGGGTACAGAAGCAGGGCTCTAGAAACCCTTGCCTTCTTGTATTTCAAATTCCAACAGATGGAACAGGAGGAGGAGCCAAGAGAGAAGTGCTAATCCTCCCCAGAGGCTCTGGCAGGCTTGTCTGAATGTCTGTGAATGCAACCATGACAAGGAAAGAGATAGGTGGTACGCTTGGGGATATAAATCTGGATGTTCTAGCTCTTAAAAAAAAAAAAGCTCAAGAGTAAGGGGAGGGAGCTGTCTGGGTATGTCTTAAGGGTAATGTCAGGGGTTAGCGTGAGGGTGAGAACTAAAGGAGTAGAACTACTGCTAAAGCAAGAGTTGAGTTGTGGAAAAGTTTGAAAAGTGTAAGGAAGTAAGCTACAGACTGTAGCATGTAAAAATGATAGTGGATTACAAGAAATGGATGAACATCAATGCTTATGCATCTGGCCACAAGAAGGACGAGGAAGAGAGGAGTGTCTTGGGAGTAGATGAGTGAGTGCATCAGCAATTTTGATGCAAGAGACTGGTTATTAGTCATGGGTGATTTAAATGAGAAAATAAGAAGTGTGGCAGTTGGGGGTATAACTGTCGGGTATGGAGTATTCAGTAAGGTGAATGGAAATGGTGAACAGCTTGAGGAGTTGTGTGCTGAAAAAGGACTGGAGATTAGGGATACCTTCTTTAAACATAGGGACATATGCATAGGTGAGTTGGAAAGATGGCAAGCAGGCATTATCAGGTTATATACTAATTGATAAACATGCAGAAGAGAAACACATGAATGTGAATGTACAGAGAAGGGCAGCTGGTGGGATGTTTCATCATCACCTAGAAGAGGTAAGAGTGAATATTTGTAGAGGTTTTTGGAAAAAAGAAAATGTAAGAAGAGGTGGTGAAAATAAGTGAACTTGGAAAAGACACTTAATGTAAAGAAATACCAGGAGGGACTAAGTGTAGAATGGCAAAAGGTGAGAGTACATGAAGCTAGGGGAGTGGGTGAGGAATGTGATGCACAGTGTTTGCAAAAAACTTTGTCTGCCTCTCCATACATTTTCAAAAGCAGTCACACTTTCATTTCATTACTTCATCATCTATCTTTTGGCTTTGATTGCCATCTGCAGACCTCTGGGCAAGGTTTCTGAAGTATTTGAAGCCCTAAATAAAGCAAGTCACTGATGAGGTGTGGCAGACAGAAGCCACCTAATCATCCATTCTGAGCACCCAGTGCACAGAATAATCTCAAGTGCACCCAACATTTTCTTGCTTGCTCGAGAAAGAGATTTCTCTTCCTAAGAAAGGTAAGAGCTAACCATCTTGAAGCACAGGAGGAAGAAATACAGTGCCCAGAAGCAAAATTCCCACAATGAAGCTGCAGCCTGAGAGTAAAGAAAGAACTTCATTCCCTTAAGGTAGTCTCTGGCACATTGAGGTGGGCTGCTGGTGCTCACACCATTAAAATCACTAAGATGATTTCACCCTGAGAGTGTCATATGGTTATACACACAATAAACTTTAGCTATGTTTTACCTTTGAAATTATATGGGAGGGAAATGATGTTTTCTGCAGATATGGTATTCAAGAATGCAGTGCTGGTATGTGGGACAGAGGTGTGTGGCATGTGGAAGATGGGAGGTAAGCAGATGAGAAAGGGTAGTGAGAGGTGAAATGACAAAATTGTTGGTGAATGTGAAAAGTGAAGTGTAAAGCTGGCACTTGCATGGAACAAGTGTGAGTAACTGGGAGATATGGAAGAGAAAGCAACAAGGAGATACAAGGAAGGTGCAAATGAGAGTTGGGGTGAGTTAGTAACAGCAAACTTCAAGAAAAATAATGAGGATGTTTGGGAAGGAGGTTAATAGCATAGTGAGAAAAACCAGAGAACAAATGGAAGCACAGTTGAAGAGGTAAATGGGGACTAATAAAAAAACAGTGATGAAGTAAAAAGAAGATGGAATGAGTACTTTGAGGGATTGCTGAATATGCATGATGATACGCTGGGAAACACAGCATGTTTAAGTCGGCAAGGTATATGAAGTGACAGAGTCATAGCAAGTGGTTTGGTGAAGATAGAAGAGATGGCGAAAGCCTTGCATAAGATGAAATATGGCAAGACAGCTTGAGTGAAAGGTGTTGCAGGTGAATTTCTTATGAAAGAGAGTAACTGTGTTGCTGACTGGTTTGTTACGAATTTTAATGTATGCATGTATGGATCATGGTAAGGTGCATGAGGAGTGGCAGAATGCATGTGCAGTGCCACTGCATAGAGGCATGGGGCAAAGGAAGTGTCTGAATTACAGAGTATAAGTATAATGAGGGTTGACTGAGTACATACTGACAAGGAAAGAGAGAGGTGTGAGAATAAGAGTATGGTTGAGAGAGCTGAAACGGAAGTGCTGAAATAGTTTGGACATAGAGAAGGAATGAAATGGGTGACAAAAAGTTGACAAAGAGGATATATCATATGTGTTACCATTGGAGGGAACAAGGAGAAGAGAGAGATCAAATTGGAGATGAAAAGATGGAGAGAAAAATAATTTAATTACCCAAGGCCTGAACATGCAAAAGAGAGAAAGGCATGCATACAAAAGAGTAAATTGGAGCAATGTGGTACATAGGGGGTAATGTGCTGTCAATGGACTGAACTAAGGGATATGAAGAAGCTGGAGTGAAACCACAGAAATGTCTGTGGAGCCAGGTTGAAGATAAGGGACTGAAGTTTTGGTGCATTACACATGACAGCTAGAGAATGGATGTGAGCAAATGAAGCCTTTTCTTAATCTGTTCCTGGCACTACCTTGCTAATACATGTAACGGCAGACAAATATAAAAGAGAGTGATTCATTTTCACACTGTGGGCATTCCTCCTTTCTGATCATTAATCTAAATAACAATATATTCGATAAACGCACATGCATTTCTAAGATCAAAGCAAGAAGATGGAAGCAGTAAGTAAACTAAGCACTCTACAGCACTCTGCTTACCAAAAAGCCACATAAGACAAAATTTCAAATGCAATGCATGTGAGTCATTATCATCTTACTCACTTGCCATACTAGTCCGCATGAAGAATATACAACCAGAAGGCAAGAAATGCTACTATGAAAGCCATGATGATCTGATAGGGAGTGTAATCCATTGTTAAGTCTCCCTGAACACAGAGATGCTTTTTGCAGATTTTACTGGAAAGATTAGGAAAAATGGAGATGCTGCACTGAAGACCTCTTATCTTTCTCACCTGAAACATACAGATGTTGTGGAAATATATAACAGATGCAGCAATCATACATTAGCTTTATGCTATTCAATAAACGAAGGCAAATAAATGGATATACAGACAAGATACAGTACTGGAAAAAAAGATTTAAGAGTTAAAAAGACTACAAAATATAAATCAATACTGAGAATTAGTGTCCAATGTAGGCTTTCTCCAAGTGGTTTCATTTATCCACGTCAAATAAAGGCAACACATTCCCCAAAACACAAATAAAATTTGATTATATGCAGGTCTGTTTTTGGCAGACCACATGCAACTTATACCACACAATGTGCAAGCAGCACTGTCTGCTATCCCATTCTTTTCACTTCAGTGAGCCTGTGCCTGTCCAGGAGCCTTCTTCATTTCTAAAGCTATTTTGCTATGTGCCCTTAAATAAAGTACACCACCAAATCATAAATGCTCTCCATGTGGTAATGATAATAGCTGAGAAAATAATGGATTTGGGCAAGTTACAGACTAGTGTAAGTGCAGTGTTTGCTGGCCATGAGTATCATGTGAACAAGTGGACCATACATACAATTAATGCCACTGATGATAAAATCAGTACAAGTGTAAAGGCTTCCAGGCCTGCAGGTGCCAAGATTTCTCAAGTTCCTAATACAATCCCATTCCCTCTAAAATAATCATCATCACAATATACAATATCATCATTCATTACTGAGTACAGTAAAACCCATAAAGTGTTTTCATTATATTACCTCAGTATACCATTAGCTTCCTTATAATGAGATAAATTTCTTTTTCATGAATTTAAAAAATCAGGACACAAATTCTTAAAACATTATTTTTGATTTTTCTTTTTTTTTTTTTTTTTTTTGCTTTGTCGCTGTCTCCCGCGTTTGCGAGGTAGCACAAGGAAACAGACGAAAGAAATGGCCCAACCCACCCCCATACACATGTATATACATACGTCCACACACGCAAATATACATACCTACACAGCATTCCATGGTTTACCCCAGACGCTTCACATGCCCCAATTCAATCCACTGACAGCACGTCAACCCCGGTATACCACATCGCTCCAATTCACTCTATTCCTTGCCCTCCTTTCACCCTCCTGCATGTTCAGGCCCCGATCACACAAAATCTTTTCCACTCCATCTTTCCACCTCCAATTTGGTCTCCCTCTTCTCCTCGTTCCCTCCACCTCCGACACATATATCCTCTTGGTCAATCTTTCCTCACTCATTCTCTCCATGTGCCCAAACCATTTCAAAACACCCTCTTCTGCTCTCTCAACCACGCTCTTTTTATTTCCACACATCTCTCTTACCCTTACGTTACTTACTCGATCAAACCACCTCACACCACACATTGTCCTCAAACATCTCATTTCCAGCACATCCATCCTCCTGCGCACAACTCTATCCATAGCCCACGCCTCACAACCATACAACATTGTTGGAACCACTATTCCTTCAAACATACCCATTTTTGCTTTCCGAGATAATGTTCTCGACTTCCACACATTCTTCAAGGCTCCCAGAATTTTCGCCCCCTCCCCCACCCTATGATCCACTTCCGCTTCCATGGTTCCATCCGCTGCCAGATCCACTCCCAGATATCTAAAACACTTCACTTCCTCCAGTTTTTCTCCATTCAAACTCACCTCCCAATTGACTTGACCCTCAACCCTACTGTACCTAATAACCTTGCTCTTATTCACATTTACTCTTAACTTTCTTCTTTCACACACTTTACCAAACTCAGTCACCAGCTTCTGCAGTTTCTCACATGAATCAGCCACCAGCGCTGTATCATCAGCGAACAACAACTGACTCACTTCCCAAGCTCTCTCATCCCCAACAGACTTCATACTTGCCCCTCTTTCCAAAACTCTTGCATTCACCTCCCTAACAACCCCATCCATAAACAAATTAAACAACCATGGAGACATCACACACCCCTGCCGCAAACCTACATTCACTGAGAACCAATCACTTTCCTCTCTTCCTACGCGTACACATACCTTACATCCTCGATAAAAACTTTTCACTGCTTCTAACAACTTGCCTCCCACACCATATATTCTTAATACCTTCCACAGAGCATCTCTATCAACTCTATCATATGCCTTCTCCAGATCCATAAATGCTACATACAAATCCATTTGCTTTTCTAAGTATTTCTCACATACATTCTTCAAAGCAAACAAGAATGTATTTTTGATAAAAATCCATATTGTCAATTTTAACATTTTGAATATTCTTTTCCATTAATAATGAAATATTCAGATATAATAGTTCCTGAACATATACGTAAGCTTAATTCGCCTCCTTCTCCCTCCCAGTAACACTCATTTCATGATCCTATCCACCACCACCTCAAGGCCTCATTACAAACATTCTCACTATGCATCATTAAAGTCTGTCTGATTTACCTGTAACGTGGCAACAGCTACTGAATCAGATAGTCTAAATTAAACCATGCTAGAGTGTAGTATACCAATGGTCAGGTGTTTTGGGTAAAGTCCATGCGTGAGTTAGATTGGGGAAAATTTGGCTGGTAATGTAACCCCAACCCCCTATAACATGGGTTTCAATGACTTGTACAACATTTTACTGTAACAACTGATTTTCAAGAACTTAACGCTATCATCATAAAAGGGTTGACAGCACAAAGCCTGAAGGTATTTTACATTATTTTCTTATTTTATAATTTTTGTAGTTCATTAATATTTACAAGAAGTCACTCAGGTTTTGATTAATAAAAAATCTCCATAATTTTCCTTCCAAACTATTTCCAACTATACCAACAAAGTGCTTTCCAGGAATGTAACTACCATGTCGTACATGATACTCTATAATCAACTAGTTTGCTCCTTACACACAGACAAAAAAGTATGATGACAACCACATGTATTGAGTGACCCTGTATGAAGGCAATTCATTTACAGTTGTCTCACTTTAACATCATGCACCAACAGAGAAAGTAAATTAATTCTCTGTCGCAAAGTTCTGCATTCAAGTCATTAATGTTGTAACAATGCACCTTCAAGGGTCATTATTAACTTTTGTCATCACCCAATCATGACTCAAAAATAGTAAAAAGCATAAACACTCTCTGCAACTAAACATTTAAGTGTGGAAGGGTTCCAGGCCAGTGCTGGATAGCTTCATAATATCAAAAGTTAGCAGTGTTTGACAAACAAGAAAGCAGATGGAAGAGCCTAAGTGCGTTCACCCTTCTGACAAAAACTTTTGTTTTTAATAAATGAAAGTTGACTGTTGTTCTCCTGGTTAATTTTAGCAGATGAGACTGTACTCCAATGGAAGGCAATCCAAAAAAATCACTCATGCTGCCAGGAGTAAAGTTCATACTCGAGGCAGAAGAAAGAGCAAGGAGTGAGTTTCTGCATTTGTGTGTCCCAGTGCTCATGGGTCTCATCACTAGAAACTATCATTAATAGCTGTCAAGGCTTATAAACCTCATGCCCCGAAAAACATTATAGACAATCTTCCTGTGATTCATAGGGCCAGTAAGAGTGGTGCATGGTTCACTAAGGATCTGCTTCATAATTGGTCCCATGTGAAAAGTTTTCTGGAGAAAGCAATAAACTTTTGATATAAGAATCTCAGGGTAACACTCCTACTAAACACTGCCCCTCCTCATCAGGCAATATAGAAACTCAGCAGCCATGATGACAAAAGGAAGTGCAAATAACACACATGTTTTCCACTTCTAGACCTGGACAACAGTGAAAGCTGCAAAAGGCATTACAACTCTTTCAAAAACAAAAGAAAGTGTAATCCAAGAAATGCTACAAAAAGAAAGTTGGAAACACCAGGGGGCTCAGATTCTGAGTAATGCCTGGAAAAAACAATAGGAAGAAAAAGTTGTGATAATACATATTCAGGTGTTTGGCATCAAAGATTTCCTGACAGTTTTAAAGAAAGATGATGAGAGCGAAGTAAGAGAAATGAAAAACGGCTGAGATGTGATATGGAGGAAACACGATACCACCACCAGACAGAAGAGGGTACAGCAGATGTCTCAGGCATTAGTGATGCATTACTTGAGTACAGTCTTGAAGAAATTGCAGTGAAAGCATCACAATGAAACTCAAAAACTATGGAAAATTTCTCCCCTATCCCTAGGGATAGGGGAGAAAGAATACTTCCCACACATTCCTCACATGTTGTAGAAGACGACTAAAGGGGACGGGAGCTGGGGCTAAAAACCCTCCCCTCCTTGTATTTTAACTTTCTAAAAGGGGAAACAGAAGAAGGAGTCACGCGGGGAGTGCTCATCCTCCTCGAAGGCTCAGATTGGGGTGTCTAAACGTGTGTGGATGTAACCAAGATGAGAAAAAAGGAGAGATAGGTAGTATGTTTGAGGAAAGGAACCCGGATGTTTTGGCTCTGAGTGAAACAAAGCTCAAGGGTAAAGGGGAAGAGTGGTTTGAGAATGTCTTGGGAGTAAAGTCAGGGGTTAGTGAGAGGACAAGAGCAAGGGGAGGAGTAGCACTACTCCTGAAACAGGAGTGGTGGGAGTATGTGATAGAGTGTATGAAAGTAAACTCTAGATTGATATGGGTAAAACTGAAAGTTGATGGAGAGAGATGGGTGGTTATTGGTGCATATGCACCTGGGCATGAGAAGAAAGATCATGAGAGGCTAGTGTTTTGGGAGCAGCTGAATGAGTGTGTTAGTGGTTTTGATGCACGAGACCGGGTTATAGTGATGGGTGATTTGAATGCAAAGGTGAGTAATGTGGCAGTTGAGGGAATAATTGGTATACATGGGGTGTTCAGTGTTGTAAATGGAAATGGTGAAGAGCTTGCACATTTATGTGCTGAAAAAGGACTGGTGATTGGGAATACCTGGTTTAAAAAGAGAGATATACATAAGTATATGTATGTAAGTAGGAGAGATGGCCGGAGAGCGTTATTGGATTACGTGTTAATTGATAGGCACACAAAAGAGAGATTTTTGGATGTTAATGTGCTGAGAGGTGCAACTGGAGGGATGTCTGATCATTATCTTGTGGAGGCGAAGGTGAAGATTTGTAGAGGTTTTCAGAAAAGAAGAGAGAATGCTGGGGTGAAGAGAGTGGTGAGAGTAAGTGAGCTTGGGAAGGAGACTTGTGTGAGGAAGTACCAGGAGAGACTGAATACAGAATGGAAAAAGGTGAGAACAAAGGATGTAAGGGGAGTGGGGGAGGAATGGGACGTATTTAGGGAAGCAGTGATGGCTTGCGCAAAAGATGCTTGTGGCATGACAAGCGTGGGAAGTGGGTTGATTAGAAAGGGTAGTGAGTGGTGGGATGAAGAAGTAAGATTATTAGTGAAAGAGAAGAGAGAGGCATTTGGACGACTTTTGCAGGGAAATAATGCAAATGAGTGGGAGATGTATAAAAGAAAGAGGTAGGAGGTCAAGAGAAAGGTGCAAGAGGTGAAAAAGAGGGCAAATGAGAGTTGGGGTGAGAGAGTATCATTAAATTTTAGGTAGAATAAAAAGATGTTTTGGAAGGAGGTAAATAAAGTGCATAAGACAAGGGAACAAATGAGAACTTCAGTGAAGGGGGCTAATGGGGAGGTGATAACAAGTAGTGGTGATGTGAGGAGATGGAGTGAGTATTTTGAAGGTTTGTTGAATGTGTTTGAGGATAGAGTGGCAGATATAGGGTGTTTTGGTCGAGGTGGTGTACAAAGTGGTAGGGTTAGGGAAAATGATTTGGTAAACAGAGAAGAGGTAGTGAAAGCTTTGCGGAAGATGAAAGCCGGCAAGGCAGCGGGTTTGGATGGTATTGCAGTGGAATTTATTAAAAAGGGGGTGACTGTGTTGTTGACTGGTTGGTAAGGTTATTTAATGTATGTATGATTCATGGTGAGGTGCCTGAGGATTGGCGGAATGCTTGCATAGTGCCATTGTACAAAGGCAAAGGGGATAAGAGTGAGTGCTCAAATTACAGAGGTATAAGTTTGTTGAGTATTCCTGGTAAATTATATGGGAGGGTATTGATTGAGAGGGTGAAGGCATGTACAAAGCATCAGATTGGGGAAGAGCAGTGTGGTTTCAGAAGTGGTAGAGGATGTGTGGATCAGGTGTTTGCTTTGAAGAATTTATGTGAGAAATATTTAGAAAAGCAAATGGATTTGTATGTAGCATTTATGGATCTGGAGAAGGCATATGATGGAGTTGATAGAAATGCTCTGTGGAAGGTATTAAGAATATATGGTATGGGAGGCAAGTTGTTAGAAGCAGTGAAAAGTTTTATCGAGGATGTAAGGCTTGTGTACGTGTAGGAAGAGAGGAAAGTGATTGGTTCTCAGTGAATGTAGGTTTGTGGCAGGGGTGTGTGATGTCTCCATGGTTGTTTAATTTGTTTATGGATGGGGTTGTTAGGGAGGTGAATGCAAGAGTTTTGGAAAGAGGGGAATGTATGCAGTCTGTTGGGGATGAGAGAGCTTGGGAAGTGAGTCAGTTGTTGTTCACTGATGATACAGCGCTGATTCATGTGAGAAACTGCAGAAGCTAGTGACTGAGTTTGGTAAAGTGTGTGAAAGAAGAAAGTTGAGAGTAAATGTGAATAAGAGTAAGGTTATTAGGTACAGTAGGGTTGAGGGTCAAGTCAATTGGGAGGTAAGTTTGAATGGAGAAAAACTGGAGGAAGTGAAGTGTTTTAGATATCTGGGAGTGGATTTGGCAGCGGATGGAACCATGGAAACGGAAGTGAATCATAGGGTGGGGGAGGGGGCGAAAATTCTGGGAGCCTTGAAGAATGTGTGGAAGTTGAGAACATTATCTCCGAAAGCAAAAATGGGTATGTTTGAAGGAATAGTGGTTCCAATAATGTTATATGGTTGCGAGGCATGGGCTATGGATAGAGTTGTGCGCAGGAGGGTGGTTGTGCTGGAAATGAGATGTTTGAGGAGAATATGTGGTGTGAATTGGTTTGATCGAGTAAGTAATAATAGGGTAAGAGATATGTGTGGAAATAAAAAGAGTGTGGTTGAGAGAGCAGAAGAGGGTGTTTTGAAATGGTTTGGTCACATGGAGAGAATGAATGAGGAAAGATTGACAAAGAGGATATATGTGTCAGAGGTGGAGGGAACGAGAAGTTGGAGACCAAATTGGACGTGGAAAGATGGAGTGAAAAAGATTTTGAGTGATTGGGGCCTGAACATGCAGGAGGGTGAAAGGCGTGCAAGGAATAGAGTGAATTGGAATGATGTGGTATACTAGGGTCAACGTGCTGTCAATGGATTGAACCAGGGCATGTGAAGTGTCTGGGGTAAACCATGGAAAGTTCTGTGGGGCCTGGATGTGGAAAGGGAGCTGTGATTTCGGTGTATTATTACATGACAGCTAGAGACTGAGTGTGAACGAATGGGGTCTTTCTTGTCTTTTCCTAGCGATTCCTCTCACACATGAGGGGGGAGGGTGTTGTTATTCCATGTGTGGCGGGATGGTGATGGGAATGAACAAAGACAGACAGTATGAATTATGTACATGGGTATATATGTATATGTCTGTGTGTGTATATATATGTATACACTGAGATGTATAGGTATGTATATGTGCTGTGCGTGGACGTGTAAGTATATACATGTGTATGTGGGTGGGTTGGGCCATTCTTTCGTCTGTCTCCTTACGCTACCTTGCTAACACGGGAGACAGCGGCAAAGCAAAATAAATAAATAAATAAATAAATACTGACTATTCTGGAGTGGATTGATTGTGTAGGTGCCACAAATGTCATAAAGTATTATGAAGTTCTAGAATTTTGGGGAGCAATATTGTCCAAAAAGAGTATGACAGTGCCATCAAACCTATCAGCTTAAAATTCATGCATTTTTCTAGCCTGTCCCTTGTCACACTGCCTGCTAGTGGCTACTCTATGAAGGTAGATGGTTGTTCAAACCATTCATCTCGATCCTGATTTAAGCAGGTTTATGCCTGAAGTCCCTGAGCAGATGCTCTCATCAAACAGTAAATAAACAACCCATTCCTATGTGTATATAATGTAGTTTGATATTAGGAACTTTTGAGCTGTACAATATGCTACATAAGAAGCAATATACAATGTATTTCTGAGGTATGGGTGTCTTTAAAGAAAATGAAAATTTCTCGTGATATCAAAGAACATGTAAAGAAATATAACAAACAAGAAACTAGAAATGCAGGCCTTAACTTAAGCTGGGAGAAATAAAAATCCTCTGTTAAGACCACATTACTAAGACACTAGTAAGCACCACAATGTCTGGCGTTGAGACATCTTTCCAGGAAGTACTTGCTCCTTATTCATATCAGCACAAACACCACCTCCCACTGATTACTTAGTTGATTGGCTCCCTACAATATAACAGGTGTATACTGCCAACTCTACCACAATCTTTTTTTGTTTTTTTGGGGGAGGCTCCAATCACAGACAAAAGTGCACATCAAGGCCGGGCCTTAATAAAAATATACAGAGGTTAATGAAAAGGAAAAAGTAGAGACAAGGCAAAGCATTTACTAATTTAGGAGGACGTATAGAAACTGCCTTGTGCAATGTACCAGGCCATAGTTACTGGAAAAAACATGAAAGGGTAGAAGGGTAGAGAGTTCCAAAACACTGAGGTGTAGGAAGAGGCAAATTCTAACCTGATAATTTATATCATACTATAATATTCTATAAATGGTGATAAACCGAAAGAGCAATTGGCCACTAAATGAGCAATATTCCTCATTTGCTGCGCATATTCCGAATTCTATAATACCACAAGGGATTTAAGAAATAGTTCCTGCCTTGCATTGAATTCAATAACGAATACAACAATAATATTGTCCACATATTAACATCTGACCCACCAGAGCCGACGTATCTAAAGGCAAAATAAACACAATACCATTCATTTGTCAATTAGTCGTCTTTCGAGATACTCCTTATGGTACCGCTCCATATAACAGCTACACGTTTTACAATTTCACGATCTCGTTTATGCTACTCATAATTCTTTGTTAACCAAAGCACAAAGGATAATGTGGTGGATAATTGTTCAATGTATCATTTTCATACCTTACCTTCACCAACGGAAACAATCATTGTTTTGTTCCAATAATCCGGCGGAAAAAATACAGACTTAGATCCTCTAACAAGTGAGTTCTTATAAAAGATTTATCGTACCTAACTATTATCGTTATACTATCATATAAGGCAATCATTATTATCTATAAGAGAGAAAATTATAGTTAGGACTAGATAAGAACAATGATCTTACAAGAAATAAGTGCTAAAATTGATGAAAAGGTTATACTCGACACATTCATTTGTTAAGATTTGCTTTATTTTCCCTAAGGGAGGCAAATATGGATATTCTGGAGTTTATATAAAGAGTCAAAGTTAATCGCAGAACAAGTTTACTTGATACAATTTTGCAAAATGGGTGACGGAGATGTAACTAACAAAGCTCACTTGTATATTTAACTATATTTAACATTTAGTAACAGAACAATGCGGTCATATTTTCTTAACCTATAAAAAAATGGTAATTCAGTCAGCCAAACATGCTTTATTTCATGTATTAAAAGAAATACTGGAACAGTAGGCCAACTAACTGAAATGCTACTCTTTATTGTATTTCCAGTAGAACTGGTAATCCTTGGCAGAAAAAGCAACAGGATTATCCAGCATGACTACCAGAAACAATGAGATATGATGTGTGAATGATCTTGGGTCTGCAGTTAATCGCAGAACAAGTTTACTAGATACAATTTTGCAAAATGGGTGACGGAGATGTAACTAACAACGCTCACTTGTATATTTAACTATATTTAACATTTAGTAACAGAATAATGCGGTCATATTTTCTTAACCTATAAAAAAAATGGTAATTCAGTCAGCCAAACATGCTTTATTTCATGTATTAAAAGAAATACTGGAACAGTAGGCCAACTAACTGAAATGCTAGTCTTTATTGTATTTCCAGTAGAACTGGTAATCCTTGGCAGAAAAAGCAACAGGATTATCCAGCATGACTACCAGAAACAATGAGATATGATGTGTGAATGATCTCGGGTCTGCAGTTTTACTATAAGAATGAGATTCTGATCACAATGAAGAAATTCAAATGGAAACAATCTTTGAATTACAAGCATGCGTGTACAAATGCATGGTTGACAAGTGCTATCTCATATATCCATACAAAATCTTTAATCTTTAAGAACATTCACCTAAAACATCTCGGATCAATGCCTCTTTCTTTTCTCCGTGAGATGTGTTGTATCTGTGAACTTATCTTTAAGGCTAGTATTTACTTTTCATTTATCTAATGGCTAAGAAAAGCTGAAGGCAAATCAACTTCAAAATTTCTAAACAGTAAAAGCATTTAAACCTGAATACAAACCAGGTTTTTCTTCTACAGTAATACACAATTGAGTTTATTATCATTAAGACAGACATTTGTATAGTTTACTGTATGATTTTAATTATCAAAAATGTACATGCATCTCCGTCCCTTGAATCTAACCCTATTAAACATCCTAGCTTTCCACTACTATCATACTGGCTTCAATCGAGCCAACTGATAGTTAACCCTGGCCACAGCCTACTGATGTAATATTAAGCTTGGTAACTCATCAATAAGTCTTCCAGATAGAGATAAGACGAGTAAAAAGCAATATGCCCCCACTCTAAGTAACAGATGGGTGTACTCGAAATAGTACATAATTCGATTATTTAAGTTACCTTGATATTCTGGGAGAATGAACTAAATATACTGAGAAATTACCCGCTCCCTTTCGGGTAGGAGGGAAGAAGGGGGTAACTTTACGTTATTGAAGATCATCATTACACACATCGTCCTTCTATCAGATACTGTATCATTTGTCTTAGTGAGTCAGCTCTAAGACCTCGTACAAGACGTCTAGTTCCAAGTTATCTCAGTCAACATCTACTCACAACTCATCTACAACACTGAATGATCCCTGACACACCGCTTGTCTCATCCAAATTGACTTGTGACAGAATAGCTTTCCAAAGTTCCAGTTCCATCATGACCTACCAGAAACCGGACACCAGACATTGGTACCCTTTCTTTTACCCTAACAATCACCCTCCATGCATTAATGCAGGGTCTATTACCCTCTTTGTCTTAATACAGAGTCGGTTGTACCTCCTTGTTTTTACGGAGAGTCCATTTACCTCCTGTCTTAATGTACCTCCTTGTGTTATCTCACCGGATTGATTTGGTATTCCTTATTTCTTGTAAAATACATATTAATCTCTTATTAACAATATTCGGATTTGTCGCTTGCCACTCAATAGAAAACTAAACATACTGCGTTTGGTCGAATATGTGATCCGAACTTTGAGATGTATTTCAGTTCATTATCAGACTGTCCGGATAAAATTTAACCGGATGGCGACAACATTAGCTCCAACTTAGTACATGAGATGGAAGTATAACAGGAGACCTGATGGTCCATAACAAGGTTATTTGTAATCAAAACATGTTAACATACTGATAGAAAGAAATCTTTCTTTTTCATATTCTAACCCTCATCACTGTTCATATCTTCATTATTGAGGGTTTTAGATAGTGGGTAAGTGATGGGTGATAAGGCAAGCCTAGCAAGGTTAACTGTGATTGTGAGGACGTGTCTGATAATGCGTACACATCAATAATCCTTTTTAGGAGTTTGGTTCCTTATTAATGAAGATTTTAAGGTTTGCAGACATCTTTTTATTTGCCAAATTGAATATATATATATATATTCATTCCTATGTATACATGTATATGAAACTATAACGAATAATGTATTCGCCATGGCATGCCACATGACTGCTCCCATGTGATGCATCAGGCATGTGCAATGAAGCAGGTGGAGATCATGCAAGATGCAACCCATTCTCTACACCAATACTATGCATTTTTTTTTAAGGTTAGGAAGAAGACTGTCTCTGCCTATAATGCGCACCGATAGATACTGGAAATCTATCGGTCCAAAAAAGCATTCTAGTTTAATCATCTAACGACGCTGTTACTCCTCTGTGATATAGCTTCTGAGTGCAATAGATAATTGGTTTTATGCGGTACTATTATGTAATACCACATCTAATTCATAATTCTTATACTTTTTGACCTTGAATCGTGAGGCTCTAGCATGTATTTCATCTTCACATATCATTTGACAATAGACATCTCATCTAATCTTATGCTATTTACATGAAGATAAAAGAAGGACTTTAGGACGAGGCTATCACCAAGGCAGTTATCGGTGTTGCGAAAGATGCTCCCTCACTAGTTAAGTGCAGTGTGTGAGAGATGTTCTCTCACTAGTTAAGTGCAGTGTGTGAGAGATGTTCCCTCACTAGTTAAGTGCAGTGTGTGAGAGATGTTCCCTCACTAGTTAAGTGCAGTGTGTGAGAGATGTTCCCTCACTAGATAAGTGCAGACGATCTTCAACAAATTGCGGTGTTCACTGCCAAGCGTCACTGTTACACAACCTTTATAGGTCAGTGCATTCACTTTAAAAAGCTTCACATAAGGTTAAGCTCTGTGAATTTAAGTGAATCAACTAGGCCTCTTCACTACAGTTATAATGTACTCTTTTTCTCTGTGTGTATTGTTTGGACTTCATATGAGACCTTTTGTAAAAAGAAAATGATAACTTTATTACAAAGTACCATCCACAAATCAACTGCAATACAACAAATTACAGAAAAACAGCACAAAAAGACTGGTTGATTGTCTGGCCTTGAGGCCTAATAAATGCAACTGTTGAATACCTTTTTCATATGCCATGGATTATTCTGTGACTAAATAGTCTCTTATACTTGTGATCCTTGCATTGTTGCTGGACGGTCCGGCTACAATTCTTAAAGCAAGTTTTTTGGTTTATGAAAAAACATTTTTATCCTATCAGAATAAAAGATTAATAATAAGAAAATAAGTTTAATCATGTTACATCACGGTCAAGAAGCTGCGCATTACTGTCAATATCACACAAAAACAATGGAGCATTTTTACCAGGCTTAATTTTACTTTTTTCTGCCTTGAATATTGATAGAATGATTATTGTTTTGTCCTTATTATATCGAAATCAATATGCTTCGGACTATATTTTAAGAGTAACGTTTATACGGGTATTTTTCTCCAGCAAAAATAGGGAAACTTGAGTTGTGGTAGCAACATCTACAAACACCAATTATGGGTGGTGTCTGGTAACTAGTTTTGGCCAAAGGCCTGTAGTTTTGGCCAAAGGCCTATCGACTGCTAGGGTCATTAAGGCGGTCGAACCCTTAAACACCAATTGAAAAATCTTAGAAAATTGAAGGTGTTCATGATAATTCTCTTACCATGCACACTCTTATTGAAGTAATTGCCCAAACACATTCAAGGCCATCTCATAGGGGAGAAAGAATACTTCCCACGTATTCCCTGCGTGTCGTAGAAGGCGACTAAAAGGGGAGGGAGCGGGGGGCTGGAAATCCTCCCCTCTCGTTTTTTTTTAATTTTCCAAAAGAAGGAACAGAGAATTGGGCCAGGTGAGGGTATTCCCTCAAAGGCCCAGTCCTCTGTTCTTAACGCTACCTCGCTAATGCGGGAAATGGCGAATAGTTTGAAAGAAAGATATATATATATATATATATATATATATATATATATATATATATATATATATATATATATATATATATCCTAGTTTGAGCCAGGTACCCATTCTATTTACCAACCCTTTGGGGTTGATGAACAGCCGGGTTGACTGTGGACCGACTGCATTTTTTTTAGGTTGTCTTTCTATTCACTTCTTGCTATATTGTTCATTTACTTTTAAAATGCTTTTTTTTTGTATACTTATCTAAATGTGATGAACACTAAAATGGTTTTTGAATGAATTTAAAATCTTGCTAATCCTTATATTAACATTCCCTACATCAGCTGACCCTTAGATAAACAAGAGCAATGGTCCCATCTGAGAAGGGTGAATGTGTGGCTGACTTGAAGAAAGAGAGGGCTAAATGCAGCTTCATCAAGGAGGAAATTACACATCTTTTAGATGGAGGAAAAGAAAAGACTTTATATCGACGAAAACTAGGTGAGTAATGACGCAAACTTGTTCGAAATAGGTAAATTAAGTTAGTTAAAAGGTGGGTAATCTTAATGGAGGTGGGTTGTGATGGGTATTTGAGACCCTTTTTTTTTTTACTATTTTACCGATATATTTCATGCTAGGTGGTGTATGTTAGGTGGAGTGTACAGTAAAACTTTCTGATGCGGTGACGAAATATGATTATATGACAAAATAGATTGGTGATGGGCTAACATGTATTAGGATGGTACGTTGTATAATGGGATGCGTGATAAATTTGGTAGAATTTCATTCAAGCACCGCATCAGAATTACTTTTCAGGTATGGAGTGATTTAGGTAGTTTCAGTCTAGGGGCATCACTAAAATAACTTTTGGTTTTAAAGAAATATTAATAATGTCTTTGAAAGAGGATACGTATGATCTAAGTGTATGATCTTTTTTCTACTCTTATGGCATTGTTCAAGCCACTGTAAAGTATGATTTAAGTGGGTGAGATTATCAACTTTATATAACTTACCTTTAATGTTAGGTAACTCGTTTGTGGTGAGCTCTGAATACCACCAAATACAAACGAAATTGAAGAGGACTGCAGGAGAGTCAATGAATTACACCTGCATTACTTTAGTAGCCAAGGTTGTCCAATGAAATTCATGCATATCAGGAGGGGCATGTGGAGGGGGAAGGTATGTAGGTGTTGATTATGTTGTACTTAGCACTTAATCATTTTTAGACATATGGATTGTAATCTTAAGATGTTGGCATTGTCTGTTAGCCACTTTGTAATGTCAGTGGCGTTGGAGAATGATATGGTGTCATAGACAAATGTTATATATATATATAATATTTATTTATTTTATTATACTTAATCACCTTCCCCTGCCTAAGCCAGGTAGTGCAAGGAAACAGATGAGGAATGGTCCAACCCACCCACATACACATGTATATACATAAATGCCCACATATGCACATATACATACATATACATTTCAACATATACATACACAGATATATACATATATACACATGTACATATTCATACTTGCTTGCCGTCATCCATTCCCATCGCCATTCTGCCACACATGAAATAGCATCCCCCTCCCAAGTGAGGTAGCACAAGGAGAAGACAGAAAAGGCCACATTCGTTCCCACTCATTCCCTAGCTGTCATGTGTAATGCATCGAAGCCACTGCTCCCTATCCACATCTAGACTCCGCAGACCTTTCCATGGTTTACCTCAGACATTTCACATGCCCTGGTTAGTTCATTGACAGCATGTCAACCCCTGTATACCACATCGTTGCAATTCACTCTATTCCTTGCATGCCTTTCACCCTCCTGTATGTTCAGGCCTCGATTGCTCAAGGTCTTTTTCACTCCATCTTTTACCTCCAGTTTGGTCACTCACTTCTTGTTCCCTTCACCTCTGACACATATATCCTCTTTCTCAATCTTTCCTCACTCATTCTCTTCATATGACCAAACCATTTCTACACCTTTTCTGCTCTCTCAACCACTCTTTTTATTTCCACACATCTCTCTTACCATGAGTGAGGAAAGATCGACAAAGAGGATATATGTGCCAGAGGTGGAGGGAATGAGGAGAAGTGGGAGACCAAATTGGAGGTGGAAAGATGGAGTGAAAAAGGTTTTGAGAGATCGGGGCCTGAACATGCAGGAGGGTGAAAGGCGTGCAATGAATATCCTCTTTGTCAATCTTTCCTCACTCATTCTCTCCATGTGACCAAACCATTTCAAAACACCCTCTTCTGCTCTCTCAACCACATTCTTTTTATTACCACACATCTCTCTTATCCTATTATTACTTACTCGATCAAACCACCTCACACCACATATTGTCCTCAAACATCTCATTTCCAGCACATCCACCCTCCTCCGCACAACTCTATCCATAGCCCACACCTCGCAACCATATAACATTGTTGGAACCACTATTCCTTCAAACATACCCATTTTTGCTTTTCGAGATAATGTTCTCGACTTCCACACATTCTTCAGTGCTCCCAGAATTTTCGCCCACTCCCCCACCCTATGATTCACTTCCACTTCCATGGTTCCATCTGTTGCCAAATCCACTCCCAGATATCTAAAACACTTCACTTCCTCCAGTTTTTCTCCATTCAGACTTACCTCCCAATTGACTTGACCCTCAACCCTACTGCATACTTGCCCCTCTTTCCAAAACTCTTGCATTCACCTCCCTAACAACCCCATCCATAAACAAATTAAACAACCATGGAGACATCACACACCCCTGCCGCAAACCTACATTCACTGAGAACCAATCACTTTCCTCTCTTCCTACACGTACACATGCCTTACATCCTCTATATATATATTTTTTTTTTTTTTTTTTTTTTTTTTTTTTTTTTTTTTTTATACTTTGTCGCTGTCTCCCGCGTCTGCGAGGTAGCGCAAGGAAACAGACGAAAGAAATGGCCCAACCCCCCCCCCATACACATGTACATACACATGTCCACACACGTGTATACATACCTACACAGCTTTCCATGGTCCACCCCAGACGCCTCACATGCCTTGATTCACTCCACTGACAGCACGTCAACCCCTGTATACCACATCGCTCCAATTCACTCTATTCCTTGCCCTCCTTACACCCTCCTGCATGTTCAGGCCCCGATCACACAAAATCTTTTTCACTCCATCTTTCCACCTCCAATTTGGTCTCCCTCTTCTCCTCGTTCCCTCCACCTCCGACACATATATCCTCTTGGTCAATCTTTCCTCACTCATTCTCTCCATGTGCCCAAACCATTTCAAAACACCCTCTTCTGCTCTCTCAACCACGCTCTTTTTATTTCCACACATCTCTCTTACCCTTACGTTACTTACTCGATCAAACCACCTCACACCACACATTGTCCTCAAACATCTCATTTCCAGCACATCCATCCTCCTGCGCACAACTCTATCCATAGCCCACGCCTCGCAACCATACAACATCAACATATATATATATATATATATATATATATATATATATATATATATATATATATATATATATATATATATATAAAGCAGTCATATTGACATGCTTTCAGTAGAGAGCCAGGGCATTTGAAGCAGGTGGGGAAACCATGGAAAGGTTTGTGGGGTGTGGTTGTGGATAGGGGGCTGTCATTTCATTGCATCACACATAACAACTTGAGAATGAATGCGAGCGAATGCAGCCTTTCTTTGTCTGTTCCTGGAATAACCCATTCCTAATATTACCTCACTAACACAGGAAATGGCAGTCAAGCTTGAAAAAAAAATAACACTAGTCTGTGATGTTGATTTATGTATTTCCTTGTAAGGATAATCACATTTCAGCAAAAGTTTTTTAATGGTTTATTGAAACTTTACAATACACTACATGTTTCATGGAAGAAATTTGCCTCATCAGGTGTATACAGTTCATTTTCAACACCCACCACAAATATACATACCTGTAGGGACCACAAATCTTCAGATAATGAAGAGTTTTGCTTTCATTTGAATATTTACATAAATTCATTTCAAATGTGATATGATAGTAGACAGATTAAAGCATGGGAACTTGAAGGGTGAACTTTGAAACTAGTAGTAATAGTTAAAATGAAATGATTATGTAGGGAGATGGTGTGGCTATCAAAAGAACTTATGTAAACCAACAGAAATGCTTTATTTAGGTAAGTAGTAGTGGGAGTATAGGAGAACTAGAAGTAAGGTGGATGTACCAGATTCAGGAACTAGTACAAAAGTCAGTAAGTGTGGGGGAATATGAAATGTTATAAGTGATTTTTGGGATTTGCCATCATGTAATTTCAGTATTACAAATAAATGTCAAACAAGGCATGAATTATTTCTACTTATAAGTATTTTTAGAATCTAGTAAATGTTTTTATAGAATATCTTGTATCCTAATCAAGATTTAGTTGCAAGAATGAACAATATGAATCTTCTTTCAGAAAACGCATTCCTTTCGGATCCAGAGTATCTTGACCCCATACGACCAGAATACATGAGCCATGAAGAAAGATATACCAATGCATTGCGCAAAGCATGTCATATGGTTGGCAAGTTTAATAATGATGAAGAGATCCAGCAATTGGTTGGTCAGATGGAAGGGATGCGGTAGGTATAATTTTATTTTCATCAAGTGCAGTTGTGCCTTCCATTTACTAGAACATGAAGATAATGAGTGAAAAATATTTCTTTTACAGTACAAAAATATTAGATTATGTAAAGAAACTTAAATTAGCATTAATGCAAAATCAAAGAATTGCATGGTTGTCAAAAGGTACTTTGTAATTTAGGCTTTGGTGTCCGATTGTAATTTTGTTATATGAAGTTACATTTGTCACTAAAAATCCATCTGTTAAGTCATGAAATGCCATAATTGGTAATGCTGCTGCATTCACTTAAAATCAGAAAAACCTGGCATATTCAAGCTCGCCCTTTTTTCCATCCCTGTATAAATGAAACATCGTTTTGTTAGTAGATATATACTAACCATGAATTTAAGCATGTAAAATTTTCTCTCCCATGTTGGGGAACACATTGTACAAAATGCCTTTAAGAAACTAAAAAAAGCTCTCATTTAGTGAAATAATTGATGGGGGCTGTGTATCAGGGCCCTGTAATTTCAGAGGTGCAGAAATGCTAATAATTACCCACTTCTCATAATCCACTTTCACCCACATCACTTTGGGGCTCACTTCCTTTACACTTGTCCTCACACTAACCCTGGACTTTATCCGAGACTTCCACAGTATTCTTCCCCCCTACCCTTATGCTTTTCTTCCGCTTAGGGCCTGAACTTCCAGGTTCCTCTCAATCTTTTTTTCATCTTGATTACAGCCTCACACTTTCAGACACTCCAGCCTGAGTCTTTAAGGTAGATGAGCAGTGTCATAAGTCCAAAACACTGAAAGTTGAAGTGTTGCAACTCAAGGACATTGTGTACCTGCTGGTGCTGGTCTGGAAAGCCTTTTAGTCCATTGAAGAATCTGATGTCTCAGACATGACTGAAGCTTTATGTTTGGGGTTCTTCTAAAGGCTCTTTCACAACATAGATAAAGACAGTACCACTGTTGCCTCATATAAGGATGCCCCTTAAGAATCTTTGTCATTCGGTTTTAGTATAAATCTTTGAGCCCTGTTTGGGTTGAATTTCTCCAATTTTTCTTTTTCAGGAGACTAATTGCTTCTCCACTGCAACCCAAGTGGGAATTTTGAAAAGCCCTAGAACTTTTACAGGCTAGTAGTTTTCCTGCCATCTTAGACCTTTAACATCTTCGTATGAAAACTTTTCCCTTAGGCCTTGGGCTTTAGAAGAGTTATTGAATTACACACTGTGTCCAAACTCATAAGTCTTATTCTCCTTGATGACAATCGTTTATCTGTTAAAGTAACCCATGCCCTAGATTTCTGGCTAAGTATGAAAATAGTGAAGTTAGAAATAACCCAGTTGTCATCAACTCTCAAAGAATTGGTGAAGAGAGCACCATGCCTGATGCGCTGGTAAACTTTTGGAGACATCTTGAACTTTGCTAAAGATCGTCAAGGGCAACATTCATTTGGGCACACTTGAACCTTTAAATCCCTAATGGCAAAGATTTCCACTATATGGATTTAGATATTTTATTGGTTCAACCTGGGCTCTGTGGTAGGGCAAACAATGTGAGGAAGGTGGCCTCTCTTTAGTTCTCAGAAACCTTTCTGTCGAAGGAAATCAATAAAAGAGGTCTTTAGCACTCACATGCCATCTTACCTGGTATCATAACTTAAACATTGTGGACCCTCTCTGTTCTGGGGACTCCTCTGTGGGCAGGTTTTATTGTCTCGAATCACTACTGAAGGTATTTATTTCCATTCTTAAGTTTAGTTTTATCTGAATGTTTTTCTTTAAATCCTACACCCTCATGCATGTATGTTCTCATACGCATAGAGCAGATGCCAGAGGAAAGAATTGTATGTTTTGATACATGAATTTTATTTTTGTCTGGTGTCCCACAAGTGTTATTTTTCTGGATTTCTTACCCTGCCCTGCCTCTTTCTCTCTCTTTTTGAAAAACCCATCTCTGTACCATCTGTGACTGTTTTTGATTTCATTCCCATGATCTTTAAATTCTGAGCTGCCATGCAGTGTGGAGGGAGTAGGTCTATGGCATCATCTATGTGGCAGTCTTTGATTGGCTGAAGGCAGGTATGAAATGAGAAAGCTGCTGTTACTGATTTGGGAGAATAGCAACAGGTAGGGGAAGCTAGAGTTTCACCACCAGAAAGACAAAGGAACGAGAAGGTCCTAACTTCGATTTTCGAAGAGAATATCTTGGAACTCTGCCATGTAGAGAAAAGGTCTTTAAAATTATAAAACCCTACATTTTCCATTGTTATCCCTGGGGATAGGGGAGAAAGAATACTTCCCACGTATCCCCTGCGTGTCGTAGAAGGCGACTAAAAGGGAAGGGAGCAGGGGGCTGGAAATCCTCCCCTCTCGTTTTTTTTTAATTTTCCAAAAGAAGGGACAGAGAAGGGGGCCAGGTGAGGATATTCCCTCAAAGGTCCAGTCCTCTGTTCTTAACGCAACCTCGATAATGCGGGAGATGGCGAATAATATGAAAGAAGAATTTTCCATTTTAAGATAATGGTGATTTTTTTACTCTACTATTAAAAGAAAGAAGTTTGCCATAAATCTAAGTACAGCAGATTATGGGGTAAGTAATTAGAAAAGGATGAATATTACAGATAATAAGAAATTGGAGGCAACAAAGGATACTGAATGATCATATAAGAATATGACATGATTAAGTACATTTGAATTGTTACAGAGTTGAGCAGAAAATAGTAAACTATGTGGAGAGATATGATACTAGGAGAAACACATTTTTTTTTATAACCTTTTTTTTTTCATCACGTAAGAGTTTGGTGTTTCTTGTGAATATATGGTTGAAAGAAGAGACTCATATATATATTTGTATTTTTCAGAAGTCTTATGGGATCTGGAGTAGGTGTTGCAATAACAAAAGATGGCAACCCCTTGGCCTTGCATTTTATCATGTTTCTTCCTGCAATCATGGGTCAGGGTACAGTTGAGCAACAAGCACAATGGATGAGTCGAGCATGGTCTGGGGAGATCATTGGCACATATGCACAGGTGAGCAATAGAAATTGTTTTTGTAATGAATTAATATTTTTCTTGATGAAACGAGGTCAACAGTCATACGGCAAAAAATTAAGAAAATTAAAGCAATAAAATTGTAGGAACAGAAAAAGGAATGTCTTTTAACATTATGAAGGTACTGTGCACAGAATCATAAATTTCTAATTTCTTGAAGTTAGTGGGCAAAAATATTATTATTATTATTATACTTAATCGCTGTTTTCCGTGTCAGTGAGGTAGCATCAAGAAACACAAAGAATGGCCCGTCCACTCATATACACACACACACATATATATATATATATATATATATATATATATATATATATAATATATATTTTTTTTTTTTTTTTTTTTTTTTTTTATACTTTGTCGCTGTCTCCCGCGTTTGCGAGGTAGCGCAAGGAAACAGACGAAAGAAATGGCCCAAACCCCCCCCAAAATTTTTTTTTTTTTTTACACATGTACATAACACAGTCCACACACGCAAATATACATACCTACACAGCTTCCATGGTTTACCCCAGACGCTTCACATGCCTTGATTCAATCCACTGACAGCACGTCAACCCCTGTATACCACATCGCTCCAATTCACTCTATTCTTGCCCTCCTTTCACCCTCCTGCATGTTCAGGCCCCGATCACACAAAATCTTTTTCACTCCATCTTTCCACCTCCAATTTGGTCTCCCTCTTCTCCTCGTTCCCTCCACCTCCGACACATATATCCTCTTGGTCAATCTCTCCTCACTCATTCTCTCCATGTGCCAAACCATTTCAAAACACCCCCTTCTGCTCTCTCAACCACGCTCTTTTTATTTCCACACATCTCTCTTACCCTTACGTTACTTACTCGATCAAACCACCTCACACCACACATTGTCCTCAAACATCTCATTTCCCGCACATCCATCCTCCTGCGCACATCTCTATCCATAGCCCACGCCTCGCAACCATACAACATCAACATATATATAAAATATATATATATATATATATATATATATATATATATATATATATATATATATATATATATAAAGCAGTCATATTGACATGCTTTCAGTAGAGAGCCAGGGCATTTGAAGCAGGTGGGGAAACCATGGAAAGGTTTGTGGGGTGTGGTTGTGGATAGGGGGCTGTCATTTCATTGCATCACACATAACAACTTGAGAATGAATGCGAGCGAATGCAGCCTTTCTTTGTCTGTTCCTGGAATAACCCATTCCTAATATTACCTCACTAACACAGGAAATGGCAGTCAAGCTTGAAAAAAAAAATAACACTAGTCTGTGATGTTGATTTATGTATTTCCTTGTAAGGATAATCACATTTCAGCAAAATTTTTTTTAATGGTTTATTGAAACTTTACAATACACTACATGTTTCATGGAAGAAATTTGCCTCATCAGGTGTATACAGTTCATTTTCAACACCCACCACAAATATACATACCTGTAGGGACCACAAATCTTCAGATAATGAAGAGTTTTGCTTTCATTTGAATATTTACATAAATTCATTTCAAATGTGATATGATAGTAGACAGATTAAAGCATGGGAACTTGAAGGGTGAACTTTGAAACTAGTAGTAATAGTTAAAATGAAATGATTATGTAGGGAGATGGTGTGGCTATCAAAAGAACTTATGTAAACCAACAGAAATGCTTTATTTAGGTAAGTAGTAGTGGGAGTATAGGAGAACTAGAAGTAAGGTGGATGTACCAGATTCAGGAACTAGTACAAAAGTCAGTAAGTGTGGGGGAATATGAAATGTTATAAGTGATTTTTGGGATTTGCCATCATGTAATTTCAGTATTACAAATAAATGTCAAACAAGGCATGAATTATTTCTACTTATAAGTATTTTTAGAATCTAGTAAATGTTTTTATAGAATATCTTGTATCCTAATCAAGATTTAGTTGCAAGAATGAACAATATGAATCTTCTTTCAGAAAACGCATTCCTTTCGGATCCAGAGTATCTTGACCCCATACGACCAGAATACATGAGCCATGAAGAAAGATATACCAATGCATTGCGCAAAGCATGTCATATGGTTGGCAAGTTTAATAATGATGAAGAGATCCAGCAATTGGTTGGTCAGATGGAAGGGATGCGGTAGGTATAATTTTATTTTCATCAAGTGCAGTTGTGCCTTCCATTTACTAGAACATGAAGATAATGAGTGAAAAATATTTCTTTTACAGTACAAAAATATTAGATTATGTAAAGAAACTTAAATTAGCATTAATGCAAAATCAAAGAATTGCATGGTTGTCAAAAGGTACTTTGTAATTTAGGCTTTGGTGTCCGATTGTAATTTTGTTATATGAAGTTACATTTGTCACTAAAAATCCATCTGTTAAGTCATGAAATGCCATAATTGGTAATGCTGCTGCATTCACTTAAAATCAGAAAAACCTGGCATATTCAAGCTCGCCCTTTTTTCCATCCCTGTATAAATGAAACATCGTTTTGTTAGTAGATATATACTAACCATGAATTTAAGCATGTAAAATTTTCTCTCCCATGTTGGGGAACACATTGTACAAAATGCCTTTAAGAAACTAAAAAAAGCTCTCATTTAGTGAAATAATTGATGGGGGCTGTGTATCAGGGCCCTGTAATTTCAGAGGTGCAGAAATGCTAATAATTACCCACTTCTCATAATCCACTTTCACCCACATCACTTTGGGGCTCACTTCCTTTACACTTGTCCTCACACTAACCCTGGACTTTATCCGAGACTTCCACAGTATTCTTCCCCCCTACCCTTATGCTTTTCTTCCGCTTAGGGCCTGAACTTCCAGGTTCCTCTCAATCTTTTTTTCATCTTGATTACAGCCTCACACTTTCAGACACTCCAGCCTGAGTCTTTAAGGTAGATGAGCAGTGTCATAAGTCCAAAACACTGAAAGTTGAAGTGTTGCAACTCAAGGACATTGTGTACCTGCTGGTGCTGGTCTGGAAAGCCTTTTAGTCCATTGAAGAATCTGATGTCTCAGACATGACTGAAGCTTTATGTTTGGGGTTCTTCTAAAGGCTCTTTCACAACATAGATAAAGACAGTACCACTGTTGCCTCATATAAGGATGCCCCTTAAGAATCTTTGTCATTCGGTTTTAGTATAAATCTTTGAGCCCTGTTTGGGTTGAATTTCTCCAATTTTTCTTTTTCAGGAGACTAATTGCTTCTCCACTGCAACCCAAGTGGGAATTTTGAAAAGCCCTAGAACTTTTACAGGCTAGTAGTTTTCCTGCCATCTTAGACCTTTAACATCTTCGTATGAAAACTTTTCCCTTAGGCCTTGGGCTTTAGAAGAGTTATTGAATTACACACTGTGTCCAAACTCATAAGTCTTATTCTCCTTGATGACAATCGTTTATCTGTTAAAGTAACCCATGCCCTAGATTTCTGGCTAAGTATGAAAATAGTGAAGTTAGAAATAACCCAGTTGTCATCAACTCTCAAAGAATTGGTGAAGAGAGCACCATGCCTGATGCGCTGGTAAACTTTTGGAGACATCTTGAACTTTGCTAAAGATCGTCAAGGGCAACATTCATTTGGGCACACTTGAACCTTTAAATCCCTAATGGCAAAGATTTCCACTATATGGATTTAGATATTTTATTGGTTCAACCTGGGCTCTGTGGTAGGGCAAACAATGTGAGGAAGGTGGCCTCTCTTTAGTTCTCAGAAACCTTTCTGTCGAAGGAAATCAATAAAAGAGGTCTTTAGCACTCACATGCCATCTTACCTGGTATCATAACTTAAACATTGTGGACCCTCTCTGTTCTGGGGACTCCTCTGTGGGCAGGTTTTATTGTCTCGAATCACTACTGAAGGTATTTATTTCCATTCTTAAGTTTAGTTTTATCTGAATGTTTTTCTTTAAATCCTACACCCTCATGCATGTATGTTCTCATACGCATAGAGCAGATGCCAGAGGAAAGAATTGTATGTTTTGATACATGAATTTTATTTTTGTCTGGTGTCCCACAAGTGTTATTTTTCTGGATTTCTTACCCTGCCCTGCCTCTTTCTCTCTCTTTTTGAAAAACCCATCTCTGTACCATCTGTGACTGTTTTTGATTTCATTCCCATGATCTTTAAATTCTGAGCTGCCATGCAGTGTGGAGGGAGTAGGTCTATGGCATCATCTATGTGGCAGTCTTTGATTGGCTGAAGGCAGGTATGAAATGAGAAAGCTGCTGTTACTGATTTGGGAGAATAGCAACAGGTAGGGGAAGCTAGAGTTTCACCACCAGAAAGACAAAGGAACGAGAAGGTCCTAACTTCGATTTTCGAAGAGAATATCTTGGAACTCTGCCATGTAGAGAAAAGGTCTTTAAAATTATAAAACCCTACATTTTCCATTGTTATCCCTGGGGATAGGGGAGAAAGAATACTTCCCACGTATCCCCTGCGTGTCGTAGAAGGCGACTAAAAGGGAAGGGAGCAGGGGGCTGGAAATCCTCCCCTCTCGTTTTTTTTTAATTTTCCAAAAGAAGGGACAGAGAAGGGGGCCAGGTGAGGATATTCCCTCAAAGGTCCAGTCCTCTGTTCTTAACGCAACCTCGATAATGCGGGAGATGGCGAATAATATGAAAGAAGAATTTTCCATTTTAAGATAATGGTGATTTTTTTACTCTACTATTAAAAGAAAGAAGTTTGCCATAAATCTAAGTACAGCAGATTATGGGGTAAGTAATTAGAAAAGGATGAATATTACAGATAATAAGAAATTGGAGGCAACAAAGGATACTGAATGATCATATAAGAATATGACATGATTAAGTACATTTGAATTGTTACAGAGTTGAGCAGAAAATAGTAAACTATGTGGAGAGATATGATACTAGGAGAAACACATTTTTTTTTATAACCTTTTTTTTTTCATCACGTAAGAGTTTGGTGTTTCTTGTGAATATATGGTTGAAAGAAGAGACTCATATATATATTTGTATTTTTCAGAAGTCTTATGGGATCTGGAGTAGGTGTTGCAATAACAAAAGATGGCAACCCCTTGGCCTTGCATTTTATCATGTTTCTTCCTGCAATCATGGGTCAGGGTACAGTTGAGCAACAAGCACAATGGATGAGTCGGGCATGGTCTGGGGAGATCATTGGCACATATGCACAGGTGAGCAATAGAAATTGTTTTTGTAATGAATTAATATTTTTCTTGATGAAACGAGGTCAACAGTCATACGGCAAAAAATTAAGAAAATTAAAGCAATAAAATTGTAGGAACAGAAAAAGGAATGTCTTTTAACATTATGAAGGTACTGTGCACAGAATCATAAATTTCTAATTTCTTGAAGTTAGTGGGCAAAAATATTATTATTATTATTATACTTAATCGCTGTTTTCCGTGTCAGTGAGGTAGCATCAAGAAACACAAAGAATGGCCCGTCCACTCATATACACACACACACATATATATATATATATATATATATATATATATATATATATATATATATTTTTTTTTTTTTTTTTTTTTTTTTTATACTTTGTCGCTGTCTCCCGCGTTTGCGAGGTAGCGCAAGGAAACAGACGAAAGAAATGGCCCAACCCCCCCCATACACATGTACATACACACGTCCACACACGCAAATATACATACCTACACAGCCTTCCATGGTTTACCCCAGACGCTTCACATGCCTTGATTCAATCCACTGACAGCACGTCAACCCCTGTATACCACATCGCTCCAATTCACTCTATTCCTTGCCCTCCTTTCACCCTCCTGCATGTTCAGGCCCCGATCACACAAAATCCTTTTCACTCCATCTTTCCACCTCCAATTTGGTCTCCCTCTTCTCCATTTCCCGCGTTAGCGAGGTAGCGTTAAGAACAGAGGACTGGGCCATTGAGGGAATATCCTCACCTGGCCCCCTTCTCTGTTCCTTCTTTTGGAAAATTAAAAAAAATTGAGAGGGGAGGATTTCCAGCCCCCTGCTCCCTTCCCTTTTAGTCGCCTTCTACGACACGCAGGGGATACGTGGGAAGTATTCTTTCTCCCCTATCCCCAGGGATAACAATGGATAGGGGAGAAAGAATACTTCCCACATATTCCCTGCGTGTCGTAGAAGGCGACTAAAAGGGAAGGGAGCGGGGGGCTGGAAATCCTCCCCTCTTGTTTTTTTTTTTCCCCAAAGAAGGAACAGAGAAGGGGGCCAGATGAGGATATTCCCTCAAAGGCCCAGTCCTCTGTTCTTAACGCTACCTCGCTAATGCGGGAAATGGCGAATAGTATGAAAGAAAGAAAGAATATATATATATATATATATATATATATATATATATATATATATATATATATATATATATATATATATATATATACATATCAACTTATACACAGGAATATACATTATTTATTTTATTATACTTTGTCACTGTCTCCCGCCTTAGCGAGGTAGCATAAGGAAACAGACGAAAGAATGGCTCAACCCACCCTCATGCACATGTATGAACATAAACGCCCACACACGCACATATACATATCTATACATTTCAATGTATACATACATATACATACACAGACATATACATGTATACACATGTACATATTCATACTTGCTGCCTTCGTCCATTCCCGTCGCCACCCCACCACACATAAAATAGCACTCTCCTCCCCCTGTGCGAGGTAGCGCCAGGAAAAGACATACACATATATGTACATATTCATACTTGCTTGCCTTTATCCATTCCTGTCGCTACCCTGCCACACAAGAAAATAGCATTGCTACTCCCAGCTTCAGCGAGGTAGCACCAGGAAACAGACAAAAAAAAAAAAAAAAGGCCACATTTGTTTACACTCAGTCTCTAGCTGTGTAATGCACTGAAACCATAGCTCATTATCCACATCCAAGCTCCACAAACCTTTTTCCATGGTTTACCCCAGACCCTTACATGCCCTGGTTCAGTCCATTGATAGCATGTGTGCATAAAGTCTTAATATTTGTTTAAATTCCCATATTAGACTTCAATTACAAAAAATAAAAATGGCACATATGTTAAGCAAAGAAATATGATACATTAGTGATATTATTATTGTTTTTATGTGCTCTGTGCAGGATTATGTCACCGAGATGATTATTTTTCATTTAAATAACATCAGTAAATGAGACAAAGTTACTGATAGCAATAAAATGACGTGGTGTCTATTGTAATATGTATATGATTACAGTGCCATAATTCTTGCCATTCAGTGCATGAAAGTGTGACAGATATTTGTTCATTAAGTTTTGTAAATAAAGAGCCCCTTAAGGTATTTTCACTCATGTTCAGACAGAGCTGGGTCATGGAACATTCCTAAGAGGTCTTGAGACAACTGCCACATATGACCCGGACACCCAGGAGTTTATATTGAACTCTCCAACCATCACATCAACCAAATGGTGGCCAGGAGGATGTAAGTTTTTTTTGTGTGTGTGATATTTGTTGAGCTTACATTTCCGTTATTAACAGCAATCATTTACTTTATGATTTTTTTATTTCATATTAGAATGTGTAAGGTTAGCCAGTACAAATGTGTTGAGGAAGGCAACACAAACTGCATGAAATGGGAAATGAGTCAATATAACAGAATGGTCACTTTATAGATTGGTTGGTGAATACTTGCAGAATGTAAGCCAAGTTGACATAAGTTTACCAATCCAACCTCTCTTGGGTTTGTCCTAGGTAACTTTACCACTTGTTGGAAACAAACCAGTAGGGTTTTCATTTCAGTCTGTCAAACCTCTAAATTCTTGTGTAAGTCATGGAGATACAGGCTGTTGCTTTTGAAAAATGAGAAAATTTTCAAGTAAGGTTCTGTCCAGGTCATTGTGTCCAGATTGTTACAATCAAAGCTTCATTGTATTTTAGAAAAGTCATTACAAACTTAACAAGGTGAAGAAACCTCTTTTCTGTTCTAAGATTTTTTGGACACTCAAGGTTTTTCAAGCTTTGATGCAGTAGATTGCAGCAACTGATTTTTGTTGTTTTGATGACAGTGAGAAAGCTCCCTTCATGGTAGATTATGGTGCATTTAAGGCTCGTTCATCCTCAACACAACTTAGCAAAGTACAGCCACCTGGCAGGCCAAAGCTCATCTTTGAAAACTATGTATCTGGGTATGAATAACTCAAGGTGTACTCAATCTGAGTAAACAGTCTTTTTGCTGATTTTACTTGTCACATCTGAGGTAATAAACCCAAATCAAAGTTGGCACCACTTTTATCTATCAACTAAAAGAAGGCCTGATAGCTGATGAAGCTGAATACTATCTGCTCATGCCTGGGTTACATCCTGTTTAGCATTGCTGACCAATACACCCAACTAGGGCACCTCAGTTTTGAGGGAATTCATGATAGTCCCTGTGTTCATCAACCCAAGTTATACTGACAGACAAACTTAGGGAACTGCAGAGGGACTCATCTTGCCTTGCATTAATGAAAGACCACAGGCTAAACAAATGACTTCAGAGAAGATCTGTATCATCTGCTTGAATCTTATTTTCTTTTTCTTACATTCTTGATCAATGTTTCCCACATTTGCGATATAGTGCCAGGAATAGGTGAAGAAAGGCCACATCCAGTCACATTCATTCTATAGCTATCATGTGTAATGCACTGAAACCACAGCTTCTTGTCCACAACCAGGACCCGCAGAACTTTCCGTGGTTTATCCGGAATCTTCACATGCCTTTGTTCAGTCTATTGACTGCATGTTGACCCCGTTTACCACATCCTTCCAGATCACTCTATCCCATGCACTTTTTTCACCCTATTGCATGTTCAGGCCCTGATCACTCAAAATCTTTTATCACTCTATCCTTGCATCTCCAATTTGGTCTGTATGTCCAAACCATTTCAGCACACCCTCTTCAGCTCATACAACCACACCCTTTATATTACCACACCTCTTTCTCACCCTTTCATTATTTAATCAAACCACCTCACACTACAAATTGTCCTTAGAAATTTCATTTCCAGTTCACTGCCCACCACTGCACAGTCTTATCCATAGCCCATGTATGTTAGGACTACTATACCTTCAAGCATACCTATTTTTGTCCCCCAGATAACGATTTATCTTTCCACGCATTTTTCAGTGCTCCCTGAACCTTCACCCCCTCACCCACCCCATGACTCACTTTTGCTTCCATGGTTCCATTTGCTGCCATTTCCACTCCCAGGTATCAAAAACATTTCAGTTCCTCCAATTTTTCTCCATTCAAAGTCACACCCCAGTCAACCTATCCCTCAACTCTGCTAAACCTAATAACCTTGCTTTCATTCACATTTACTCTCAACTTCCTCCTTTCACACACCCTTCCACCATCAGTCACCAACTTCTGCAGTTTCACACTCTAATCTGCTACCAGTGCCGCATCATCAGCAAACAACTGACTTCACTTCCCAAGTCCTCTCATCCCCTGCAGACTTGCCCCTCTGGATGTATCAGCCTTATTTTTATAGTGTGAACATACAGTTGTGTGACATCATAATAAATACAGTGTTGCTTTTAGTATTTTGGATATTTTTTTTTTAAAGTAGGGATGGTATTCTGGCTTCAGGATTTTGCATAGCACTGATATTGAATTTCCCTAATGTGGCATCAAAGCTAAGACCCATCCTTTGTGATCAGCCCATTCATCAGGGAGAGAATATATGACTACTGCATACATATATTTGCTGATTATAAGAATATTGCCAATCAGTTTCACTAGAAGAAAACAAAGAACAAATGAAGAGAAAGCTCTCAGTAATGTAAGGGTAGAATCCCAAACCATTATTCTCAAATGTAAATAAAATAGTTCACAAAAGAACAGAAATTGAACTTTTGAGCATTGGAGAAAAGTATGATAATGATTGAAAGAGAACATGTATGATGCTCTTGGATCAGTATAAATCAGTATTCCATAAAAAAAAGAAAATATTGATATTATGTTGTTTAATCATTTGGATAGGAATGCTATCAGCGATATTGAAGTAACTGAGAATTATCTAATAATGATAAAGACAAACCAGGAGAAAACTCCACTCTTGGTTGAGATGTACTTCCAGTGGCCTTTCCAAAAAGGCAGAGAGATCAGTAGCAAAACAGAATATGTTTGTGATGAGATAGACCTTAGATGTTTAAGAGTCTCACACGCTTGCATGACATGCCACGAGAAGAGAGAGAATAAGAACTTATGAAGCAGTTTTATGAAGTCTGATTTGAATAAACTCAAGACATATATGTCTTTATAATTAAAGAAATGAGAGACTTACATTATATCAGAACATTGAATTTAGCAGGCAGATTATAGAATTTCATTCTTTGTTCAGCCTGAAGGACCATGAGTCAACTGACAGTTTGCCAAGCCAAAGTGAACTAGGAATTTTAGATAATGGTCAACATGGTTCATGATTTGCAATTTCACTTTGTTGTCCAATGCTAATAAAGGTGGTAGGTACATACTCCACTAAAGAAAAGGAACAGTTATCATTGAAATGAGGTCTTATACATTAGCTATGATTCACAAATTAAATTGTCTCTTGCTTATGGTGGCAATATCCTATGTCTGGCAGCTTGACCAAGTATTTGAATTGAGCAAAATATTTTTGCCACCTCAGTTTTCCTGTGTTATTGAGACTTGAGGAATGCAACTTTTGCCCATTGTCCTTTTGTTTACTGATATGTTTGCCATTTCTGTTCTGGAAGTTATTTTTTCCTTTTCTGGTGAATATCAAAGGCCAGTATTCTTTCTCGGAAGCAAGAAAATGAGTCTGTACACAAGGTTTCAAGATGTCCAGGCAGGATTGAGTCTTCTATGCAGAGACTTGTTTAGGCTTCCCTCTAACATTATCCTTGTGCAGAAAGGTGGGTTCGGTCAATCTAGAAAGATCAATAAGGCAACTGATAACTGGATAAGGTTGGGTTTTTCAACACCTCACACTTCATGTTGTTATTCACCTTACTGGTCGTCCTAGCTCACCTAGAACCAGTTTTGAGGAAGAGATGATGTTATAAGAAAGTCCTAACAGGTGTCCGATCGTGGATTCAGCCTATGTTGAAATCTTTCATGTAAAAACATTTTCTTGCTTCTAAGTGAGAATACAAGCCTTTCCTTCCTGGAACAATTTTTTAGGGCCCATATTAGTTACTGGTAGAGGAAAAAAAATATCATCTGGAACAGAAAGTGTAAATATCACTAAACACAAGGAGAACAAGCAAAAGTTGCATACCTCCACTCTTAATAACACAGGATAACTGAAATGGCAAATATATTCATCTGATTTTGAAGACAGTAATATGCTTAACGATATATGATATTCCCACCATGAACAAGTAGTAGGATTGGTTTTGCAAATAAGCCTTATTTTATATGGTAATTTTGAATTTTTTCATGGAAACTGTACTTAGACTTCCCATTTGCTGATGTCTTTTATGCCTTTTATCAAAACAGGTTGAAAGGTTAGTACCTTACTTATGCATCATTCATGTATGGAAAGAAGTCTCTTATACTTTAAATCAAATATATTTTAGTGGGAAAGACAGTGAACTATGCTGTGGTGATGGCTCAGCTGTACACTCAGGGACAGTGCCATGGAATTCACCCCTTCGTTGTCCAGCTTAGAGATGAGGAAACTCATCAGAGCATGCCAGGTGAGTCATTACAATAAACATTTATTAAGAGTTAAGCGTCATCTTCAGTGAGTCTGTGCGTGTTTTCAAGATAGATTGAGATAATTGAGAAGAGAATAGGACACAATATAAATGCTTTTGACTATGATATGTTTGGTTTGACTTTAGCATTCAATTACCAAAAACTTTTGTACAAGTCTCTTTCTCTCCACATATTTATTTTTGGAATTTTAGCTCTTGAACGGAATACTTTGGCATAAGAGGAGCCTGGCCTAGTTTCACTTTAGGGCAAAGCTAACAGATATAACTGTCAATAGAAGGGTGTCCTCATTGATGGTTGACCTGTTCACTGTTTTTGTCTATCCTGTGCAACACTCAGTTCTGGGTCTCTCTAGAAGTCTCTGCTATGCATAAGAATAGATTTTTTTAGCACCTCCTTTCCTGATAAATTGCCTTCCCTTCCATATGGAAATATTGCACTGGATATTAGCCATTACTTTATTATATTTTTACTTGTTTTTAGGTGTAACTATTGGTGAGATTGGACCTAGGCTGGGAATGAACACAAATGACAATGGTTTCCTGAGATTTGACCATTACCACATTCCTCGAACACACATGCTTATGAAACACTCACAAGTTTTAGAGGTAAGATGGTCATGTTCTAAGATCAAGAACTTAATCTTGTCATTATATAAACAAGTCACAGGTTAGTTTTCAAAACATATGTGTAATATTATACATTTTTGAAGCATTATTTTAATAGTAGAGAAAGTGTTAGTATAGCATTTTGTGCAAATGAAAATTATGGGAAAATCAAAGTTTTTCTTGAGAATGTTAGAATTCTCTTCTTTTAACATAGGATGGCACATATGTGAAGCCTGCCAGTAACAAACTTGCATATGGGACAATGGTGTTTGTGAGGGTTGCTATATGCTTCAGTTCCTACCGACAACTACAGCGTGCAGTGACCATAGCAACACGTTACTCTGCTGTTCGTCATCAGTCAGAGTTAGCACCTGGGTAAGATTATTTGTTTCTCCTTTAATTGTATCTACTAAATATAATAGTTATTACATACAGAATTGATGGCTACAAAATTGATGGCTTACTGAAGTTTACATATTCAATATTTTTAATGTTCATAACGTTTAATGGGCTTTTGAATATTTTTATGACTGAATTATATTTGATTACAAGACAAAAATATAGTTGTATTTAGGTCATCACCTTTCACCTTCATTCATGCAAGAGTTTTCTTTACCATCCCATGAAGATTGAAATGTGGAACTTTGACTTTTTGATAGCTTTTCTGACCACTAAGTTACTAGTTGATCCAAAAACATCAGCATAACAATAGCGACAACCAAGTTGCTCATTAATCATGATTTCAGTCAGAGGTGGTACAACCAACTTTGGCTCATCTTCATATTTGTCCAGGCTTTGTAACGTTTTAAAACATATGTTCCAGTTCAGGTGTGGATGATGGGAAAAAGTAGTAGCAGAATGCAATTTTTACGGAGAATGTAATAGGGCTTGTCCTGTTCATGTAGGGCTTCTTATGAAGCCACTATGCAGTTGAGCTAAAACAGATGAATTTTACAAATGCTAGTACCAGTATCAGTGATTGCCTCCAACTTTACACCAGTTCTTACAACATATGAGATGTGATGACATGTCAATATATTAAAGACCCTGGTGTTTGATACTTATTTTGGTATAGCACCAGCATTTTTTTTTCTTCTTGGCAGCTTGTGCTCATATTTCCTTATATTTACAATTCCAGTCATGGACAGAAGTCCTTATTACTACGTTAATGTATAAGTTTTTCTTTTTAAGGAATGATAGCTTGGCATTTGAAATTAAGGAAAATACTCAGAAATTCATATAAAATACCTTTGTGTTAGTTTGGTCCACTGCTGAGTGAGATGGTTGACATCAGATAAGGTGTGAGGACATGGAGACTTTGTGTATTTCTGTTTATCTTGGTTTCATGGTGTACTCTTATTTCATACACAGGCACAGCATTGGGAAAGAATAATTGTTTTTTCAATACTTTGCCATTTCCCTTGCTTTGCTAGCAAGGTAGTTCCAGGAACAGACAAACCAATGGTCTCATTTGTTCACCTCCATTCTTTAGTTGTTATATGTAATGTACCAAAACCATTGCCACATTTCCACAATAAGGCTTTGTAGACCTTTCAGTGGTATTCCCTGACTGCTTCATATGCCCTGGTTCATTCCATTCAGGCACTTCACCCCCAGTGTACAACATTGCTCCAATTCACTCTGTTTTGTATTTCATGCACACCTTACATCCTCCTGTATGTTCAGACCCTGAAGGCAAAACTTTTTCCAATCCATCCTTCCAATTTAGGCCCCCATTTTCCTTGTCTCTTTCACTTCTAACACATATACTTTTATTGTCAGCTTCTTCTTACTCATCATCTCTCTATATCCAAACCATTCCAGAACATCAACTTCAGCTCTTTCAACCATACCCTTCTTATAACCATATCTTTCACCTAATCACTTCTGACCTGATCAACCCTCCTCACACCACATATTGTCCTCAAACATTTCATTTCTCTTATGTTTACCCTTTTCCTTTCTTTCTAATCTAGTGAACATGCCTCAGTTCCATACAGTACCTTTGGGACTACTGTGCTATTAAGCACACCTAAGTTTGTCCTCACCTACTATGACTGCTGTCTCTGAACTCCCCTCATTGTATTCACGATGTTTGCCCCCTAACTGTAGCTTCCATGGTTCCCTTCACTGTCCTCTAGGTGATTTATATTGAAACTCATACCCCAACTTCTTAACTCTTTCCACTTCTAAACCTTGTAGCATTGCTTTTATTCATATTTCCTCTAAACTTTCTCCTTTCACATGCTCTCCCAAACTCAGACTCAAGTTTCTGTGATTTCTCACTGAAATCTGCCACTAGCACCATGTTATCAGCAAACACCAACTGACTCACTGCATGTACCTCCTTCTCTTTCCAAGACCCTTGCATTCACCTCCCTCACCACCACATCCACGAACAAATTAAACAGCCATTGTAACATCACGCCCCTACCACAGACCCAAATTCACTTGTATTCACAAACCCAATGCCTTATTCTCTCAGTAAAAATTTTTGCTGCTGCTAGCAGCTTTCCTCCTACACCATGTATTCTTAACATTTCCATGGAGCATCTCTGTCAACTCTGTCTTATGCTTTCTCCAGATCCATAAATACCACATACAAGTCCTTCTGTTTCACCAACATTCTTCAAAACAAACACCTGATCTACCACCTTCAACCCCTCCTGAAGTGCTCTCCAGGCTGAAGCTTTGTGCATGCTACCACTCCCTCTATCACCATATATCTTACCAGACACATGCAACAAACCTTTGTAATTTTAACATTCACTTTTGTCCTTCTTGCTTCTATATAGTGGCACTGGCACCATACAGGCATTCTGCCAGTCCTCAAGCTTCTCATCAAAAGTCAGTCATACATTAGAAATCCTAACTAACCAATGAACAATGCAATTACCTCTGTTCTTTAAAAATTAATTTGCATTCCCATGCACTCCAGTCACCTTGCCACACTTCATCTTACACAAGGCTTTCACCACCTCTTTTTTTTTTTCACCAAACCACTTGCAAAGACTCTCTAACTTTGCCTACCTTCCCAACATTTTATCAATTTTTTTTGTGTGAAAATTAGGTTTGAGAAACATACCTTAGGAAAGTAACTCATGATTATCCCATTGAATCCAAAGGTAAAATTTGATCCACTATCCAGTGATTTTGTTAAGTTGGGATTTCCAGGAATGCATTCCCAACATTAAGTGGGGACCAGATGTACTGAGGAGTTCAACATTTTTTTTCCTTTGCCCTTCTGGCTATGGAAGAGAAACCTCTGTTGGCTATTAATGGAATATAATAAATCTGAGGCAAAAAAGTTAAATTGTCATGTGATAATGGGAGCAGTCCTCCAAGGATCATCATCAGATGATGGGAGCAGTTTAGGGTTAATTACTAGTTATCCATGGTACTGACAACCTGGATTTGTGTATTGAAGTCATTCTTGTATATGAAAAGCAAGCACTAGTAGCATGTTAGCTGAGGAGGTAACTACTGTGTTAGATTAAGTGTTTAATTTCCTATTGAGTCTATGCTGCTTGCTTGGTAGGCAGGTTAATGACTCATTTGCCTGCATAGTTTGCCAAGTTTTAAGTAAACTTCCCATATATTCATTTAATTGGATTTAATTTTTTTTCCCCACAGAGAGCCAGAACCTCAGATCCTTGATTATCAGACTCAACAGTACAAGTTGTTGCCACAGATTGCCACCATATTCGCCATTCATTTTGCAGCAAAAGATGTTTGGAACACATTTAATGAAGTTACAGGAAATATTCAGGATGGCAACTTGGTTCGTCTGCCAGAGGTGAGTTTAGCATCATCTTCCACAAATGTGGCAGATAGTAATTTTGGTCACAAAAATTAAGATGCTTCACCAGCTTGATGGTTCTGTAATGTCTTTTGTATATCAAGATTTGGTATGAATCATACCCTTCTCTCTTGTATAGTTTTATAATTACCTTTTTGTACTGTACAGGAAGGGAGTTGTATACATTCATGGGCCTCCATCTCTTGAACTTTCTCTTCTATCATACAGCTTCTTAAATTTCTGCATACTGTCTGCATTAACCATATCTTCAGTACTTTTATTCCTTTAATACACCTCACTCGTACTATAAAAGTACTTCTCATCTTTCTTTACAAGTTCCTTGTTTAATTCAATTTTATGTCCTCTGCTTGTTCTATCCCTACAACTCATGACGGAACTGTTCACTGTCCCTGTCATGTTATAAATATTTACTTTAGGTTGTGACCAGGTTAACATTCACTCTACCTTCTTCCTAAGTGGGCAGGTTTAATGGCTTCTAGCCTTTCTCTGTGAATCAGTTCTCTCAGTTCTGGTACCTTTATTGTTACCATAGAAATGGGTGAGGTTTGTGTAGCTTCTACAATTGTATCTCCTCTTTAGGCCTTGTCTCACCTCTGCTCTTTTAACTAACTCATTTACCACATAAGCATTACATAATCATTTGTTCTGGTAATTGTATAATATATAATATTCTCAATATCCACATTAGTATGTATGATGGTGTATCAGTTGCTCTCATCCTATTGTGTTCCCTGACATGTTAGTATAGGAAAGTTTCACGCATACCTTCTATAAGATTTGTCCCCATGACTCCCTCTCACCATGATAATCCAAGAACTTTTGTGTCCATGATTCCTTCACCATGAGTATCAAAATTCTACCAGTCTTTCTCTTAATAATTGAAATACCTCATTATCAGCACTTTACCTTCTCTAAGAAGTGCATGTTTTGTTGCTTCATGTTCCATCATGATTGTTCCTTCATTGTTGTCATTCTGTATTTGTTCTGGATGATTATCATTTTGCACTTCTTTCCTACATTTGCCTTTCCCATTACATGTTGTCTGATTGGGCAGTCTACTACTATTTCCTGAATCTTGAGGATATCTTTTATTAGGAGAACCAGTCCTCCTCCTATGTTTTCATTTTTTCTCCTTACTTTCATATACCCCATTGGTCAGAAAAAGAGTGATCTTTTTCTTTAGTTTCACCACCCTAGTAAAATGAGGTGTATTTTCCATCATACAATCCTTAAATTTCATTGCTTTACCATTTAATACCAATCTGTCAGCATATGTATACGATGCTTGAGACTAAGATTACCACCTGATGTTCTGACCTCTCTACAGCGCTGGCAAGGGTGGTCTGTCCCCTTGCTTCATCTGGTGTTTTCTGCTTTTTGCCATCGGATCGTATTTTTTGTTTTTTCCCTCTCTTCCCTTGGTATGCCACACTTTATTAATGCTCCACTAAATCTCACCTTGTTTTCAAGTTTTGTAGCCCACTTGAGCACCTATTTGCTAGGTGACTCCAAATCAGACATGAATGGAATTGGCTGTCTCACTGTCATGATATAACCATCATTTGTTCTATCCTTTATCACAGAAATTACATTGGTAACTTTGTTGTCTTCAATATCCTTGTAATGGCCATTTTTTTTTTTTATTTCCCTCTTCCTTTTTATATGGTGTATATTCTTCCTTCAGTTCAACATTAATCAGAGATTTACATCTTTTGATCTGGTTAACTGATCTTTCTAATTTAAGTGCCACTCACCTTTTAGATAAGTATATCAGTTTTGATTAATCAACCTCTGTACATCTGCATTTTTCTACAATCTTCATATTTGCTAACAAGCACTGATCCAGTAAGCTTTTCACTTTCTAAACTTTATTAAACAGACCATAAATTTTGCTGATTGTTCAAGCTTCAACAGTTCATATTATTCTTTCTGCAGTTTCACCTCTCTCTTTTGGTGCCCCAGGTTACTGTCCCACTGCATCAAGTCAGTATGATCCAAGTCTTTTGACCAGACCCAGAAATTGGTTTTGTTATCCTCTCTGTCCAACATTTTCAGAAATTTCTTTATTCTGTGTTAGGGACATTTTCTCTCATTTAGCAGTCTCACGGACATCTAGAATAGCCCTTTCTGATAATCATTTCTACTTTTTTCTGGTCACGTACTTTGTCAACCCCCCTCAACTGATGTGAATCTTTCATGATCATTGGCTCAAATTTTGTGACACTTCTCATGATCTTTTAATTGTTCCTTAGACCCTTTACTTCCGTCTCTAATTGTGTTAATTTCTTATCCTGGTTTCACATCATTTCAACCAACATTCCCAAACTAGATTTTTCTGGTGATATGTTTTATCCCTTCATTTTAATTGTGGATGCATACATGTATGTGTGTGTGTACACATGTCCTCCCTCCACACATTACTACTTGCTTGATATGAATTTCATTTTCATTTTCAAACATTCTAATATTACTGCATAAAGCAAACTGTATTATAAAAAACTTAAAAATGCAGGATACCTTTTCAAACTCACAGATGATAGGCACTTGATAATGGTTTGATGAGATATTAAGAATAATGCTTAAGATAAGGAAAAAATGAAAATTATTATTTTCAATACTTATCAGAGACTGGTTCTCATGGCTTAAGGTGATTTTCCAGGGTGTAACTTACTGGGAAGGAAATAGAGGGGCAGTATGATTGTCTGCTTTACCCTTTGAATCACCTTTTCTTCAGGGAATGGAGAACCACTTTTTGTCTTGGTTAGTTGATGAGGGACTTTTTTTCTCAGAGAGCACATCCAAACTTAGCTGCATTGAATGCTTCTCACATTATTCTGCTTTTTGTATTCATAAGTAATAAGATTAAAATTTCCATTATAGCAAGTTTTACCTCCTTTTGAATAAAGCTGTTCCTAAAATTATGGTGTCATAGAAAAGTTCCAGTAAATGAGCTGCTGTTATTTATGGAATGGATGTTGAGCTGAAAATTATCCTTGCTTTTGCCTTTATACGTTTTACATCAACCAGTGTTCTGTTGAAGAATGATAGAAGAATGATAGGCCTCAACACTTATGAGATGAATCATATGTGTGCACTTTGAAGAGGTTCTAGTACATATTCAACATCTATTGACTGATTAGGAAATTGCTGTTGTGACACAAAGCTATATATCTGGCAGGCCTTCTGCAAGATTTTATGACCTTTTGCACATAATGATATGAAAAAGTGGCCACTTCTGCTATGAGCATAAGCTTATGCTGTGAATATAAGTCTTTGTAAAGCACATAAAAAAAGTGAAGTAGTAGACACCTCTTTTTATGTTTGAGCACCCTATGAAACACAGTCATGTAATTGTTTACCCATCCTTCTTTTTTGGAGTGACATGCTTCATAGCTTCATAGAGTTGGGTAGTTTCTTGCAGCAGTTGGATGATTTATAACCTGGGGTAAGTAATAAATGTTGGCTAATTCCATGTATAGCAGATGTAAAATGCTGGTTGATTAGTTGTCAGGTACTTTCTTTACTCTTTTATGGGTCTGTGCTGCTTTTCATTAAGACTGGTCGAAGACTAATTTTCTTAGTTCACAAGTGATTCAAGCACAGGGAGAAGTTTTTCACATAAGTGATTTTGTGTCTTTTTGGGAGTTTTCCATAATATCGGAATTTTCTTACTCTTATTTTAAAGGGTATTGCATTCATCAGACCAGTTTGAGTTAAATGTGCAGGTTCCTTACCTGTGAAATGTATGTTTCTTTGGCTTTATTTTGTACAATAAAACTGACTAGAATTTACCTTTAATCATAACACTCTTCAACAGCTGCATGCCATTTCATGTGGCCTTAAAGCTCTGAGCTCTACTGATGCTGCCTCTGGTGTAGAAACTTGTCGCCTTGCATGTGGAGGGCATGGATACCTAGCTTCTTCAAACTTACCACGAATTTACACCAGCACCACTGCTGCCATCACCTATGAAGGGGAGAACACAGTCTTGTGGCTACAAGTGGCTCGGTAAGAAAATCATGGAAGTATGATTTTTTTCTCTTATTATTCACCTAAGATTATCTGAGAGAAATGGCTCTCTGGATAATTAAATATTCAATGTAGAGCTTATGAAAAGCATGTTTTTGAGCCAGAACTACCAAGTTCTATCACATAACGCACTTTTAAGCCAACTATTAGTATTCAGTGTGCAAGCTGATACAACAGGTAGTACCACAGGCACATTAATGCACACTTAAAGCAAACTACAGCCTGATATATCATAAAAAGCTAGGTGAAGTCCTACTAAAAAAAAGAATCATATACTCTAATCACCTTTAAAAGCATTCTCCCAGTGTTCCTTCCTTGCTGTTGGTGCTGTCACCTGTCAAGTCTCAGATCCCATGATCATTAGAGGCAACCCAACCTTGCAAGAGAAGGTGGGTTGGGCAACAGAGTGTAGTGTTAGTTCTAGTGCAAAGCATTGGTTTCAAAAGCTTAAGGCCAGTTTTTTTAAAGCCTACCCATCACCTGCAGTATAATTATGTAGTTTTAGCAAAGAAGGGGAGGAAGATTTGCTCACCAAAAAATATTTCTGTAAGTGAAGCCAACTCCATGGCACTTATCTTTAGGTGATTACAGCCTGGGTAACTTTTCAGTTTTTGAGATCCTCAAATGGTTCAACTTTTCCAAGGTCACACTTCTTTGTGTGCTATTTAGCACACCAATAAACTTTGAAAAGTGAGACACATCAGTAAGTGTTGTACTCAACACATTATAGAGGTGGATGCTGTATAGATCAAGATATGTCCATATGCATTGCAGTGATTGAGAGATTATAAGAGAAAAAGACATAGTATAGACCAAGATACATCAGCACATTTTGTGGTGTTTGAGACATTATAGCAAAATTACAGTGCAGGTAAAGAGTCGCTAGCCTGCTGTGGTGACAATTTATGGCCAGTTTTGACATATATGCATTCAGAGGATAACATGCAGCTGGAAGAGTAATTCTATATCATTTGATCAATTTACATACACATTCCTCTGACCCAGTCTACATGTCAGACTTGTGTACTAAATGCATTTGGTTTCCATAAGTTGGCCTGTGTCATAAGATCCAGTTTCCCAGTCTAACATTTTTATTGCATGAAAGGTTTTCATCATGATAATGTCATACTCTTCATACCAACATCAAAGGCACAATGTCTCCTGCTTTTTGTATGGGTAATCACCACACTGGAGACATCTTTTGAACTTCAGCTTATATTTTCTAATCATGCTGTGCCATATGCCCCAATGTTATTTTTCAACAAATAGTTGTACAGATTAGAGACCATGTTCCAGTTTTCTGTGTGCTATGTCCCTTCCCAATATTTTCTTTCCAACTGCACCAGAAAACCCAAGGGGGTCTTGTTGGAAAATGTCAACTGCATTACCCATATACAGTTTTATGTCTAATACTATACTTTTCTCGTTTACTTAAAGAAATTTTGCCCAGATGTTTCATTCGATATGGTTTGTTTGAACACTCATCATCCTTTGAAGAACACTGGACCCATAAGTAATTAGTTTTTAGAATGGCTTGAAGAATGCATTGAGCCTGTTCTTCAGAGACATGACCATAGGCCAGATTTTCTGCGTGTGGCCTTATGCAGTGGGATTATCATTATTGGCAAAGTTTAGAAATCTCAGGAGCAGTCAGAACTTGTTTCTGATCATGATTTTACCTAAAGTTGGTGTACTGATCAGTGATTCCTTCTTCCAAAATCATATATACCATGCTTTCACATGTGGCATCAGCAGTACCAGAACAAGAATTTCAAATATTTCACTTTCACTGATGTCTTTCCTACACAGCATCCTTGAGTGTGTAACTATCTTAGAATCCATGCATTATTCTTAGTATGTATTTGTAAGTGGGGTCCATCAGTTTACCTTCAAAATATGCTTGGAAGTGCCATTCTTCTTCACTGTCTTATGATACACCAAAGTACTCATGACAAGATCATTTTTTTTTTTTTTTTTTTTTTATACTTTGTCGCTGTCTCCCGCGTTTGCGAGGTAGCGCAAGGAAACAGACGAAAGAAATGGCCCAACCCCCCCCCCCCCCATACACATGTACATACACACGTCCACACACGCAAATATACATACCTACACAGCTTTCCATGGTTTACCCCAGACGCTTCACATGCCTTGCTTCAATCCACTGACAGCACGTCAACCCCTGTATACCACATGACTCCAATTCACTCTATTTCTTGCCCTCCTTTCACCCTCCTGCATGTTCAGGCCCCGATCACACAAAATCTTTTTCACTCCATCTTTCCACCTCCAATTTGGTCTCCCTCTTCTCCTCGTTCCCTCCACCTCCGACACATATATCCTCTTGGTCAATCTCTCCTCACTCATTCTCTCCATGTGCCCAAACCATTTCAAAACACCCTCTTCTGCTCTCTCAACCACGCTCTTTTTATTTCCACACCTCTCTCTTACCCTTACGTTACTTACTCGATCAAACCACCTCACACCACACATTGTCCTCAAACATCTCATTTCCAGCACATCCATCCTCCTGCGCACATCTCTATCCATAGCCCACGCCTCGCAACCATACAACATTGTTGGAACCACTATTCCCTCAAACATACCCATTTTTGCTTTCCGAGATAATGTTCTCGACTTCCACACATTTTTCAAGGCTCCCAAAATTTTCGCCCCCTCCCCCACCCTATGATCCACTTCCGCTTCCATGGTTCCATCCGCTGACAGATCCACTCCCAGATATCTAAAACACTTCACTTCCTCCAGTTTTTCTCCATTCAAACTCACCTCCCAATTGACTTGACCCTCACCCCTACTGTACCTAATAACCTTGCTCTTATTCACATTTACTCTCAACTTTCTTCTTCCACACACTTTACCAAACTCAGTCACCAGCTTCTGCAGTTTCTCACATGAATCAGCCACCAGCGCTGTATCATCAGCGAACAACAACTGACTCACTTCCCAAGCTCTCTCATCCACAACAGACTTCATACTTGCCCCTCTTTCCAGGACTCTTGCATTTACCTCCCTTACAACCCCATCCATAAACAAATTAAACAACCATGGAGACATCACACACCCCTGCCGCAAACCTACATTCACTGAGAACCAATCACTTTCCTCTCTTCCTACACGTACACATGCCTTACATCCTCGATAAAAACTTTTCACTGCTTCTAACAACTTGCCTCCCACACCATATATTCTTAATACCTTCCACAGAGCATCTCTATCAACTCTATCATATGCCTTCTCCAGATCCATAAATGCTACATACAAATCCATTTGCTTTTCTAAGTATTTCTCACATACATTCTTCAAAGCAAACACCTGATCCACACATCCTCTACCACTTCTGAAACCGCACTGCTCTTCCCCAATCTGATGCTCTGTACATGCCTTCACCCTCTCAATCAATACCCTCCCATATAATTTACCAGGAATACTCAACAAACTTATACCTCTGTAATTTGAGCACTCACTCTTATCCCCTTTGCCTTTGTACAATGGCACTATGCACGCATTCCGCCAATCCTCAGGCACCTCACCATGAGTCATACATACATTAAATAACCTTACCAACCAGTCAACAATACAGTCACCCCCTTTCTTAATAAATTCCACTGCAATGCCATCCAAACCTGCTGCCTTGCCGGCTTTCATCTTCCGCAAAGCTTTTACTACCTCTTCTCTGTTTACCAAATCATTTTCCCTAACCCTCTCACTTTGCACACCACCTCGACCAAAACACCCTATATCTGCCACTCTGTCATCAGACACATTCAACAAACCTTCAAAATACTCATTCCATCTCCTTCTCACATCACCGCTACTTGTTATCACCTCCCCATTTACGCCCTTCACTGAAGTTCCCATTTGCTCCCTTGTCTTACGCACCCTATTTACCTCCTTCCAGAACATCTTTTTATTCTCCCTAAAATTTACTGATAGTCTCTCACCCCAACTCTCATTTGCCCTTTTTTTCACCTCTTGCACCTTTCTCTTGACCTCCTGTCTCTTTCTTTTATACTTCTCCCACTCAATTGCATTTTTTCCCTGCAAAAATCGTCCAAATGCCTCTCTCTTCTCTTTCACTAATACTCTTACTTCTTCATCCCACCACTCACTACCCTTTCTAAACAGCCCACCTCCCACTCTTCTCATGCCACAAGCATCTTTTGCGCAATCCATCACTGATTCCCTAAATACATCCCATTCCTCCCCCACTCCCCTTACTTCCATTGTTCTCACCTTTTTCCATTCTGTACACAGTCTCTCCTGGTACTTCCCCACACAGGTCTCCTTCCCAAGCTCACTTACTCTCACCACCTTCTTCACCCCAACATTCACTCCTCTTTTCTGAAAACCCATACTAATCTTCACCTTAGCCTCCACAAGATCATATCCTTCATAAAAATAATCACATTTGGTATGTAACTTTCCTCATGATAATACAAAGGCCAAGCACATGGGTAGAGGGGCTGTGCTTGGCAGCATCCCATGGTCAATACAACTTTCCCTTTATTTACTCCTTTGAGTCACTTACATCAACTCTCACTTGGTATTCTTCTTCACTTTCCTTTCAAAGTGATTTTTCTTTTTTTATAGTATATTTGTCGCTGTCTCCCACATTAGCGAGGTAGCACAAGGAAATAGACGAAAGAATGGCCCAACCCACCCACGTACACATATATATACATACACGTCCACACACAGCACATATACATACCTATACATCTCAACATATACACATACATACACACACACAGACATATACATATATATACACATGTACATAATTCATCCTGTCTGCCCTTATTCATTCCTGTCACCACCCCACCACACATGAAATGAAAACCCCCACCCCACCGCATGTGTGCGAGGTAGCTCCAGGAAAAGACAACAAAGGCCACATTCATTCACACTCAATCTCTAGCTGTCATGTATAATGCACTGAAACCACAGCTCCCTTTCCACATCCAGGCCCCACAGAACTTTCCATGGTTTATCCTAGACGCTTCACATGCCCTGGTTCAATCCATTGACAGCACGTTGACCCCGGTATACCACATCGTTCCAGATCACTCTATTCCTTGCACGCCTTTCACCCTCCTGCATGTTCAGGCCCCAATCACTCAAAATTTTTTTCACTCCATCTTTCCACCTCCAGTTTGGTCTCCCACTTCTCCTTGTTCCATCCACCTCTGATACATACATCCTCTTTGTCAATCTTTTCTCACTCATTATCTCCATGTGACCAAACCATTTCAAAACACCCTCTTCTGCTCTCTCAACCACACTCTTTTTATTACCACACATCTCTCTAACCCTTTCATTACTTACTCGATCAAACCACCTCACCCCACATATTGTCCTCAAACATCTCATTTCCAGCACATCCACCCACCTCCGCACAACTCTTATCTATAGCCCACGCCTCGCAACCATATAACATTATTGGAACCACTATTCCTTCAAACATACCCATTTTTGCTTTCCAAGATACCGTTCCACACATTTTTCCACGCTCCCAGAACTTTAGCCCCCTCCCCCACCCTATGATTCACTTCCACTTCCATGGTTCCATCCGCTGCCAAATCCACTCCCAGATATCTAAAACACTTCACTTCCTCCAGTTTTTCTCCATTCAAACTTACCTCCCAATTGACTTGTCCCCTCAACCCTACTGTACCTAATAACCTTGCTCTTATTCACATTTACTCTCAGCTTTCTTCTTTCACATACTTTACCAAATTCAGTCACCAGCTTCTGCAGTTTCTCACCCAAATCAGTCACCAGCTTCTGCAGTTTCTCACCCAAATCAGCCACCAGCACTGTATCATCAGCAAACAACAACTGATTCACTTCCCATGCTCTCTCATCCACAACAGACTCTTTCAAAAACTCTTGCATTCACCTCCCTAACAACCCCATCCATTAACAAATTAAACAACCATGGAGACATCACGCACCCCTGCTACAAACCAACATTCACTGAGAACCAATCACTTTCCTCTCTTCCTACATGTACACATGCCTTACATCCTCGATAAATTTTTTTCACTGATTCTAATAACATACCTCCCACACCAAGTATTCTTAATACCTTCCACAGAGCATCTCTATCAATTCTATCATATGCCTTCTCCAGATCCATAAATGCTACATACAAATCCATTTGCTTTTCTAAGTATCTCTCACATACATTTTTCAAAGCAAACACCTGATCCACACATTCTCTACCACTTCTGAAACTACACTGCTCTTCCCAATCTGATGCTCTGTACATGCCTTCACCCTCTCAATCAATACCCTTCCACATAATTTCCCAGGAATACTCAAACTTATACTTCTGTAATTTAAGCACTCACTCTTATGCCCTTTGCCTTTGTACAATGGCACTGTGCAAGCATTCCACCAGTCCTCAGGCACCTCACCACAAGTCATACATACATTAAATAACCTTACCAACCAGTCAACAATACAGTCACCCCCTTTTTTAATAAATTCCACTTCAATACCATCCAAACCCGCTGCCTTGCCGGCTTTCATCTTCTGCAAAGCTTTTACTTCCTCTTCTCTGTTTACCAAATCATTTTCCCTAACCCTCTCACTTCGCACACCACCTCGACCAAAACACCCTATATCTGCCACTTTATCATCAAGGACATTCAACAAATCTTCAAAATACTCACTCCATCTCCTTCTCACATCACCACTACTTGTTATTACCTTCCCATTAGCCCCATTCACTGATGTTCCCATTTGTTCCCTTGTCTTACGCACTTTATTTACCTCCTTCCAAAACATCTTTTTATTCTCCCTAAAATTTAATGATATTCTCTCACCCCAGCTCTTATTTGCCCTCTTTTTTGCCTCGCACCTTTCTCTTGACTTCCTGCCTCTTTCTTTTACACATCTCCCAGTCATTTGCATCATTTCCCTCCAAAAATTGTCCAAATGCCTCTCTCTTCTCTTTCACTAATAATCTTACTTCTTCATCCCACCACTCACAACCCTTTTTAATCTTCCCACCTCCCATGCTTGTCATGCCACAAGCATCTTTTGCACAAGCCATCACTGCTTCCCTAAATACATCCCATTCCTCTCCAACTCTCCTTACATCCTTTGTTCTCACCTTTTTCCATTCTATACTCAGTCTCTCCTGGTACTTCCTCACACAAGTCTCCTTCCCAAGCTCACTTACTCTCACAACTCTCTTCACCCCAACATTCTCTCTTCTTTTCTGAAAACCTCTTCAAATCTTCACCTTCGCCTCCACAAGATAATGATCAGACATCCCTCCAGTTGCATCTCTCAGCACATTAACATCCAAAAGTCTCTCTTTTGCGCGCCTATCAATTAACACGTAATCCAATAACGCTCTCCGGCCATCTCTCCTACTTAACATACGTATACTTACGTATATCTCTCTTTTTAAACCAGGTATTCCCAATCACCAGTCCTTTTTCAGCACAGAAATCCACAAGCTCTTCACCATTTCCATTTACAACACTGAACACCCCATGTACACCAATTATTCCCTCAACTGCCACATTACTCACCTTTGCATTCAAATCATCAATCACTATAACCCAGTCTCGTACATCAAAACTACTAACACACTCACTCAGCTGCTCCCAAAACACTTGCCTCTCATGATCTTTCTTCTCATGCCCAGGTGCATATGCACCAATAATCACCCGTCTCTCTCCATCCACTTTCAGTTTTACCCATATCAATCTACAGTTTACTTTCTTACACTCTTATCACATACTCCCACCACTCCTGTTTCAGTAGTGCTACTCCTTCCCTTGCTCTTGTCCTCTCACTAACCCCTGACTTTAGTCCCAAGGCATTCCCAAACCACTCTTCCCCTTTAACCTTGAGCTTCGTTTCACTCAGAGCCAAAACATCCAGGTTCCTTTCCTCAAACATACCACCTATCTCTCCTTTTTTCTCATCTTGGTTACATCCACACACGTTTAGACACCCTAATCTGAGCCTTCATGGAGGATGAGCACTCCCTGTATGACTCCTTGTATGTGATATACATGATAAGTATTTCTCATCACTTAGGTCATCCAAAATTCTCAAAATTTGGAGGGAGAAATCATTATGATGCAGATAAGGGAGCAGTTGTTGTATAGGTATGACAGGAACTGAGCTGGGGTGGTTCAAATAGGGAACGATAGGAGTGCTGGCAATGTGGGCAGGGAAGGAAGGGAGAAGTGATGGGATGGGTGAGGGAGGAAGGGTGCAGTGGTGATGCATGAGAAGGAAAAGAGCAATGGTGATGTGGGTGGGGGAGGAAGGGAGCAGTGGTGGTATGGGTGATGGAGGGAGCAGTGGTTATATGGGTGAGGAAAGACGAGTACAGTGCGGAAAAGAAGAGAGCAGTGGTGAGATATGTGGAGAAGGAAGGGAGCAGTAATGGTGTGACTGGGAAGGGGTGAGTATTGGTGGTATGGGAGAGAAAGGAAGGGATAAAGTTAACAGGTGTTCATGTCTAGTTAGCTTGCAGTTAGAAAGTTATTTGTGGCTCGCGTTTGAAAAAGTCAACATTTTATGAGGTCTCTGCTGCCTTTTTTAGCACGATGCTTGGAATGTCCTCATTGAATTCTATGCCTCCTGTTATGTGTAATGAAAATGGTAGTTATATTTTTTCCTCTAAAATCTTTCCAGATATCTTATCAAGTCCTACCGTGAAGCTAGTCAAGGTCAGCCTTTGGGTCACTCTGTTTCATACCTTACCATGCAGGCTGCATCCACTCACAATATCTCTGTGCTCTCAAATGCAGGTACTTATAAATCATGTGACATTACTCTTTGCTTTTAGTTGTAACTACCCCATTCCCATCCATCAGAGGGTATTGAGAAGGATTCTAAGTGTGGCTGGCTACTGTAGGATGTCCTTTTGTAACTTTGGTGGATGAACCCTTCACCAGTCATTTCAGCCCTAAGAGGACTAACAATTGCCTGAAGTTGTTTGATAAGATTAAGCACTGCCTGTCTAGTTCGTAAATGATGCAGGCTCTAGACTTAGGATGCTCCTGTATGTAGGTGGGAGCTAGTGATTTGGGTGAAGGGGCAGCTGTGTGCCGGTGGGGCCCTAAAACAGGATCCAAGAGAAGAAAAGTTCAGCATAATTTCCCAATCTCATAGGGGCTAAGAATTTTTCAGTTCTAATAACATGCTTGTCTTTCATAAGTAAATGAACTTGTACATTGTTTTCCAGGGATGTTAATTTGTCTTTCACACAGTTTTACAATTATGTTAATTTGTCTTTCTTCTGTTACCAAGTCCATTTTGTGCTATGTCTTGCATCCTTTCCTTCCATTTTATTGGACAGACTAAGACAGGCTTAATTAGATTCTCTTTTTAACAGACTTGGTAGAGGCATATAAGAATGCAGTATCATCCATGGTTTCTAAGACTGCTGCCAGACTCCAGCAGCATTGTGATATGGGACATCCCTTTGAGCATGCATGGAATAATTGCTCTGTTTTGTTAGTCAGATGTGCTCAGGTAATTTTAAAAATTTTGTAAAAATGCAGACGTTCATAATACATTTTTCTCAAATAGATATGTCATATGAAATGACTATTTTTTTAAACACTGCAGTCTCAAAATTATTACAAAAATCAGATACACACACACAGTAAAGGAGCCAGACATAGAGTACATTTAAGATTTGTGTTTGTCTCAATCTAGAGTTGTAGGTTTAAGAAAATGATAGTGCCTTGTTTCTAAATTATTGTGTTCATTCTCATCTGAAATTTACTGTCCGTCTTTCCTCAGTCTTGATATTAGATGCTAAGACGATATCTTTTAATGGCGTTGAAATTATGCAGCATTCCATTAAGTTTATATTTCAGTGCCACAAATGTAGTACTGTATCAAATTAGTAAACAGAAATGTGAATGGTGCTTTTAACCAATTAAGAGAAATTCAGAGAATTTGCAAAACATTTGGCATTTTTTTTGCAGTGGCATTCTGTAGTTTCATTTAAATTTTTCTTCCTTGTAAGAGGTTAGCAAATGCAACATCTTTCCATAACTCACAGACCATTCCTTGATTTTCCTGCTTCAATCTAATGATAGCACTCCCATTACTTTTGCCCCATAACCTCCTTTCACCCTTTACCTTTCTGCATGTTCAGGCCCTAAGCACTCAACTTCTCAACTATGCAAGTGTCAAAGTGGGGAATTATTTAGCATATAGAGTCATTTGTTAGATAATCAAGTTGCTTATATTCAAATGATTATTACAAATTTATTTTCTCTACATTGCCGACTTTCTTTATAGAATTTCTTTTATGGGGGGATGCCTTTTCCTTATCTTCATTCCATTTGACTCATATTTTTTGAATTGTGAACAGTGTTAAAATACATTGACAAAAGTGGTTAGTTAAGCCACTTCCAGCTATTCCCAGCAGTAAGCTTGCGACAGACAAGGAAATATTTAGAGCATGATGGAAATTTGTTCGTTAAAAATTAAGTTGCATGTATCCAAATCATTTTTACAACTTATTCTCTATCTTCATTGCAACAAAATTATATAAAACACTTTCTTTACAGCATTTTTTTTAGGATGGGGAAGTCATTTCATTACCTTCATCACACTTCTCATATATATTGAATGGTGGAAATAAAATTATTTAAAGACGTTGGTCACGGTGGCTAGACGAGCTGCCTCCAGCCATTCCCATAAACTGAAGTACAGTAGTAATAATGAGGTACAAAGCACTGGCAGTGCAAGTCATACAGCTCTAATCTTTCTTCCACTGAATAAGCGTTTAAAATTGATGTGAATTATATTAAAGCATTTTCTTCTTTTTTCTAATATTGAAAAAGTTTTTTTTAGTTCTGAAAGTTGTATAGTATTAAGTAATTTGTAGGCATGGGTTGGTACTTTTTAGCTTTAAGTACAGAATGTTGTACAAGTGCAGTAACAAGGGCTGAAGCTCGGCAACCTGTGTACAAGCCACCGCTGTATATGAAAGTTTTTATCTTCCTGTGCAGGTGAAAATTCATTTAAGTGAAAATTAACCTCAGGAATAAGCCATGAAATGCATTATATATTTTTGTCAGCATTTTTAATTTCATTATTAAAAGCAACTTAGTAAAACAAGATTATTCTACACAGGCTCATACCAGATATTTTACGTGTGAAAGATTTGTGGATGCAGTAGAGAAAGCAGAGCTGAGCGAAGGTGTTCGCAGCATATTACATCGCTTGTGTCGCCTCTACCTCATATATCACATCTCTCTGAACCATGGAGACTTTCTCAGGGTTAGTATTGTTGTTAATTCTTAGTAGTAATGTTTCACAGGTTGACACCGACAGAAGTAAAAGGATTCTCCCTGCTCAAGGTTACACCACAATTGAAAAATTACCTTTAGTGAGACTATCTTTCGGAACACAATCTCATTAAAGAACATTTTACTTCAAAAAAAGAAGTTTCCTTGTTATGGGAAGACTTCAGCCTTGAGCTGCAGGAGGATTTCTAAGGTCCTAGGAAATTCCAGACTTTGAAAGAGGTTCTGGGATTATCATGAAAAATAAACTAAAAAATAAATATTGATTTTGAGTATATGGTGGAAGATGAGGTAAGAGGATTTGAAGAGGCATATGACCCAAGAGGCAACTACTAGAGCTGATCAAGTTCTTTGAGTGTGGAGACTGAGAAAAGGCATTCTACAACAATATATTGATCACTACTCTAGCTAATGTGAAATCTACTCTGAAGGAATCAGTATATGGATACCATGGGGCACTATAAGAGACATGAAATGATCAAGAAAGAAATCTTTAAAAGAGTAATAGTGTGGTTGAGAGAGCTGAAGTGGTTTGAACATAAGAATGAGTAAGGAAAGGTTGAGGAAGAGGATGTCTATCTACAGCTCTGATGCTCGTTCCAAATGGAACTCCCTCAAAGGGGTGGCCATGGCAGCAGTCTCCATAACTTAAGAACTTCAGTGCTGCTTCTTAGCCTTTAGTACCTCACCCTTAAAAGGAAGAGGATGTGATGCATGTCAGAAATGGAGGCAACAAGGGCAAATTGAAGATGGCATGATGGAGTGAAAAAGATTTTGGGCAAATGGGGCCTGAACAATACAGGAGGGTGAAAGGTGCACATGGGATACATTGAATTGATACTACGTGGTATACATCTCCATGGAGATGGCAAGATGGAGTGAAAAGATTTTGGGCAAATGGGGCCTGAACAATGCAGGAGGGTGAAAGGTGCACATGGGATAGATTGAATTTGTACTGTGGTATACAAGAGTTACCATGCTGTCAGTGGGCTGAATCAGAAAGTGAAGAGTCTGGGGTAAACCATGGAAAGGTTTGTTTTTAAGAGGGGCCGATCATCCCCTCCTGCAAGTTAGAAAATAAAGCAGCCAAGAAAAAATTTTCCCCATCCGAGGCTCTGTCATCTGTTCTTGACTCTTACCTTGCTCATGCAGGAAATAGCATGCAAGTCTAATGAACACATACATACTAGCCCAAGCCAAGCTCCCATTTTATGGACCAGGCCTTAGGGGAGGATGAAGAAGAGTTAACTGTGGACTGATTTTTGCGGCAACAACTTTATCCTATACAGACTAAACAAACCCCTGGGTGGCCTGTAATGTCATGGTCAGCGACATTAACCACTACACCAGAGGTCCATAAAATGTCGGAAAAAATAATCCCATTAATTCTCTACAATATTTTAATTAATAACCATGGTCTACCAGTCTACTACCATCCTGTTCTTTTCACGTCATTATTTCTCTATATGTATCCATAATGTTTCAATTTTTTTTTATATTCCTTTCTATGATCAACAATCCAATTAATAAATATCACTGTCCTCCAAACAAGTTACTGCAAAAACAATTTTTTTTGTAGTTTTAGTTCCAAGAGCTTGCAAGTAGCAATAACTTCATATTATCATGCATGTGTGCAGAAAAGGACTTGATAATCACTAGCCATTAGCTTTTGTATTCTCATTAGAGATATCTGCATTTGTCAAACACAATAATGTGCGATTCATACCCTTTAGAGTGGGGCCCTAACGGACTTTAGTATCAGCACATTGGAAGAGGAGATGTGCAACCTTCTTACTGCACTGCGTCCAGATGCCGTGTCACTGGTGGATTCCTTTGATGTCCATGATCGAATTTTGGACTCCACTCTTGGGTGTTGGGATGGTAATGTGTACCAGAGGTAATAAAGAATACTAAAGTGAAACATTTCCCATGCTCATGTATTAGGATACTTTGTAAATATTGTATTTTCATTTATGAATTATCAGTAACAGGTAGAAATCTTAAAAAGTATTTCAGATCCTACCAAGTATTGATTCAGAATTAATCCTCCCCAGAATGTTTGACGAGGCCCAGAAGAGTCCTTTGAACCAGACTGATGTTGCAGAGGCTTACTTCAAATATTTGAGACCACTTATGAAGGCCAACCTTTAGGTATCTCCTTCCTGGTGCAAAGCACACAAATTATCAATCACTTATAGACTAAACATCAAAGTAGGATGTACTGTAAAATATGTAATAGTCATTGCCTCATTGTTTGTCTGAGGTATTCACCAAGAGTTGGTCTGTTAGTTTTATTACCAGTTATTAAAGAATGTATTAGTTTTTAGTCTTGCCAGTTATTAAACAATGTAATCAAAATTTTCTTTCACAATTGATGTATACATGTACAACTAACAAATAAATTATATGAATGGGTTTGATGGAGTGACTTGGAAAGGTTTCAAGAATTGAATGTAAGTTGTCTCAATGATTATGGTTGCCGCTTTGTATAGTAAAAATCACAACTTTAGTGGGGAAGCAAAATTTCTTTGGTTTGGGAAGTTGCAGGTATATTCCTACTCTCAATATTAACAAACAGCAACACGTACCACCAAAATTTTGGGGATTGCTTATGTGCTGGTGAAATACTCCTGTAATACTGTACAAGACGAATTTAGCCAATTAAATGTATCAATTTTATATATATATATATATATATATATATATATATATATATATATATATATATATTATCCCTGGGGATAGGGGAGCAAGAATACTTCCCACGTATTCCCTGCGTGTCGTAGAAGGCGACTAAAAGGGGAGGGAGCGGGGGTCTGGAAATCCTCCCCTCTCATTTTTTTTTTTTTTAATTTTCCAAAAGAAGGAACAGATAATTGGGCCAGGTGAGGGTAGTCCCTCAAAGGCCCAGTCATCTGTTCTTAACGCTACCTCGCAAATGCGGGAAATGGCTAATAGTTTGGAAAAAAAAAAAAATATATATATATATATATGAATTTATATGGTTGTGTCTAACAGAACGATGTGACACCTTTCCATCTCTGGAAAACAGGATCTTAAAAAAAAAAAAAAAAAAAAAAAAAAAAAAAAAATCAAGATTATGGTAAATGCTACTCCAAATGATGTTGACAAAAAGTAGTTTTTTTATATCTTGACTAAACCCATCTTCCTGATGCTTCATATATGATTACCTTTGTTCTATGTTTGCCACCAATGCTGTATCATGGCAACCCTTTGACGGGAAAATGTGGAGGGAACGGGCATCAGAGATATAAACAGTGCATTACATAACATCTTGTGTTTGGATGCAAGCAGGCATGGCCTCTCTTTGTCCTCTTCTGCTCTCAACCACACACTTTTTATTACCATACATCCCTCTTACCCTTTTAATACTTACTCGATCAAACCACCTCACACTACATATCGTCCTCAAACATCTCATTTCCAGCACATCCACCCTCCTCCGCACAACTCTATAGCCCACACCTCACAACCATATAACACTGTTGGAACCACTTTTCCTTCAAACATACCCATTTTTGCTTTCCAAGATAACATTCTCGACTTCCATACATTTTTCAACACTTCCAGAACTTTTGCCCCTTCCCCCACCCTATGATTCACTTTCGTTTCCATGGTTCCATCCGCTGCCAAATCCACTCCCAGATATCTAAAACACTTCACTTCCTCCAGTTTTTCTCCATTCAAACTTACCTGTGGTGTGATCGAGTAAGTAATGTAAAGGTAAGAGAGATGTGTGGAAATAAAAAGTGGTTGAGAGAGCAGAAGAGGGTGTTTTGAAATGGTTTGGTCACATGGAGAGAATGAGTGAGGAAAGATTGACCAAGAGGATATATGTGTCAGAAGTGGAGGGAACGAGGAGAAGTGGGAGACCAAATTGGAGGTGGAAAGATGGAGTGAAAAAATTTTGAGTGATCGGGGCCTGAACATGCAGGAGGGTGAAAGGCGTGCAAGGAATAGAGTGATCTGGAACGATGTGGTATTCCGGGGTCGACGTGCTGTCAATGGATTGAACCAGGGCATGTGAAGTGTCTGGGGTAAACCATGAAAAGTTCTGTGGGGCCTGGATGTGGAAAGGGAGCTGTGGTTTCGGTGCATTATTACACGACAGCTAGAGACTGAGTGTGAACGAATGGGGTCTTTGTTGTCTTTTCCTAGTGCTACCTCGCACACATGAAGGGGGAGGGGGATGGTATTCCATGTGTGGCGAGGTGGTGATGGGAATGAATAAAGGCAGTGTGAATTGTGTGCATGGGTATATATGTATGTGTCTCTGTGTGTATATATATGTGTACATTGAGATGTCTAGGTATGTATATTTGCGTGTGTGGACGTGTATGTATTTACATGTGTATGGGGGTGGGTTGGGCCATTTCTTTCGTCTGTTTCCTTGCGCTACCTCACAAACGCGGGAGACAGCGACAAAGCAAAATAAATAAATAAATAAATATATAAGATTTTTTTTTTTTTTTTTTATACTTTGTCGCTGTCTCCCGCGTTTGCGAGGTAGCGCAAGGAAACAGACGAAAGAAATGGCCCAACCCCCATACACACGTACATACACACGTCCACACACGCAAATATACATACCTACACAGCTTTCCATGGTTTACCCCAGACGCTTCACATGCCTTGATTCAATCCACTGACAGCACGTCAACCCCTGTATACCACATCGCTCCAATTCACTCTATTCCTTGCCCTCCTTTCACCCTCCTGCATGTTCAGGCCCCGATCACACAAAATCTTTTTCACTCCATCTTTCCACCTCCAATTTGGTCTCCCTCTTCTCCTCGTTCCCTCCACCTCCGACACATATATCCTCTTGGTCAATCTTTCCTCACTCATTCTCTCCATGTGCCCAAACCATTTCAAAACACCCTCTTCTGCTCTCTCAACCACGCTCTTTTTATTTCCACACATCTCTCTTACCCTTACGTTACTTACTCGATCAAACCACCTCACACCACACATTGTCCTCAAACATCTCATTTCCAGCACATCCATCCTCCTGCGCACAACTCTATCCATAGCCCATGCCTCGCAACCATACAACATTGTTGGAACCACTATTCCTTCAAACATACCCATTTTTGCTTTCCGAGATAATGTTCTCGACTTCCACACATTTTTCAAGGCTCCCAAAATTTTCGCCCCCTCCCCCACCCTATGATCCACTTCCGCTTCCATGGTCCCATCCGCTGACAGATCCACTCCCAGATATCTAAAACACTTCACTTCCTCCAGTTTTTCTCCATTCAAACTCACCTCCCAATTGACTTGACCCTCAACCCTACTGTACCTAATAACCTTGCTCTTATTCACATTTACTCTTAACTTTCTTCTTCCACACACTTTACCAAACTCAGTCACCAGCTTCTGCAGTTTCTCACATGAATCAGCCACCAGCGCTGTATCATCAGCGAACAACAACTGACTCACTTCCCAAGCTCTCTCATCCCCAACAGACTTCATACTTGCCCCTCTTTCCAGGACTCTTGCATTTACCTCCCTAACAACCCCATCCATAAACAAATTAAACAACCATGGAGACATCACACACCCCTGCCGCAAACCTACATATAAAAAAAATATATAAATATATATATATATATTTCTTTTTTTTTGCTTTGTCGCTGTCTCCCGTGTTTGCGAGGTAGCGCAAGGAAACAGACAAAAGAAATGGCCCAACCCACCCCCATACACATGTATATACATATATACGTCCACACACGCAAATATACATACCTACACAGCTTTCCATGGTTTACCCCAGACGCTTCACATGCCCTGATTCAATCCACTGACAGCACATCAACCCCGGTATACCACATCGCTCCAATTCACTCTATTCCTTGCCCTCCTTTCACCCTCCTGCATGTTCAGGCCCCGATCACACAAAATCTTTTTCACTCCATCTTTCCACCTCCAATTTGGTCTCCCTCTTCTCCTCGTTCCCTCCACCTCCGACACATATATCCTCTTGGTCAATCTTTCCTCACTCATTCTCTCCATGTGCCCAAACCATTTCAAAACACCCTCTTCTGCTCTCTCAACCACGCTCTTTTTATTTCCACACATCTCTCTTACCCTTACGTTCCTTACTCGATCAAACCACCTCACACCACACATTGTCCTCAAACATCTCATTTCCAGCACATCCATCCTCCTGCGCACCACTCTATCCATAGCCCACGCCTCGCAACCATACAACATTGTTGGAACCACTATTCCTTCAAACATACTCATTTTTGCTTTCCGAGATAATGTTCTCGACTTCCAAACATTCTTCAAGGCTCCCAGAATTTTTGCCCCCTTCCCCATCCTATGATCCACTTCCGCTTCCATGGTTCCATCCGCTGCCAAATCCACTCCCAGATATCTAAAACACTTTACTTCCTCCAGTTTTTCTCCATTCAAACTCACCTCCCAATTGACTTGACCCTCAACCCTACTGTACCTAATAACCTTGCTCTTATTCACATATATATGTATATATACATATATATATATATATATATATATATATATATATATATATATATATATATATATATATATATATACCAGGAGAGACTGAGTACAGAATGGAAAAAGGTGAGAACAATGGAAGTAAAGGGAGTGGGGGAGGAATGGGATGTATTTAGGGAATCAGTGATGGATTGCACAAAAGATGCTTGTGGCATGAGAAGAGTGGGAGGTGGGTTGATTAGAAAGGGTAGTGAGTGGTGGGATGAAGAAGTAAGAGTATTAGTGAAAGAGAAGAGAGAGGCATTTGGACGATTTTTGCAGGGAAAAAATGAAATTGAGTGGGAGAAGTATAAAAGAAAGAGACAGGAGGTCAAGAGAAAGGTGCAAGAGGTGAAAAAAAAGGGCAAATGAGAGTTGGGGTGAGAGAGTATCATTAAATTTTAGGGAGAATAAAAAGATGTTCTGGAAGGAGGTAAATAAAGTGCGTAAGACAAGGGAGCAAATGGGAACTTCAGTGAAGGGCGCAAATGGGGAGGTGATAAGTAGTGGTGATGTGAGAAGGAGATGGAGTGAGTATTTTGAAGGTTTGTTGAATGTGTTTGATGATATTGGCAGATATAGGGTGTTTTGGTCGAGGTGGTGTGCAAAGTGCGAGGGTTAGGGAAAATGAGTTGGTAAACAGAGAAGAGGTAGTAAAAGCTTTGCGGAAGATGAAAGCCGGCAAGGCAGCAGGTTTGGATGGTATTGCAGTGGAATTTATTAAAAAAGGGGGTGACTGTATTGTTGACTGGTTGGTAAGGTTATTTAATGTATGTATGACTCATGGTGAGGTGCCTGAGGATTGGCGGAATGCGTGCATAGTGCCATTGTACAAAGGCAAAGGGGATAAGAGTGAGTGCTCAAATTACAGAGGTATAAGTTTGTTGAGTATTACTGGCAAATTATATGGGAGGGTATTGATTGAGAGGGTGAAGGCATGTACAGAGCATCAGATTGGGGAAGAGCAGTGTGGTTTCAGAAGTGGTAGAGGATGTGTGGATCAGGTGTTTGCTTTGAAGAATGTATGTGAGAAATACTTAGAAAAGCAAATGGATTTGTATGTAGCATTTATGGATCTGGAGAAGGCATATGATAGTTGATAGAGATGCTCTGTGGAAGGTATTAAGAATATATGGTGTGGGAGGCAAGTTGTTAGAAGCAGTGAAAAGTTTTTATCGAGGATGTAAGGCATGTGTACGTGTAGGAAGAGAGGAAAGTGATTGGTTCTCAGTGAATGTAGGTTTGCGGCAGGGGTGTGTGATGTCTCCATGGTTGTTTAATTTGTTTATGGATGGGGTTGTTAGGGAGGTGAATGCAAGAGTTTTGGAAAGAGCGGCAAGTATGAAGTCTGTTGGGGATGAGAGAGCTTGGGAAGTGAGTCAGTTGTTGTTCGCTGAAGATACAGCGCTGGTGGCTGATTCATGTGAGAAACTGCAGAAGCTGGTGACTGAGTTTGGTAAAGTGTGTGAAAGAAGAAAGTTAAGAGTAAATGTGAATAAGAACAAGGTTATTAGGTACAGTAGGGTTGAGGGTCAATTCAATTGGGAGGTGAGTCTGAATGGAGAAAAACTGGAGGAAGTGAAGTGTTTTGGATATCTGGGAGTGGATCTGGCAGCGGATGGAACCATGGAAGCGGAAGTGGATCATAGGGTGGGGGAGGGGGCGAAAATTCTGGGAGCCTTGAAGAATGTGTGGAAGTCGAGAACATTATCTCTGAAAGCAAAAATGAGTATGTTTGAAGGAATAGTGGTTCCAACAATGTTGTATGGTTGCGAGGCGTGGACTATGGATAGAGTTGTGCGCAGGAGGATGGATGTGCTGGAAATGAGATGTTTGAGGACAATGTGTGGTGTGAGGTGGTTTGATCGAGTAAGTAACGTAAGGGTAAGAGAGATGTGTGGAAATAAAAAGAGCGTGGTTGAGAGAGCAGAAGAGGGTGTTTTGAAATGGTTTGGCCACATGGAGAGAATGAGTGAGGAAAGATTGACCAAGAGGATATATATGTCGGAGGTGGAGGGAACGAGAAGAGGGAGACCAAATTGGAGGTGGAAAGATGGAGTGAAAAAGATTTTGTGTGATCGGGGCCTGAACATGCAGGAGGGTGAAAGGAGGGCAAAGAATAGAGTGAATTGGAGCGATGTGGTATACCGGGGTTGACGTGCTATATATATATATATATATATATATATATGTGTGTGGTGTGAGGTGGTTTGATCGAGTAAGTAACGTAAGGGTAAGAGAGATGTGTGGAAATAAAAAGAGCGTGGTTGAGAGAGCAGAAGAGGGTGTTTTGAAATGGTTTGGGCACATGGAGAGAATGAGTGAGGAAAGATTGACCAAGAGGATATATGTGTCGGAGGAGGAGGGAACGAGGAGAAGAGGGAGACCAAATTGGAGGTGGAAAGATGGAGTGAAAAAGATTTTGTGTGATCGGGGCCTGAACATGCAGGAGGGTGAAAGGAGGGCAAGGAATAGAGTGAATTGGAGCGATGTGGTATACAGGGTTTGACGTGCTGTCAGTGGATTGAATCAAGGCATGTGAAGCGTCTGGGGTAAACCATGGAAAGCTGTGTAGGTATGTATATTTGCGTGTGTGGACGTGTGTATGTACATGTGTATGGGGGGGGGGGGCCATTTCTTTCGTCTGTTTCCTTGCGCTACCTCGAAAACGCGGGAGACAGCGACAAAGTATAAAAAAAAAAAAAAAAAAAAAAAAAATATATATATATATATATATATATATATATATATATATATATAGGGGAGAAAGGATATTTCCCACGTATTCCCTGCGTGTCGTAGAAGGCGACTAAAAGGGGAGGGAGCGGGGTGCTGGAAATCCTCCCCTCATTTTTTTTAATTTTCCAAAAGAAGGAACAGAAGGGGACCAGGTGAGGATATTCCCTCAAAGGCCCAGTTCTCTGTTCTTAACACTAACTCGCCAATGCGGAAAATGGCGAATAGTTTGAAAGAATAAAAATTTATATATAATTATACTTCCCATGTATTTCCGGTGTCATAGTAATCTACTTAAAGGGGTGGGAGGAAGGGGTTGGAAATCCTCCCCTACAGTTTTTACTTCTCCAAAGGAAGAACATAGAAAGAAGCCAAGAGAGGATTTTCCCTCTGGGGCTCTGTCCTCAGTTCGTGACATTACCTTACTAACGTGGGAGATGGTAAATGGGAATATATATACTTTCATAGACATTCACCATTTCGTGGGTTAGCAATGTACTGCCAAGAATACTTTCTTTTAGAAAGTAATACATATATGTACATACATGTGCATATTCATACTTCATAGTGCTACCTCGCTGACATGGGGTGGCAATGCAGTTTCCAGTTGGGCAGGACAGCGCCAGGAATGGATGGAGAGCGAGAATGAACTTGTACATTTATATATATGTATACATGTGCTAATGCGTGTAAAGGAGTGTGGGTCTTTGTTTCCTTGAGCTACCTTGCTGACATGGGAAATGGTGATAAAGTATAATAAATAAAACTTGGAGACAGGACATGACCTTAGGAATGAGCGGTATTACTCGAGGCAGCTGTGGGAGTATTTGAAAGTGTATGGACGTGAAAATTCTTGGCGGGGAGTAAAAGTGCATGGCAGGTGATTATTAGAGCTTATACACCTTGAAGTGAGAAGAAAGAGCATGAGAGTCAAGAGTTATTAAGCATGTGTGTGTAAGCACTTTTGATATACGAGACTGTGTTAGTGACAGGTGATCTGAATGTGAAGACAAGTAATGTGGCAGTTGAGGGTAAAATTGGGAGCATGGGGTATTCAGTAACATGAAAGAAAATGGTAAATAGCTTGTGCAACTGTGCTGAAAAAATATTGTGACAATACAGTTTAAAAACGGACATAACACAAGAATACATATGCGAGAACAAGAGATGGTCAACAGGCATAAACCGATAGGCGTGTAAAAGACAGTTAATGTGCCAAGAGGATCAGCTGGTGGGGTACCTGATCATATTGTGGAGATTTGGAAGAGGAAACAATGTTGGTGAGAAGAGAGCACTGACAGCAAGCAAGCCTGTAAAAGAAGAAATTCCAAGTGCAAGCAAGTAGAAGCTGCAATGGGAGTGGGTGAGGAATACTGGCTTGTGAGAAATGAATGTTGCATGTGAAAGCTGAGCAGATTTGAGAGGGGAGAGTGGTGGAATGACACTGTGAAGCTGCCTGTAAACGAGAAAAAAAAAGTTAGGGCAGTACTTACAGGAAAGGTGTGCAAATAATTGGGTAATGTATAAGAAAAAGCAGAAGGGGTTGAATTAATGGGAAAATGTAAACTTGGGTATGCAAGAACCTGTAAACTTTAGGGAGAAAGATGTTTTGGAAGAGAAACATTAGTGGAAGGGGCAAAAACAGAAGTTGCGTTATAGGTAGCAAAGTTTGTATTTTGAAAGACTAGGATGTGTTTGATGTGACAGATGTAGGGTGTTTGGGTCAGGGAGGTATGTGAAGATTCTCAATTGTTCGGTGAAGGAAAAGGTGGTAAAAGCCTTTAATAAGAAATGAGGCATAAGGGGTTGGTACTAGTGTTGTGTTGTGTGGTTGGTAGGATTTCCAATTATGTATGGATCATGAAGTGCTTCTGGATTGGCAGTCTATGGTGCCACTGTAAAAAAGGCATGAGGGATAAGTTGAACATTTAAATTACAAGGGTACAAGTGTGTTGACTGTACCTCGCAAAGTTGTATGGTAAGGTAGCGATTGACCAAGTGAAGTAGCAGCAAGGTTTCACAGTGGTAGAGGATGTGTTTGCTTTAAAGAGCATGATTTTTTTTTTTTTAAAGAAGATCTAGAGAAAGCACATAATACAGTTGAGAAACGCCTTTTGGAAGATATTAATATATGGTGAGGGAGGAAAGGTGCTATGGTGTAAGGCATGTGTACAAGTAGGAAAAAAGTAAACAGTATAAAGCAAAGGCTGGTCTGTGGAAGGGTTGTGTAATGTCACCATGGTTGTAAAGTTGTTTATGGAAGAGGTGGCAAGTGATAAATTCAAGTCTTGGAGAGGGGAAAGTGTGATGCCTGAGGAATGAAAGGGCCTGGAGTCAATTGTTTGGTGTAAGTATGCAGCCTGTGAGGTATGAATGGGCCTGGAAAAAAAGTCCTACTCATTTGATGATACAGCAGTCAAAGGTTGCCTTGCCAGTGCAAATGTAAACTCCTTCCTACTCCAGGCTGCAATTAACTTCATTTCACGATTTATGATTTCGACTTGCTTTCCTCCCTCAAGTATACGTTTGCATTACATGATAACCAGGCAATTTTTTTTAATTTACATTCTTACAACATTATGCAAAGATTCAAAATCATTTCATCAAAAGAAGTCATTTCACTTGAACTATGGATATTATACGTTCATATGCTATTTTCTGAAATAGATTGAAAAGCAGTATGATTAGCATGAAAAATCATAAGTGGCAGAAAAACCTACAATGCATTAAGGTTGGCAGGTATAGAAAAATGTTAAAAAAATACATCCATTGTGATGTATGCTATGAAACGCACACAATGTAAATATGCACACTAGACATGCTAGAGGAATACAAAGTAGACCACTGGAATCCAACAGAGGTTTGCAAAACTGGAAGAGAAACTTGTAGATTACCGAGATGAATAAAATGACATTTCAAAGAAAAGCCTAACTTCAGATAATTAATTATGCACTGGCTCATACGTTCATAAGCTTAAAAGTTTTAGGAAAACTTGCCAATTACATTTGTAACTTTTCATTAATAATAATCAAAAGTTTGCCAGTTGAGAGCACTGCAGAGAACTAGATTCTGAAGTCTAAAATCTGGCATTCTTTGCAATTTTAAGTTGAGCAGCATTACAGGCAATGTTGAAAGTTAACAAGTAATATGTCAGTGATCACTTGTACCATATTTTTCCATAACTTCATTACCAAGATCACTTATTTGTAGCTAAAACAGTTCATGTCAATGAGTTAGTTTCCTAACATTATTAAAGTGCCATCAAGCACATATTGGTAAAGGCCATGTCTAAGCAAGTGGAATAGTCATAAAACATACCACTATCATCGAATGGTGTTCAATCTTCCATCCACCTCTGCTGTCTTTAAAGAGGACCTACCTGTAAACTATTCCTATTTCTTATGTACTTACCTTCAATTTCTATGAAATTATAACCTTTTCCCCAATAACTTGCATGTCCAGAAATTGTATATTTTGCAAGGAAATCTCTAATATTTTCAAAAGAATCCAATTCAATTTCTTTCCTAAAGCAGTGGTCTACTTAATCTGTGCATTGACAATGTTGATAAAATTAATGGTAGTTGGTACAAGTCCGAATCTATCAGTCGCACATCATTGTAAATAATTATCCCAACTACCTGAACTTGGTCGTTAACTAAACTGATCAGCACTGACTACCCCGCTCCTGCAGTAGTGATTGCTAGGTATGACTTCTAGCATCAGCTTTAATCCCTCTCTTGCTTATCTCATGTTGTTCTTTATTTCTAAAATAATAACCCCCACTCCTAGCTGAACCCTGTTATCACAAAGATCCCTCTGATCTTAACCCCTCGCCCTAGTCCCAACACTCCTTACAAACTTTCAAAGCCATGACACCTACCCTAGATAAGACTCCATCCTTAGCACATGCATCATTGTCCATAAAAAGCATTCTAAATGGATGACACCTTTGTCCAAACAAAGTGATGGCAATTTACAACAGTTGTCATGGATAATACCATATATATACAAACTCCTAAAACCAACATCTATATTACCTACCAATTAACCCCTTAAGTTTGTTAGTGCCTCCTGCACTAAATAAAATGTTTATTGGGCTTCTTCCAATTTCCAAACAATGTCATCCATTTTGTCTGTCTCATGCTGACACCAGAAAGACATCCTAATCCTCTCTCTTGTAAAAGGCCCTCTCAGGTACAGTAACCCTCGAACAAAATTTGATTAAACCCTTCAGGAGTGGACTTACCATTGTATTTCTCACTAATAAAATTATGAAATCCAATGTTACAAATCTTAAAAATTTTCTTAACTCTGGGGATCAGGTGTTTCCCTGGAAAGCCTTCCCACCTTTGCTATTACTTTCCAAAAGAAAAATCCAAAGAAGCACTTTCCCTACACTTAAATATTTATAATGCTAACCCGCTAATGCAGTTTAAGGGAACATGAAAGAAAAATAGCTTTAAATCAACAGCATGTTCTCAGTACATATAGTAGGCTAAAATAAATGTATAAACCCAAACTGAAGTTTCTTCTTGTACATATTGAAGTTAACACTGTAGCAAACTTTTCAAGCCCAATGAAATAAAATGTTTAATGTGGTAACAAAAAATCAAGGTTATGGAAACTGGTTAACTTTAGCTGTGAATCTTTTATTAGACAGAGCACTCCAGCAATACAAACATTCACAATCACGCCCGAAAGGACAACAGTAGAAAGCGCACCAAGTTCGTTCATTGCTAGCAGACATTGGGTTCATGCTTCACGAGGGTCCATTTTCAACTAGAAATGAAAATGGATCCCCCAAAACAATCTTGACACTACATCGTCCATTTCGTCTCATCCTACTTACTCCTCCCCACTCCCTCCTTACCACATTCACTTAAAATCCTAATTTACATGATCTCAGAATTCATTCTACATATTTCAAAAAGCATGCTCAATATTCAAATTCCTCATACAGTACTCATTTTTCAAAAGCTTCATATACCATTTTACAAATCCATAAACCATTCTAACAATAATACATCCAGTTATTTACACCATCCTTTCCATCTTCCATCTCCTTATATAGGTGTCTGTTTGGTCCTGGCACTACTCACTACTGGGTCCTTCCTATCCTTCTCAACTGTAAAGTGCTGCTCCCTTTTAATATATTTAGATACAAGATGACAACACTTCTTTAAATTTGACATGAGTATGCCATTCCTGGGGTTAAACATGGAGCACAACATGTTTTGTTTTTCATACTGAGATGACTGGATATGGTCTACTCCATGCACTGTCCAAGGAAGGCTTTACCATATTGAGAAAGTAAATACACCAGTCTGGCATTAGGTCACACAACTCACTCTGGTCATTTGACAGGACATGCACTTTTGTACCTTCCTAGTATGTTTTTCAATAAAAACTCACAGCACACACTTTTCATAAAGAGCCCGTATGGAGTACATGTACACCTCATATATGGGTGAAATATTGTGAATAAAATCTTGGGTGAAATGAATGGAGAAAAAAACAGCATGTTTGTAGTTTGTGAAACTACCAATTATCAACCGTACTGAAATACACTCATGCCAAAAACTTAAAATATTCTTTCACTTATGACTGAGAAAGATCTTGTGGTAAACACAAGGCCTGCTTGTTATTCCTACGTGGCTCTGTCATACCTTCTTTCATTGTGTCAGAAGAAAGCAGGAAGGGCAAGGAGTATCTTGAGTTTATATAATGCCAAATGCATTTGACAGCAATAGAGAAAATACCATTAATTATAAAATCTAACAGATTCAAACCCACTTCTGAGAAACTGATGTGGCACAACCAGGGTCAAAAAATTTGGACTGGACAGTAATCTTGTACTACAATTATGAATGACTTTCTGCTTCCAACTGACCAGCACTTCTGACCACCATGCTCAACACACAGACTTTGTACTGTGATTCCCAGGTCAGTGACCTTGGCAACACTGAGAGGTGAGGTCAGGTGAGGTCAAGGTAGTAGTTGCCCCTTCCCCAGAGTATATTTATGAGGCAGAAGATTTGTTGCCATGAACACATTTTTGCACAAAGTTTGAAAAATGACATCTGCATTAACATGTATAAATTTAAATCAAATTGGATACTCATGTTCAGTACACTTTACTTTCCTAACTTCAAATTCAAACAAAAGATTTGTGCAGTGCTCATTGACAAAATGCTAAGCAAGAAGATCTGTTGAGCAGGGAGTAAGGGGCAAGAGTCTACACTAGGCCAATGAGACTCAAGCACTTTTTGGTTGCCTTATTAACAGATGCACACGAAGTATTAAAATAGAGGCCAATGCTCATATAGACTTCCAAAATATATCAATTTTTTGCATCGTCACACACTCAGTTTGGCCTTCCTAGTCTACACACTCAGGGCTTCCTCGGTCACACCTCACACTGGCAAATATTGAGTCTGTGATTAGAGTGAGAAACATGATTGTAACTGGTGAAACAATCAGCAATTCCAAGCATGCCGAACAATTCCACATACTTTTCCCTCTATTCCTGTGGGAAAATAATCTATGGGAAGATGCCACATCATGGAATTGCCAAGTCTCGCCATCTTGCTGTAAACAAACGCACACTATATACAAGACTCCTGGTTCCACACTGTTCACAAAAGGCGAACAGCTAAGCTATGGGGAAAGCAATAAAGTGTGACCTTAGATTACAATGGTGTCGTGAAGCAGGTTGGAAATCAACTGTCAACTGTAACATTAATAACAGCATTTCATGAGAACGGTATGGAGCCAGGCTCATGGTACTGATTGCCTCAGATCCTCTCCACCCGTCAAAGAAGCGCAATCAATCCAGTGAACCTAAAGTACTGAAACCATCACTCTTCTCTGAGGGGTTCAGAGGGCCTCTCTCACGCTACTGAGACTTACACACCCATTGAACCAACGTTTTACCAACCCTGGCATTGGCAAGCTCTGCCATCCACACGTCCATACCACTCTCAGTACAATATAGCTGTCACACGGCTGGTCACTTTCCTTCTGGCAAAGTTGCCACCACCCATGCCCCGGGAGGCTCCACGCAGCAAGAGAGGAGTGCCCTTACAATCATACCATGTGATCAAACACTGCTACAACATTCAGGGCCAAGTATCTGGGCCCCAACACCCACCCATACATGGTCACCACACCAAACAATACACACTAAGCGTGAATATTAATCATTATAGTTAAAGTGAATCCTTTTCCTAAAACCTAAAGAGCATGCTTTAGACAAGGGAAGAGGGAGTGTTGATATGACCACACACACTTAACACCCCTGACCCACCCCCTCTGCCTTCAGAGGCAGGTATCAAAATTTGCTCAACTGCAGACACTTGCATGATGTACATCTTTAAATCACCATTCTACTTGTCATGGCCTAAAGTCTATCATCCACTCCTCATCCACCCAAGTCTGCAAAAGCATTTTTTGTTTACATATCATACCTGTTGTACTTGTCCCTACTCTGAGATGGTCCCCAAGAACCCCCCTGACTACCATCTCCCCAGCCTCCACCTGAACCACCTGTTCCCCAGCTTCCATGACCACCACCCTGGTTTACTGGGGGAGGATTATTGGTAGGTCCCCCCTGATTGGGTTGTCCTCCCTGGTTGTAGCTGCCTGGAGCTTGGGATCCATCTTGGTTCTGCTGCTGCAGGTTACCTAGAAGACCCCAGCTGGCCTGGCTAAGAGCAGCAAGCATGGGCATTGTCAATGCTCCCATGTTTAATGGGTTAACATTTTGCCCACCCCCTTGTCCACCCTGCCCAGAACCCCCTAGGCCAAGGGAAGTGCCTAAGGCAGCTAGATTTGGCATTTCACGGTTCCCACCCTGATTCCAGTTACCACCATTATTCATACCCTGCCCATAACCACCCTGCCCATATCCACCCTGACCATAACCTCGCCCATCACCCATGCGTCCACCACGCCCAAAAGGTCCACGATTGGGGTCACTCTTGGGTGCTGCATTAGACACATGGACTGATGTGCCCTTTACTATATGATCCTCACCACAAAGGCTCTGAGCTACTTCAGGATCTAAGAAAGTGACAAAGGCAAAGGCCCTGAATGGCTTAGGAATGAAAACATCGGTGACCTCACCAAACTTGCTGAAGTATTCACGCAGATCATCAGAAGTTATGTCTTCAGTGCAACGACCAATGAACACTTTGCTGTTTACCTGCTGCAGCTGTCCTTCCTGCTGGAGTAAAGGCAATACATGGATCAGAACGCAATACATAAAATAATAATGCAGTTTCTCGATCTACATTACGTATAAAAATCAGAGAAAGAGCAGACAAGATTTTGCCAAATGGCACACCTTTAGCTTGATTATTCAATTGCAATCAGCAACCACAATTTCTAATGCCAAATTCAACCTTACAACAATATTAACACTCCATTGTGGGGGAGGGTGGTCCATAAAAATGTGAAAAAAAGGTACCGTGTTCTCTGGAATTAGGAAGATCTCTCCTAGTTTAAGAAAATATGTAAGCTGTCAATGAACTGAACCAGGGTATGCAAAACATCAGTAAACCACAGAAAGGTCTGTGGTGCCTGGATGTGGATTGGGGAACACGACAGATAGACAATACAAGCAAATGAGACCTTTTCTTCTCAGTTTCCTGGCACTACCTCACCAACAAGGTGATGATGCAGTTTCCTGTGGGGCAGGGGAATGGATGAAATTGGGCAAGATTATGTACATCTGCATATATATGCAATTGTCCAAAACTTTTCAGAACACCCTCTTCTGCTCTCTAAACTACACTTTTTATTACCACACCTCTCTTACCCTTTCATCACTTACTCGATCATATCACCTCAAACACATAATCCGCAAACATTTCATTTCCAACAATACACCCTTCATCTGAACAACCCAATCTATAGCCCCTGCCTCACTATTATAAAATATTGAAGGAACAACTATTCCTTCAAACATACCCATTTTTCCTCTCCCAGATAATGTTCTCTTTCTACGCATTCTTCATCGCTCCCAGAACCTTCACCAACCTATGACTAGCTTCCACAATTCCATTTGCTGCCAAGTCTATCCCAGATAGCTAAAACAGCACTCCTTCCAATCTTTCTCCATTCAAACACATCCCAACTAACTTGTCACTCAATCCTGCTGAACCTAATACCTTGCTCATTCATATTTACCCTCCTTTCAAACACTTTTCCAAACTCATACACCAACCTCTGCAGTTTCTCAATCAAATTGAACAATGCTTTGCCACTGGTGAACAACTCATTCACTTCCCAGGCCCACTCATCCCCAACAGACTACATTTATCCAAAACTTGCATTCATCTCCCTAACCACCCCAACCATCAAAATATCAAACAACCATGGGGACATCACATACTCCTAACGCAGACTGACATTCACTGGGAACCAATCCCTCTCCTCTCTTCCTACTTATTCACATGCCTTGCACCCTTGATAAACACTTTTCTGCTGACAGCTTACCTCCCACACAATGTACTCTTTAGCCCTTTGACAAAATGTCTCTATCAACCCTATCATATGCCTTTTCCAGATCCATAACGGCCACATACAAATATGTTTTTCTATTTCTCACATTCTTTCAAGCAATTACCTGATCTGCACATCAGTACCCTCCCAAAAAATTTTCCAGGAATAATCAATTTTGTGTGATCGGGGCCTGAACATGCAAGAGGGTGAAAGGAGGGCAAGGTATAGAGTGAATTGGAGCGATGTGGTATACCGGGGTTGACATGCTGTCAGTGGATTGAATCAGGGCATGTGAAGCGTATGGGGTAAACCATGGAAAGCTGTGTAGGTATGTATATTTACGTGTGTGGACGTATGTATATACATGTGTATGGGGGTGGGTTGGGCCATTTCTTTCGTCAGTTTCCTTGCGCTACCTCGCAAACGCGGGGGAAAAAAAAAAAAAAAAAAAATCAATAAACTTATGCCTCTGTAGTTTAAACTCACCTATATCCCTTTACCCTTTGTACAATGGCACTAAACATGCATTCTACCAATCCTCAGGCACTTTCAATGACCCATACATATGGACAGAACAAGAGAGTTAAGGTTGACAAAGGTACATGTGTCAGAAGTGGAGGGAACAAGAAGCAGACCAAATTGTAGGAGGAAAGATTGAATGAAAGATTTTGAACAACTGAGGCCTGAACATGAAGGAGGGCGAGAGACATTCACGGAATAGTGAACTGGAACAATGTGGTATACAGGGGTTGATGTGCTGTCAATGGACTGAGCCAGGGCACGCAAATTGTCCAAGGTAAACCAGGGAAAGGTCTGTGGGGCTTGGATGTGGTTTTGGTGCATTACACATGAAAGCTAGAGACAGTGAACAACTGTGGTTTATATGTTTTCCTGGCACTACCCTGCTAATGCAGGAGATGGTGATGCTGTTCCCTGAGGGGCACGATGGCTTTAGGAATGGATGAAAGCAAGCAGGTGTGAAAATATACTTGTATATATGTATACATCTGTGTATTAATATGTACATGTTTTGTGTGCATATATAAAGAATGCAGTCTTGTGGATGAGAGGGCTTGGAAAATGAGTCAGTTGTTCGCTGATGATACAGCACTGGTGGCTGAGTCGGGCGAGAAACTGCAGAAGCTGTTGACTGAGTTTGGTACTGTGTGAAAGAAGAAAGCAGAGATCAAATGTCAATAAGAGCAAGGGTTCAGTAGGGTTGAGGGACAAATCAATTGGGAGGCAAGTTTGAATGGAGAAAAACTGGAGGAAGTGCAAGTGTTTTGGATATCTGAGTGGATTTGGCAGCACATGGAACCATGAAAGCGTGTGTCAGTCACAGGGTGGGGGAGGGGGCAAAGGTTCTGGGAGCATTGACAAATGTGTGGAAGGTAAGAACCTTATCTCAGAGCAAAAATGGGCATGTTTGAAGAAACAGTGGTTCCAACAATGTTATATGGGTGAGTAGGAGAGTGGATGTTGGAAATGAGGTGTCTGAGGAAAATATGTGGTGTGAGGGGGTTTGATTGAGTAAGCAATGAAAGGGTAACAGAGATGTGATTATAAAAAAGTGTGTGGTTGAGAAAGCAGAAGGTGTATTGAAATGGTTTGGTCACGGACAGAATGAGTGAGGAAAGCTTGATAAAGAGGATATACGTGTGTCATAAGTGGAGGGAACAGATGTGGAAGACCAAATTGGAGGTGAAAGGATGGAGAAAAAGATTTTAAGCAATCGGGCCTGAACATGCAAGCGGGTGAAAGACATGCACGGAATAGAGTGAAATCGAATGATGTGGCATACCAGGGTTGATGTGCTGTCAGTTGATTGAACCAGGGTATGTGAAGCATCTGGGGTAAACCAGGGATGTTTTGCGGGCCTGGATGTGGAAAGGGGGCTGTGGTTTCGGTGCATTACACATGACAGCCAGAGACAATGTGAACGAACGTGGGTGGCCCTTGTCTTTTCCTAGTGCTACCTCACACACACCATAGTGTGTAGATTGTGTTTGTCAACAGGAATGTTAGAGGGCAGCAAGTACAAGTACATATATATATATGGATTTGTATGTAGCATTTATGGATCTGGAGAAGGCATATGATAGAGATGCTCTGTGGAAGGTATTAAGAATATATGGTGTGGGAGGCAAGTTGTTAGAAGCAGTGAAAAGTTTTTATCGAGGATGTAAGGCATGTGTACGTGTAGGAAGAGAGGAAAGTGATTGGTTCTCAGTGAATGTAGGTTTGCGGCAGGGGTGTGTGATGTCTCCATGGTGGTTTAATTTGTTTATAGATGGGATTGTTAGGGAGGTGAATGCAAGAGTTTTGGAAAGAGGGGCAAGTATGAAGTCTGTTGTGGATGAGAGAGCTTGGGAAGTGAGTCAGTTGTTGTTTGCTGATGATACAGCGCTGGTGGCTGATTCATGTGAGAAACTGCAGAAGCTGGTGACAGTTTGGTAAAGTGTGTGAAAGAAGAAAGTTAAGAGTAAATGTGAATAAGAGCAAGGTTAATTATTAGGTACAGTAGGGTTAAGGGTCAAGTCAATTGGGAGGCAAGTTTGAATGGAGAAAAACTGGAGGAAGTAAAGTGTTTTAGATATCTGGGAGTGGATCTGGCAGCGGATGGAACCATGGAAGCGGAAGTGGATCATAGGGTGGGGGAGGGGGCGAAAATTCTGGGAGCCTTGAAGAATGTGTGGAAGTCGAGAACATTATCTCGGCAAGCAAAAATGGGTATGTTTGAAGGAATAGTGGTTCCAACAATGTTGTATGGTTGCAAGGCATGGGCTATGGATAGAGTTGTGCGCAGGAGGATGGATGTGCTGGAAATGAGATGTTTGAGGACAATGTGTGGTGTGAGGTGGTTTGATCGAGTAAGTAACGTAAGGGTAAGAGAGATGTGTGGAAATAAAAAGAGCGTTGTTGAGAGAGCAGAAGAGGGTGTTTTGAAATGGTTTGGGCACATGGAGAGAATGAGTGAAGAAAGATTGACCAAGAGGATATATGTGTCGGAGGTGGAGGGAACAAGGAGAAGAGGGAGACCAAATTGGAGGTGGAAAGATGGAGTGAAAAAGATTTTGTGTGATCGGGGCCTGAACATGCAGGAGGGTGAAAGGAGGGCAAGGAATAGAGTGAATTGGAGCGATGTGGTATACCGGGGTTGACGTGCTGTCAGTGGATTGAAGCAAGGCATGTGAAGCGTCTGGGGTAAACCATGGAAAGCTGTGTAGGTATGTATATTTGCGTGTGTGGACGTATGTATATGCATGTGTATGGGGGGGGGGGGGGGGGGGGGGGGTTTGGGCCATTTCTTTCGTCTGTTTCCTTGCGCTACCTCGCAAACGCGGGAGACAGCGACAAAGTATAATAATATATATATATATATATATATATTCTATCCCTGGGGATAGGGGAGAAAGAATACTTCCCACGTATTCCCTGCGTGTCGTAGAAGGCGACTAAAAGGGGAGGGAGCGGGTGGCTGGAAATCCTCCCCTCTCGTTTTTTTTTTATTTTCCAAAAGAAGGAACAGAGAAGGGGGCCAGGTGAGGATTTTCCCTCTAAGGCCCAGTCCTCTGTTCTTAACGCTACCTCGCAAACGCGGGAAATGGCGAATAGTATGAAAAAAAAAAAAAAAAAAAAATATATATATATATATATATATATATATATTTCCCTGGGGATAGGGGAGAAAGAATACTTCCCACGTATTCCCTGCATGTCGTAGAAGGCGACTAAAAGGGAAGGGAGTGGGGGCTGGAAATCCTCCCCTCTTGTTTTTTTTTTTTTTTTAATTTTCCAAAAGAAGGAACAGAGAAGAGGTCCAGGTGAGGATATTCCCTCAAAGGCCCAGTCCTCTGTTCTTAACGCTAACTCGCTATCGCGGGAAATAGCGAATAGTATGAAAAAAAAAAAAAAATATATATATATATATATATATATATATATATATATATATATATATATATATATATAATGTTTGTCTATGTATATGTATACATTGAAATGTATAGGTGTATACATGTGTATGTGGGTGGGTTGGGCCATTCTTTCGTCTGTTTCCTTGCGCTACCTCGCTAACAAGGGAGATGGCGACAAAGTATTATACATCAGAAATATGCTTTGGATACAAGTGGGCATCTCAGACTCGGACAGTCCCAGGATGAGGTGCAAATCCATCCACCATAGTCACCAGCAAGTTACAGAGGACTCTTGGCAGCTCCTTACTCATCCTGTTTGCATTGCCAACAGAGGCCAGAAAACAAAAAGACTAGTCCAACACACATCTCAAAATTAAGTGTGTGGTTGTTCAGTGCAAAGTAATAGACAAACATAGACAACACCAAGAGAGGTTAATATTCAATTAAGGATAGAGCATCATCATTCCATAATTTCTAGGCATTCAAAACATTCACAAACCAAAAGTATAGCATACAAGTGGGAAAATAAACTAAAGACAGAAAGGGTTCAGAGTAGCACTGAATTCAATAGGAAAGTCTTAAGCATCACAAATATGTCAACTAAAAAATCTCAAAACAGCAGAACAAGTCTAATAAAAAATAACTTGGATACCAAAATATACATAATCAAAGTTAAGAAAACACACAATACAAAACTTACCAATTAACCGCGTGCAAGAATAGTGTTCTAAGTGAAACATGCAACAATTTCTGCTTGATTAGAATGGGCCCAGAATATGTTAAGAAAAAGTATGGGAACAATAATGAAAAGTTGAATAGTTTATGAAAAAAGCACCTTTTTAAAGTGTTTCATGTTAGGCTGGTAAATGTAGTTTTTAGTTCAAGGAGGTATGCCAAGCGAGATATTCACAGTGTGTAGTTTGTGGTGAACTACACAAAGTGCGAGAATCACGGTTAGTATGAAGTTCGATGAAAGTGCAGCAAGGTACAAAAGCAAGAGAATCACAGTATGATGTTTGTACAAGAAATGTGGCAACATGGATAGAGTGAGTGATAATGCAGTTGAACTTAATACATAGAGTGAACTGTATTAATAAGTGCTACAATATTGTAATTCAGATCATGGTAAGGTGCCTGATTGGCAGAATGCCTGTATAGTCATTACATAAAGGCAACAGATGAAGACGAATTTTCCAATTACATGGTTTAAGTGCTTATTATTGATCATCCAGAAAGCTGTATGGTTGCAGTGGAATGTATAGAAGTTCAAAATGGGAAGGAACATGGTTTCATTAGTAGCAGGTGTGGATAAATGCTATGTTCGAAGAGCGTGTAAGAAACACTTCAAACAAAGCTCTGTATCTAAACAAGGAAACGTGAACTTACCTCGCAGACAATGGATACACTAAACATTGATAGAGATACTGAAGAAAATTATTGTACTACCTTGGAGTTTGGTATTTTAACATCACAGAGCCGACCATCAATCATGTGACGCTGGGACAGAACCCTCACTTGGGTTTCATAACTGCCAAACCGGATGAATCCAAATCCTTTACTCTGACTTGTCTTTGGGTCCTTCTTTACCTGTAAATAAACAGATCAATAACACCTGACAATCCAAAATCTTTTCATCTCAACTTCGTCAGCTTTATTACAAACATTTATAACCTACAAACAAATACTTCACTCACCTGAGCCATGAGAACCTCTCCAAAAGGTTCAAAGTACTCTCGCAATTCCTTTTCAGTAGTCTTCCAAGGGAGACCCAGGACTATCAAATCTGAGCAACGCTGTTTGCTTTCCATTCTCTTAGTCTTTGACATTGAACTTTCCAGGTGGTCATCAGACTTGCGTTTGTTTTCTGCCAAAGACGAGGAAACTGTTGAACAATTATAACTTTCTGCAGCAAACCTCTCTAAGGTAAAGTAAGCCTACTTAGACAAAGCCTGGAAACATTGAAAAATTATATAATTCTCATTACTAAATTCAAAAATCTAAAACTTCCATGGTCCAAAAAGAACATTTTTGGCAAAACTAAATGACCAATTGTTCTGAAAACACTACATGGCAATTTTCAGAATTTAAGAACCACTTTCACTCAAAAAAAAAAAAAAAAAAAAAAAAAAAAAAAAAAAAAAACCTTCACCAAGTTCTAATAGGGATAGTGAAATTTCATGTTGGAGTTATACCATCAATTTTTTTTTTTTTAAGACAAAGTCTGTTTTGCTCAAACTGACTAGTATCCTTAACCTCTGAATAACACCACAATTCAACAGAATCCCAGAAAAACCAACGAAATATACCTAAAGTACACTAGAATACAAGTCACCTAACAAATTCATATCAACTGTTTAATGGTTTCCTTGTGCATTTTCAAGAACCCTATTCGTGTTCTCTAATCTGATGATGGAATGCCATATTTCCCAATCTGAGATATGGGTGTTTTTCTTAAGAAAATTTCAAGTGAAAACCTTCTTGACGTCCAAGACCACAAGAAGAATACAAGCTGAGAAAGAAGAGATACTGGGCTCAACTTACCTGAGTTGAAATAAACTTCTGGTGAAAGTGTATTACTAAGAGGCTGTAAGAGTACTCTACTCTGACTGGAGCTGACACATCCATCTAAAATTTTCAAAAAGCATTTTCTAAAATTCCACATCAGAGGATACTGGTTAAATTCAATTTACATAGTATATATGGGATTGTACATCAGAAGTTAGGGAATTATCTGATGTCGTAAACATTGTTTAAAACTATGGCCTAAATTGTTAAGACACAAGTGGGGTGCCATTGAGAAGTCTTGGGACCAGCTCCTTCAAAATGATACTGATAACAGGCTGCATGGTAAGGTATCAAAATTTGCACATGATCCAAATTTGGAAAAACATAACAGGAATTACATGCCTGCAGCTTCTAACTTAAGACAATTTGACAATGGGTTCTAGTAGCAAATTAATTTAAATATCAATAGGTACAAAGTTTTATATATCAGTAGTAAAAACAAGGCAAACTACAGTATGAACTTAGTTGTGCTACAATATACACGCATCACTGTGCAGTTATGATACATGACGCTCTCCCAACAACTTCCGTTTAGTTTCGTTACAGATGTAGTCATAATCAGGGACTGTACTTTACTTGCTCAGTTGACACTGAGGAACACGTTAATAGAGCAATGAAACAGTGATGCCTGTGGCTTAAAATAATGTCTATAACCAAGAATAAAGTTATATGCAAACTAATGCTACGAACATAGTGATAGGGGTGGGGGTGGTGTAAACTTCTACACAGAACTGTCTAAAATCTATTACAAGCGCTTGGAAATCCAATCCAGAAAGATTTTAACATGAATTTGAGCCAACCACTTGGGCACTAATCTTTTACTTGAATATCAAACATTGTTCAACAGGCTATGTGAACGCATATAAGGCATTTTGGATGGAATACACCTTGTCTGTTATATCTAGGTTATAATTCTTTAAAGTACCGACATCCAACCTTCCTTAAGATTAAGATATTCTTACCAATGCCCTCCCTGCACATTTTTTATTATTTCTCGGCTACAGCTATCACTCTCCTAGCTTATTATTTCATGATCTTCCATTTCTCGATTTCTTGAAACAATGCCATGGTAGGTAAAATGGTATCCATCATCTAAAACATTATTTCCCAAACTTTTCTTTTTATCATCCCCGAATGCATATTTTCTTGGGTCATGTGATCCGAAGGACTGGCATACAATAAACCATGTATTTATACACTACACTATACTTTTCATGTAGAGACAACACAAATGGGCTCTACATATGAAAGGAAAGATCATGAGGCAAGGGTTTTGGGAGCAGCTGTGTGTGTTAGTAGTTTTGAGGAATGAGACCGGGTTATAGTGATGGGTGATTTGAATGCAAAGGTGAGTAATGTGGCAGTTGAAGGAATAATTGGTGTACATGGTGTGTTCAGTGTTGTAAATGGAAATGGTGAAGAGCTTGAAGATTTGTAAGCTGAAAAAGAACTGGTGATTGGGGTTACCTGATTTAAAAAAAGATATACATAAGTATATGCATGTAAGTAGGAGAAATGGCCAGATAGCGTTACTGGATTGTGTGTTAATTGATAGGCACGTGAAAGACAGACTTTTGGATGTTAATGTGCTGAGAGGTACAACTAGAGGGATGTCTGATCATTATCTTGTGGAGGCGAAGGTGAAGATTTGAAGAGGTTTTCAGATGAGAGAATGTTGGGGTGAAGAGAGCAGTTAGAGTAAATGAGCTTGGGAAGGAGACTTCTGTGAGGAAGTGCCAGGAGAGGTTGAGTGCAGAATGGAATAAGGCAAGAGCAAAGGACATGAGGGGAGTGGGGGAGGAATGTGTGGATCAAGTCTTTGCTTTGAAGAATGCATGCAACAAGTCTTTGCTTTGAAGAATGTATGCAAGAAATACTTAGAAAAACAAATGGATTTGTACGTAGCATTTATGGATCTGAAGAAAGTATACAAGAGTTGAAAGATGCTCTGTGGAAGGTATTAAGAATATATGGGGGAGGCAAGTTGCTAGAAGCAGTGAAAAGTTATCAAGGATGTAAGGCATTTGTATGAGTAGGAAGAGAGGAGAGTGATTGGTTCTCAGTGAATGTTGGTTTGCAGCAAGGGTGCGTGATATCTCCATGATTGTTTAATGTTGATGGATGGGGTTGTTAGGGAGGTGAATGCAAGTTTTGGAGAGAGGAGCAAGTAAGCAGTCTGTTGTGGATGAGGGCTTGGGAAGCGAGTCAGTTGTTCGCTGATGAAAGAGCGCTGATGGCTGATTTGGGCAAGAAACTGTAGAAGCTGGTGACCAAGTTAGGTAAAAAGTGAAAGAAAAAAGCCGAGAATAAATAACCGGCAAGGTTATTAGAATAGTATAGTAGGGTTGAAGGACATGTCAACTGGGGGGCAAGTTTCAAGAGAAAAACGAAGTGAAGCGTTTTAGATATCTGGGAGTGGATTTGGCAGCAGATGGAACCATGGAAGCAGAAGAGTCACAGGGTGGGGGAAGGGGTGAAAGTTCTGGGAGCGTTGAAAAATGTGTGGAAGGCAAGAGCATTATCTCGGAAAGCTAAAATGGGTATGTTTGTAGGTATAGTGGTTCCAACAATGTTATATGGTTGTGAGACATGGGCTACAGATAGAGTTGTGCGGAGGAGGGTGGATGTGTTGGAAACGAGATGTTTGAGGACAATATGTGGTGTAAGGTGCTTTAATCGAGTAAGTAATGAACAGATAAGAGATGTGTGGAAATAAAAATGTGTTATACTGAGGTCAATGTGCTGTCAATGGATTGAACCATGGCATGTGAAGCATCTGGGGTGAACCATGGAAAGTTTTGTGGGGCCTGGATATGGAAAGGGAGCTGTGGTTTCAGTGCATTATACATGACATCTAGAGACTGAATGTGAACGAATGTGGCCTTTGCTGTCTTTTCCTAGCGCTGCCTCACGTGCATGAGGGGGTTGTTTCATGTGTGGCTGGGTGGTGACGGGAACTTTTGCGCCCTTCCCCACCGACTTGCTTCCGCTTCCGTGGTTCCATTTGCTGCCAAGTCCACTCCCAGATAACTAAACCACTTCTTCCAATTTTTCTCCATTCAAACTTACATCCAATTAACTTGTCCCTCAACCCCACAGAACCTAATATAATAACCTTGCTCTTATTCACATCTACTCAAGTTTCTTCATGGTTAAACAGGAAACGATACCATTTCCCAATTCAAGAAAATTCTTGCTACAGACATCTTCCACTTCATGGCCACACAAACATGTATCCTCTGAACTGACACTGCTTCACAGCTTTAACAAGCAAGATGCAAGCAAAAACTTGTTAGGTGTCATATAATGAAAACCTTAATCTTCACAAGTACGCTACTGAATGCTCATGGCAACATTTTTGCAGGGTGACTTAGCATACCATTACATGTATTAGATATGAAGGCTATTTACACCACCTTTGCCACTATTTCGGTAATTCCTAAATCCCCAATCTCATTGTATTTATACAAATTCTTCAATCCATAGCAATTACACAAATTCATGTTTAGTAAATAATCACCCCCCCAAAAAAAAATCCTGGGTTTGGGACCACCAATCTATAATTTGGATCCTCAAAACCATAGTTGAAGATACGGCATTAGGCAATGTACCACTATAAATTGCTTGATAGCCAGATTTGATATATATATATATATATATATATATATATATATATATATATATATATATATATATATATATATATATTTCTTTTTCTTTCATACTATTCGCCATCTCCCACATCAGCGAGGTAGCGTTAAGAACAGAGGACTGGGTCTTTGAGGGAATATCCTCACCTGGCATGAAAGTGCACTTGGGAACTCATCGTGTTTGTTTCCCCGTGGACTCAAAGGAATATCTTGATCACGCGCAAAATTGTGATCCTTTCCTATATATATATATATATATATATATATATATATATATATATATATATATATATATATATATATCCACTTTAAAAATGTTGTGGAAAACATACTTTTTTATCTTTTAATATTCAATTATATAAAAAATTAAAGTATTAATGTGCAGGCATGAAACTAAAAGTATCACGGAAAAAAAAGGGGTTTTCCAAATTATGCCATATTGCCTTGTCACTTACTCATTACTGTGCATGCACACTGTCTTAACCATTAAGTCAAATGATAATACTTTAAAGATGATTTCTTATATGGTTGTGTTGTAATAATTAGATTCTCGAGCAAAAATATTTTTCCAAATAGCAAATGAATACTCATCAAATACTCATCATAGGGTCTGTATTCAACTACTTTCATACTTAAAACTATAGTTCAAAAGAAACGTCAATGGTGTGGTCAATTTCAAAAAAATTAGTGCTTTAAGTGCCATGCCACATAAGGAATAGTGCAAGTGGTAAACCAAATAAAAATTAAGTTATTTAGTATGTGCACATATTAATCACTATCAAGTTTCTAAATGATCAAAACTGTTTCAAACTCCATTTCAGCAAGATTGCTGGGAGTTCATTTAATGAGAAATGGCAAATTCTCAAGAAAATGTAATAAAACGGCTACTTTCACAAGTTTCTTTACCTCTATACTATAATGAATACCATAGTTTTGAAGTATACAATCCTCCCATTTTTTTTGTCTTATTGGTCGATACATTTTCATATACAATGATTATCAACTAAATATGAATTAGTACAACTATCTTGTTACCAAAATGGAAAGAAAAATTTACAATGCAGAAGATGAACATATGAGAAATAGTCATATACAGGTGGAAAGCTTTTGTGGTTGAATAAAATATTTCTTGCAGCTGATGAGGCAGACTGCAAAACATGTAGTGCTGCATGTATAAAAATAGAATGAAGGGTTGACATATATGAAACCAACCAAATTAGATATGGAAGGATGGAGTGAAAAGATGAGATACTGAGGGCCTGAACAAGGAGCAAGGCAAAAGGTGTGCATAGTATAATAGTGAATTGGAAAGATGTATGCCGGGGTTGTGCTGTAAGTGATTTTACCATGGCAAGTTCTGTCGGGTCTGGTTATGCATTGGAAGATGTGGTTTTGGTACATGACATTATAGGTAAAGAAATGAGTGGACATGGCATACCTTCATCTGTTCCTGGTGCAACCTAGCTGTAGCTGGTATCACTACAGACAGCACCAAGGACAGAAAAAGATACATCCACACCATTCCCTACTATAATGCACAAAACCATAGCTCTATCTACACATACCACTGTCTCATGTAATTATGACTTGTTTTACTATTAATTCATTCATCAGGGAGACCAATACACTATATGACCAGCTATTAACAGAAAACTCCAATGCATGAACTCTTTACCAAAATAATTCCTAAAGTTCAAACCATTTCCATGTTTCCATGTCTCGTCTTACATTTCATAAACGGTTTCATGTTTCATGAAAAGAAAACCACCCATTTATCAGAGACCGGTATGTATGGCATCACTGGGTTGGGAATCACGGAAGAAACAACGGAAGATCAATCAGTACAAATAAAAAGCCATACTATTCTGTACTTGCAGCTCAAGGACTGGCCCTATGTACTATAACCACAACCCTTCCACTTGAAGGTAAACCAAATTCTTTATATTCAACAAAATTACTTTTGAATTCCAACAACACTAATGCAGTCCTTTAGTATGGTACTGGATCATTACAGCAAAAAAGCAATAACAAATGTACATGCAGAAGGGCATTATACAAAATACACTCAGGCAGAGGCATACATATTAGTCATACGAGATTCTTTGATTACAACCAAATTTTGCACATCCATGTAGAATCTTACACGAAACAGGAATGAAGAGCTACATTTTGCATATCCATGTAGAATCATACATGAAACAGGAATGAAGAGCTACATTTTGCATATCCATATAAAATCATATATGAAGCAGGAATTAAGAGCTAAATTTTGCATATCCATATAGAATCATACATGAAACAGGAATTAAGAGCTAAATTTTGCATATCCATATAGACTCATACATGAAACAGGAATCGAGCTAAATTTTGTATATCCATATAGAATCTTACATGAAACAGGAATGAAGAGCTTGCATTGTATTATTCTGACTGCCAATATTAAGGTAGGCTTACACGACTAATGTAAGACATGTAAAACAATTGTGGATATCTTAATATCCTTTCATAAATTCTGTGATTAAGTAATGACTGAGTTATGTTTAAGCCAGGATAAAAATGACTGGGCTTAACTGGGGGTCAAAACGATCCACGTGCGCCATGTTACATATCATGATCTACAGATCCGTTAATCAAGCTAGCCATACAAATACTTCCAATTAAGGCGTTAGGTAACACTCCCAGTAACGGGTTTATCATTCACCTCACCATAAAAGGATAGGCATCCAAAAGCCTGCAAAGTGAACCTTATATTATCAAAGAAAAATATCCAAAGAGTCGGCAAATTCTGCCCGACTTCCATCAAACTACACCTAAATTCCGATCTCAGGCGTCATATTCCCCCTACGTCCTTCCCAAATGCTATACAAACAGTATCAGCCAATATCAGCCAATATCTAATGATATGACTTCCTATCCCAATAAAGTTAAGAAAAAAAAGCGAATGCTGAAAAATATAAGCAAGGTCGAACAAAAATGATGATAGACCAAAGATCTTTCTAGACTCGCATCCGGAGCAGCATGGCCGGCTTGGGCGGTTTCCGTCGGCGGCGTCACACGCCGGCCGGCATCACGCGTGGCTTGGGTCCTTAATTCCCCATCACAAAATTCAAATCCTATTTCATCGAGTAAAATTTAAAAATGAAAGAAAATACGTCATTAGAAATGTCCAAATCCTCCTGCTTCATAGAAGCAGGCAAGGTAAAGATGTGAAAATGTTTCAAGTCCATCACAAGGGGAGGACGCATCGTGCATGCGCATCCACTACTCGGCGTCCCTCCTGCGCCCGCCAAAACCTCCGCGTGGGGGGGAGGGGGTCGCCCCAACCATGCCTCGACTACACAGCATATATCATGCACCAAATATACATCAAAACATCTGAAAACACTCACCTTTCGGGAATACGCAGACAAACACATAATTCCAGCCTTCGTCGGGAGCATGCAGGCGGCCATCCACAAGTCTTACGCCACGCATACCACGGCTGTCGGCATGGCGGTACTTGAGGCCACAAGCGCCGGGGAACTGCGCCACCAAAGTTGATAGCAGTAGGGTATTGTCTTCTTCCGTAGGGATCTCGATAGGCTCATCATTCTCATCTTCGCACACTTGAATGTAGCTACTCATGTTGACCATGCAGGCGGTGTTCACTCGATCCAGTCACGCAGCAGTTACACAGGACACGCTACTTGGTGCAGGGTAGAGACGCTCAATGCGGCGGGATCGACTGGTCTCGGCTATTTTCGCTTAGTGACGTCACCGGCATTCGGGTTCTCTGAACTAATATTTTGGTTCTGTCTAAATAATTTATTTGGAAGTTCCTAATAACCGTATATTTCAATAATCAGATAATATTTACGTATATATTGCATGCACATTCCTATTAAAATGTAAGATTTAAGTTGCATAGGTTTGGAATTCATGTACCATTGAATAACTTGCATTTTCTGGCTATACGGAAATTCCTTCGTCGTGTGCACCTCAGTAACATTCAGTTTAGGTTTATCTTAAGTAGATCATTGTAACAATCAGAGCATATTTTAGTGATATGGGGCTACATTGGGTCGGTCATCCAAAAAGTTGGCGTACGTGACTAAACTAGATGCACTTGTCTCAATAGTTTACTTGACACTGGCTTCTTACTATTCAATAAATTTCTGGAGGCATTCCAATGCATCAATGAAATAAAACTTTTCCACTACTTTATCATTTATGATACTCTGGTTATCTTGATAGAGAAAAATCTTAATATATCGATTTCAGGGACTTATCATGGAAAAATGTTACAACAAGACGCACGAAGGCATCGGCAGTGCGTCTGGGTGAGACTGAGTGCGATTATGAATACTCGTACTAAGGAGGACTATCAGTAAGCACTATCTTCTGTATTTGCCGACGGGAACTTCATTACAGTGAGTACAACTTACTCCCACATGATCCTTGTCTACTTTTCCATCGGTTAGATTCAGAACGGAATATGATTTACATAACAATTTGCTTATTTCATACTGTGTGTAATATGTTCGTAAGGATATCTGTCTCTGCGTTTAATATTTTGTAGTTAATCATGAGAACTTTATCATAGAATAAATATAAGATTATTTGTCATTGTATTCCTAAGGGGTAGGCATGTATTTAGAATCACTGGACCATATATTAGCAGTATGATACCACACAGTGAGCCTTGAGGGCAATGTCTAGTCTAAGGAAACCTATACAGAATGGGTTTTGGAACATTTCAAAATGTAATGTATTAAGGTTATTGGCTGTTGGGAACTGCTTTAGAAGTTTCAACCTGGATAGTGTAATTATGGTGGAAATCTTGTGTTTCAATATTTTGAGAAGTATACTTTCCCTTGCAGGCAAGTTACACGTCCAAAGTTACTGAAGGTTTTCTTTTATTTATTCGCTGCACGTATGAAAACCTTCTACTTAATTGGTTGAGAGAACGTATTATTTCTGTATGGGAAGTGGAAATTCCCTTCTTTAGGAAGGCATACTTTGATTATATCTGGTATATGTGGGAGGGTGTAGTTTAGAATGTACATATATTAGGGAAGATGAGCTGAATGCAAGAGTACTTTATATTGATATCTACTTTAACAAAACATTGACAGTTTGTGAAACATGATAACACTTTATATTAAGGATATACTCTCCAGTGAAAGGCAACTTATTTCTTCTCTTACGAGAGGTCATACTGTATCCATGTCCGTTATGTATATCTTGTATTTATGTAATGTGTTTTGCCCTTCTATGGGGAACGTTATATTATATTCAAAGGGCATACTTACCTTTTCACAAAGAAGGCATACATAAACTATTTGCTGAGTTAAGTATACATAATCATTGCTTAGGGGCTATTGGAAATTTAAATGTATCTGCTGGGAAGCCAAAGGTTTCTTTCACTGTAATTGATGACCTGTTTGAACAGCACGGGAAGAGATGTCTACATTCGTGTGATCCCATCCCAACCTCAGTGCCATCATGTAGTTTTTAAAACCTTTGCAGACCAATATTCACTGCCTCATTGGATAGTTTTATTCCAGCCATCCACCAACCAGACACTAAACCAGTGCTTGTAACATCTCCTATGAGTAGTGTTCTTATCCTGCTTCTTGTTACAGCTTTATTGTGGAGTTGTATCTCGTGAACAACAGATCCTTATCAGGATCATCCAGCGGTTTTAGAAACCTGAATGCTGCTATCAGATTCCCCTCTGTCTCTCATTTCATTCATGGTGGACAGCGTTTTGCCCTTCAGCCTCTCATTGTGGTTCGGTTCTTTTAGTTCAGGTTCCATCTTACTTGGTCTTCTCAGTACTAAGATAATATCTTTTTACTTCATTAGGTGCATTGACCAGACTTGATACGCATAATACTATATTGGTCTGATGTATGTAGTGAATAATTTTGCAAACATGCCCTTATCCATATATTTGAATGCAATTCTTATATTTGCCAGCAGACTGTCTCTTTTTACCATTCTAATGTTTGTCCCTGGTGATATACTAGGCATAATATCATCACTAAGATCTCATTCAGTGGCAGATTCACGGTAACTTATTTCCTATTGGGTAATAATCACAGCAAGGCATTCTTTTGCTTTGTTCCATCTATATCATCTTGCAGTTACTTGAACTGAAATGTCATCTATTTATCTGACCAACTTGGAAGTTTGTGTGGGTCTCCCTTTAGGCTGATACAATCATCATCATTCTTTATTTCATTTATTGACCTTGGCATTGTGTGCAAACATGTTTAGATACAATTCCAGTCCATCAGGCAATTCAGTTACATACACCAAGAATAGCAGTGGACTCAAGACAGAGCCTTACAGCATGCCACTTTTAACCCCAGCCCATTTCCTGCCTGTAGGTTAATTATCCTCCGATGAGGAACCATTTCAAAGGTTTTCTGGCAGTCCAAGAGCATGCAGTATACCTAGCCACTCCATGTTCTAAAATGGAGCATTCCCTGCCCTATAGAAGTCTAGAAGATTGGTTATGCAAGCCTTCCTTTTCCTAAGACCATGTTGTCTACTAGTTAGAAAGTTTCTTCTTTGCAACTAGCCATTCATATGCTTTCTTATTTAATCTGACATTTAACTCACCACAATTGTTTGAAAGACTGGCCAGTAGTTAGGTGCAGTTTCCTTATTTCCTTTCTTGAATAATGTCACAACATTTGCCTTCTTCCACATACTTTGAACTAAACCTTTTAATAATTACTTATTGAGCAATATTTCAAGTGGTCTAGCTAGTACCTCTGCACATGATTTCAGCACATGTGGGCATACTTTACCATGACCCTGTGCTTTATATGGATCAAGTTGTTAAATGACTTGATTGTCATATCATTTGATTTGTACACTTTACAAGACATCCCCTCTCATGATGGGAATGTGTTACAATATTGTCTTCCACAGTGAAAACACTTTTGAACTTAAAAGTAAATTCTTGCGTTTCTTCCTTGTCCCCTAGACTTCCTCCCTCTGAATTCTTTAGCCTGATCACTGTAATTGCTCTTTCACAAAGAGTGTTTCTGATGAAATGATTTTTTGGAGTGTGTTTTCCCAGAAAGCATTTTCTCACAATATCTCTGCTTCTCCCCCATGTTTTAGAGTATTCACCCTCTCTTTCCAGGATCATTCACGTGCTGGCTAGCTGCATTGTTTTGTATATCTCTTCCATAGTTCACCCTTGAGCTTTCTCGTTTTGAGACATTTCACACTGAACCATGTATGTCTTTATCTTGTACGTCTACCATTAAACTAATGATTTGATGAATGTTTTCTAATAAGGTAAAACATAACTGTTTGTCTGCAAACCAAAGGCATACTTTGGTTGAAAGGAAGCCAAGGGTAACTTACATTGTCCACAAACAATTTTGCCCACCCCCTCCATATACTTTCAAAGGTGATAGACAGCAAAGGATTATTGTTGACACAAGCATATAATACTTTCAGGTGAAATCATTGTACATGTAGTTGCTGAGATGTGTTTCTAATGGTGTAAACTCCAGCAAGCTGCCTCATTATGCCTCAGGCTATCTTGAGGGATGGATGTTCTTTCTTTGCTCTTCCTAGCTCTCACTTCAGCTTGGGAATTTTGCTTCTGGGTACTCCATTTCTTCCACCTGTGCTTGCTGATGGTTGGTTCTTACCTTTCTGAGGAGGAGAAAACCCAGATTCTTGCCTGCAAGCAAGAAAATGTGGTAACACATTTCTTGGTGCACTAGGCACTCAGAGAGCATGATCAGGTGGCTGCTCCCTGCAACACCTCACCAGTGCCTTACCTCTCTCTGGAGATCAAGACCTTGTGGACCCAAAACATGGACCTAGAATACTTCAGGAACCATATCAATTCCTTGCTCAAACATCTGCAGATGGTAATCAAGGCCAAAGGAGTTATGACAGAGTACTATAATGTAAGTGTGACTGCCTTTGAAAATATATGGGAGACAGACAAGTTGTTCTGTGGACCGTGTCAGATGCCAGGCACATGAGTGTTAGTAACTGTGTTCATCTCTCTAATATTTGTCATTATTCATTATGAAGTCAGTCTATTTTGTATCTGTCAATTAAGTTTTTGTACTCTCTCATTGTTATTCTTTACTCTGTGCCATTAATCATTTTGAATGTGTTATGAAGACCACATTGTAGTCATATGTTTATACTGTGTGCGCTATCCTCTGTAGAATGTTTAAAAGATGTACACCATTTATGTGTTTTACCAAGATGAACTTACTCTTTCAGAAGCTATGTATATATTGTATATTAATGTCAAGGCATGGCTTTGCTGTATATGTTGACACTTTGGTTATAGTGCATGTCAGATTCTAATCCAGGGACATTTTATATACCTTTTAGCATTCGGAGGGTATACTTCGCTGATAAACATTGGCAATTTGGTGTCAAACCAAAGCAGTACTGTGTATGTTATGCTAAGGGTAAATGGTATATTTGCTTTCAGACAAAGGTTTCCAGTATGCATACTGGTGGGTCAAAGGTGTATTGTTTTTCCACTGGATGGTCAGGGATGTACTGTGTTGGCATACTATGAATATATTGTGTATCTCCTGCAGACTAATGGTATATTGTATGTCTTTTGTCAGGCAAAGACTATACAATGTGTCTTCTAGTAGGCCGCGATTGTACACTACATTGGCAGACCATGTCATGTGAAGGGTGTATTGTATATTAGTAAGCAGTCATTTTGTCATCTTATAGGTCTGCATATATTTGTCAATCATTGCTGTTCAAAACTTGATAAACCATGTAAATGACATTCTTACAATTTGTAGAATTCTCAAGAGATGAGATAGTGTATATTATTCAGTGACCTGAGAATAAGACCCCACACACTAGACAGGGTGTTAAACAGTCAGAAATTGTTGGTTAGGGAAAAAAAGAGTAAATTATCAATATGAACCTGTAAAACCAAACCTAACATAACTTGCCTCCAGAAAGTATCAGCAGGCCAAGGGTATTCTATCTTTAGTTAGACCAGGAACATATGTTTATTTCTTGAATGTCAGGGATATTAGGTACTTTGATTTTTTTTAAGAAACTTTGCAACAAAGAATGGTTTAGCTGTAAGACATTCCTTACAGTTGATTAATAAGAATATTAAATTTTTATGTATGAGCAATTTTAAGAAACATTGTTGGTCAAAAAGATATATGCAATGATGAATTGTTGTTTATCAATAGCATGTAGAATGTTGTATCAATTGGACTTCCTCACCATCCAAGAACAGTTTTGAGCTATATTCACTATTCATGATTTTTTTTATAGATATATCAATACATCTTGATGAATATAATGGAATCCCCATTAAGGAAATGCATGGACTGCTATAGTTTGTATTAATTCGTTAAGAGGTATTAAAATTGAACCTTAATATTTTGCAGGCTGTCTTGCTACAAAAAAGCCTAAAGGAAGGATGACATATAAATCATCACCAAGTAGTTAGAAAAAAAGTGAAGGTACAATTAAAAAAACAAGGATTCATACCTTGAATACATCTGCTCATGGGAATATATTTTAGTCTGTGAATTTGTACGATAAAAGGGGTGCAAGACATTTTCATGATGAATATCTTTAGTTTTCCATTTATCGGACAGCTGTATATTCCTGTCTTGTTGACTTCTTTGATTATTGGATTGATAATCCTAATTTTCTTTGAGAAGAAGAAGATTACTGGAAGGGTAATAGAAACTGAGGAGAATTACTCTACGGTCAAACCTATGAGAAATGGTATATATTGTGAGCACATTAGTAAGTCCAATTCTGATAATGATCATACACTTGATACTGAAGGTGTAAAAATGAACAGTTCTCAAGAGGTTTCCAGTGAAGCACATTCTCTGGATTCCTATGTAGAAATCAGGGGACAGACTGAAAGTACCTTAGTTTTTAATAAAAACCTAGACCCTGGAAAAGTCAGCATAAAACTTGATGAAAATTCTCACGAGAGAAAACGCTGCAGCTCAAGTAGTGAAGAAGATACTGCAAAGCCTGAAAGTAAGGTGCTTCGTACTGGGAAAAAGCATAGCTGTAGTGGTACTAAGGATTGTTCCAAGAAGACTGTGTCACAAGTACTCATTGTAACAGACACTGAGGATGAACAAATAAAGGTACAGTTATTTCTGTTTGGTTAGAATGTTGACAGGAATTGACAATGATTTTTCATTTTACAGCAGTGATATAATCCACAGGTTGTGATATGTTGTATATGAATTCAGTGAACCGTCAGATTTGTAATACTCTTTGTATTTCTATGTCGAGGGAACTGAATGAATGAGCTGTATCACATTCCAGGTTAGCTTAGAAGATTTGGCAGAGAAATTTAAGACGGGGGGTCTAACCTGCACTACCAGATCTTCTCAGGATACACACCAACCTCTTCTAGAAGCTGTTAGTATGATTAGATCTGTTGGTATATGAAGGAATTGATTGCTGCTTGGACTTACCATTTCTAGCAAATAAACCATTTCAGTAAGAATTCAAACAGCCAGCCTATCTTTCGTTGACACCTTGCACTCTTATGGTGATTGATGTTGCCTTGATTTTACATATTTACATGAAAAGAGTTATGTGGCTGATGTCATTGTATTAGATTGATTTTGAGCTGGTATGCCAAGTTTTCCTGTAACTGGCCCATCCCTGGAAATTTTGTGGGGGGTCCCCAGGACCAGAGTTTATATCAGTTAATAGGATGTATCAAAACATTGAAAAAGGAAAATTCTGGTAAATCATTCATATTTGTTCCTGTTCAAACAATTGAATTCGGCAGACAGTGCATGCTTGGCTTATCGTTTGTTTGTTGACTCGCACATCTTTGTCTCCACCACCACCAGTGGATTACTGGTGCACAAAACGCTTTTCTAAAAGCTATTGGTTCAACGCCCCCAAAATATAATCTCATTATTAATGCTTCAGAGACTGTTGCTAATTAGATAGTAATTGATTTGGGGTGTATGCTAAGGCTACATGCATCTTTCCCCATTGGGTTATATGGGTAACTGAGATATTAGGATTCTTTTCCATTGCAAATTGAAGTTGCTTTTGACATGAGGCATATCTACATGCCAATAAAGTGCACCTTGTAATTTATATGATATAGCGGTAGAGCCTTGAAATGATAAAGATAAGAACAATAGAATAAATGAAAAATTCTGTCGTTTATATAGGGTTTAAATGTATTAGAATTTTGTTTCTTAATCATAAGAATTTTCTTGTAAGTTGTGAGATTAAATGTGAAAGAGATTTAAAAAGGCATACATATAATTGTGTAGGATATCCGGTTTGGTCTTTATAAATAATTCACATAACGATATTGTACTGAATGAATATAGAAAGTATCATGGATAGATGATTTGAATGTGGATAAAGCTCATGAAGCAAATTTTTCTAAATTGAATATTTAATCTGGCCATAACAGGAAACTTCTCATCTCATCATTTTCCTGGTCACATCATATGATAGCTGTGAACAGTTACAAAATAACATATTGAAGATAAAGGACCATCATGAACCTGCAGGAGCCTTTGTATACAGTGTTGCATGTTTGACAGAGAGAAGTCATGGAGATGTCTATGAGGTGAGTGTTCTCAAATTTAACTTGGTTTATGAATATGCACCATACTCTTAAATTCTCGTTATCCCTTGCCATTACTTTTCTACAATCAACAGAGCTTGAAGGACACATGCTAGCCAGGCAAGTCAGCTGGATCACAAAATGAAAATCAAATTAGCCAGGCAAAGTATCCATCATCTCCGAAACTACTCACCACAGGTTATCCAAACACAGCCCCAGAAAATGTTGAAACTATCTTCAGGTCTAATATTATTCCTTCCTACTGATGATTCAGACTGCTTACAGCTCAGGCCATGACTGACAACCAAGTAAGTCCTGTCCAGAAGCAAAGCCAGTTAAATATTTAAATGGAGGGCTCGTTTCAACTGAAATCAGAATGCCACTTCATTGTCTCTTAAAACTACTTTTTAAAGCACTGTTATATATATATATATATATATATATATATATATATATATATATATATATATATATATATACCCTGATGATAGGCTAGACTGTTTATGTAATCAAGGAAACTCTGCAAAGTCCCAGTCTGGTAAATGACAGTTTGTAGAGGTTTGGAATGATAGCTTCAAAGGATAAGCAGTTCAGTTGCTGCGTTTAGCTTAAATCAACAAGTTTCTGATTAACCCTCAGACATTCAGAGGTGGTTTCTTTTCCCTGCCCTAAGAATTTGGGGATCATCAAGTTTAACTATCTGAAATATATATTACAAGAAAGAAAAACCATGTAAGAATACAGAATACTATAGGTAGTAGTTGGTAGGCAGCCAATGACCAGGGAGGTATATTACCAGTATTGCCTACCTGCGTATCAGGAGGATTAGTGATTGCTGCATAGTGAGCCAGCATTTCATTGGTTGTCATGTTGCACTCCTGTGACTCAGATAGCTCTCTTTTCTTTCTGTCTCGCCAACATGTGGACCACTGGCATTGTGTCCACCAACATGCAAAATATCTCTCCCTGTCACACACAACACTTAATTCACACAGCTCATTCTTTGTAAAAGTAGATTTCATTTGTTGAGTGCTGTGTGTTAGCCCTACCTTTTGGCAGAATGGCAGGAGCAATAGATAGAAGTAGTAGATAGGAACATTTAGGTAGGACTTTTAGGTAGAAGTAGTAGGTAGGAACATTTAGGTAGAAACATTAGGTAGAAGTAGTAGCTAGGAACCTCTGTAAACACTGTGCTAAGCTGGCCCTCTGCCAGTGGACTGTTATGGGTGAGACACTAAAGACTGAGAAGGGCACTGGAGTTCACTAGTTATGGAGACTTTATTGCCGTGGGCACCCCTTTGAGAGAGTTCAAGAAAGGAACAGGCGGCAGAGATACAGACAGTACAGAATACATCCATAGGCAAGCTTGTAGAAGTCTGGATTGCCTTGTTGTCAGAAGACACTCAAGACAGACTGCTAAGACTCGCTTCATACATGTAAGATGTCAGCTGCCATTATGGTTATTTCACAGTTTATTTGTTTATTATCAGTGGACTGAACCAGGTCATGTGAAGTGTCTGAGGTAAACCATAGAAAGGTCTGTGGTTTCGGTGCATTACACATGACAGCTAGAGACTGAGTGTGAACAAACGTGGCCTTTTTGTCTGTTTTCCTGATGCTACCTCACTTAAGTTGGGGGTAATGATGCTGCTTCCTGTGGGGTGGGGTAGTGACAGGAATGGATGAAGTCAAGCAGGTATGAATATGTACATGTGTATATATGTTATGTATATTTATGTATATGAGCTTGTATGGGCATTTATGTATATGTATGTGTATATGATTGGATGGGTTATTCTTCATCTGCTCCTGGCACTGCCTCGCTGATGCGGGAAACAGTGATAAAGTATGATAAATAGATAAATATACTATGCTTCTACCTAGAATTACTGAGTACCATACTAGCATGAGCTGTTTTCTCCTTTTATCCTTATGATTCATACAAATATTTTGTTCAAAACAGCATATGGAAATTTGTATAGAAATATCTGGTAATGTTTGGTTGGCATCATATGTGTACCTGTCCCTGTATTGCATCTGAGTTCATCCTGGCTGCTGGAATCTGTCAGTTAGGGGAGCAGATGGGCAAGTGGTAACAGGCAGAGAGGAGTTAGAGTTAGCAATCTGAATTACAATTGAATATGTTAGATAAAGTGGCGATGTTTAGTGTCATAGACATAAAGGTGCACAGAGCAAGATGTGTTGGATAAAGTGGCAGATGTTTGGTGTCTTAGACATGAAGGTGCACAGAGCAAGAGTCATGGCAAGTGGTTTGGTGGAAGGAGAAGAGGTAGTGAAAACCTTGCATAATATGAAGTATGGCTGAAAGACTAGAGTGATTGTGGCTGAATATCTCAGGATTGAATAGCAAGGATTCTCAGTACATGTATGGCTTCAAGTGAAGTTCTTGAGAACTAGCAGAATGCGTATATAAAGGCAAGGGGGACAGAAATGAATGCTAAAATTACAGCAGTATAAGATTCTTGAGTATATCTGGTAAGTTGTATGGGAGAATGGTGATTGAGAGGATGGTGGCATGCACAGAGCATCATATTAGGGAGAAGAATGTGGGTTCAGGAATGGTAGTGAATGTGTGAATTGGGATTTTCGTTTGAAAAGTCTTTTCGAGAAATATTTAGATAATAGAATTTTTACATGGAATTGATAAACTTTGAGAAAGAGTTTGATAAGGTTGATAGAGATACACTATGGAAGATGCCACAAATACATGGTGTGGGAGGAAAGCTGCTTGGGGGCAGAGGTGTTTTTATCAAGTAAGAAGAGGTGAGTGGTTCTGGATGAAGGTGGGTCTGCATCAAGGGTGTATGATGTCACCATGGATGTTTAACTCATACATTCAGATGGGCATTTACATGAACAGAAGTGGAAGCAGTGTTGTGAGTCCCCTCCTAGTAACTGTTTATGGAACTGTATGTGGGTAGACATAATAGGTAGGTTTCCTCTCAAGATTTGTTGGGGTTAGAAATGGAAAGAGATTTTCTCCTTATGTGGGTATCCCAAGTCATTTATGCGAATGACTGCTTAAGAGGCATTAAACTAATTTTGATGCGAATCAGTTGAATTTTTACAGGATTCATACCAGGATGCCTAGACAAAGGAAATTTTTAAGCCATTAAGTGTGATGAAACATGTTAAATTGATTTGTGAAATTCATCCTTTTGTATATTTTTGGACCTGATTCTTTAGTGATAGAATGGCTCATGGCGTGCAGAGCAGTAGAGATGGATTTCTTATCTTTAGAAGTAAAGTTAGGGTGGATGGAGCAAGGAATGAATAACTTAGAATTAGATAGGAAGTTGTTTCCAGAGTTAAAAGATGGAGTACAGAAGTCATAAATTCAGTGAAAATAGTAACTGGGAGTGATTTCATGGGGATGAGGGTAATAGGAGACAGGTGATGGGTAAGGTGGAAGGATAATGCAAGATGTGGTAGAGGGGTGCTTCACTAGAGAGAATATGTAAATGAACAGATGTCTAAATGTATCAGTCCTAAATAATCTGCAATATTTTGGGGTTGATGGAATTAGGATATGCAGTGTGTAGATAATCTTCTAAGTGTATAATTAATGAGGAAGAAGCTTACAGTGTAAGAATATCTTAAATTTAGTATAATCTAACTGACAGCCTTTTCATAAAACAACAGAAATGTTAAATTGTGCTGTTAGATACTAATTTGCTTAATGAAAATCTTCTATGGGTAAATATATTTGTTTCTTTTTACCAGGCTGCAGAAAAGCTGAATGTGGCTTTATCTGGCTTAGGAGGAGTTGAGTGGCTCCCCCTTACTTGTATTACCCACACAGGGGAGACACAAGATCCAGAAGTGTTGTCTAGTCAACAGTACATTACTAAGATTTTAGATAAAACCAAGAAATTGTAAGTATTTATCATAGAGGAGTATTTATGAAGACAAAATTTCACAGTACTAGTATTACATATGATTTTCATACTAAGGAATGTGATGGGCTTTATTTTAAAGGAATTCATTTCTATAGTATATTAACAGTTTATTGATGTAGAAATCCATTGCATGTGACTGGAAAATATTATTATGAAAAACTTCTTATGGGGATTTTGTGCAAATGAGAGCTCTAATGACAAGATGCATTACATTAAGGTATGTTTATTGTAGATTCATTTCATGCCAAGATATTATTTATTTCTCAAAGAACTGCAGTTATAATTGTATAATTATTCTTTCCATGCAAGTAAACTTTATATGCATCAGTCTGTCTTATCTTTCTTTGCTGTTACTTATTTGTACTGTACAGGAAGGGAATTCTACACTTGTAGGGCCCCATCTCTTGAAACTTATCTATCACACAACTTCTCAAACTTATTCCTGCTTTCATTGTTTATATTTGTGTAAGCAGGTATGAAAATGTACATATTTATTACTTTTATACTTAGCTCGAAGTAGTATACAATTTTCCATGGTAGTGTGGGAGGGCGTTAACTGGATAGGGAAGGGACTTGCTTGGCACCATTTATGTTCCTCATCTGTGTAATTATATCATGATTATGTTACATTGCACTCTTTTTTCAGGCATGATTTCACACAGTGCATATGGTTTATTTTGGCATTTTTTTCATATATATTAATATATCGTACATATATACATATCATTCACACAGGCAGAACTTTATGTACTTTTATGAATGGACAAATAATCTTATTTTCATCAAAAATATAAATACATAATGTAATAAGTGTCGCTTTTATTTTCAAATTTACCACAATAGTGGGCATGTAAATCTGGTATCACATTATGATGACAGGATATTTAGGTGTGTGTGGCCAGGAGCATTACCCGAATCCTGTGTAGGTGCTCCTCGTTCCCTCCACCTCTGACACATATATCCTCTTTGTCAGTCTTTCCTCACTCATTCTCTCCATGTGACCAAACCATTTCAATACACCCTCTTCTGCTTTCTCAACCACTTTCTTTTTATTACCAGACATCTCTCTTATCCTTTCATTACTTAATCAAACTACCTCACACCACATATTGTCCTCAAACATCTCATTTCCAACACATCCACCGTCCTCCGCACAACCCTGTCCATAGCCCATGCCTCACAACCATATAACATTTTTGGAACCACTTTTCCTTCAAACATACCCATTTTTGCTCTCCCAGATAACGTTCTCGCCTTCCACACATTCTTCAATGCTTCCAGAACCTTCACCCCCTTCCCTACCCTATGACTCACTTCTGCTTCCATGGTTCCATCTGCTGCCATATCCACTCCCAGATATCTAAAACACCACTTCCTCCAGTTTTTCTCCATTCTAACTTACCTCCCAGTTGACGTGTCCCTCAACCCTACTGAACCTAATAATCTTGCTCTTATTCACATTTACTCTCAGCTTTCTTCTTTAACACACTTTACCACACTCAGTCACCAACTTCTGCAGTTTCTCACCTGAGTCAGCCACCAGCGCTGTATCATCAGCAAACAACATCCACAACAGGCTGCATACTTGCCCATCTTTCCAAAACTCTTCCATTCACCTCCCTCACAACTCCATCCATAAACAAGCCCTTGCCGCAATCCGACATTCCGTGGGAACCAGTCACTTTCTCTCTTTCTACTCATACATATGCTTTACATCCTTGATGAAAACTTTTCACTGCTTCTAACAGCTTACCTTCCACACCATAAACTCTTGATATAAGTCAGTTGATATACAACGAAGAGACGTAGCGTCCTAGCTATGTCTGTTTGTTGTATATCAACTGGCCTATATTTCTTTCTTGTATCTCCCCTGATGATGTGTTTATTACTCGAAAGTGCACCAGGGAACTTATCGTGTTTCATTTTCCCCATGGACTCAGAGGAATATACTTGATCATGTCCAAAATTATGATCCTTTCCACCATGTATTTGTATGTATACGCTGAAATATGTATGTATGTATATGTGCATATGTGGGCATTTATGTATATAAATGTGTTTGTGGGTGGGTTGGGCCATTCTTTGTTTCCTTGTGCTACCTCACTAATGCAGGAGACAGTGCTTAAGTATAATAAAAAGATTATATACATATTTGCAGTTTCTCGTGTTAGTGAGGTACCGTTAAGAACAGAGGACAGAGCCTTAGAGAGGATATCCTCACTTGGCCCCCCTTCTCTGTTCCTTCTTTTGGAAAATCAAAAACGGGAGGGGAGGATTTCCAGCCCCCCCGCTTCTTCCCCTTTTAGTCACCTTCTACGACATGCAGGGAATACGTGGGAAGTATTCTTTCTCCCCCATCATCATAGAACAACAACTGACTCACTTTCTAGGCCCTCTCATCCCCAACAGACTGCATACTCACCCCTCTCTCCAGAACTCTTGATATCCCTAACCACCCCATCCATAACTCTTGATATCCCTAACCACCCCATCCATAAACAAATTAAACAATCATGGGGACATCACACACGCCTGCTGCAGACCGACCTTCATTGGGAACCAATCACTTTCCTCTATTCCTTCTTGTACACATGCAATACACCCTTGATAAAAACTTATCACTGCTTCTAGCAGCTTACCTCCCACACCATATGCTCTTAAGACCTTCCACAAAGCATCTCTATTAACGCTATCATATACCTTCTCCAGATCCATAAATGCTACGTACAAATCCATCTGTTTTTGTAAGTATTTCTTGCACACATTTTTCAAAGCAAACACCTGATCCACACATCGTCTACCTCTTCTGAAACCACAGTGCTCCTCCCCAATCTGATGCTCTGAATATGCCTTCACCCTCTCAATCAATACCCTCCCATACAGTTTTCCTGGAATACTTGACAAACTTATTCCTCTGTAGTTTGAACACTCACCTTTATCCCATTTGCCTTCGTACAGTGGCACTATACATGCATTCTGCCAATCCTCAGGGACTTCAACATTATCCATACACACATTGAATATCCCTTCTCTGTTCCTTGTTTTGGAAGTGGTAAATGTAAACCATGGTGATCAGTGGGGTTTGGGAATGGATAATTGGGCTCTGGTTTTATTACATTATCCTTTTCCAGCAAGAGATAGTATGTGTGCTAGTGATTTCATAGTTTGTATGTTGGTGAAGCTTCCTTGCTAAGGCTGGAAATACAATTGGTTATTAAAAAATTTACTCTATATGTATATATGTATCCTTATCTTTCATACTTGTCTGTTATATGCCATTGAGCAAGTTAGTGTCCAGAGCAGATATGTGTGTATGTATAAACATTAATATCTTGTCATATTCCTTCAGATCAAGAAAATGCTGTGGAAAATCGTGCAGTTCAAAGAAGGCAGCAGACATAGAAGACTTGGCTGCTTCCCTTTTACCAGTTGTAACTCCAGTGAAGACATAATCCTGTAGAAATGGAAGAAGGCATTCTTGTAGTATTGAATATTAGAAGTAGTTTGCCATATTTATTATCAATGCTAATATATTAAAAATACATTCCAACAAACTTTAAAACACTAACTCTTCAGATCTATGTAAACCATGGTACGAAAAGTCTTTCTTATTGTGGAATACTTAGCTGCAGCAGGATTATTTTCAAGGTACATAATGAATAGTTGTGGTACAGTTTATCCAAAAGAAATTATAAATTTTATTAAAACCAGTATTTGTTCATTTTAGTACAAAGGAAGTTGATATAATCATGAGAATGGTACTGTTTATAAGTATGATGATATTTTCTGTGTATGATATATAATAACAAGAAAAATGTTGATGGTTAGTGAATTATTAGCAGTATTATTATAGCAGTGTAAGGACTGAGATTTGTGAAAGTAAACAAAGACAAGTTTGTACGAAAATCACTACAAACAGTAAAGCTCTTAAACTTCTAAAGGATAAAGAATCACAGATTTGGATGATTTGGCCAAGAAAATGGCTAGTAACATTATTAACCATGATTTAATAAGGAAACTGAGGTTTGGGTTTGAAAAGAAAAGATCATTCATGATATTTGGGCAGGAGGAGGAAAATTGAGGAAGGAGGAAGTAGATTTCACAGGAAAGAAAATAGGCTAAAACAAAGTTTGGAGGCAATATTCTTGAAAGAAATGGCACTAGTGGTGGATCAGTAAGAAGTTGAGAGGTATAGTAGTGGAAAGGGATATTCTGTAATGATCACTTTCAAAACAGGTGATCTAAGCATTGCAGTGCTAAAGCAGTCCAACAGATTAGTAAATTGTATAACTCACAATATTTTGAGCAGTAGGGACCAAGAAATTGTGTGGATCTGAGTTGCATGAATTTCATATAAATGGTTTTCATTGTATATATACAATAAGGACAGGTGGCCCTAGATTAAATACCAGAAATTGAACAGTCACCTTTACTGCAAAAAAAAAAAAGGTTAGAAATTGTTTACATATGTAATATATACATACAGTCGGAAAAGAAATGATTATTTACATATCAGAAATGTAACTGAAAAATTGGGAGTATACTTGGAATTATGTATCACATGAACCCTCGATTTCATTTCAAAACATTTACCATGCTATTGGGAAATGAAGTCATATATTGCATTTTCTTGTATTTTTCTGCACATTTCTTTTACTATATATATGTGCATGTGAGTGGATGGGCCATTCTTTGTTTCCTGGTGCTGTTTTGCTGATGCGGGAAATGGAGATCAAGTATAATAAATAAATAAATAGATATTCTTTTTAGTAGGTTAGTAGTTAGCTAAATAACCATTTAGACACTGTTTTATAGACAAGGATTTTTGTGTATATTATTTTCATATCTGGATATTGATAAAGGTTTGTGCATTTTTATTGCGAATTTTTTTTTTTTTCTTTTTGCCGGTCTCCCGCGTTTGCGAGGTAGCGCAAGGAAACAGACGAAAGAAATGGCCCAACCCACCCCCATACACATGTATGTACATACGTCCACACACGCAAATATGCGTACCTACCTACACAGCTTTCCATGGTTTACCCCAGCCGCTTCACACTCCCTGATTCAGTCCACTGACAGCACGTCAACCCTGGTATACCACATCGATCCAATTCACTCTATTCCTTGCCCTCCTTTCACCCTCCTGCATGTTCAGGCGGCCCCGATCACACAAAATCTTTTTCACTCCATCTTTCCACCTCCAATTTGGTCTCCCACTTCTCCTCGTTCCCTCCACCTCCGACACATATATCCTCTTGGTCAATCTTTCCTCACTCATTCTCTCCATGTGTCCAAACCATTTCAAAACACCCTCTTCTGCTCTCTCAACCACGCTCTTTTTATTACCTCACATCTCTCTTACCCCTACGTTACTTACTTGATCAAACCACCTCACACCACACATTGTCCTCAAACATCTCATTTCCAGCACATCCATCCTCCTGCGCACAACTCTATCCATAGCCCACGCCTCGCAACCATACAACATTGTTGGAACCACTATTCCTTCAAACATACCCATTTTTGCTTTCTGAGGTAATGTTCTCGACTTCCACACATTCTTCAAGGCTCCCAGGATTTTCGCCCCCTCCCCCACCCTATGATCCACTTCCGCTTCCATGGTTCCATCCGCTGCCAGATCCACTCCCAGATATCTAAAACACTTTACTTCCTCCAGTTTTTCTCCATTCAAACTTACCTCCCAATTGACTTGACCCTCAACCCTACTGTACCTAATAACCTTGCTCTTATTCACATTTACTCTTAACTTTCTTCTTTCACACACTTTACCAAACTCAGTCACCAGCTTCTGCAGTTTCTCACATGAATCAGCCACCAACGCTGTATCATCAGCGAACAACAACTGACTCACTTCCCAAGCTCTCTCATCCCCAACAGACTTCATACTTGCCCCTCTTTCCAAAACTCTTGCATTTACCTCCCTAACAACCCCATCCATAAACAAATTAAACAACCATGGAGACATCACACACCCCTGCCGCAAACCTACATTCACTGAGAATCAATCACTTTCCTCTCTTCCTACACGTACACATGCCTTACATCCTCGATAAAAAATTTTCACTGCTTCTAACAACTTGCCTCTTACACCATATATTCTTAATACCTTCCACAGAGCATCTCTATCAACTCTTATCATATGCCTTCTCCAGATCCATAAATGCTACATACAAATCCATTTGCTTTTCTAAGTATTTCTCACATACATTCTTCAAAGCAAACACCTGATCCACACATCCTCTACCACTTCTGAAGCCACACTGCTCTTCCCCAATCTGATGCTCTGTACGTGCCTTCACCTTCTCAGTCAATACCCTCCCATATAATTTACCAGGAATACTCAACAAACTTATACCTCTGTAATTTGAGCACTCACTCTTATTTGTACAATGGCACTATGCACGCATTCCGCCAATCCTCAGGCACCTCACCATGAGTCATACATACATTAAATAACCTTACCAACCAGTCAATAATACAGTCACCCCCTTTTTTAATAAATTCCACTGCAATACCATCCAAACCTGCTGCCTTGCCGGCTTTCATCTTCCGCAAAGCTTTTACTACCTCTTCTCTGTTTACCAAATCATTTTATTGCGAAATTTTTACATCTAATTTAGGGCTTTCCACATGATGAAAATTAATTGGAGTAAAAATAATTGATGTTGAAATATCATTGAGAGGAAATACTTTTTCAGTATATATCATAAGTAATTTGAGGTAGTATGAAAACCAGTCTGATGTAAATGAATAAGACTATGCCATTCTGTATAAGAAAAAAATGTGAATGCTTTACTCCTACACAGTTGATATAAGACTTCTCCAAAGAATGGTTGATTTACAACTACTGTTACAGCAATAACTTTAATTCACTAATGATCAATGCTTCATTCTTCTAAAGTGATAAAAGTGCTGCATGATGAATTAAGCCAATAATGGGTAAATGAGTGTAACATATACTGGTTTAAGATTGATTTGTCTTCACTTTCATAAAACTTAACAAATGAAGAGGCTCTCTGAAGAACCAATTTTCATGTTCAAAAGTAAATTGGCCGTGAGTGTGTATAGTTTGTGTGCATAGTATATCACAAAATGAGTGTTATATACCATGTGATGTGCATCTAATTGATAACGTGACAATATATGTATGTCATGCATTATCTTTGGTATAACATATGCTCAATAGGTAAGGAGTGTCATTTTGTAGTACATTCTGGATGATAGATATTTTCAAGTTAAAATTGATATTGTGATATTGAGGGTGCTCAAAGGTGCTTAAACTTTATGTGGTGATGTATTTCTCTTTTGGAGGGGCTGAAAATTCTTCAGACTTAGATATCTGATTTATCAAGTCCAAGAATGTTTGTATTTCCGAGGATGTAAATAGTTTTCCTTTTACACTGGTATCTACAGCAGTTATTGGTGTCTCTGTAGATTTGCATGTTATGTTTTGTAACAAGCCCTCTTTCTGGTTAATAAGTTGGTTTAATGGAGGCAGCTCATGGACTGTGGTTTTATTAGCTAGTCCTTTTGTTATTCAAACTCATATACTTTTCTCAGGTATAACATTGTTTTTTGTTTTACGTAGTTATTCGTAGTAAATTTGGCTCTTTCACATATAAGGCAACATAGATGAATACTTACATTTTTACTAAATTCCATTGGTAGACATGATTATCATATAAAAAGCATTTGTATATCCAGGGAGAAAAGTGTAATGGTGAATACCAATTACTTGTGTTACAATAAGTCTGCAGACTTGCAAGATGTAACATATTAGAAATTAGAGATATTTTCTTTCATCTGCAGTAATGTAGAATGTAAAGGATGAGAAATTAGAGATAGATTCTTTCATCTGCTGCCTTGTAGGATGTAAAGGATTAGAAATTAGAGACAGATTCTTTTAATCTCTTGATCTGAGATACTTTCAGTTGTGTAAATGAATGTTTGAGACTTATATGCTTTTTATATTCTCTATTGTTTGTATACCATTAATGAGAGGATGAACTTAAACTGTAGCAGAATCAGATCCATCAGTCATTATTGTGAAGCCTTCCCTTTTGTTATTTTTCCTTTGTTCTTTTCAATGTTGTCTGCCATGAAAGTTTACACTTGCATACGTCTGCATATGAGCATTGAAAGCTTTAAAAATTCACTAGAAATCCATATTTCAATCTATAGTACATATCCAATTTTAGATATGCTGGTGCATGTTGTGGCATTATGTTTTGAAGTGTGCACCAATCTTTCTTGTACATTATCTGGCCACATATGTATTAATTTCAGTAAGCCTGCTCCCTTCCACCATTTCACCAGTAATAAATAAATATTCCTGGAGAGACCGGGCATTGGAGAGATAGATCTATGGCTTGCTTTGTAGTGATGATGTAATTACTGTATAAAATTTGTTTAAAATATTCTAATGTACCAACCACTTATGAACATTGCATGTGAAAAATACAATCTATGTAAGATCCAAAAGGGAATCACAAATTTGATGACGGTTAGAACATTTACTAGTTAGCAGTAGCACAATCTTAACACTCACTTTGTAGAGGTTGTGGTTATGAGACTTTAAGTGTTTGGTGTATGTAATATAGAGCAATAATTTATGAATGAATGCCTGGAAAAAAGCTAATAACATATCCCAAATTGTTAAATTATCATAGGCAACTACATGCTAGTGGTGTTATTCATTACAGCAAATTTGATGTAATTGTTATGTTTTGGAAGATTTACTACTTGGTGTACATCTTTTTTCATATTTGATGGCTGTTTGCTGATTTAGGGAGGTTGTACCAGGAACAGACGAAAATATGGCTTCCTTTGCTCATGTCTAATTTCTAGCTGTCACACATAATGCACTAAAATCAAAGTGCCTCATCCACAGCCAAACCCCACATACCTTTCCATGGTTTCCCCAGACAGTTCCATATTCCCTGGTTCAGCCCATCGACAGCTTGTCCCACCATATATACCAATTGCTTCAATATGCTCTTAGCGATGTGCTGGTGAGGAAACTAAAATCGGCATCAAACTGATTATAGCAAACATGTACATGCTTTAGGTGTGTGCATGAATAGGAAGAGACAGGTTTCAAGTGAAGGTGCATATGTTTCAAAGATGTGATGTCACCATAGCTGTTTGATTTACTCATGGATGGCGTAGTAGAGGTATATGTGAGGATCTTTGAGCTAGGTGTAGGCTTCAAGTATGCTTGGGGTGGAGGTATTTGGTAAGCTACAGGAGTAGGTATACAAGTATGCATAACAATGGTATTGCAGTATACAGTACTGGTGCTGTACTGTGACATCTAGTAAGTTTATTACCAAATATGAAAATACTTCAAATGTGTGAATGTTAACCAAAATGACCTAAGAAATTATTTTTATATCAGTTGATTGTGGAGGAAAAAGTAAATGTATGGGAACAAGAGTGGGAAATGGTTGGTCAGTCATTATTATGGAAGTGTGGAATGAGTATAGGAAAGGGAAGAGGAAGTGAATAACAGAGCTGACTTCATGCTAGTACAGCTTCAAAGTAATATGATTAATACATTTGTTAATTTCTCATGAATCAGGTGTTTGCTTCATAGAATGAATGAGAAATACTTGAGAGAAACAGATGGATTTATGTGAGGCATTTGTAGATCTGGAGAAAGCATATAAGAGATGCTTTGTGCAAGGTCTTATGATATATGGTGTGGGAAGAAAGCTGCTAGAAGCAGAGAAGTTTTCGTGAGGGGTGTAAAGCATGTGTACGAGTACAAAGGAGAGTAAGAAGTTCCAAGTGAAAGTTGGTGTATGGCACAGGTGTGTGTGATGACACCATGATTGTTTAATTTGTTTATGGATGGGTTGGTGAGGGAGGTAAATGCAAGAGCCTTGAAGAGAGGGGTGATTATGCAGTGGGAGATGTGAAGGCTTGGAAAGTAAGTCGGTTTTTACCTGCTGATAAAACAGCACTGGAGGCAGATTCAAGTGATAAACTAAAAGTTGATGACTGAGCTTGAAAAAGTGTGTGAAAGTAGGAAGTTGAGAGTAATTGTGAATAAAAGGAAGGTTAGTAGGTTTAGCATGATAGGGGGGACAGGTTAGTTAGGGTGTGAGTTGGAATGGACAAAAATTGGATTTTAGATACCTGGGAGTGAACACGGCAGTGAATGGAACCATGGAAGCTTAAGCGAGTCATAGGGTGAGTGAGAGGGCGAAGGTCCTGGGAGCAATGAAGTATGTATATAAAGAGATCATTATCTGGGAGGGCAAAAATGGGTATGTTTGAAGATATTGTAGGCTCAACAGTACTACATGTATTCAAGACGGGCTCTTAATGAGGATGTGTGGAGGAGGGTGAATGTGTTGGAAATGTAATGTTTGAGGACAATATGTGGTGCAAGATAGTTTGATCAAATACATAATAAAAGCTTAAGAGAGGTGTGGTAATAAAAAGTGTGGTTGAGAGAGCTGAAATGATTGGGATATTTTGTTAGAATGCGGGAGGAAAAGTTCCCGAAAAGGACTCATGTGCAAGATCTTAGTGGAGAAAACAAGAACAGGGAAACCAAATTGGAGATGGAAGGATGGTGTGAAAAAGATTTAGAGTGATTGGTCAACATGCTGTGAATGGGCTGAAACAAGGCATGTGAAGCTCCCTGCGTAAACCATGGAAAGGTCTGTGTGGTTGGGAGTGAATGCAGCCTTTCTTTGCCCGCTCCTAGCACATGGTATTTGAAAAGAAATAGCTATCTTCCTTATTGAGAGGCTTTCAGGTTCAGTATACTTCCCTTTATACTTTCAGGTTTTTGCCACAAGCAAATTAGCTTATTTCTTCCTAGGCTATGTATTTTTGGTTCTTTCAGCCCTTCATGGCATTACAGTGTTTCATCACCTTAATTTTGCTTGTGAAGTGAATTCTTTCTAATCTGTTGATTTCCATTTGTTCCATTGTTGACCAGTTTTGCTTCTTATTGATACATTAACTGTTTTCATCAAATATTTTCTGTGTCCTCTTAAAACCATATCACTCAATACTTAGCTCCACAGCACATTTTTAGTAGTTAGGGGAAACCAGAGAATATAAATTATAGCTAATGAGTGGATGTATGCAAATGAGACCATGGCCCATAATATTTGTCTCTTCATGGTGCTACTTCACCTGTGCAGAAAATAGTGAACAAGTGTATAAAATTATGTGGTATGATACTTATAATATGATGTTTACAATAAAGTTTGAAATAACCCCAAGACCTCATTTATAGGAATTATACAACTCTAAGACTGCATTACCATCAGTTGCAGGGATATGATGGACTCCATTGGAATAAGTTCTTTGCCAAGATTGCACTTACTTCATTAACTGTCAATGATCAGACCTTTCCAAAGGTTTTCTTTTTTTTTTTTTTTTTTTTTTGCTTTGTCGCTGTCTCCCGCGTTTGCGAGGTAGCGCAAGGAAACAGACGAAAGAAATGGCCCAACCCACCCCCATACACATGTATATACATACGTCCACACACGCAAATATACATACCTACCTACACAGCTTTCCATGGTTTACCCCAGCCGCTTCACATGCCCTGATTCAATCCACTGACAGCACGTCAACCCCGGTATACCACATCGATCCAATTCACTCTATTCCTTGCCCTCCTTTCACCCTCCTGCATGTTCAGGCCCCGATCACACAAAATCTTTTTCACTCCATCTTTCCACCTCCAATTTGGTCTCCCACTTCTCCTCGTTCCCTCCACCTCCGACACATATATCCTCTTGGTCAATCTTTCCTCACTCATTCTCTCCATGTGCCCAGACCATTTCAAAACACCCTCTTCTGCTCTCTCAACCACGCTCTTTTTATTTCCACACATCTCTCTTACCCTTACGTTACTTACTCGATCAAACCACCTCACACCACACATTGTCCTCAAACATCTCATTTCCAGCACATCCATCCTCCTGCGCACAACTCTATCCATAGCCCACGCCTCGCAACCATACAACATTGTTGGAACCACTATTCCTTCAAACATACCCATTTTTGCTTTCCGAGGTAATGTTCTCGACTTCCACACATTCTTCAAGGCTCCCAGGATTTTCGCCCCCTCCCCCACCCTATGATCCACTTCCACTTCCATGGTTCCATCCGCTGCCAGATCCACTCCCAGATATCTAAAACACTTTACTTCCTCCAATTTTGCTCCATTCAAACTTACCTCCCAATTGACTTGACCCTCAACCCTACTGTACCTAATAACCTTGCTCTTATTCACATTTACTCTTAACTTTCTTCTTTCACACACTTTACCAAACTCAGTCACCAGCTTCTGCAGTTTCTCACATGAATCAGCCACCAGTGCTGTATCATCAGCGAACAACAACTGACTCACTTCCCAAGCTCTCTCATCCCCAACAGACTTCATACTTGCCCCTCTTTTCAAAACTCTTGCATTTACCTCCTTAACAACCCCATCCATAAACAAATTAAACAACCATGGAGACATCACACACCCCTGCCGCAAACCTACATTCACTGAGAACCAATCACTTTCCTCTCTTCCTACATGTACACATGCCTTACATCCTCGATAAAAACTTTTCACTGCTTCTAACAGCTTGCTTCCCACACCATATATTCTTAATACCTTCCACAGAGCATCTCTATCAACTCTATCACATGCCTTCTCCAGATCCATAAATGCTACATACAAATCCATTTGCTTTTCTAAGTATTTCTTACATACATTCTTCAAAGCAAACACCTGATCCACACATCCTCTACCACTTCTGAAACCACACTGCTCTTCCCCAATCTGATGCTCTGTACATGCCTTCACCCTCTCAATCAATACCCTCCCTTTCCAAAGGTGACTTTTTAATTATAATGTAATCTCATGCATGTGAAGTCCAGTAACACCATTTATATATTATTGATATATATCCTAGTCTTTGCTAGACTCTGCCTGCTTGTGATAATCCACAAGTGAAAAGTCATCTTTGACAAAGTTGTATCCTCAGAATACAATCATGCTGAAGAACTTCTCATTCTAAGGGAGTTCATCCTTACCTTACTACTGATTACAGTACACCTTTGAAGCTGCAGGAACCACTGGAGAAGGGATCCTAGTGTTATTCACTTTTGATACCATGGGGGTAACTGAGGTGGTTCATCATGGCATTTGACCTCTTAAGACTGTACCATGAGTAATATGATTTGTTTTGCAAATAAAACCTAATAAATGAAAGCCTTATTTTACACAGTAATCGTCTAACAATTTTTCCAGGAGACTATGAGTATAAAGTAGGTGGTAGTTGATAGGCAGCCACTGTGGTATATTACCATTATTACCTGCCTGGGTGATTATCAGGAGGGTTAGTGACAACTGCAGAGTGAGCTAGCATATCAGTGGTTGTCAAGTTACACTCCTCTGACCTAGGTAGCTGTCTTTTCTTTCTGCCTCACGCACATGTGGACTGCTGGCATTCTGGTCGCAAGCATACATTCTTTCCTTGTCACACATAGTACTTGACTCGCACAATTCATTCTTTGTAACTAGATTTTTGTGTGGTGAGTGCTACATGCTAACCCTGCCTTTTGGCAAAATGGTAGGAAACAATAGATAGTGGTAGAAGGTTGGAACATTCAGGTTTAAGCATTGGGCAAAAGTCAGAAGGAACATTCAGGCAATGCCCTATTAAGGGTGATGCACTTAAAAAGGCTAAGAAGCAGCACTAGAGTTCACCTGTTATGGGGACTCTGCCATGGCCACCCCCTTGAAAGAATTCCTGAAGGGAATGGTTGTCAGAGATATAGATAAGACATTTGAATATAAAAAGTGTCTTGTAATAAGGTGTGACAATCATTCATTTAAAGACCATATGATATGGAACCCAAAAATAACAAAGTTTATTGGGCATATCATGAAAATATGCAAATATTTTTCATGAACCACTCTTTACTATTAAAACTTTTCAGTTGATTGGTAACATTCAGATCCTGGTGCCATTGATACTATGAGGACGACAATCCCATATTAATTTAGTTGATATGCCTGAATTACTATGAATACAGAATGGCAGCAACATATGTAACTACTAAGCCATGATGTGCAGTACTAAAGAAATTGGGTTACAGATGGGATCCTGATCTATAAACATTATATCAGGAATTCTTTATTGCAGAGCATGCTACCAAATCCAAAATCAAATATTTCATTATACTGTTAACAATCATCTTCAAACTTACAAACTTCACCACAAAGTGTTTTTTTTTTGAAGGCTAATTTTATTACATTACCAAATGAGAAACAGGAAGAGATAGAAATATTCTGTGGTTTTTCAAAGCGTAGGACAAATAGAGTATCACTGATATCCTAGAACTTACATGATTATGTATAGTTTGAGACATCATCCCATATAACTTTATCATCTATAAGAATGTAAACTCAAATATAAAAATTGTACTCTGATTTCAGTGAACATGACAGTTCAAAATTTAAATATACTGAATGCACCACCTACCTTAATAGGAAAGCAAAGTGCAGCAGTGTAGATACTAACATCCTCACTGCATTCCATTGACAAAGAAAAGAAAAAACGAGTTTGTCTGACAACATAACTTTAGGTAAAACATAACATAAAAATCAGTAGACATCAAAGGGGAATTTTTTTACATTTTTTATTAGAGAAAAAGAAAACTGCTGAAATATCAGTCAGAACACATTGTCCCCTAGAAAAACATCTAAGTCTCTGAAAGCACAGCAAATGAATTTATTGGTGGAAAGTTTTACTGAAAAAAAAACCTTTCCCAAGAGACCATAGTACAGCAGTCACTTACTGATGATACTGTATACATTTCATATTCTCCATAACTTCACCATTATCCTGAAGTTGTATTCATTTTCAAACTGCAATAATCCATGTCATCTCTTATCTCATATTTACTCTATCACTATGAAACAAATATATCTCAAGCAAAATCTTTTTCTTCAAATTAAAGCACTTTAACAACTATGTTCCAGTTACTGTCTAATAAATGCAAATTTTAATGACAATCCTTATGAATGCTGGTAAAATAAACTGATGCATACTTTATGAGACATGAACGGATATAAAAGCATAGTTTGTGAAATATATGAATACAGCAGATCTCTTAACTGTGTTCAATGGGAGTGATGAAAAAATGCATTTACTCTATCCACCATAGCCCCATCTTCCAGTCTAAAATACAGAGTGCATTTCCGATGTTTGCTTCAAGTAGTTGTGAAATAATATGTGCACACCACTTTCATACTTCCACCAATTATTAGTGAATCCTGTGGAATATCCCCTTGGCACTAAGAAAGAATACTACCGATGTAACCCATGCATGTCATATGAGGTAATTAATGGGGATGCAGTAAATGGCATGAATCATTTTTCCTTATGTATTATCACATAATAGTATGACTGTCCCATTGATGTAAGACATGGTTATAACAGAATGTGTAGAAGGGTAGAGGTGTCAGAAATGAAATGTTTGAAGAGAATTCCTGGTGTGAGGTGGGCTAAGTAATACAAGGGTAAGGTGTGGCAATAGGAATGTGGTGGATAAAGCTGAAGAGGATGTACTGAAATGGTTTGGACATAAGGAGAGAGTGAGTGAAAAAGAGGTTGACAAAGAGGATATATGTGTCGGATTTGGAGGGGAAAAGGAGGAGGACGACCCCAAACTGTAGATGGAAGGATGGAGTGAAAAATATTTTGAGTGGTCAGGATCTGAACATGCAGTAAGGTGAAAGGTGTGCATGGGATAGAATGAATAGGATAATGTGTATACATGGATAAACATGCTATCAGTGGACTGAACCAGGTCATGTTAAGTAGCCATGGGGAAACCATGGAAAGGTCTGGTTGTAGATAAAGGGTTGCAGTTTCTGTGCACTGCACATGAAAGCTAGAGAATGGATAAGAGCAAATTTTTTTTTTTTTTTAATGGCAGACAAGTATAAAAAAAAAAAATTATTCTCTTGTAAAAATAGTAAGTAAGAGTATTAGTGAAAGAGAAGAGAGAGTCATTTGGACGATTTTTGCAGGGAAAAAATGCAATTGAGTGGGAGAAGTATAAAAGAAAGAGACAGGAGGTCAAGAGAAAGGTGTAAGAGGTGAAAAAAAGGGCAAATGAGAGTTGGGGTGAGAGACTATCAGTAAATTTTAGGGAGAATAAAAAGATGTTCTGGAAGGAGGTAAATAGGGTGCATAAGACAAGGGAGCAAATGGGAACTTCAGTGAAGGGCGTAAATGGGGAGGTGATAACAAGTAGTGGTGATGTGAGAAGGAGATGGAATGAGTATTTTGAAGGTTTGTTGAATGTGTCTGATGACAGAGTGGCAGATATAGGGTGTTTGGGTCGAGGTGGTGTGCAAAGTGAGAGGGTTAGGGAAAATGATTTGGTAAACAGAGAAGAGGTAGTAAAAGCTTTGCGGAAGATGAAAGCCGGCAAGGCAGCAGGTTTGGATGGTATTGCAGTGGAATTTATTAAAAAAGGGGGTGACTGTATTGTTGACTGGTTGGTAAGGTTATTTAATGTATGTATGACTCATGGTGAGGTGCCTGAGGATTGGCGGAATGCGTGCATAGTGCCATTGTACAAAGGCAAAGGGGATAAGAGTGAGTGCTCAAATTACAGAGGTATAAGTTTGTTGAGTATTCCTGGTAAATTATATGGGAGGGTATTGATTGAGAGGGTGAAGGCATGTACAGAGCATCAGATTGGGGAAGAGCAGTGTGGTTTCAGAAGTGGTAGAGGATGTGTGGATCAGGTGTTTGCTTTGAAGAATGTATGTGAGAAATACTTAGAAAAGCAAATGGATTTGTATGTAGCATTTATGGATCTGGAGAAGGCATATGATAGAGTTGATAGAGATGCTCTGTGGAAGGTATTAAGAATATATGGTGTGGGAGGCAAGTTGTTAGAAGCAGTGAAAAGTTTTTATCGAGGATGTAAGGCATGTGTACGTGTAGGAAGAGAGGAAAGTGATTGGTTCTCAGTGAATGTAGGTTTGCGGCAGGGGTGTGTGATGTCTCCATGGTTGTTTAATTTGTTTATGGATGGGGTTGTTAGGGAGGTAAATGCAAGAGTTTTGGAAAGAGGGGCAAGTATGAAGTCTGTTGGGGATGAGAGAGCTTGGGAAGTGAGTCAGTTGTTGTTCGCTGATGATACAGCGCTGGTGGCGGATTCATGTGAGAAACTGCAGAAGCTGGTGACGGAGTTTGGTAAAGTGTGTGGAAGAAGAAAGTTAAGAGTAAATGTGAATAAGAGCAAGGTTATTAGGTACAGTAGGGTTGAGGGTCAAGTCAATTGGGAGGTGAGTTTGAATGGAGAAAAACTGGAGGAAGTGAAGTGTTTTAGATATCTGGGAGTGGATCTGTCAGCGGATGGAACCATGGAAGCGGAAGTGGATCATAGGGTGGGGGAGGGGGCGAAAATTTTGGGAGCCTTGAAAAATGTGTGGAAGTCGAGAACATTATCCCGGAAAGCAAAAATGGGTATGTTTGAAGGAATAGTGGTTCCAACAATGTTGTATGGTTGCGAGGCGTGGGCTATGGATAGAGTTGTGCGCAGGAGGATGGATGTGCTGGAAATGAGATGTTTGAGGACAATGTGTGGTGTGAGGTGGTTTGATCGAGTAAGTAACGTAAGGGTAAGAGAGATGTGTGGAAATAAAAAGAGCGTGGTTGAGAGAGCAGAAGAGGGTGTTTTGAAATGGTTTGGGCACATGGAGAGAATGAGTGAGGAAAGATTGACCAAGAGGATATATGTGTCGGAGGTGGAGGGAACGAGGAGAAGAGGGAGACCAAATTGGAGGTGGAAAGATGGAGTGAAAAGGATTTTGTGTGATCGGGGCCTGAGCATGCAGGAGGGTGAAAGGAGGGCAAGAAATAGAGTGAATTGGAGCGATGTGGTATACAGGGGTTGACGTGCTGTCGGTGGATTGAATCAAGGCATGTGAAGCGTCCGGGGTAAACCATGGAAAGCTGTGTAGGTATGTATATTTGCGTGTGTGGACGTGTGTATGTACATGTGTATGGGGGGGGGGGGGCCATTTCTTTCGTCTGTTTCCTTGCGCTACCTCGCAAACGCGGGAGACAGCGACAAAGTATATAAAAAAAAAAAAAAAAAAATAGTAAGTGAAGATTGAGCCTTATGAGGATTCTGCTTTACAGGCTTAAGTTGGGGTGTCTGAATAAGCATGGTTGTAACCACAACAAAAAGAAGGGAGTGACTGAAAAAGTATGGTTGTAACCAGGACAAAAAGAATGGAGAGATAAATGCTATATCTGATGAAAGAAACTTGGGCATTCCAGGCTTCCATCAAAGTTAAAGGGTAGGGGTTGAAGTAGCTTAGAAATGCTCAGAGAGTAAAGTCAGGTTAGTGAGAGTACAAATGTGGGACTGTGATAAGAGAGCAAGAAGCGAGTCTAAGATTGATATTGGTTAGAATAAAAGTAGACTATGAGAAGTGAGCGTTTGTATGTATACTTAAGTAATGAGAATGCAGAAGAAATGCATTCTGAGGAGAGATAAACATATATATCGGAAGTTTTGATGCAAGGATCAAATCTTTGTACTAGGTAAGGTGAATGCAAGCAAGAGTCATGTCGCAATTAAGAACATAAGTTGAAGGGTATGGCATTCCCAGTGAGAATTAAAATGGTAAAAGCTTGTTGAGTCATGTGCTGCATGAGGAAAAGTGATCAGAAATGTGGTTCAAGAAAAAGAGCATTCATATGCATATATGGGGAAGTAGGGTTGGATATCAGCCAAACTTAATGGATTTTGTTGTGTAATACTGAAAGAAAGGAGAGGCTGACAGATATGAATTTGCTAAGAAGGGTGGCAGGTTGAATGTCTGACTATTTCTTAGTAGAAAAGAGTCTGTGGTGGGTTTAGGAAGAGATAAAATATATGTGAAAGTAGAGAAAAAGTGCAGATTTGTGATGAAGTAGAGTATTGATTAACTTTGGGCAATTACGAGAATGGCTTGGAAGAAAGTGAACAGTGAGAGAACAAGGGAACAAATGAAGTAACAGTAACGAGATTGGATGGGAAAGTGGTATATATATATATATATATATATATATATATGGCAAAAGGTGAGGTGCTTTAAGAACTGACAGAGTGCATGTACAATGCCTTGTACAAAGTCATGGGAGAAAACAATGAAAGTCCAAATTACAGAAGCACAAGTTTGTTGATTATACCTGGCAAAGCATACAGGAGAGTGGTAGTGGAAGGGGTGATGTTATGAACAGTGCAGCTGATTAAGGAGGAGCAATAAGGTTTAAGGAGAGGTAGGTGTGTGTGTGACAAATACTTGAAGAAAGAGTGACTTGCACATGGCATTACGGATCTGGAAAAACACGATAGGGATGATCGAGATACATTATGGAAGGTGCTTCAGATACACAGAGTAAATGTAAATTTACAAAATGCAGAGGGATTTTACCATGAGAGTAGGACATGCATGTGCATCAAACGGGATGGTGGGTAGTTCCTGGTGGAGTCTTTGTCATGGATTTGTGAAATCACCAATGCTGTATAATCTGTTCATGGATGGGGTAGTAGGGATGGGACATAGGTGAATCATTTTCTGTTTGCAGACAACAAGGTCTCTGATGGCAAACTCTAAAGAGAAACTTAAGAAGCTCATGACAAAGTTTGGGGGAGTTTAGAAATGAAAAATTTTAAGTTAATGTAAATAAAAGTATGGTCATGATTTCCAGCAGAGAGAGAGAGATACGAGGATGAATCAAGCATAAGTTTAAATGGAGAGGAGTAAGGGTGCTCTTGATACCTTACAGTGGATATGGTAGTGAACAGAAACATAGTGACTGAATTTAGTCACAAAATGAGAGAGGAGTTATGGTCTTGGGTGAGTTAAGGAGTGTATGGAAGATCCACATCAGTTGGGGAAAAGATGGTTATGCATGATGGTAAAGTCCATAGTCCCGACGGTGTTGTATGGACATGAGTCTTGGGCCTTGAATATAAAAGAAAGGAAAAGAGTGGGTATGCTGGTAATGAAATGCTTCAGGACAATATGTGACAAGCTGGCTTGATCATATTCAAAATGAAACTGTCAGAGAAAGGTGTGGCAGTAAATGTACTATGATCAAGAGAGTTGAAAAGGGCATGCTAGAATGGTTCAGCCACATGGAAAGATTGAAAAAGAGTACTTAATCTTTATGTCAGAAGTAGAAGGTGCTAGATGTAGGGGAACACTGCATACAAGATGCAAGACTGGAGTAAAAGAGGTTTTGGGGAAACAGGGTCCCACACTTTCAGAAGGATAAGAAGCATACATCAAACAGAATAAGTTGGAGCCATTTGGTATACATGGGTCAACATATTAACAATGAGCTGAACTGGGTCATATGAAGCGGCTAAGATAAACCATAGCTTAGTCTGTGGAGTTTGTCTTTGGATAGGAGTCTCTGGTTTTAGTTACTAATTTCAGGACAAATGTAGACTGGGTGTATGAGGCCATATTCCTTTGTTCCTGATATGACATGCTAAAGCAAGTATGACAGGTAAAAAAAAAAAGAAAAAAAAAGAAAAAAAAAATTAAAGGTCACTGGGCTGAAAATGATATATTTGCTTATCATACCTTCCATGTCATCACTGCTCAGCCAGTGGAAATAGCACTGAATGATATTCAATATACTTTCCTTTCATACCTGGTCATTGTTTCCTGCCTTTGCAAAGTAGCTTCAGAAACAGACAACTGAGCCTTTGAGGAAACATCCTTGTTTGACTTCTTCCTTCTGGAAGGGAATAATACTTGAGAGGATTTCAAGCCTCCCACTCCTGCCCATCTTAGTTGCCTTCTAAGACTGCAGGAGATACATGGGTAGTGTTCTTTCTTCTCTATCCTTTACCCTCTTACATATTTATTATAGTTATATATATATATATATATATATATATATATATATATCTTTTCTTTTCGTTCATACTATTCACCATTTCCCGCATTATATATATATAATTCACCCAAAAAAAAAAAATCTAAATCTCCTTTGATGGCACTGGTCATATTCTTTTCTTATATGTCCCTTTTTACTAAACCAAATACAAAAAGCCTATCAGGATTACTCTATTTGAAGACTGAAAGAGATGGCCAGTAAAACTGGAGGCCAGAGATTACTTGTATCAAGTGTGAACACAATCCTACAGCGTGCTACTTGCTTAGATGTGCACAGAGCTTATCCCTCCCCTATCTTGGGGGCCTAAGCAGGCAAACCTTTCCTCTAATGACAAAAGCCATTCTACTCAGTTGAGGTACATAGTGCAAATAATATGCAAACATACCCATAGAAAAAGCTGCGCAGTGTCCTTGAGAGATAAATCATTAATGTTTCCAAGTATTATAATCTCATATTTAATTTTTGCCATTCAGAGAATCAGTATAGGCTGTAATTTGAACAAATTCATCATTTAGATTGGCAGTTAAGAGACCTCTTTGTGAAAAAAATACCATGTACAAGAAATACAAAAGCATTAAACATAGAAAATATACAAATAATTCTCCAGATAATTATTTCTGGCCTTTCTCGTTTCACAACATTCCATGGATGCTGAATGCATTAAAAAGCTTACTAATTATGATCACAATAAGAAATTTGGTGTAATCCATGGGATTTGAAATCTGAAGCATTATCAGAAAATTAACTATTTCTTTATAAAGTAGTTTGTGCCTCAGTTTGTGGACGTGCTGAAATCTGGTCAGAAGTTCCATTCTCAGGCACATTTTGTGTGATGTACAAGAGGTATGTAGAAATCAGAAGCAGAGCTGTGAGGAACAGAAGGATGACGGTTGACATGGTGTTGAACAGGTGGCCATATTCATAGCGAAGATACCACATCACGACCATCACACAGTACAGGAGAGGTGCCTACCAGGAGTGAAAAATCAGTTACCGGAAACTAGAACAGTACTCTAAGTTCAGCTGGCAACACCAATATCTAAGACAGTAGTTCTCTAATATTTTGAAAGCTTAGCAACTTGAAAAACAGCTATTCCACACTTTACGTGGTCTCATCCATCCCATTCTGATGTACTACTTGCATATCTGATGCATCTATTTCTTTCAACTCTCTCTTGGCCGAAGTTAAAGATTTGGGAATACTTACAACTCAGAAACTTAATTGAAGGAGATAGCACACTGATACAATAACACCGGCAGAATAAAGAATGGCATAATATCAAGAACATTTATGACGAGATAAAGCTCATGGTGAAAATGTTTAATGTATATATAAAAAAGTAAAACTGAATAATGCTGTGTTGCTTGGTAGCCAGTTACTCAATGTGAAATAAACAAGTAAGAATTCAAAAACACTTTACAAGTAAAATAATGATTTCAGAATATAAACTACCACGAAAGACTGAAAGAGCTTGAACTCTTTAGTCCACAAACATGGAGAGAAATATATAAAACACCACATGCCTGGCAACAAATAGAGGGTATAAAGAGTAGGATCCTAAACCTGAGAGCAACTCAGCAAGGTAGGTACAAAATCAATATCAATATATCAAAGATACTACCTGGAAATACAATATGAAGGCATCAACCAAAATTATATGAAAGACCAGCGAGGAAATCAGAACTTATTAATGCAACACCAGGAGAATTAAAAAATCTATAGAAACAAACAAACAAAAACAAAAAAAGGACTCATGGATGAAAACAATACTGTACCAGATGAGACTCAAATGGATAATTATGCCTGGGGAAGAAGTTGCCAAAAAAACCAGCATTTTACAACAAGCAATACATATGATAAGTAAAGGAGTGGCAGTCAAGGGAAGCAATGATACCCGTGGCAGTCACGGGAAGCAATGATACCCAACAAACAAATTAAATGGAGAGCATCATAGTATAACCCTGTCACCTTGGCAAAATCGTGTCATGGGTACTTGTAGATTAGGTACCTTGATTAATCTTTTACTGTCTCCTCTCTTCACCTATTCCTTTCAATCTGTCATGATGGTACTTCCCTGTCTCTATTGTACAGGTATCATTTTAGCCACTGCTATCATAAACTATCTGTGTGTATGTCTCAGCCCATATCAACTGGTCCTGTGGTATAGCTCTAGCTGCTGCTCCCCAGTTTCTTTTTGGAGAATGACCACATGAGGAGTGACCATCATGGTACTTCCTTCTATCCACAAATGGCAAGGCTGTGGAATTCTCATCTGTCTTTTGTATTTCCCTCAACCTACAACCATTCCACCTTAAACCCTTTCACAGCAAAAGGAAAAAAATGCCATTTTCCTCAGTGTATAAGGGAGAAAAAAAACATTTCTCATTTCTACTGTGGCATTAAAGACAGTACTTCTCCCTAATTACAAAAATGCAGAAGGAGGTGGAAGAATGCAGTGAAAAAGATTTTGAGCAATTGGGCTGGAATGTACAGAAGGGTGAGAGGCATGTAAGGAACAGAATGAACCGGAACGATGTGGTATATTGGGGTTGACATGCTGTCAATGGACTGAACCAGGGCATGTGAAACATTTGGGGTAAGCCATGGAAAGGTCTGTGGGACTTGGATGTGGATCAGGAGCTGTGGTTTTGGTGCATTACACTAGAGAGTTAGAACTGAGTGTGAATGAATATGGCCTTTTTTGTCTGTTTTCCTGGCGCAACCTCACCGAAGCAGGGGGTAGCAATGCTGTTTCCTGTGGGGCTGGGTAGTGCTAGGAATGGATGAAGGCAAGCAAGTATGAATATGTACATGTGTATGTATGTACATGTCTGTGTATGTATACATGTATGTATGTTGGGGATGAGAGAGCTTGGGAAGTGAGTCAGTTGTTGTTCGCTGATGATACAGCGCTGGTGGCTGATTCATGTGAGAAGCTGCAGAAGCTGGTGACTGAGTTTGGTTAAGTGTGTGAAAGAAGAAAGTTAAGAGTAAATGTGAATAAGAGCAAGGTTATTAGGTACAGTAGGGTTGAGGGTCAAGTCAATTGGGAGGTGAGTTTGAATGGAGAAAAACTGGAGGAAGTGAAGTGTTTTAGATATCTGGGAGTGGATCTGGCAGCGGATGGAACCATGGAAGCGGAAGTGGATCATAGGGTGGGGGAGGGGGCGAAAATTCTGGGAGCCTTGAAGAATGTGTGGAAGTCGAGAACATTATCTCGGAAAGCAAAAATGGGTATGTTTGAAGGAATAGTGGTTCCAACAATGTTGTATGGTTGCGAGGCGTGGGCTATGGATAGAGTTGTGCGCAGGAGGATGGATGTGCTGGAAATGAGATGTTTGAGGACAATGTGTGGTGTGAGGTGGTTTGATCGAGTAAGTAACGTAAGGGTAAGAGAGATGTGTGGAAATAAAAAGAGCGTGGTTGAGAGAGCAGAAGTGGGTGTTTTGAAATGGTTTGGGCACATGGAGAAAATGAGTGAGGAAAGATTGACCAAGAGGATATATGTGTCGGAGGTGGAGGGAACGAGGAGAAGAGGGAGACCAAATTGGAGGTGGAAAGATGGAGTGAAAAAGATTTTGTGTGATCGGGGCCTGAACATGCAGGAGGGTGAAAGGAGGGCAAGGAATAGAGTGAATTGGAGCGATGTGGTATACCGGGGTTGACGTGCTGTCAGTGGATTGAATTGGGGCATGTGAAGCGTCTGGGGTAAACCATGGAAACCTGTGTAGGTATGTATATTTGCGTGTGTGGACGTATGTATATACATGTGTATGGGGGTGGGTTGGGCCATTTCTTTCGTCTGTTTCCTTGCGCCACCTCGCAAACGCGGGAGACAGCGACAAAGCAAAAAAAAAAAAAAAAAAAAAATGAATTTATGTTGATATGTTTATGTATGTATATGTGCATGAATGGGTGTTTATGTATATATGTATGTGCTTGTAAGTGGACGGGCTGTTCTTCATCTGTTTCCTGTTGCTAACTCGCTGAGCAGGAAACGGCAATCAAGTATAAAAGAAAAAATATATATATCAAGCCCTTGCTTAATGACATGGATACATTCCTGGAATATCTGTTGTTAAGTAATTCCTCATTACACGAGCAGCTGAAACCCAATGTACAAGAGGGATTATGTTTAAGGTAAAAACTTTTTCATATCTGACAATTAAGCAAGAAACATAAATGAAAAAGCTTAAGATCAACTTATCATTAGATAATAGTTAATGAAAAGTCATCAGAAAATGTGGAGGCAGAATCAGATGGAGTGGCATGAGGGTTACTAGGAGGAAGAGGGAGGGACACTGGGGTTTTCTATTTTACCCCATGAATTATCCACTGCATCTGTTTCAGTTGCAGGTGAAGGAGAGACTTTCCTAACCTTTAGGAAAAGCAATCCAATGTTAGTTGTGTTGCACACCTCTTTCTCAATGAGGCTCCCTGTAGCCATGTGAAACCTATGTAAGTCTTCTGGAGAACACCAAGGCTCATTCATGGTCTAGATCCATAACATTAGCAAGAGTCACAGCTTTGTCTATTTGGTTGAATATTTCTACTAACCTCCTGCTTACAGAAGTTGTATTTGTCAGGGTAAGTTTTAGCCCTATCCTCTTGGAGTTCTTCTGCCTCCAACCATATTATTTTTCATAAGTGTCACAATTGCATGGGGTTATGTGTCACTATCAGTGTTATCTGTGTTCGAACACTAATTTGTAACTTTGCAGCAGTTAAATGTCACTATATGAGCTGTTATTACACAGGGGCTCCCATTACAATAAGATCCTGGATACCTGAACTAACTGGGATCAACCCCTTCTGTTCCTGTGAAGTTTGTAGTTAATGAGTACACAGAATTTTGCAGTATAATATTCAGGAAAACAAAGGTTTGGAAAACGAAAAATTTTTTTTCTCCAGGCCAGTATCCCACCAGCATCAAAGTTACTTTGATATTCTCTTAGAAAGACTGGGTTAAGGCCTCCCAACTCTCATCGTTTCTCAGGATTAAGACCTGTCAACCCTCAGAGTTTCTGGTTAGGAAGCACTGGCTTTCCCCAACCTTCACTAACAACTCAACCATAACATGAGTATTTACTCCTTTTGGGCCCAACTTCCACCAATCATAATGTCACAGAGATATCTGTGAAATACTCAATCCTGGCCAGCCAGGACTCAATATTTGCAAATTTCAGGCATCAAGCCAAAAGCCATCATAGCTGGTGCAGAAAAAGTTTCTTTGAGACAAGGGAAAGGTAAGCAGCATAAAAAAACAAGAAAAATTGGTTGCAGGAAACTGCCTTTGGAGGAAAATGTTATTCAATCAAAACCAAAAGTTTTCTCCTTTTTGGTTTATCCTGCAAGCATAAGGGCATGAATTACCTTCATGAGTGAGGGTCTACAGGAAAAAAGACTTTCAGACAAGAAGAATAAACTTAAAAAAAACTAAATAAATAATTTCACTGGTGATTCAGAGCCACACTGGAATCTCCCTCTCTTAAAGGATGAATTACCACAGCCACACAGGAAAGATCTACACCCCTTAAGCAATGATACCATCTGAGGAAGGTTGCAGAAGAGTGACAAAAACCCCTTTTCTTGTTCAGAACTTGTATTTTGGGGTGAAAACTGAAAATCCTTTACTGCTTGACTGAAATTTTCATTACAGCCACTTTCATTCCCAAATACTGTAAGAATTTGAAGCTATCCACAATTTTAAGAATATAACTACTGTGCATTGGTCCATAATGCGCATCAACATACTGATAATTAAAGCTGTGGTTTTCAATCCGGGAAGGGCATACACTTATTGGGGGGAGGGGATTCGTAGGGATTAAAAGACTGGGTCCTGAAAATACGAATCTTTTGAGTTTATATATAAATGACAAATGGACACAAAACATATGGCCGGCAGAAAATGAAAATCCTCTATGCCTCCTGAAAACCTTAGAGATCTTCTCTAAATTGAAGCTGCTGACATACCCTGTTAAATAAGCTATCCATGAGTGACATCAGTAAACATTCAAGCAATCAGTAAACTGTAGACAATGTATGCTTCACCTGCCACCTACTCATATGGTAATATCAAGTGATTACCATATTTTCTTGGTGTTCTGAAAAATATACTTAAGCTACCCAGACTGGCCATGACACACTATCAAGTCAGAAGACACATGTAAATGTACAACTTAACAAAACAGATTTCACTTGAAATATATGGCCTCATTCGCTCACATCCATTCTCCAGCTCTCGTGTAATGCAGAAAAACCACAGCCCCCTATCCATAACAAGGCTTCATAGACCTTTCTGTGATTTCCCTGGTTTAGGTCACTGACAGCATGTTAACACAGCACACAACAACATTAAGACTAAAATACCTTGAAAAATGCACATCTTTGCCTTCCAGATAGTGATCTGTCTTTCCACACATTCCTCAATGGTTTCAGGACCTTTGCCCCTTCCCCAACCTATGACTACTATGTCCACTACCAGGTACCTAAAATGCTTAATTTTCTCCAAGTTCTCTCCATTCAAACTTACGTCCTAATAGAACTAAATACTTATGCATTTATTCATATTTATTCTCAGCTTCGTCCTTTCACATACTCCCAAACTCAGACACTAGCTTCTGCATTTTCTCACACGAATATGCAATCAGCACTATGTCATCTGCAAACAACAAATGACTCACCTTCCCCCAGCCCACCTACAAAAGACAGCATACTTGCCTTTCTTTTCAAGATCCATGCATTTACCTCCCTTACCATCCCATCCATAAAAAGATTAAACAACCATAGTGACATCACACACCCCAGGAACCACTCACTCTCCTCCCTACCTACTGAACACACTTCTTACTCTCTTGATAAAAATTCCTTGCTGCTTCTACTAGCTTTCTGTCTACACCAGATATTTGTAACACCTTCCACAAAGCACATCTATCAACCCTACCATATGCTTTTACCAAATCCATACATGCAACATACAAATCCTGTGTCTGTATGAATATCTCACACTCACTCCTCAGAGCAAACACCTCATCCATTCATCCTTTACCACTCCAGATATCACACTGTCCCTCCTCAATCTGATGCTTATTTACACTACCCTCTTCTCACCCACATCATTTACTCTTTCCCGAAAGCCTCAACAAATCTTCACCCTTTACTCCACCAGGTAATTATCCAGCATCCCACCAGCTGCCCCTCTCATAACATTTACATCCAATGATCTCTTTTGTATGTCTATCAATCAATATACAATCCAATACCCCCTGCTTACCATCTTTCTTACTCCATATATACTTATGTATGACCTCTTTTTAAACCATATATTCCCAATCTCCAGTCCTTTTCAGCACACAACTCATCAAGCTATTTACCATTTCCATTTACTTTCCTGAATAACCAATGCCCCCAACATACCTTCAACTACCACATTACCCACTTTTGCATTCAAATAATCCATCACTAATACTCAATCTCTCACTTCTAAACTGCTGACATACTCACCCAGCTCCTCCCAAAACACTTGCCACTCTTCATCAGTCTTCTCAAGGCCAGGTACATAAGCACTAATATTCACCCCTCTCATAATCCACTTTCATTTTATCCACAACAGGTAAATGCGGACATCATAGATAAGTGTAAGTTGTATGAGTGTAGAATGACGAACCCTTCCTGTTCAGTACAAATGCATAATTATATATAGGTAATTACAGAAACACACAAACATGGGTTTTTACGGTGTAGCAGTTTGCACTGCTGACCATGAATTATGTACTGGTCTACCCAGGTTCTGAGTTCTGGGTGTGGCAATCGGCTAACAGGTTACCCAGCTGTTCATCCTCCTCTCAGGGCTGGTCTATGCATGGGTACCTGGCTTAGGCTGGGAAGTGTGTGAGAGTATATACATAAGAATAAAAACATAAGAGCATATACAGGGTTAAGATAGGGGAAAAAAAATCACAAAGACAGGACTGTTTCTACAAGTGAGGGAGATAGTAGCACATGGAGGGGTCCATAAATGAAACTCTCTCAACTATAACAGTACTTGCTTCATAATACTTACCAAAAGTCCTGAAACATAGGCATCATCTTCATCTTGTGCTGCTAATTCTGACTGCCCATTGGTTCTGTTTGTATGCTGTGGTTGTGATACATGACAATGTACCACACAGTTATCAAACAAGCCATATTGTGCAAGAGTTGAAGTATCCTGACTCAACAGCTGACCATTGAATATAAGCCGAATGCATCGATTTGCATCCATTTCTATGGAGAAGTGTTGTCTGTAATAAAAATAAACACACCAACTGATAGTTCACATCCAAAAACCACAAATATAAATGCTAAATAATTTACACAAAAAAACATTTCAGGTTTATAAAACAATAAAAGTCTGCTGTTTCACAGCATGTATAGAAGTCCTAATCAAATGAAAGAACTTTATGTGCCTCAACAGAAAACACTTCTAAGTGCATAAAAGGTTGACAAAATCCACTGTAAGAACTCTATCTGCACAGACAGACAATTATGTCCAAAGAAAATGCATTCGTTCTATGATCAAGTCAACTCTCAACTTCCTAAGAAGGAAAAATTGTCAGTTATTCTGTCTTTTAGTTTATTAAACCTAATTACCCAGTTAACAACAAATTGAAAGCTCCTTCAAAATCTCTAACAGAAAATAACATCTTTATTTATGCTAATAATTGGCAATGATTACCCAATTTTCCCTGACCACAGGAAACAACTATTATGTCTGGCTATTACTTAACCATATATACGTATTGGGTGGATCAAGTACATACAGGTTCTGAGGTAACTCATATACATCCCTAACTTATTTTCAATGTCTTTATCCTTTTCACTGTTCTCATTCCCATGTGAAGATTCTTTCACAGACTGCTCTGGTCATCATAAGGGGACCTAATGTATCAACCTCATATAAAACCCACATGTTGATTCCACCAATTATCAATAAACACTACCATTATTTACCAGCCATAGCTGTAAAAAAAAAAAATAAGGCACCTCAGTCACCAACAGATCTTCACACATGGTGTATTTATACTTGGCATGATGAAACTCATATGTGCCCAAATGTAAAATACATGAGACACCTCAGTCACCCACAGATCTTTATATAAGGTGTATTTACACTTTCTTGGGCATGATGAAAGTCATATGTACCCAAATATGATACATGCAATACATAGAGGAACTGATGACTATCAGAGGCAGATGAAAGTTTGTACCTGTACAGGTGTATATTTTACTTTTCAAATGAAGCAAAACAGGAAGAGAAATATGTGTTTGCTGAAGGCAAAACTGTTATGAGTAGAATATTTCTAGGCATTTATTAAGAGGCATTTCTTTCCTGCCTCTTTCTCTGTAATATCTATATTTCCCTATACTCAACTAGAACATTCCTAATTTCTGTTATCAATGAACCTACACCTGGGTTTCTTATACTTGTTGTTATTCTTCCTTTTTCAAATTATTTAATGTATTTCATATGGACTTACCATTAGGTAGTAATAGTTGATGGGAATCCGATGGCCTGGGAAATATATTACCAGTACTACCCACCTGAGTATCAGGGGGGTTAGTAACAGCCACTTAGTGAGCCAGCACTTTAGTAGTTGTCAAGTTGCACTCCTCTGATCCAAGTACCTGTCTTTTCTTTCTATCTCACCCACACCTGACTACTGGCATAATGTCCACAAACATACAATCTCTCCTTGTATGTAACACTTAACTCACACAGCTCATTCTTAATTACTCAAGATTTTCCTGCAGTGAACACTATGTGTTAGCCCTGCCTTTTGGCAAAATGGTAGGAGGGACTGACAGAAGTATTAGGCAGGAACATTTAGGTGGGAGCATTAGGTAGGAACATTAAGTAGAAGTAGTTGGTAAGAACATTAGGCAGGCGCATTAGGTAGAAGTCAGTGGGAACAATAGGTAGGAGGCTCTACAAACACTGCTAGAGTTGCCCTCTGCCAGTGGACGGGTAAGGGTGAGGCACTAAAGACTAAGAAGTGGCCCTCGAGTTCACTAGTTTTGGAGACTCTTTAGCTGTGGCCACCCCCATGAGGGAGTTCCAAGTGGAACAGGCATCAGAGATATAGATAAGTAGATAGATAGATTACCATTACTTACAAAGTTATATCAGATTTCTGTCTGATGCACTAAACTTTCATACAAATCTATTTTAATTAGGTATCCTACTCATTCATTCACATCATTTAGTACAACTGATTTTACCCTGAATTTAGCTCAACTCTTATATCAATTTCTTTCCAAAATGCATACATCATACTAACTTATCTCAACTATCAATAATTAATATATCTTGTTCAGACAAATACAATACAATAAATCCTCTATCACTACAAAATCAATAACAATGTAAATAAGAATGGCGACATAAAATATCCCCTTTTGAACCTAAAGTCAACATCAAACAAGACATTCACTTACCTATCACTTACAGAAGTTCTACTTTAACTAGCAATTCATCCTCACCTTTAATGACTTTCTTTACAACCTTACCAGAAGTGAACATCTGATTACGCAGTTACTCAGTAACTGGTAAGGAGGTATCTTCTGGGAGAGAAGGGGTTAACCAGTAAAGACTAGCAATGACAAAAATCTTCAGTTATGAGCATTTTCTCATGTCCATTAGTGTAGTATGACCCACCTACATAAGTGTCTCTTTATCATAGTTTCATATCAATATAAATTCATTCATCATCAAAGGTTAAGTGAAATAATATTGTCTGACTGATCAATTATGTGTAAACATATATCCTTACCTTTTAAAGCTTCCAACTTGCTCAGTGAGTTGAGCAAATACATATCTCTGTGTTTCATCTAAGAATTTCAGACGAATCTTAATGCTTCCAGGTGGCCTTTCTTGTTCCTCATTCTCCTTTACAGATGATGCTGGATCTGACACTAAGGAAGAAGAAAAATTTTCTCTGGTTTTTGTAATGTGACTACATTCCTCATCTAAATGAGCACCATCAGAAGTTTCAATGGTTCTGTCTTCTGCAGAATTCTTTGTATCTCTTACTCCTAAAGGTTCAGATAAAACAGACTGTTCAGAATGAGTCTCTGCACAACTAGTGGTTTCACCCATAGATATAAACTGTTGTAATCGTCGTTTTCTGACTTCCATTTCAGGCAAGTCATCTCCAACCTTCTCTGAAGGTGATACATGGGACGGAATTGAAGATTCATTGGGCTGGTTTGTTGTGTGGCTTTCACCAGAGGTTAGGTCTTCACTAAGACACTGTAACACATCAGGCTGGCCTGAGTGTATATCTGGTGGTATGGTGTTACTGTCTTTTTCATTACTGCTCTGTAATGAGTTTCTACTAACTTCCTCTGGTTGTGGTAAGCTCATATCATATGCTTCTCTAGTCTGACACTCATTTGCCACTTCTCCAACAGACCTCTGTCTCACTTCCATTTCTGATTCTTCAGTGACATCTAAGTTTCCATTTTCTTTCACTTGAGAAACTGACCCTATAGAAGTCGCTTCTCCCTCTCGTACACTATTTCCTTGTGTCTCTCTAAGATTCTGGTCACTTTGACTACGTGTCTGATCCCCCTCCCCATTATTTTCACTCTGAAATACTACAACTGCAGTAGCTATCAAAGGCTGTTCTCTCACATTTGTGGACAACCATGCTATTGCTATAATAAGTGAGACAATGATAATCACAAGAATGGCATTCAATGTATCATGTATCCCTTCATAGCTTATCATTGTACTACACTGTACTGCCTTGTGCTGACTTCACTCTGGCCTAAAGTCCTGAAAAATTGAAAGAATGGTACAATTACAAAATAAAGTATAACTAAAACTATAATAAAGTACTATTTAGATATTTTCTAAATGAAAAACATTTTTTATTGTTTTCATGATTATACTTAGTCGCTGTCCGCCGCGTTAGAATGGTAGCGCAAGAAAACAGATAAAAGAATGGCCCAACCAACCCACATACACATGTACATACATAAACGCCCACACATGCACATATACATACCTATACTTTTCAACATATGCATACATATATATACAGAGACATATACATATATAGACATGTACATATTCACACTTGCTGCCTTCATCCATTCCCATCACCACCCCACCCCACATGAAATGTCACCCCTTCCCCTACGCGCGCACAAGGTAGTGCTAGGAAAAGATAACAAAGGCCACATTCGTTCACAATCAGTCGCTTGCTGTCATGTGTAACGCACCGAAACCACTGCTCCCTTTCCACTTCCAGGCCCCACAAAACTTTCCATGGTTTACCCCAGACACTTCACATGACCTGGTTCAATCCACTGACAGCATGTCGACCCTAGTATACCACATCATTCCAATTCACTCTATTCCTTGCACGCCTTTCACCCTCCTGGATGTTCAGGCCCCGCTCACTCAAAATCTTTTTCACTCCATCCTTCCACCTCCAATTTGGTCTCCCGCTTCTCCTTGTTCCCTCCACCTCTGACACATATATACTCTTTGACAATTTTTCCTCACTCAATCTCTCCATGTGATCAAACCATTTCAATAAACCCTTTTCTACTCTCTCAACCACACTCTTTTTATTACCAAACATCTCTTACCCATTCATTACTTACTCAATCAAACCACCTCACACCACATATTGTCCTCAAACATTTCATTTCCAACACATCCACCCTCCTCTGCACAACCCTATCTATAGCCCATGCCTCACAACCATATAACATTGCTGGAACCACTATTCCTTCATACATACCCATTTTTGCTCTCCCAGATAACGTTCTCACCTTTCACACATTCTTCGATGCTCCCAGAACCTTTGCCCCTTCCCCACCCTATGACTCACTTCTGCTTCCATGGTTCCATCCACTGCTGAATCCACTCCCAGATATCTAAAACACTTCCCTCCCTCCAGTTTTTATCCATTCAAACTTATCTCCCACTTAAGTTGTCCCATAACCCTACTGAACCTAACAAACTTGCTCTTATTCACATTTACTCTCAGCTTTCTTCTTTCACAGACTTTTCCAAACTCAGTCACCTACTTCTGCAGTCACCAACTTCTGCAGTATCTCACCCAATCAGCCACCAGTACTGTATCATCAGAAAACAACTGACTTCCCAAGCCCTCTCATCCACAACAGACTGCATACTTGCCCCTCTCCAAAACTCATGCATTCACCTTCTTAACAAACAGTCCATGAACAAATTAAACAACCATAGAGACATCACACACCCCAGCAGCAAACTGACATTCACTGGGAACCAATCATTTTCCTCTCTTCCTACTTGTACACGTGCCTTACATCCTTGATAAAAACTTTTAACCGCTTCCAGAAACTTACCTCCCACACCACATACTCTTAATACCTTCCACAGAGCATCTTTATCAATTCTATCATATGCCTTCTCCAGATCCATAAATGCTACGTACAAATCCATCTGTTTTTCAAAGTATTTTTCACATATATTCTTCAAAGCAAACACCTGATCCACATACACTTTAATGATCTAAGAATTCTGCAGCATAACAAACATAAAATACAATAGAAACAGAGGTTGAATAACAAATAGCAAAGAATGATTAAGAACAGTACAACAATTAATCTAATTCAATGCTAGTAGTATACCAGTATTTTATCATATAACTGGCCACATTTCATCTACAAACTGATTTTCATCAGTTCTGCTTTTATACATGTTATCTATTATTACTTTATCTAATCCTATGCTTCCCAACATACATAAAAATCTTACTCTCATTATTTAAAATATCATAAAACAGAATAAAATTCTAATCACACTCCACGACTCTATTCTCCAAACATTATCAATACAAAAAAATTAACCTTCTAGCATTGAAGACATTGCTAAACAGGTAATATACCACTCAGTGATTGAAATGGTGCTCATACACTTAATAATCACCTCATTTCCCAATTTTCTTTTACATGAAACACATTTTCCCTCATCTTCAATGCCCCACCCCCTTGTGAAGTATTCTCAAGAAAAAAATTAATAAAAATTTCCATGGGTACTTTCAATACATTTTACTTGAAGTATTCTACACTATTGTATGAGTTTTGTCAATGTTCCTAGGTAAACAGCTGGGCGGTCTTAAACACCACTTTTACCAGTCTTGATGACTGAACAAGCGATTAAGAAGAATGATTAAGGGTCATGTATATTCATATTTGTTTGCTGTCAAATCTGAACTCAATACTCAAGGAGCGTAGGCAAGACACATACGAAGGTATCAATAAGCCTTCTATACTTCTACATAATTTCAAAGATTGTAAAATGAATTAGTGTTACATAAAACGTAAAGACATGACACTATGACACAGTATACAAAACATAGATGCAAATAGTCTAAACCTACGTGATATCAACCAATGCAAAGTATAATGCACAATCGTACCAATTGCTTTCAAAGGGCTACCATGATAAAGCATTCTGGTAGATTCATTATTCCTACTGTTTACCTGCATTTCTCTATTCTTGCGTCAGAAACACTCCATTTTTCGTTCACTGGTAAAATAACCGAAGTTAACCCATGATCCAGTAGGAAAAGATTAGTCTAATGCAAAACGTATGGATGAATGATATTTTCCAAAATCTTTGTAATTTTTAAAATAGAAATAACTGTCTACTGACCAAAAATGATAGCAATGAGAGAAAAATTATATTGACCTCATTTGCGAATGATACGTTGACGAAAGAAAACGGATCAGGTCATCAGCTGAGTTTTGTTTACCTTGAGATCACTTGTAGAAAGGTAGTATTTGGTGAGTGTGATCCCAACGTACTCAACTACTACCCTACATCATTCAGTCATGGCTACGTCAATACCTAACAATGTAACCGGATCGTCAAGCACCGTGGTGGAACCAGAATCTCCGCATTTAGGCGCAGAAGAACAGGTCAGAGTATGTGTTGATTTGTAAGGTAGGACTTAAGAATCACACTATCCTTCTCGTATCGTTATATAATTACTTAGTTGAATTCTGGTGGGAGGCATTGGTCATCTGTGGCACCAGTTTTTCGACCGAATCCCCACTGTAACTGGGGTCTAATCCGGTGACTCTGGTCATGGAAGCTCTACTGTTGTAAAGAATGACTTTCTTCCGCTTGAACGTATTCAGTCTTTTCTCAAAAGACCTTATTCATCTGGCTTCGATTACTCTAGGAGCTAGACATATACATATATCAAGTTCTCTGTAAATGATTTGATTTTCCTAATGATTAACCTTGGTCTCTTTTTGAAGATCATTTTATGGCCGTTTGTTTTGCCTATCTGAAATGAAGAAATATCTGCTCATTGATAATCTTACTTTACATTAGGAACTTTAAGTCTCAGTAATCTATTAGTCATTGGTACAATAGCGTATGTGACCGTAAAACTTGCAGTCTCTCCTCATATGTAAGATTGCTCAGACATGGCACCTGTTTGGTTGCTCTCCTGCACACTTTCGATTATATTCATATGCTCTTTTTATATGGAGACTACAGTTGATCTTCCTATATTAAAAAACATTACAATCCAGGAATATTGATATAGAGTTGGTGGAATATATCTCTGATACTCTGATAGTTGAAAATTATGTTCATGTTAGCAGTTTATTGCTTTTCTCGTATATCTCAATTTTTCTGCAATCTCCATCCTGATAATGCTGTACCTAACTTACCAGTCTTTCTGCAAAATGGGTGATTTTCAAGTAAGGTGAAAAACTTTCTCTCATATGAATTGAAAGAGCGTCATATATGATAAATATAACAACCAAGAAACAGTAATCTAGGCCTGGTGGGAATGTATTACTAAGATATAGGAAGCAGCACTAGGAGATTACTAAACAGATTCATAAATGGGAGCATTAGTGAAGGGGGTGAAAGGAGAAATGGTACCCTAATGGGCAGTGATGAGATGAAAAGGAAATGGATTTTGTTGAAGGATTGTTAAATGCATTTGATGACAGGGTGGCAGATGTAGAGTATTTGGGTGATTGGTGAAAAATGTGGAGGTGGTGACAGCCTCGCTCTTGGCAGGTGTTTGGTGAAAAGAGAGGAAAAATGTAGCAAGGTAGTTGGAGTAGATTGGATTGCAGTATGGAGGTGACTTTTTGTGATTTGTTAGGCCTTTTTTTTTATTGATCTGGCTCATGATGAGGTGCCCGAGAATTGGCAGAATGCTCATTTAAGTGCCATTTTATAAAGGAAGAAGGGAAAAAATGAATGTTCAGGTATAAATTTAGTGAATGCACTGAATAGATTGTATGAGAATGTTGAATGTGAGGTTGGTGACATGCACAGAGTATCAGATTAGAGAGGAGCAGCATGGTTTCAGAAGTGGTAGAGAATGTTTAGATCAGGTGTTTGCCTCAAAATGTTTATATCAAAAATACTCAGAGAAATAGAAGGATTTGTATGTGGTGTTTATGGATCAATGGAAGTGTATGATAGGGTTGATTGAGTTGCCCCCTGGGAATTTATTACAAACATATGATTTGGTAGGAAAGCTGCTGGAAGCAATGAAGTACTTTTATCAAAAGAGTAAGGCATGTGTGGGAATATGAAGAGTGAGGGTGAAAATAGGTTTGTGGCAAGGATGTGTGTCACTTTGGCTGTTTAATTTACTTTTGGATGGGGTGGTGAGGAAGGTGAAAGCAAGGGGTCTTGGAGAGTGGTCACCTTTACAAAGAGGCATATGTAAACAAACGTAATTTATCATGCTTTATTCATTACTAAACACTAAATCTAGCTGCGATGGCTTGTTAGTCCTCTTACCCCAAGTTTGTTCTTTTATATGCAGGAACCAGAAACAATCTCTTTCAGTTTCTATAAACATACACAGGGTATCGTCAGGTAATTATTGATTTATATTGTACTGTACTGTACAGGGAGGCCCCATGTCTTGAACATTCTTTTTGTTTATTTTACAGCTTCTTAAATATCTGTATACTCCCTTCTCTGGTCATACCATACTTTATGCTGTTTTTGTGAAATGATACTCAGATTTTTGAAGTTTGTGAGCACTTTTCCTTAAACTTGCCTTGGCTATTTCTGTCTTGGATACAGGGAGAGCCTTTGGTACGTCTACTTGCACCCCATGGACTTTCTTATGATTTTATCTTTTACCACTATGCTTTAAACTTAGAATATCATTGTCGTTGAGGTCTACAGAGAGCTTTTCACATATGTCCCTCAATAGGAGCTTGCATTGAAGCTGATGAACCCAAGTGAAATGTGTTACCATGGCAGCTGCAGTTCCTCAAAATGCTTCTTCACCACCAAGAGGTGTGCAGTATATTATTATTAGAAACCAGCTTTTACTATTGCTACCAAATTTTTTGGACAATGTTTATTGCCTCACTTTATCAAAAACTTTTCTCTGTACCTCTTGTGATGGTCTTGGGTTGTTGTCGCAATCTTTGAATTGCAAGCTCTTGATGAATGGAAGCTGATGGATTGGTGAAGTCAACCTGGTGGCAGCCAATCATTTGCTGAGAGTGAACCCCATTGGTCAAACAAAGGGTTCAGTTTCCTTAGATTGCCATGAATGGGTGAGTGGAAGATATCTTCCTAACCAATTTAATGAAGATAGGAATAATGATGACCCAATATTACTTATGAAATATCTCATGCTTAAGGGACAACTTGAAAAGAAAAGGTTTTTCGACTTTCAAAGCTGACATTTTCTTTATTTTTGAAGAATTCTATAATTTCATCAGTTTTCAGTTTTGTGGCATTTTCTTTATACCTTTTTGTTTTGTCATCATCTTATATGTGCTTTTTTTGTCCTTCAGCAGGGTGGCTTGTTATACAGAACCTTTGTATTCATCATGTTCTCTTAATTTTTCCTTATAAAATCTGTTAAAGACCATGAAATTACTTTGCAGGTTTCCAGTGGTGTTGTGCGTCTTAAGTTGCACAAGCCAAGAACGAAGAAGGTTAGCTGGACAAATGATACAATAGACAATGAGAATATGGGGAAAAAGAAATCAAAGTGTAAGTAAGAGTGTCATTTGTAGTTCTTGAGACAGTAGCTTTTTACTTGCAAGTGTATTCTCATGTTTTTTATAAGTCCATTTTACTTTTCTCTTTTCCTCACCAACAGCAGTCAGCTATTGAGCAAGAAAAATAAGAGAGACCTACTTTCTTATGGAATAATAGATAGTATCCCAATAATAATTTGCAGGTGATATCACCCTCTACCCATAGAGACATGATCACCTCATGTGAACTGCTCACCACCATCTTCTGTAAAGGAAGAGGCCTGATATCATGAGCTTGAATCCTGATGTAAAAAAACCAAGACACTACTCCATTATCCATTCTGAACATTCTTTAGCACCTGGCCTGTGGTTTATGTCTGTTTTATGCATTTTTGCTCCGATTGCAACTGTCATCACACTTTCCTTTTTTTAGCAAACTGTCTTTTTATCAGTGCTTCTGTTTATGGTAATGGGGAAAAATATTTGTGTTTTGTCCTCCACTTAAGTTGCTGTATTATATATATCAAGGGCCAATTAGAATCTGGTATTTTTACAAGAATTTTTTAGTATTTTTTCACCACATCGTGTGTAGGGCATTCTTTCTTTCATACATGTATACTGTTTGTTGCATATAGCATCAGGAACAAACAAATGAACCTTAACAGAAAGATTCTCACTTGGCATCTGCCTCTATTCCTTCTTTTGGGAAGTAATTATACAAGAGATAATTTCCCCTTCCCACTCCTACTCTTCTTATTCACCTTTTATGACAAGCAGGAAGTACATGGGATTGTGCTCTTTCTCCCCTAACCTTAGGGATAATGTCTAGGATCTACTTACTTTCTTGTATGAGGCTCCCCTTCTTTAGAGTTCACACCTTGCTTAGCAAGTTGACCAGAGGCCAAGAAGTGTGGCAGTTGTGTGTATATCTGTGTTGGGTGAGTGCATGACAGTTGATGAGTAAGTTTTCAGTGGTTTCACCTTGGAAGTTGCATCTTGGACATGAGAGTTTTTGGGATTTGTTGTATTCTTTGTTTAATTTGTTTATGGATGGAATGGTTAGGGAGGTAAATGTAAGAGTTTTGGAGAGGGGCAGATATGCAGTTTGTTGGGGATGTAAGAGTTTTGGAGAGGGGCAGATATGCAGTTTGTTGGGGATGAGAGGGCCTGGGAAGTGAGTCAGTTGTTGTTCGCTGATGATACATCTCTGATGGCTGACTCAAGTGAGAAACTGCAGAAGTTGGTGACTGAGTTTGGAAAAGTGTGTGAAAGAAGAAAGTTGAGAGTAAATGTGAGAAGAGCAGGGTTCAGTAGGGGTGAGGGACACGGTAATTAGGATGTAAGTCTGAATGGAGCAAATTTGGAGGAAGTGAAGTGTTTTAGATATCTGAGAGTAGACTTTGCAGTGAATGGAACCATGGAAGCGGAAGTGTCACAGGGTGGGGGTGGGGGCAAAGGTTTTGGGAGCGATGAAGAATGTACGGAAGGAGAGAATGTCATCTCGAAGAGCAAAAATGGTTGCAAGGCATGGGCTATGGATAGGGTTGCATGGAGGAGGGTGGATGTATTGGAAATTAAATGTCTGAGGACAATATGTGGTGTGAGATTGTTTGATTGAGTAGGTAATGAAAGGGAAATAAAAAGAGTATGGTTGAGAGAGCAGAAGAGGGTGTGTTGAAATGGTTTGGACTAATGGAAAGAATGAGTGAGAAAAGATTGACAAAGAGGATATTTGTGCCAGAGGTAGAAGGAACAAGGAGAAAGGGAGACCAAAATGGAGGTGGAGGGATGGAGTGAAAAAGATTTAGAGTAATTGGGGCCTAAACATACAGGAGGGTGGGAGGCTTGTAAGGAATAGAGTGAATTGGAGCGATGTTGTATACTGAGGTTGATCTGCTGTCAATGGACTGAACCAGGGCATGTGAAACATCTGGGGTAAACCATGGAAAGGTGTGTGGGACCTGGATGTGGATAGGGAGCTGTGGGTTTGGTGCATTACACATGACAGCTAGAGACTGAGTGTGAATGAATATGGCCTTTTTTTGTCTGTTTTCCTGGTGCTACCAAGCTGAAGCAGAGGGTAGCGATGCTGTTTTCTGTGGGTGGGGTGGCGCCAGGAATGGATGACGGCAAGCAATGATGAATATGTACATGTCTGTATATGTGTATGTATATGTATGTTTTTTTTTTATACAAATTTGCCATTTCCCACTTTAGTAAGGGAGCATCAAGAACAGAAAACTGAGCTTTTGAAGGAAGATCTCACTTAGCCTCCTTCTCTGTTCCTTCTTTTAGAAAAGTAAAAACTGGAGGGGGAGGATTTCCAGCCCCTTTTAGTCGCCTTCCACAGCATGCAGGGAATGTGTGGGAAGTATTTTTTCTCTTCATATGTATATATATTGCTATGTACATATATATGTATGTACATGTGCATGTATGGGCATTTATGTTTTTTTTATTATACTTAGCCGCCGTCTCCCACGTTTGTGAGGTAGCGCAAGGAAACAGACGAAAAAATGGCCCAACCCACCCACATACACATATATATACATATACATCCACACATGCAAATATACATACTTATACATCTCATACACATATATACACACACAGACATATACATATATACACATGTACATAATTCATACTGTCTGCCTTTATTCATTCCCGCCACACATGAAATGACAAACCCCTTCCCCCACAACTGCGCGAGGTAGAGCTAGGAAAAGACAACAAAAGCCACATTTATTCACAATCAATCTCTAGCTGTCATGTATAATGCACCGAAACCACAGCTTCCTTTCCACATCCAGGTCCCACAGAACTTTCCATGGTGTACCCCAGACGCTTCACATGCCCTGGTTCAATCCATTGACAGCATGTTGACCCCAGTACACCACATCGTTCCAATTCACTCCATTTCTTGCATGCCTTTCACCCTCCTGCATGTTCAGGCCCTAAACGCTCAAAATCTTTTTCACTCCAGCCTTCCACCTCCAATTTGGTCTCCCACTTCTCCTCATTCCCTCCACCTCTGACACATATATCCTCTGTCAATCTTTCCTCACTCATTCTCTCCATGTGACCAAACCATTTCAAAACACTCTCTTCTGCTGTCTCAACCACACTCTTTTTATTACCACACATCTCTCTTACCCTTTCATTTCTTACTCGATCAAACCACGTCATACCACATATTGTCCTCAAACGTCTCATTTCCAGCACATCCACCCTCCTCTGCACAACTCTATCTATAGCTCATGCCTTGCAACCATATAACTTTGTCGAAACCATATTCCTTCAGACATATCCATTTTTGCTTTCAAAGATAACATTCTTTCCTTTCACAAATTTTTCAACTCTCCCAGAACTTCCTCCCTCTCCCCCACCCTATGACTCACTTCCACTTCCATAGCTCCATCTGCTGCCAAATCCACTCCCAGATATCTAAAACACTTCACTTCAGTTTTTCTCCATTCAAACTTACCTCCCAATTGACTTGTCCCTCAACCCTAGTGTACCTAATAACCTTGCTCTTATTCACATTTCAGTTTAATCATTTAACCCTCAAACTCCTTTTTTGGGGGTTCCTGCGGCATCAAAACTGCACTGCAATGAGTAGCAGGGAAATGATAGACCCCAGAGAGTTATTCAGATTTCAGATTTCTAAAGCTTATTTTTGAGAGAAAAGGAAACCCATCCACAATATGGTAAGTTGCCTTCATAACATTAAGACCAGTGCAGCTGGCTGGGAAAGTACCTGTTAATAACCTCATGAAAGCTTTACCTCACTTGATAATATATGAGAATACTGCATGATGAAAGGAACTAGTTGATATACCCATGAATATAGTTACCCTATAAGAGTTAACAATGAATCCAGAATATAGAAAGAAAAACATGATGTGAAAGGAATACTGAAATTACCTAAATTAAAAGGGACCTCCTTAAAAGTCCAAAAGGAAAACATTAGCCTAATCTAGTGTTAGAAAGTCCTTCTGTAACTCCAGTAGTAGAGTTGGTTCCAGTGGAATACTGTGGCACCCTTAGTAGTTGCAGTTACCAACCCATAGCTACGTGGTTTATCTTTCCTGCACAGTGCTATTTAAATTTTCAGTATGCACCTCATCTCTGAGTTCAGTGATCAGTGAAAGTAGCATGACCCATACATTATAATGGCATGCTAATTCATGAAGTTTTCTACTTTCATGTTATTTAAGTGGCCATTTGTTACACCACTTTGGAAAAACTGCTTCATTGCTCCCTTGACAAGGGGTTTATTGTTTTAGATCAGTCACATACCAAATAGTTTACTAGTTGAAACTATTCCCATACCTAAGAATTTCTGTCTTTGAATTCTTTCCTTTTGCTTTGGAACATTCTGTTATTTACTGGTATCTCATTTTAGACCATCTCCATAGCTAGCAGTTTCTCTCATAAAGCTGTTACCTTCCTGTGGTTTTACATTTTAGGCCATTCCCTTGTAGAATGGCAATTGCTTCGTGCTTTGCAGTCTGTTGCTTTAGACCTTTTCTGGCCCAAAATGTTTTCATGAAGAGTGTTTTCCTTCCTTATTGGCTTTATGCTTCGAACCATTCTCTTTGCTGAATGGTGTCTCCCTTCAAACCAAATTTCTTTACCTAGTAATTTCTTGCACAGGTTTATTATCTTACATAGCAGGGTCTGTTTTTCATAGCGCTTTTGTCCTTGGACCAATCCATCCATCCATTGGTTTATTTGCTATGGACTGTTGGGATGGGTTTATTATAATGGGTTTACTTTTTACTAGCAGTTTCTCACCTGAGATTTATTGGAGTTACCCTCTTAACTTTTGTTATTTTGTGTTGTTCCTGTCCTTGTTCACATTCCCTACTCTTCCAAACTTTGTATTTTTATGGAGAATGGAGAGTACAGGAAGGATTCAGAGTTTTACCACTGTTTACCTTATCTTTGCCTCCAGGTTTCTATCTCCGGATCAAGTGATGGAGTCATCGGAAAGGCAGAAATGTGCCGTGGAAAACTGCCATAGAATTTTACAAAAGGATGATCTGCATGCCCGTTGTGCTACCTGTGGTCCTTGCATCACACGGGGTCTTTTATATGATCCAACCAAGTGTGGGACCTGCCACTCCAGGATAGAGGAGTTTGTTACTCTACCCAGTTTCACTTAATGCATAGGAAAGCCAGAGCATGCCTTCCTCATTGATAAAGCCAACAAGGTATGTAGGATTCACTACCATGCTCAGCTCGGCACTGAGTTCAGATTGATTGATGTGGCTTTGATGAAACAGTATATGATTCCTGGATTCTGGTGCTAAATTCCAAAATGGATACTGCCTTAGTTCTCTTCTGAATACATCTGATTCCATTCCTTCCTCATTATTCATGGCCTTTTGAGCAGCTCTTCTCCCATGACCTAAATGCTCCTCCACCAGAATCAGGTGAGGTAAAACCTCAGGTAGCACATCTAACCTCTGCCACAGCAAACTTTATTCAGCATCTGCATCACCCTGTAAGGGAACTAATGCTTCCCCTTCGCTGTCACGGGGTTTAAAAGCTAAACCCTCTGCTGGCCTGCTAAGTCCTTCTACAACAGTCTCCTAGGTGATTCTTTCAACACAGTTTTTTCCAAACCTCACCTTGGAACTGGTCATTTCACCCCGACCATTATTAGCCATGCCCTGAAATGGGATTCTGTTGGATTAAAAGCATTTTCAGTCTTATGTAGGAGTTTCTTGGAGGTACAGTGGCAGCACACTCATTCTGGTTGATGATATAAAGATTTTGTTTACCTTTGAGGGGGTCTGGTGTAGATTTTCAGATGAGGAAGACCTTAGTTCCCTCAAAGTGGTCAGTATTCAACTCTGATAAAGTACTCAGTGAAATGAGTTACATTGTCAAGCATTTTGAGCATGAAGCAACAGAGACTGTGAAGACTAAGGACCAGTCTGCTTTAAGCAAGTCCTTTGTATTTTGAGTTATGCAGACCCATGTTATACAAGGGGGATAAAGTGTGGCCTACATATAAGTTCTAACCCTCTTACTGAGTGTTTGGCTTCTTTTAAGGACCAACATGATCAACTTATGAAGAGTGCCTTCCTTTTCACATGGAGGTGGCAATGAACCTTCCTTTTCACATGGAGGTGGCACTGAACCTTCCTTTTCACATGGAGGTGGCAAAGAAGTTTTAATTTCATCCTTCCTTATGTGTGCTTTTGCAATTGTAGGGCCCTTCTTTGGAGTTACTTGGATTGGGCCTGCAACTGAGATGGAAATGCAGTATCAGTGACATTCTGTCCTTGAGAAACCACCCTCTTGGTCGATTCTTCTCCTTTATCTGCCTCACTTTTTTTTTTGAGGCAAGAGGCAAAGTTTAATGCAAAAGCAGTTCAACTAAAGTAGTCATCTGATACTTCCACATTTCAAAAGTGTCCAGATTAGCAGAACCAGTCTGTCCCATCCTCTATGGGCCAGAAAGAGATTTTTCATCATCACTTCTTTATGGTAAAGCACAATAACATTGTGGGAAAGCACAGTAACATAGTTAAGGATGTTTCTTCGTGTAAAAAGTCCTGTGGATAAGTTATCACTTTCCAAACATACTCTTTCTTGATAATTCTCAGGCTGAGGAAACTTTTTGTCAGTTGGGTCTCTCTCTCGAGAGAGAGTCTCATTAAAGTATAGAATGTTCTGTCAAAAATAACAAGGAATGTAACTGATATTAGTATTTATGATAATGATTTCAGACATTTGACAGGGAGGAAAAAAGGTTAGATGTTTTGCAGATAACATAAGAGTGAGGAACAAAACAAAATCAAAAAATGAAAAAGAAAAATTGCAAAAAGACGAGTATTATTTACAAATGATGTGAAAATGTGTCGGAATATAATGAAGAGAAATTTGACGAAATTAGTTTTGGAACATTTAACAATAGATTAGTGACTCCCAACAAAGGCACAATAAAGACATAAAAAGTGAAGAAAATTTCAGATTTATAATTATTATTAACCCTCTCATCCTTTATTCTGCCTGAAAAGGCTGTTCCCCATTCACTAGAAACAAAGAATTTAAAAAAACTATTCCCTCACAGAATATGTTTATTTATGTTACTGAAGAAAATACATGGAAAATATTTCTCCATGTTGGTGTGGTAGGGTGTTGAATTGAATAGCAGACCCCATTGAGGGTAAGGATCCTCATTATTTATGAAATTATATAATTTTTTTTTCTGGTTGCGATTTCTTTCTGCATACACCAAAACACATTTTACGCTTTATGACATTTTACAAAGCATGCTTTCACACATCCCATATGTATCATTAACACATTTTCTATATATTTTAAGTATTTCATATATTTTTAGTGTATTATTTAAATACCTGCTTATCATTTACAAACTAAACATTATTTACATGAATAAATGAAAAAGATAAGCTTATTTTCATCAAAAATGTAAAAAAATACCAAAGAAGTTGTTTCTTTTGCTGTAGTATTGCTTAAAATAGTGCCTGTATGCTATGCTTTTGGAAATGATAATGAAGGAGCTACATTTTTTTTTTTGACAACTTAGGGGTGCTCTGTAATGCATAATATTTTTTCCATCTTATCTCTGGGGATAGGGGAGAAAGAATACTTCTCACATATTCCCTGCGTATTATAGAAGGCGATTAAAAGCAGTGGGAGGATGGGAGAAAGAGGGGGTACCTGATAACTGCCTTCAAGTTTCTACAATAGCAGGATGATAATAATAGGGAACATTATTTGAAATGTAGCACCAGAGTAGCTGTGCGCTATAACCAAAAGATGGGTAAAAAGCTAGTTAGAAAGGATGTTAGAAATAGTGGTGTAGTGTTAGGGTGGTGAATGGCCAGAATGGGGCAGTGAATGCTGGCAGTTAACAAAGGTCTGAGATGTTACTTGATAGTGTAGAAATTTTTGGAGACAGCCCCATGAGTGTTTAGCTCTCCCTGTAGGTAATTACATCAAGGCCTCATTGACCATTTCATGGTTTCCTCCAGCCACTTCATATTCCTTGCTTCAGTCCACTAACAGCACATCATCCCATTGCACTTGATCCTTCTGCATATTCAGGCCCCAAGCACTCAAAACCTTATTTACTTCCTTACCTCCATCTCTAATTTGGTCTTCCCCAATTTGTCCCTTCCATGTCAAGCACAAACATCCTCTCTGTCAACACAAACATATCAAAAGTAATATTCTTCATTAAGTTCTCATCTTGAGCCCATACCTAACATCCATACAACACCATCAGGACCTCAAACATGCCCATCTTTGCCCTTCCATACAGTGACCATACTGTCCACACATTCCTCAATGGTCCCAGAAGACTCTTCACCCCTTCATCCACCTTATGACTCATTTCAGCTCCCATGGTAATATATGCTACCATTTCCACCTGCAGGTATCTAAAACACTCCAGTTCCTCCAGGTTGTCTTTAATTGACCTCACACTCCAAATAACCTGTAAGTCTTTCTTCATTTCTAAACCTAATAACCATGCTCTTATCCATGATTATTCTCTACTGTCTTTCACACACTCTCCCAGATTCAAACATTAGATTCAGCAGTTTCTCTTTTGAATCTGCTATCAGCAAACAATAACTGACTCACCTCCCAGGCATCCCATCATGAACTAACTGCATACCTGCTCCTCTCTCTAAGACCCTTGCATTCATCTCCCTCACCACCCCATCCACAAACAAATTAAAGTCATGGTGGCATCACACGCCTTCATCTAGAACGGATCACCTTCTTCTCTTCCTGCTCACACAAAATGCCTTACTCTCTTGATAAAAGCTATTCACTGCTTCTAGTAGCTTTCCTCCCACATTATATCTTTGGAATACCTTTCACAGAGCATCTTTGTCTACAATGAAAATTGTTTTTATTTCATCTATATACTGTAATATAAAAATCCCTTTCATCATTCAACATCTGCCATGCTATTTCTAATTTGCTGAGGCATAGGTACCAATCGCACATGCTTCAGACCACCAGGGACATAGTTTTTCCCATCATGTGATATGGATAACTGTCATTAGTATTTTCCTTTGGAGCCAATCATAGTTGCTTGTGATGTAAGGTATCTCTCCATACATATAAAGAGTGCCCTTCAATTCAAATTAGGGCAGGAAAAGGCAGTCATTATGAGTTAGTCTTTAGCAATGACACCATCAACCATACAAGTATGTCTGCATTTATATAAGGGTTAATAGTTTTGTATCTTCCTTACTCATATGATTTCATATCCAGGATATCATACTTGATGCATTCAATTTACTGCCATGTACAGACTGTCATGCATCTTTCCCTTCTTTCTAAGATGTACATTTCAAATTCTTTCAACCTCCCATGACAGTTTGTTACTTCACAGCCTCAATATTATTTATTTGTATCCTCTAATTTTGTTACATTAAGAGAAAGTACCATTTCCTAGAGAAATATTTGACAGCTTTGGTTTCTCAGTTAAAACTGATTCTTGATATATATTCAATTTGTGTTAAGGTTTGTATGAGGGGTTTATTTAATTCAAGTTTTCATTAATCCTTTTTCTACTGAGTTATCAGATTTTTTTCAGACCCAAATTAATGCTCTTGATTATAGGGGTTGCAAGCTTGGAATTACTCAGAGAATTAGCTGGTAGAGGCTGCAGGCTTGGAATCAAAGAAAACTGTTATGGTTGCTGCATTTAACTTCTGTCCAATGAGTATGCTAATTGTGTATTATCTTGTCATATTGTGGAGCATTTAGAGCAGTATATTTATCTCATATACAGGGATGCAGATTTAGAAGGGGAACAGGTTATTCCCTGTTTAATGTTAGATGTATCCCTCTGTTCTGTTTATCCACTTAGTGTGTGAAAATTTTGTCTTTGATATGTACTACATGTTTATTCTTTGAGTATTTGTTTTGTAAGTTATTTTATGCCCTTTAAACAGGAAGCAGACATCATGCCAAGCAGTTCAGTTTTACATTTAAGTTGTTCAGGATAATCATTTAACATCTTTTCACATTTTTATAGGCTGTACAAGTAAGAAATTTTTGTCCTAATATAGCCTTAAAGTCGCTAAACCCTTTCACTACAGCTATGAGGATTGGCGGAATGCTTGCATAGTGCCATTGTACAAAGGCAAAGGGGATAAGAGTGAGTGCTCAAATTACAGAGGTATAAGTTTGTTGAGTATTCCTGGTAAATTATATGGGAGGGTACTAATTGAGAGGGTGAAGGCATGTACAGAGCATCAGATTGGGGAAGAGCAGTGTGGTTTCAGAAGTGGTAGAGGATGTGTGGATCAGGTGTTTGCTTTGAAGAATGTATGTGAGAAATACTTAGAAAAACAAAGGGATTTGTATGTAGCATTTATGGATCTGGAGAAGGCATATGATAGAGTTGATAGAGATGCTCTGTGGAAGGTATTAAGAATATATGGTGTGGGAGGCAAGTTGTTAGAAGCAGTAAAAAGTTTTTATCAAGGATGTAAGGCATGTGTACGTGTAGGAAGAGAGGAAAGTGATTGATTCTCAGTGAATGTAGGTTTGCGGCAGGGGTGTGTGATGTCTCCATGGTTGTTTAATTTATTTATGGATGGGGTTGTTAGGGAGGTGAATGCAAGTGTGAGTTTTGGAAAGAGGGGCAAGTATGCAGTCTGTTATGGATGAGAGAGCTTGGGAAGTGAGTCAGTTGTTGTTTGCTGATGATACAGCATTGGTGGCTGATTCATGTGAGAAACTGCAGAAGCTGGTGACTGAGTTTGGTAAAGTGTGTGAAAGAAGAAAGTTGAGAGTAAATGTGAATAAGAGTAAGGTTATTAGGTACCATAGGGTTGAGGGTCAAGTCAATTGGGAGGTAAGTTTGAATGGAGAAAAACTGGAGGAAGTGAAGTGTTCAGATATCTAGGAGTGGATTTGGCAGCGAATGGAACCATGGAAGTGCAGGAGGATGAAAGGCATGCAAGGAATAGAGTGAATTGGAAGGGTGTGGTATACCAGGGTCGACCTGCTATCAGTGGATTGAACCAGGGCATGTGAACCGTCTGGGATTAACCATGGAAAGTTTTGTGGGGCCTGTATGTAGAAAGAAACCTGTGGTTTCGGTGCATTACACAGGGCAGCTAGAGACTGAGTGGAAACGAACATGGCCTTTGTCTTTTCCTAGCGCTCCTCGCGTGCGTGGTTGTTGTTGTGGGGGGGGGGGGGGGATGCACTTTTTCATGTGTGGCGGGGTGACGACGGAATGGATGAAGGCAGCAAGTATGAATATGTACATGTTTATATATGTATATATCTGTGTATGTATATGTATGTATACATTGAAATGTATAGATATGTATATATGCGTGTGTGGGTGTTATGTACATACGTGTATTTCGGTGGGTTGGGCCATTTTTCGTTTGTTTCCTTGCGCTACCTTGTTAACGCAGGAGACAGCGACTAAGTATAATATATATATATATATATATATATATATATATATATATATATATATATATATATATATATATATATATATATGAATATTTATTTATTTTGCTTTGTCGCTGTCTCCCGCGTTTGCGAGGTAGCGCAAGGAAACATGAATAAAGACCCATCCACTCTTATACACATATATATACTTACACGCTCATACACCAACATATACAAACACATACATACACAGCCATATTCATTTATACACGTACAGTTTGCCGAAGAAATTCGCTGGAGATCCGACAGGTGTGGGGTATGGGTACTGGTCTGGTAACGATGGAAAAACCTCACTGCCAAACGTGTGAGAAACCATAACATTGCCCATTTTACAAGGAACTCCTACAATACATTATCTTCGCACGCACTCCTGTGATGTATGACAAAAAATAAGTTCGGAATTTTTTCTACTATCAGTGTGTTACGTATGTTTCAGCTGACAAGCTAAATGCCGTAGACTACTAATAGTATCGGCTTCCTTGATTATGTATTAATCCCGAAAAGGCCCAGTCTATAGGGGCACTTTGATGTGTCTGACTAGGGAAATGACTGAATTCGGTAGTATTTTCTGTGGGTTTAGAGGTGTTGGAGGCAGGCCAAACGGTTCCAATGACTACACGGTGATTGAGAGCAATAAATCCAAGAGGTTAATTTAACAGGACACTCTACTAGTCCATCTTCCAACAAACCTACGAGGACATTATATCTTGGCCCCTGTAGGCCAGGGGCTATCTTGATAGCTGATGTTAAACAAGGTGATAATTAACTGACATTTGTATTTCAGCAAATGTGCGTCTGTATGACCTGCTGGATTCCATAGAATTGATCCTTATGTTTCAAGTATGTACACTATAGTACGAAGACATATTCTTAGGTACTTTATCAGTGTTACTAGCCATATCTGCAGGACTCTCCCTTTAAATGTGTCTTTAGGTTTGATTTGTTTGTATCAACAATATCCATCACCAATATTGTTTCCACAACATACATTTTGCCCTTGATAAATTAATTGTAACCACCTCTAAACAACCTAATGGCTATCTGCATACCTTCTCCACTCTTCCCACACATACCAACCCCAGACATTCAGTGTACTTTTGATTATCAGATACTGCAATTATATCAAATTTATATTCCATGTAGACCCATTGTTAAAGCTAAAACATGGGCTTTATAAGGGCGTCGCTTGCTGAACACGTTTTATACTGGCTACTATTACGTTTTCCAGAGTTTAATGCCATTTGCCTGAATTATTGGTCTTTGTAGTAATGTGGCAGTTTATAATGCATTCATCTCAAACATTTGAATCGTATGCCTTATTTATGTTTTCTGACTTGATCAAAGATCTGCCTCGTGTCGAAAGGATAAATTTAAAACTCAATAACACATCAAAAATGATTAGATTTTCCTTGTAGCATATTTGAATTATATATTCTTGTGAGTATCTTTGGTGGTGATGAAGATATAGGTAATGGTTCACTGAGGGTAGAGGGAAGGAAAGGAAAACCCCTAATAACTTTTACCATCCCCCTTCAGCATCAGTGACCTCATGGCACCAGGTAGTGCATGGGTCGTCCTTCGTAGACCGTCTTGGGAGCGTATCTTGTCCCATGTGCGCGCCAGCAATGTTCTCTCCCATTTGTGCTGGAAGCAAAGGTTTTTCTCATTACAGAATGTAACCCGTCCCCCTGAACTGCATATCCTCATGCACGTAACGCCGTGCGGCGAAAGGTTTCCTCTCCATGCGATGTCGCACGGTTTTTCTTTCATGGCTAACGTTATTGCCATGGTGGACGACACCTTTGTGAAGTCGGTTTCGCACTGTACTATAGCCTGAAACTTGGGAGTTGTGGGTCGTCCCGGAGAGCTACAGCATTGGTCTTGAAATCCTCTTGTTTCAGCTGCAAGGATATGTTGATCCTCACCTGTGGCTTTCTTGGGTGCACTTGACCTATGATCTCGCACACTCCCCCCTCGAGCCATCTCCTCAACCACTTATAAACTGTACTTTGCGAAACTCCAAGTTCCAATGCTGTCATGGGCAAACCGTCTATCTTTCTTTATGCCGTTAATTCTACCTTTGCGGGCTTAGCTTATCGTGAAGGCGGTTCATTTCCATTGATGATAAGCTTGCTACTGCTGTCGGTTAGTTAGTTGCTTGTTTGGGCTTTAGACATATCACGTTAAAAAGCCGTCAACGTAAGCTACATTTACCAACCGAAAAATCTTTTAACACCTTCGGGTATTAGAAATAATTGTAAGACCACATACACTCTCACTATGTATGTGGCTCATGTGCTGCTGTTGAATGTAAGGACTAGTGCCGAACCATGGAGGTAAACCCGTTCATACCTTGGTTTCCCAGTTCGTATTAACAACATTTCATCCATTATTTGAAGCCGAATGATGATATGGGAGGGAAAGTTGATGTGAGTGGGTCAGGGCGTAAAAGCAAGTTTGTGTGTCACGATGAGTTGTGTAGGGAATTGAATGTTCGCTGCTAAAGCCTAGAGTAAATCGAGGTAAATGAGTACCGTAGATAAGGTTATCATTGATATCGACTAGTATGGTTATTATAATAATTTATGAAGCATCTTACAATTTCACAATCGAAATATTTTGGCTCTTCCCATTGTTAATCTTTCCCTCAACACTTCAACCCTTATATATTTCAGAACATACTCCCCACCCTCATATTGATACCCTCCCCTCCCCCTTCCCCTACATAGGTCTCCCCTGCTTGTTCATGCAAGCAGTCTGGAATTATTTGTTATATTTACCCTTTATAATCGATTAAGCGTTCAATAATGTCTTATATTTAAATCATGACACTGAACCGGTCAGTGTTAAATATACTCTATGTTCTTTCATATGTATTAAAACCTACTTTTCGCCACCCAACACTGTACGACAACTGCGACGGACTAGCCTATGAATGATTTTACTAAACACACACAACGGACGTTTTATATTTAAATTCTGATCCATGTTTTCTTTCATCCTCCTCATATCTTACTACTATATGTAAGACACACGATTTCTATCATATCAGTAAGCCTTCCGATTATAAACCTTACACACACGGCATACACTATGCAGTGTTACCAAATCTCCACCATACCCGTCAACCCTCTCGGACACAGTGAACTTATTGTCATCTTGTACTTATCATCCACTCTCGCTTCCCTTCGTGCACACCGCCTAACAGGAAACAGCATCACCTTCACCTGCGTAAGCAAGGTATCGCAAAGAAATCAGACCAAAAAGGCCAAATTCATTCACACTCAGTCTCTAGCTGGCATATGTAATGCACCGAAACCACAACTTCCTGCAGACGTTTCACATTCCCTGGATCATTCCATTGCCACCACGTTGACCCCGGTATACCACACAGTTCCAATTCACTCTATTTCTTGCACGCCTCTAACCCTCCTACATGTTCAGGCCACGATCGCTCGAAATCTTTTTCACTCCATCCTTTCACCTCCAATTTGGTCTCCCGTTTCTCATATATATATATATATATATATATATATATATATATATATATATATATATATATATATATATATATATATGTATATATATTATCCCTGGGGATAGGGGAGAAAGAATACTTCCCACGTATTCACGTATTCCCTGCATGTCGTAGAAGGCGACTAAAAGGGAAGGGAGCGGGAGGGCTGGAAATCCTCCCCTCTCATTTTTTTTTTTAATTTTCCAAAAGAGGAACAGAGAAGGGGGCCAGGTGAGGATATTCCCTGGGAGGCCCAGTCCATTATTTTCATTTTCTACTGTACATTTGATGGAAGGTACTAAATTGTTAAGTGAGGGGAGAAATGTTTGTAAATTTTCATTTGTTGGCCAAACACAAAGAACATCATCTACTTACCTACACCAAATTGCATTAGAAGGTAAGATATACTTTAGTGATTTTTTTTCAAAAAATTCCATATAATGATTACTTAGTATAGGTGAGAGGCTTACCTATTGCCATACCAAATTTTTTAGCAAGAAATTTCAATTTGATGGAGAATATTATGCTCAAAATAAGAAATATATATATTCTTTTTTCATACATATTCGTCATTTCCTGCGTTAGCGAGGTAGTGTCAAGAACGGAGAACTGAGCCTAAGAAGGAATATCCTTACCTGGCCCCCTTCTCCGTTCCTTCTTTTGGAAAATTAAAAACGAGAGGGGAGGATTTCCAGCCTCCCGCTCTCTCTCCTTTTAGTTGCCTTCTACGACACACAGGGAACCCGTGGGAAGTATTATCTTTCTCCCCATCCCCTATCCAATTCATTCTTTTCCTTACATGCCTTTCACCTTCCTGTATGTTCAGGCCTCTATCGCTCAAAATCTTTTTCACTCCATCCTTCCCCCTCCAATTTGGTCTCCCACTTCTCCTCGTTCCCTCTACCTTGGACACATATATTCTCTTTGTCAATCTTTCCTCACTCATTCTCTCCAGGTGACCAAACCATTTCAAAACACCCTCTTCTGCTCTCTCAACCACACTTTTATTATTACCACACATCTCTCTTAACCTTTCATTACTTACTCAATTAAACCACGTCACACCACATATTGTCCTCAAACATTTCATTTCCAACACATCCACCCTCCTCTGCGCAACCATATCTATAGCCCATGCCTCGCAGCCATACAACATTGTTGGAACCACTATCCTTCAAACATACCCATTTTTGCTTTCTGAGATAATGTTCTCGCCTTCCACACATTCTTCAACGCTCCCAGAACCTTCGCCCCCTCCCCCGCCCTGTGACTCACTTCCATGGTTCCATCTGCTGCCAAATCCACTCCCAGATATCCAAAACATTTCCCTTCCTCCATTTTTTCTCCATTCAAACTTATCTCCCAATTTACTTGACCCTCAACCCTACTTCCCAAGCCCTCTCATCCACAACCGACTGCATACTTGCCCCTTTCTCCAAAACTCTAGCATTCATCTCCCTCACAGCCCCATCCATAAACAAATTAAACAACCATGGAGACATCACGCACCCCTGCCGCAAACCGACGTTCACTGGGAACCAATCACTTTCCTCTCTTCCTACTCATACATGTGCCTTACATCCTCGATAAAAACATTTCACTGCTTCTAGCAACTTACCTCCCACACCATATACTCTTAATACCTTCCACAGAACATCTCTATCAACTTTATCATATACATTCTCCAGATCCATAAATGCTTCATACAAATCCATCTGTTTTTCTAAGTATTTCTCACATGCATTGTCTGTATAAGTGTGTGTGTGGGTGTTTATGTATATATATGTGTGTGTGGGTGGGTTGGGCCATTCCTTTGTCTGTTTCCTTGTGCTACCTCACTAACGCGGGAGACAGCGACAGGGTATAATAAATATATAAATGAATGTATATGTATATTATTTTATTTTCATTATACATTGTCGCTGTCTCCCGCGTTAGCAAGGTAGGGCAAGGAAACATGAAAGAATGGCCATCCCACCCACATACACTGTACATACATAAACATCCACACATGCACATATACATACCTGTACATTTCAATGTATACATACATATGCATACACAGACATATACATATATACACATGCACTTATTCATACATGCTGCCTTCATCCATTCCTGCTGCCACCCGCCTCACATGAAATGACACCCCCCTCCCCCTGCGTGTGTGCAAGGTAGCGCTAGGAAAGGACAACAAAGGCCACTTTCATCCACACTCAGACTCTAGCTGTCATGAGTAATGCACCAAAACCACATCTCCCTTTCCACATCTAGGCCCCACAAAACTCTCCATGGTTTACCCCAGACACTTCACATGTCCTGGTTCAATCCATTGACAGCACGTCGACCATGGTATACCACATCGTTCCAATTTACTCTATTCCTTGCAGGCCTTTCATTCTCCTGTATGTTCAGTCCCCGATCACTCAAAATCTTTTTCACTCCATCCTTCCCCCTCTAATCTGGTCTCCCACTTCTCCTCGTTCCCTCCACCTCTGACACATATATCCTCTTTGTCAATCTTTCCTCACTCATTCACTCCATGTGACCAAACCATTTCAATACACCCTCTTCTGCTCTCTCAACCACACTCTTTTTATTACCACACATCTCTCTTACCCATTCATTACTTACTCAATCAAACCACCTCTTACCATACATTGTCCTCTAACATCTCATTTCCAACACATCCCTCCTCCTCCGCACAATCCTATCTATCGCCCATGCCTCACAACCATATAACATTGTTGGAACCACTATTCCTTCAGACATACCCATTTTTGCTTTCCGAGATAATGTTCTCTCCTTCCACACATTCTTCAATGCTCCCAGAACCTTTGCCCCCTCCCCCACCCTGTAACTCACTTCCGCTTCCATTGTTCCATCCACTGCTAAATCCACTCCCAGATATCTAAAACCCCTCGCTTCCTCCAGTTTTTCTCCATTCAAACGTACCTCCCAGTTTACTTGTCCCTCAACCCTACTGAACCAAATAACCTTGCTCTTATTCACATTTACTTTGAGCTTTCTTCTTTCACACACTTTACCAAACTCAGTCACCAACTTCTGAAGTTTCTCATCCAAATCAGCCACCAGTGCTGTATCATCAGCAAACATCAACTGACTCACTTCCCAAGCCCTCTCATCCACAACAGACTGCAGACTGCATACAGTCAAAGCAGGAAAATGTTTTGCTGAAGCACTTTTGTGTATTTCATCACTTCTTCAGAGGCAAATTGATACAGATCACAGGTGAAGGAAATATTTATACAGAGACAATAGGAAACATTATCAGAGTCACTTCTTAGAAGGTAATTAACACTTGAGGACAGTGAGGGAAGCCCTCTGGAGACAAAGGGCATTAAGTTAACAGCCTGGACCTTACCTGATAAGTCAGATCAGGTCACATTGGCTTCACTGTGTTGTCAGCTGTCTTGCATAGATGACTATGAAACATGTAAAATTACACTTGAATTGAATAAACCTTTACTAATATTCATATTTTTACCATCAATCATCTGTATGAGTGCAGATTCAAACAAATCTATATTTAGAAAACTGTTACACGTTATGAGTGAGGAAGCCTTCATCTTGTCAGTAAGATGTGAATTTTCATTCATGTGAATGAATAGAGCACTAGATTTTTGACCAGTGTTTAGAGTATTTATGGTGACTGACATGAGATTTTAAGTCTTTGCCTGTCTGTCCCAAGGAAAAAGAACTACATGTTTTGCATGGTATTATGTAGACTACACTGTTTTCATTATTTGGGCTAATCTCGCTCAATGTTTTTCTTACAGTGCTCTCATAAGAGAAAACTAATTTCATACCTTTTTAGTCTAAGGGCACTAAATTTCAACTCACTTGTGTCTATTTGATATACCAATTTTGAACAAATGTCCAATACTTATTTCGTCATCTTGATTTGTAAACTGAGTACAGAGGTATGTGTACATCTCTTCCATATGTTAACAATCATTATTTCAATGAATCTTTGTTTTCCTTGAATACTGTCAGCTTGAAAAGATAAGTTTCTGCGATATTACTAAAGAAGCTTAAGGGACACATGTCCATGTCACCCATCCATACTCAGTTGGCCTAGGTGTACTTCCTATTCAGGATCCAGCTGCCATGACTGGGCAGGACTACCAAACACAGGTCTTTTGTGACTTTTCTTCGTGCAGAAATTGATATCTTTGTGCAAAACTGATTTTCTTGGGAGGAATCTCCTGTTGTCTTTGTCTTTTAAGCATTTCTTCACTTTGCCAAAATTTTCAGACTTTGGATTGATAGATGTTTATCAGGTAACATTATATTTTCATCCTAATCCTCCCTCTCTCCTGTGAAATGAATATGCAGTATAGATAAGTTGCTCTTACAATTATGCTAGGAAATTTTTATTTTGAAAATCAAGAACAAAGATCTTGAATTTAAGATGCACTCACTAATGTTGAAGAAGTTTTTATGCTCTTTATATATGCAACTTATTTACTCCTTATGTATTTCATTTCAGGTTGTTGTGTGTATGTGAAACCACATGAACTCAATGAAAGCAGCTCAGACTCAGAAGATGAGTGTGAACATTGTTCGGGCCATGTAGAGAAGAAGAAGAAGAATCAGCCACATTTGGAAGAATCACAAGGAAATGGAGGTACAGTAGTACAAATTTTAGTGAACATTTTACAAGTTTTTTAACAATCTGAGGATATATTTGCTCAAAAATTCCACTCATTTTATTCTGTACAACACATTACATGGAATGTCCACAAAATCAAAGTACAGTGGCCCCATAGGTACTGCTAATGACATAGCATTGGAAGTTTGTGATTTACAAACAAATGTAAGATAATGCTCCCCAGTTCCAGTGCTTACCAATGGATGGCAGCAGACTGCTTGCTTTATTGTTTGGCAGGCTACAGAAAGGCTTCACAGCCATGTTATTGGACACTTCACTTATATTTGTAGTGAAAGGGGTCAAGCACATTTATTGTTTTTGCTCTTATAGAATGAAACCAACAGAAGAACATCATCTTGCTGGGAGTTCATCATCTTAAGCATTCACATAATGACTGATGCTGTTAGAGAAATCAAATAAATTTGTTTAATGAAAATCTATAGGCTTTTTGATGCAGAATGCTATGATATCGGAGAATGATTATTCAGTAATATATATTTGGTTTTCAGGCTGTTTCTTTTTTGGGACATTGTTGATGGCATACAAAAGTGTAATCTTTTTTGGCATTGTTTTCAAAACAGATCCCTGATACCGATTTATATTTGGTTACATTAGATTTATTTATGAGGAGAGTTCTTATGTTAATCATGCCATTTAAGCCAAAAATTTCTGCACTCAGTATTTAGACATTTTGGTGATAACTATGCATACTCTAGAGTAATAATAACCTGTGTTAGTATTTTCTTAATGAATCTAAGTTATTCATATACTCATTTTTTGAGGTGTTTACCATACCTGAAACCGTCAAAATGATTAAATTCCATCCTTTGTGAATGTATTTGTATTTACAGATTATTGATGATTTTCAAGTATGCCAACTGCTTCATTGTTTTTTGATTTAACATTTTTATCGAAGTAATGGTGAAAAACATGTTCCTATGTTCAACTTCCTGAATGTCCTTTGGTTAAGAAAATTATGGTCTTATTATTTCTCAGATGAGTTTTGGCAAACTCTGTTTTTAAGATATTGCTTCACCAGCTTAATATCATTATATTGTAAAAGTATGGTTTAAGCTTAAGTCCTTGTCTGCCTCCTTATACATTTTCAAAGGTGGTCTCACATTTCAATACTTTGTCATCTCTTCTTTGGCCTTGATTACCATCTTCAGACATCTGGGCATGGAAATGGCAAGGGTTTTGAAGTATTCTAGGTCCAAGTTTTGGGTCCATAGGGTCTAGAGCTCCTGAATGAGGCAGGGCACTGATGAAGTGTTGCAGGAAGTAGCTTCCTAATTATGCATTCTGAGCGCCTATTGTTCCTAGAGTCATTATGTTAAGGTACAGTTTCTTGCTTCCAGGTGAGGATTTGGTCTTTCTCCTCCTTAGAAAGATAAGAGCCAACCATCTTGAAGCACAGGTGGAAAAAATATAGTGCCCAAAAGTGAAATTGCCAAAATGAAGTGGCAGCTAAGAAGAGTAAAGAATAAAATATCCTTCCCGAGAGAGAGCCTGAGGCACTCTGAGGGGGGGATACTGGTGCTCAATCTGTTTGAAACATTAGTCTCAGTGACTAGATGTACAATGATTTCACCCTGAAAGCATCGTTTGCTTGTACACACAATATACCATAGCTGTGTATTGCTTCTGAAAATATATATAAAGTGTTTTTTGGAGACATTTTGATAATAGTAACTCCTGTTGTACTGAGGTCCCATGGAAACTACAGGGGTTATTTTTCCTGGAAGACCCATTGTTTGGCAAAACTGCTGTTGACTTATGGGAAATAATGGGTTAAAAAGACATGTTAACTCCTGTAATGAACACTTCAAAAACATTACTTAAAGGCCTCTCCATGCTTTTTGGTACAGTTGTTAAAATGGTTGCCATAACCTTAAGTATGCATACTAAAAACTGCAGGTGGTAACACTGGTATGCAAAGGAATGCTGTCTGAAATATTGATTGTTTTTAGATTTGGACTCCTTACTTTAAAAGAGACGGAGATAGAATGGAAAGAGCGTAGCATTGAGCTACCAAGATGATTTATGGGCCAAAGAATAAATCCTGTGAGAGCAGATTGAACTACTTGAATCTATTTGATTTAGAAAACAAAAAGTTAAAGGGTGATATGATACAAGAATTCAGAATTGTCAAAGGCTCTGATAATCATGATCTTTCAAGTTACGTAAGACTTGACTCATTTGATTTCACCTGTAGAAAATTATATAATCTTGTGGGCAAATATTTTACCTTGAATTTGGTAAAGTACCTTTTTTAATTCTAAACAGGATTGTTGACATATGGAAAGATTTGCCAGTTACAGTGGTTTAAAGCAGTACTGTAGATAAGTTTGAGAGTAGACTTGATAAGTATTTCATGTTAAGCCCATGACTTAACATTATTTATGCCTCCTTAGTCATATTGACAATTTGAAGGTTGTTCTCTGCATTATCTGTATACCCTCTAACTTTTACCACACAAATCTGTGCATTTCTGATGTCTCTCACTGTCACTATCACAGTGGTCTGTTGCTGTTTGTATTCCTTTGTAAATTTCCTCCTCCAGTGCTGAAAAGTTATCAAATACTTGGGAAGTAGCTGAAAATACTTTTGATATTGCCAGGAACCTTATTTGTCTGAAATTGAAGTGTTCATTGTATGATACAGTAAACTTATACTGGAAGGCACTCCATGTACATGTCTAATATTCTAATAAGCAGACATTACAACATGAGTTTAGGGCAATATAGTGGCTATTCCTCTTTGAAATATTAGTGTATTGCATCATTTGGGCAGAAGTGTTTATAGTTTGCCTGTTAGATACAGAAAGTATTTTTACAATAGTTTTTCCTGATACTGTGTGTGCTTTCATGACTTCCATTGGCAGTTAGGATATCTGAACATTTTATGTAATTGATCATGATAGTTAATCCTGAGAGTAGGGGAGAAAAAGACTCTTCCCATGGTGTGTATTTCACTGAATATGATTTAAGGTGTGTGGGAGTGGGGAACTGAACATCCTTCCTTGCTGTAGATGGAACATAAGAAGGATCCTTGGAGTCTCTGTCATCTTTGTCCTGCACTACCTCCAGAAGATGGGAAAGACAAGATGGTATATAAAAGATAATGTGTATGTAAAGCATTTATTAAGCACCTAAATGTATTTATGAAGCATGCAAGAAAATTTTGATATGACTCTTAGGAGAGAAGGGATTTTTTTTGTCAGTATCATTGATTGGAGATACTGTCTTGGAAGGTGCATTTCAATTTAAGACTTAAAAAGCAGCAAATGAAGATGCTAAAATCATGCTGTGTTTCTCTCTTACCAGTCCATTTTCTTTTCAGAATCACGCGATGGAAAGTGAACAATAACTGTGCAAGTCCTTATCATTGGTTAATGCAGATAATGATTGCTGTAATCATGTCATTTTCCTTTATACTTTGTTATAGGAGGAATGTAAACATGAAATAAGCTGAATTTGTGGTGGTTAGGACTATATATGGCTATTTCCCATACCAATATCACTGTACTATCTAGTGTAGATGTAATTGTTACTAATGCTCTCCTGGGGCCAATTGTAGTTACCAGAAAAAAACTTAGAAATTGAATTGTGGAGTTCATTTTAGTTTAACTCATCAAAAACAAGAATTACAGTATATGCAGTAAAACAGTGATGCTACACAGTGGAGTAGTGTGCTGAATTTGCTTTGCAATGAAAATTTTGAAATGAGAAAATTTAAAAGGTTACCAATATTTGGCCAAATAGTAGACAAGGAAGTATCTCAAACATTACTGGGATAGTGCTTATATATTTTAAATATATGTGAACAGAGTTTGAGTGAACTGAAGAGTAGTCTATGCTGTTCTACTATTGAGCGTTGAGTGGTGAGAGCGGTAGTGGCTTCCAGATTGTGGGAGTGAGCTGTTTATGTATTATAGTGGAGGATATTTTTGATAGAAAGTTGTCAGTACACATTACATATTGTTAATGGTTGATACGCAAGTACTGTATATAGCTCAGCAGTTAATGGAAAGTAAAAAATGTTGAATATTTATTTCGGATGGGATGCATTTGCCATTTGTATGTTCTTTCTGAGACATTTTATAGGGTGTCTGGCTCACTGATGTCTTGTAGTATTGTTATGTTTATTGCTGTTAAGTGAACTTTTACCTTGAATTTTTTAGGAGTTATGAAAGACCCAGATATAGTTGTCATGAATGCATTGAAAATTTGGTAGTTGGTTCGCACAGTTGCCATGTATGTCATGATTTTGAAAGGATTTGTCTAGATTTGTAATGACTGAATTTTACTCTTTATGGACATTTTTCTGGGAGGGGAAATGCTAAGATGAAATATGCATTCCATCTTAATATCTTATCCATTATTGTCAGACAAACTCTTCCTAGTCTTGCTTGTGAGTTATATCAGTGAAAATGAGAGGGAGTACTTTACCATGGTCTGTATGCGGGATATGGGTGTCTTTAAGTGTTGTAGATTGGTGTTGGATTTCGAATACAAGGTAACAGGTTTACTATCTGCTCTTGTCTTGTAATAGAAATGGTAGGGGGGGGAGAGCTTTAATAGAATGGCAAATAGTTTATACCTGCCAAATTTATGATGCTGTAATTGATTGTGAAATACTTGTACATTAAAAGACAGTAGCTAACACGTGTTACATTGCACTAACAGTTTAAAAGTTGAGTACTGCTTTTTTGGGAGGAACCATGCTATTGTAAGAATAAGCAAATTCCTGGAACACTTGGGTTGTCTTTGTTACATTAGTCTTCAAAATTGCATATTTTTATCATAATGAAAAAGGGTATTTCCATATCTTGTTAAAGGAGAATTCACCATTGATGGGAATAGGAACATCACGTCTTGGTGTAATTTTATCCTCCTCAGCAGAACAGATATGAAAGATCACTGGGTTGCACCTTGGTATGATATTTCAGTGTACGTAGCCATAAATCTTTCTGTAGGAGTATTGCCTGCATAACAGTGTTGTGTTGCCATACTCTGCATACATACAACACATAAAGTTGGATAATTGATTGTAACCATTGAACTTAAATGTTAGTTTGGACTTTGTCAAAATCATGATAGTTTTCATGTACAGAAACGTGGGTATAGAAGTAGGTGTCATCATCCATAACATTTATATGTAGTAACTTTTATTTAGTTTTTCTTCATCAGGCATATAATTACTGTGTTTTATTTGTGTTTATTTTTATGCTTGTGATATAATTTGTCTCCTCCACTGATACTGTATCTTGGCAGTATCATTGGTATAGAAATATAAAAGAACATTCCCACATGTGTTAGTTTCAGTGTTAGACAGCTGCACAGACTTTACTAAAAAAAATTTAAGTTTCCTGAGCCTTATACTTATCTCAATATTTGTTTTGTATTCTATAAGGAACATTCTTCTGAAAAGAATAAAATCTCTGTATAATGAAGCATCAACTTGCTGTTTTCTAGTGTCATTAAAATCATTGAATGGCAGCATGTATAAAATTATTCATATGCTTATTTGACATGTGGTCTGTTCTTCACTGTATGCTCAAATTTGTTTTTCTAAAACTTTTCATTGTGCAAAGATTTGAAACACACTATAGCTTAAAATGAACTCCTTTTATAAAATGAATACACTGTTCTTCTTTAAAAGGTTCACAATATGTACAGTTCTATTCATACAAGAAAAAGAATAAGATACCTATTTTGGCTGATTTTGAATTTTATTTATTTTATTTATTTATCTCTTCGAACCATATATAAACCTAACCTAACCCTTCCATTTAAAAGCAGCAGTGAAGAATATTGCTTTTGGGTATCTTTAGAATTTAAGAAAAAGAATTATGTGATTACCACTTGTGTGGTATGGGAAGAGAGAATATGTGGTGTGAGGTGGTTTGATCGAGTAAGTAATGAAAGAGTAAGAGATACGTTATTTATTTATTTATTTTGCTTTGTTGCTGTCTCCCGCGTTAGCGAGGTAGTGCAAGGAAACAGACGAAAGAATGGCCCAACCCACCCACATACACATGTATATACATACACGTCCACACACGCAAATATACATACCTATACATCTCAATGTATACATATATATACACGCAAACATATACATATATACACATGTACATAATTCATACTGTCTGCCTTTATTTATTCCCATTGCCACCTCGCCACACATGGAATAACAAACCCCTCCCCCCTCATGTGTGCAGGTAGCGCTAGGAAAAGACAACAAAGGCCACATTCGTTCACACTCAGCCTCTAGCTGTCATGTAATAATGCACTGAAACCACAGCTCCCTTTCCACATCCAGGCCCCACAGAACTTTCCATGGATTACCCCAGACGCTTCACATGCCCTGGTTCAATCCATTGACAGCACGTCGACTCCGGTATACCACATCGTTCCAATTCACTCTATTCCTTGCATGCCTTTCATCCTCCTGCATGTTCAGGCCCCAATGACTCAAAATCTTTTTCACTCCATCTTTCCACCTCCAATTTGGTCTCCCACTTCTCGTTCCCTCCACCTCTGACACATATATCCTATGGTCAATCTTTCCTCACTCATTCTCTCCATGTGACCAAACCATTTCAAAACACCCCCTTCTGCTCTCTCAACCACACTTTTTATTTCCACACATCTCTCTTACCCTTACATTACTTACTTGATCAAACCACCTCACACCACATATTGTCCTCAAACATCTCATTTCCAGCACATCCACCCTCCTGCTCACAATTCTACTCATAGCCCACGCCTCGCAGCCATACAACATTGTTAGAACCACTATTCCTTCAAACATACCCATTTTTGCTTTCCTAGATAGTGTTCTCGACTTCCAAACATTCTTCAAGGCTCCCAGAATTTTCGCCCCCTCCCCCACCCTATGATTCACTTCCACTTCCATGGTTCCATCCGCTGCCAGATCCACTCCCAGATATCTAAAACACTTTACTTCCTCCAGTTTTTCTCCATTCAAACTTACCTCCCAATTGACTTGATAAGTGTGGTAATAAAAAAGTGTGGTTGAGAGAGCAGAAGAGGGTGTATTGAAATGGTTTGGACACATGGAGAGAATAAGTGAGGAAAGATTGACAAAGAGGATATATGTGTCAAGAGGCGAAGGGAAGAATGAAATGCGGGAGACCAAATTGGAGATGGAAGGATGGAGTGAATATTTTAAGCGATCAGGGCCTGAACATATAGGAGGGTGAAAGGTTTGCAAGGAATAAAGTGAATTGGAAGGATGTGGTATACCGGAGTCGATGTACTGTCTATCGATTGAACCAGGGCATGTGATGCGTCTGGGGCAAACCATGGATAGGTTTATGGGGCCTGGATGTGGAAAGGGAGCTGTGGTTTGGGTGCATTACACATGACAGCTAGAGACTGAGTGTAAATGAATGTGGAATTTTTGTGTTTTCCTGGTGCTATCTCGCTGGAAGGGGTGGAATGCTGTTTCCTGTGTGGCGGGGTGGCGATGGGAATGGATGAAGGCAGCAAGTATGAATATGTACATGTGTATGTATGTATATTTCTGTGTATGTATATGTATGTATACATTGAAATGTATATGTGTGTGTATGGGTGTTTATGTATATATATGTGTATATGTGTATATGGGGATGAGAGAGCTTGGGAAGTGAGTCAGTTGTTGTTCGCTGATGATACAGCGCTGGTGGCTGATTCATGTGAGAAACTGCAGAAGCTGGTGACTGAGTTTGGTAAAGTATGTGAAAGAAGAAAGTTAAGAGTAAATGTGAATAAGAGCAAGGTTATTAGGTACAGTAGGGTTGAGGGTCAAGTCAATTGGGAGGTAAGTTTGAATGGAGAAAAACTGGAGGAAGTAAAGTGTTTTAGATATCTGGGAGTGGATCTGGCAGCGGATGGAACCATGGAAGCGGAAGTGGATCATAGGGTGGGGGAGGGGGCGAAAATCCTGGGAGCCTTGAAGAATGTGTGGAAGTCGAGAACATTATCTCGGAAAGCAAAAATGGGTATGTTTGAAGGAATAGTGGTTCCAACAATGTTGTATGGATGCGAGGCATGGGCTATGGATAGAGTTGTGCGCAGGAGGATGGATGTGCTGGAAATGAGATGCTTGAGGACAATGTGTGGTGTGAGGTGGTTTGATCGAGTAAGTAACGTAAGGGTAAGAGAGATGTGTGGAAATAAAAAGAGCATGGTTGAGAGAGCAGAAGAGGGTGTTTTGAAATGGTTTGGGCACATGGAGAGAATGAGTGAGGAAAGATTGACCAAGAGGATATATGTGTCAGAGGTGGAGGGAACGAGGAGAAGTGGGAAACCAAATTGGAGGTGGAAAGATGGAGTGAAAAAGATTTTGTGTGATCGGGGCCTGAACATGCAGGAGGGTGAAAGGAGGGCAAGGAATAGAGTGAATTGGATCGATGTGGTATACCGGGGTTGATGTGCTGTCAGTGGATTGAATCAGGGCATGTGAAGCGTCTGGGGTAAACCATGGAAAGCTGTGTAGGTATGTATATTTGCTTGTGTGGACGTATGTATATACATGTGTATGGGGGTGGGTTGGGCCAATTCTTTTGTCTGTTTCCTTGCGCTACCTCGCAAACGCGGGAGACAGCGACAAAGCAAAAAAAAAAAAAAAATGTGTATATGAGTGTTTGGGCCATTCTTCCTCCATCTCCTTGCGCTACCTCGCTGATGTGGGAGACAGCAATTAAGTATAGTAATAATGATAATAATAATGGAGGGAACAAGGAGAAGATGGAAACCAAATTTGAGGTGGAAGGATGGAGTGAAAACGATTTTGAGCGATTAGGGCCTGAACATAGAGGAGGGTGAAAGGCATGCAAGGAATAGAGTGAATTGGAACGATGTGGTATATCAGGGTCGACATGCTGCCAGTGGATTGAACCAGGGCATGTGAAGCATCTGGGGTATTTTGTGGGGCCTGGATGTGGAAAGGGGGCTGTTGTTTCGGTGCATTACACATGACAGCTGGAGACTGAGTGTGAACAAATGTGGCCTTTGTTGTCTTTTCCTATCGCTACCTTGCATGTGCTCGCAGGGGGAGAGGGTTGCCATTTCATGTGTGGCAGGGTGTCGATGGGAATGGTTGAAGGCATCAAGTATGAATATGTACATGTGTATATATGTATATGTCTGTGTATGTATATGTATGCATACGTTGAAATGTATAGGTATGTATATGTGTGTGTGTGGGCATTTATGTATTTGTATGTGGGTGGGTTGGGCCATTCTTTCATCTGTTTCCTTGCACTACCTCGCTAATGCGGGAGACAGCAACAAAGTATAATGAATAATAGATAATGTCTTTACTTGTATGTGTCTAAAAACATGCACACACACACCCCACCACAAGCCGGGTACTATTTATCAACCAACCTTGAGGGGAGCATGAACATCTTAATCAGCTGTAAGCTGACTGTTGCTCCCTGGGTTCAGGCCCATGTGGGTTTGACTCTGGTGAGGCCTGTATGCACTAACAGTCAATAATGCTACTCCATGTGCAATTACCAAACTGAAATTACTATTTTGAATTGTTCAGAGAGATAATTTTACACTTGTAGGGAGATGGAAGTCTTACACTTGTGGGGCCCCATCCCTTGAATATTCTAAATTATCATACAGCTTCTTAGATTTATGTATGCTGCCTGCATTAACCAGCCCAGTTAGTCTGTTCCTTTCATCCACCACTCTCATAATATGAAAGTACTTTACATCTTGTTAATCAAGTTTTTAGCTTAATTTCACGTTTTGTCTCCTTGTTGCTTTGTCCCTTCATATCGAAGAACTGTTCACTGTCTGCATCATTAGTTTGTTTTGAAAACTTCAAGGTTGTGAGAACGTCAGACCTCACTCTTGTTTCTTTCAAGTTGGGCAAATATAAAGCCTCTACCCTTTCTTTGTAATTCTACTTTTGTTAATTCTGGAACCATCTTTGTTGCTCTCAATGGACCTTCTTTGTTAGTCCTTTATGCTTCTTTAGGTGTTGTTACCAAACTTGAGAAAAATATTCTAGCTTTGGCATTATGTAGGATATGAACAGTGTGGCCTTGAGCAAGATGGTACGACTTAATTAAGATTGTATGACCCTAGAATAAGAGGGTACGACCTTCAGCGTGACGATACGATATTTCCTAATTCATATACTTGAAAGCTATTCTAATATTTGCCAGAAGAAATTTTGTCTCCTGAATTATTCTCCGAATGTGGGACTCTGGCTACATGTTAGAGATGATGTCACCTCTTGGGTGCTTCTCATGCACAGAGATATTTCCTTATTCATGTACTTGAAAGCTATTCTAATATTTGCCGGAAGATAGTTTTTCTCCTAAATTATTTTCCGAGTGTGGGACTCTGGCTATGGGTTAGAGATGATGTCACCTCTTAGGTACTTCTCACACACAGAGTTCTGAGATTTATTTCCTGCTAGATAATAATCGTACTGAGGCGCCTGTAGTGGACAGGATTACAGCTGAGATGCTGAAGTATGGAGGATGAAGTGATAGACTGCATGCATTTTTTTATATGCATTTTAGCATTAGCAACAGATGGTTGTGCTTGAGGATTGTGTGAGAGCTTAAGTCCATTAGAACTACCCAGTCTGAAGGTATTCTAAATAGTGAGGAGAATGATATATATTTGCCATTGCAATTGTATAGTTATTGTTTATATGATGCCTGGCCCTGAAACAACATTCTGAAGTTTCCATGATAGTTTTTTGCAATTCTTTTTATTGCATGTTTGTTTTATAATAGTTATTTGTAACAAAGTCTGTTTCTTTATAAGGTCAGCTCACATGAAGCATGCGAACTTGAGTTTTGATATCACTCTTATTGAGGACTGAAAGTGTTTAAGGCAGTTTTCTTTTTTAAGGCCAAACTATGTTGTAAGAGAAATGAACCAGGTTTTCCATTAATCCATTTTTGGATAACTTAACGTTGAAAACTCTGATCTTGGTTCTTGGAAACATTGTGAATTCAACCTGCTTAGGGAATATAAGAATTTTTGTTTTATGGTCAAAATATGTTTTACCTAAATTTCTCATTTTTGGCTCAAAATAAAACCAGGCTGGAAGCATCATTCTAAAGACATTGTATGTTTTTTCATGTTTTAGCATCATGACTGTGTATAGAATATATGGCTAATGGTATGGCAGTGAAACACATCTCATTAATTTCTTGCAGCCAGTCTTCCATGCTTTTCAATTTACATCTGCTTAATACCTGTCTATTTGCTAAACTTTGATTGTAGAAGCACTTCATTTTTAGTTTTAGTTCTTCTGTGTACAGAGGCAGGAATTATGCTATTGGTTGGGAGAACTTTAAAATTACTAACCAGGGATTTACTAAAGGATGCATGACTCTACAAACTGTTAAGGCCCTTTTGTCACATACATCTAGCAAAATCTAATGGATGACAGGTTTAGAGGTTGAACAGGACTTTTGCCAATAAATGATTACCTTGGTGCTTTCTCCTATTGCAAGGTGTTTTACTTGAGGAAGATAATCCATGCCAAGACTTCAAGAAAAGTGTCCTAGATGGTCATTTGACAATGAATCACTTTAAAATGTTCATTCTACATCTTGCAACCTAATGTTCCTGCTAAGTAGATCTTCCTCTCTCATAGATAGATGAATAAAACTACATGGTGATGGGCAAGTGAGAGTGATATCATTTAAGAAATCAGCTTTATTCCTGAGAAAAGCATGTTTTTAACTAGACTTCTCATTTGCCTTCTCCTGTTGCCTGGTCCACCTTCACCCTTTGGGTGGGACACCTTCCAATGACCTTTGCAGCTCAAGAATGAATAATTTGGTAACTGAGAAAAGGAATTTTGATATGATGTCTTACATGGGGCACAGGGGTAAGTTTAACAGTTCATTATAGTGACAGTGTAAAGTGAATCTGTGACACTGCCCTTCAGGATACTTTATGATTTCATTTTTTGTATTCTTTAGATATGATGGTGGTATGATTAGTTATGTATTCTCCTACCTCACCAAGGTAAATCAGACAGCTATAAGGAGAACCACATGGTTAAGGGCAAGTGAGTTAAAAGTTTCTCCAGTATATTTTAGAAAGTGATTAATGTGTAAAATGGCTTAAAGTGTCACTGTGAATGTACTCATATGCTGCTATGTGATACCATATAATTCTTAATAGAAAAATTTAACATTTGCAAAGTACAGACGTATATCATTCTCATTGTTCTTGTAGAACGCTTCAGTTAGTGTAATTTGAAAAGAAAGATCTATATGCCCAGAAACTTTACCTATTTACATTGAACAAATCCTTTGTAAACATTTCCAGCCTACAGACATTACAGTGGAAGCAGTATTTGTTAAGGAAAGGCTTGGACATAAAGTATTTTAGATTATATCTTCTCAGCGAAGACTGATTTTTCTAGATGGTGCTACAATGTTTGTAAAGTCATTTTATTTCAGTTGTGTTGACGGTACTATTCAGTATATGAAATAATAGTCATGTTGTGTTCACTTTTACTCCAGAAAATTTAATTCCTTGGCAATTATGTGAGCAGAATCAAAAATATAGGATTCATGTAAAGGCTTCTTATCATCTTATTCAAAACATGAGTTAAAAGAATAATTCTGTTTCAGTGGTTCTAGACATAAGGAATTGGATTGACATGATACAGACTCTTGGAATCATATAAGTTTGTTGAGAATCAGTAGTGACTATGTATGTCTTTTACTTAGACAGCCTGATTTTGTTTTTTAAGGGTTGGGTGTAAAATAACCAGTTGTCATGGAAGTTTGATGGGCATAACCATGGCAGTCATTGCAGTACACAAATTTGCGTACATGGATGTTCCTTAACAATGAAGGATCTTCAAATAATATTGATGCAAGAAATGATGCAAATGTGAGTTAAAGATGTTTATTTGTTTGGATTTAGAGAAAAAAAGGTAGTGCAAAAAATATGGATAATTTCTTTAATTTCATTAAATTTGCCTTCAAGACTGCAAAATTGCATGATTTCATGTCGTGTCTTTCTTTATATTGTGTTTATAATTGTCAGAAATACGTCACTGATAGATGAAATGCTCTTATTGTTTTACTCCACGTCAACAAATGATATGATTTCGGCTGCTCATTTTTTTCTTAAGTAGTTGGAGAATAAAACTTGTTTTACCAGAAAGATCACATTCCTTACTCATAGATTTCAAGTATTTTTGCATTCAAAACAGCACTATGTTGAGCTGATCCTGACTGTTGAATGTCAACAGTAAGTTAGGATCACCCTAAAGCACCTACTTTAAAACTTTATTTAGATAAATCAAGTAAAGAATGGCTATTTCATGTCTTTCTGTATTCATTTCTGTGGTCTCGATATTTTACATGAAGAAATCATTTCATTCCTTGGTGCAAGTTTGTGCAAAACGATAACAGTGTTAAATACATCTTCTGGAGAAGTGGATATTTGCATGCTCAACCATTCCTAGACCAGGAACTTATTAGCATAAGCATTCTGGAAAAGCCATTAACCCCCAGTCTGAAGAAAGTTCAACAAATATATTTGAGATATGCAGCTTATATCCCTTCATAGTTATGTTGATTTTTTAGTTTGATATATTTTATTATTATCAGTGAACATCATGATAAAGTGATATTTCCTTATTTGTTGCAACTGATTTATTTCACATATCCCTGCTAGTTATAAGCCCTAATAGAAGGCTCTTGATTTGGTAAATGTTTTTTATAAATGTTATTATTATTTGGTAGTCTGTTTCTTGCACTTTTGATGGCACTTAATCTCAGAATGCCTAAAAGTATATGTAACATTGCAACCATAATATATGTGTGTAGAAACACCCTCAGATATTTGGCTATTACTCTTGATAAAAGACATGCTTTATGTACAAAATCCCTTCTGTATTTTTCTCTTCTCTGTGGTCTGTTCCATGAACATGAGATATATTCCTTGGGCATATATGGGTCAAGACCTTCCAACCCTCAAGATTCTCAGTGTGGTGATGCCAGCCATCTCTCACCCTTTGTGAATCTCCCACCTATGGTTATAGCCACTCACTTATTCAAGTTCCTACTCTCGACTAATCAGTGACCACAGCCAGGTTGATGTCATTAAACTACTCACTCCCAGTCTGTTTGAGTTCACAGTTCTTTGGGATCACAAGCTGTCAAGATATGCTGCCATCAGACTGGTTTTTCTTCCTCATAGATCAGTAAACTTTTATTTGATCATTATTTGATTTATTGAGAATGTATGATATATTTTTGCATGTACATATTCGTCATTTCCTGTGCTAGCGAGTTAGCGTTAAGAACAGAGGACTGAGCCTTAGAGGGAATATCCTCTCTCTGCCACCTTCTTTCTTCCTTCTTTAGGAAGATTAGGAATGAGACGGGAGGTTCCAGCCCCCAGCTCCCTCCCTTTTTAGTCGCCTTCTACAACACGCAGGGGATACGTGGGAAGAATTCTTTCTCCCCCATCCCCAGAGAGGATATATATATATATATATATATATATATATATATATATATATATATATATATATATATATATATATTTATTTTTTATTATACTTTGTCGCTGTCTCCCGCGTTTGCGAGGTAGCGCAAGGAAACAGACGAAAGAAATGGCCCAACCCCCCCCCATACACATGTATATACATACGTCCACACACGCAAATATACATACCTACACAGCTTTCCATGGCTTACCCCAGACGCTTCACATGCCCTGCTTCAATCCACTGACAGCACGTCAACCCCGGTATACCACATCGCTCCAATTCACTCTATTCCTTGCCCTCCTTTCACCTTCCTGCATGTTCAGGCCCCGATCACACAAAATCTTTTTCACTCCATCTTTCCACCTCCAATTTGGTCTCCCTCTTCTCCTTGTTCCCTCCACCTCCGACACATATATCCTCTTGGTCAATCTTTCCTCACTCATCCTCTCCATGTGCCCAAACCACTTCAAAACACCCTCTTCTGCTCTCTCAACCACGCTCTTTCTATTTCCTCACATCTCTCTTACCCTTACGTTACTCACTCGATCAAACCACCTCACACCACACATTGTCCTCAAACATCTCATTTCCAGCACATCCATCCTCCTGCGCACAACTCTATCCATAGCCCACGCCTCGCAACCATACAACATTGTTGGAACCACTATTCCTTCAAACATACCCATTTTTGCTTTCGGAGGTAATGTTCTCGACTTCCACACATTCTTCAAGGCCCCCAGGATTATCCCTGGGGATAGGGGAGAAAGAATACTTCCCACGTATTCCCTGCGTGTCGTAGAAGGCGACTAAAAGGGGAGGGAGCGGGAGGCTGGAAATCCTCCCCTCTCGTTTTTTTTTTTTTTTTTTTTTTATTTCAAAAGAAGGAACAGAGAAGGGGGCCAGGTGAGGATATTCCCTCTAAGGCCCAGTCCTCTGTTCTTAACGCTACCTCGCTAATGCGGGAAATGGCGAATAGTATGAAAGAAAGAAAAAATATATATATATATATATATATATATATATATATATATATATATATATATATATATATTTTTTTTTTTTTTTTTGCTTTGTCGCTGTCTCCCGCGTTTGCGAGGTAGTGCAAGGAAACAGACGAAAGAAATGGCCCAACCCACTCCCATACACATGCATATACATACGTCCACACACGCAAACACACATACCTACACAGCTTTCCATGGTTTACCCCAGACGCTTCACATGCCCCGATTCAATCCACTGACAGCACGTCAACCCCGGTATACCACATCGCTCCAATTCACTCTATTCCTTGCCCTCCTTTCACCCTCCTGCATGTTTAGGCCCCAATCACACAAAATCTTTTTCACTCCATCTTTCCACCTCCAATTTGGTCTCCCTCTTCTCCTCGTTCCCTCCACCTCCGACACATATATCCTCTTGGTCAATCTTTCCTCACTCATTCTCTCCATGTGCCCAAACCATTTCAAAACACCCTCTTCTGCTCTCTCAACCACGCTCTTTTTATTTCCACACATCTCTCTTACCCTTACGTTACTTACTCGATCAAACCACCTCACACCACACATTGTCCTCAAACATCTCATTTCCAGCACATCCATCCTCCTGCACACAACTCCATCCATAGCCCACGCCTCGCAACCATACAACATTGTTGGAACCACTATTCCTTCAAACATACCCATTTTTGCTTTCCGAGATAATGTTCTCGACTTCCACACATTCTTCAAGGCTCCCAGAATTTTCGCCCCCTCCCCCATATATATGGCAGTAGGTCACCCCAGGGAGATGCAGATCCAGCCCACACCAACCAGTCTTCTTGAAATGGGCAGTCGTTCCCACTGAACGAAACACCGCCCATTCAAAGCATCACATAAAGCACACTCATTACTTCCAATATCCATGCCAATAAAATCATCACAAAAACAATGCAGAAACTGAATGCCCACAGGCCAGTGAATGATATGAGATTTGGACAAGAATCTCTTGACATCTTTTAGAAACAATTCATCTACTCCACTTTAGATTATCCCTCACCAGACTGGCCTTACACCCTCTCAAAAGTAAATAAACAAAAGCTGAAAAATCACACAAAATAGTGCACTTGGAACAGTCACTGGATGCTTAGCAACCACAAATGCTCAACACTTACACAGTAAAACAGAGAACCTCCCACTACAATCCTAACTCAGTATGCTCAGCTCCCAGTTATGTGCAACAGCATTAGAGTCTTCTCACCCAAAACACTCCATAACTAACCACCAATCCCAAGTTGAAATAAAGAGCTCACCCTTGCCTCACACTTCGGTAACCTCTTCTCAAAAATCCCTCCCCCACCAACAAGTATAACACCAGCAAAACATAGATGTGCTGAAGTAACCCAACAAGCATGAAACAACTTCCCTCCTAACTCAGTCATCAGATCCAACCCACTAGATATACACCCATCAAAAGCCACCTCCAGACAAACAGTCACACTTTCTCATGTATGCTCTGGGTATCACCGATCCCCACAACACTACAAACATTGAGATTCAAGTAAGAAACTGCTAATGTCTTGAGTTTGGGGGAGTGTGTAAAAGGAGAAAATTGAGAGTGAATATGAATAAAAGCAGGCTTATTAGGTTGAGCAGTGAAGAGGAACAAGAATTGGGAATGTGAATTCGAAATGAGGTATTTTGAAGGAAGTGGAGTGTTTTAGATATTTGTGTGTTGATATGACAGCAAATGGAACCATAGGAATGTGAATTTGAAATGAGGTATTTTGAAGGAAGTGGAGTGTTTTAGATATTTGTGTGTTGATATGACAGCAAATGGAACCATGGGAACTGAAATGAGTGATAGTATGGGTGAGGAGGCGAAAGTCTTGGGCGCATTGAGGAATTTGTGGTTAGGACAAAGATGGCTTTGTTAGAATTTATAGTAGTCTCATCTGTATTGTATGGATGCAAGATATGAGCTTTTGATAAAAGGTAGAGAAGAGGGTGGAAATATTTGAAATGAAATTTATAAGAACATGTGGTGTGAGGAGGATTAATCAAATAAGAAATGACTATGTAAGAGAAAGGTGTGGTAGTAAGAGCTGCAGAGGATGTACTGAAATGGTTGGATGTATATAGAGGATGATTAAGAGGGTATGCATGTCAGAAAGGAGGTAACATGGAAAAGGTGGAACCACAGAGGACATGGAAGGTTTATGTGAAAATGCTTTGAAATTTTGGGGCCTGAACATACAGGAGAGTGAGACATGCCAGGGATAGGGTGAATTGGAGTCTTATGGTATACAGGGGATGACATGCTATCAGTGGACTAGACCAGGGCGTATGGAGCAATTAAGGAAAACCATAATGGTCTGTTCTGGTTGTGATGCATTTTACATGATGGCTGGAGAGTGGTTGAGCAAATGAGACTTACTTTCTGTTCCTGGTAATGCTTCATTGATTTGGGAAATTATGAAATAAATAATGAGAGTGCAGGGCAGTTAAGTAGAAAGTGCTCTGTGTTTTTATTGTGGTAGTTGCACTGTGGACATGAAAGATCTTGGGGTATACTGAAATATTTATATATTTATTATACTTTGTCGCTGTCTCCCGTGTTTGCGAGGTAGCGCAAGGAAACAGACGAAAGAAATGGCCCAACCCCCCCCATACACATGTATATACATACGTCCACACACGCAAATATACATACCTACACAGCTTTCCATGGCTTACCCCAGACGCTTCACATGCCTTGATTCAATCCACTGACAGCACGTCAACCCCGGTATACCACATCGCTCCAATTCACTCTATTCCTTGCCCTCCTTTCCACCTCCAATTTGGTCTCCCTCTTCTCCTCGTTCCCTCCACCTCCGACACATATATCCTCTTGGTCAATCTTTCCTCACTCATCCTCTCCATGTGCCCAAACCACTTCAAAACACCCTCTTCTGCTCTCTCAACCACGCTCTTTTTATTTCCACACATCTCTCTTACCCTTACGTTACTCACTCGATCAAACCACCTCACACCACACATTGTCCTCAAACATCTCATTTCCAGCACATCCATCCTCCTGCGCACAACTCTATCCATAGCCCACGCCTCGCAACCATACAACATTGTTGGAACCACTATTCCTTCAAACATACCCATTTTTGCTTTCCGAGATAATGTTCTCGACTTCCACACATTCTTCAAGGCCCCCAGAATTTTCGCCCCCTCCCCCACCCTATGATCCACTTCCGCTTCCATGGTTCCATCCGCTGCCAGATCCACTCCCAGATATCTAAAACACTTCACTTCCTCCAGTTTTTCTCCATTCAAACTCACCTCCCAATTGACTTGACCCTCAACCCTACTGTACCTAATAACCTTGCTCTTATTCACATTTACTCTTAACTTTCTTCTTCCACACACTTTACCAAACTCAGTCACCAGCTTCTGAAAAGATGTTTATAATGTTTTAGGGATGGGTGATGTCTGCGTGTTTGTATTGAGTTAAATCTCTTAGGGACCTTTTGAGCTTTACCAGAGGTTACTGAGAGAACCATATACATATTTATATACCCTAGAATCTTGAAACCCCTTTTTTGCTAGAAATGTTTCTATATGGATGAAGAAACTCATTTTTTTGCTTCCATCTGGGGTTTATGCTAGAGCATATGATATGAGAAATTTGGCCTCTACCTTGGCCTTCCCTATCAACCTTTGTTTGGAGGAAATCAAGTAAAGGAGTATTAGGCACTCTTTTATCTTCATCAGATGGTTCCTTTATGGTTCTCTGATCCTGCCCTGTACCCTCCTTCCTTTTGTTTTGAAACCTACTGTGATTGCTTACAATCTGTGAAATGTGAGCTAATATTGGCTGGAAGGGAGTAGGTTGATGATGTCACTGTTGTCATGGTAGCTCATTGGCGTGGAGCAGGCCTGAAATGAGTGGGCAGATACAAAGTTAAGTTCATGTTTAGGTTGTTTGTGAAGGGTAAGTGAAAGCTGGTGCCTCCTCATCAGAATCTTGAGGGTTGAAAGGTCCTGTCCCATGTATTCGCAGGAATATATCTCACGTATGTGGGATGCCTCCTTGGAGAGAAAAGATTTCTCAGTTTTCAAAACCTACATTTATTGAGCATTATGATAAATTTAATGTTTAAACTAAACTGTAATTTGTATCTATTACATCAAAATGAAATATAATAAAGTATAATAGATAAATATATATATATATATATATATATATATATATATATATATATATATAATATATTTTTATTTTCATTTTGCTTTGTTGCTGTCTCCCACGTTTGCGAGGTATATATATATATATATATATATATATATATGTATATATATATATATATATATATATTTTCTTTTTTCAATATACTTTGTCGCTGTTTTCCGCGTTAGCGAGGTAGCGCAAGGAAACAGACAAAAGAATGGCCCAACCCACACATATACATACCTGTACATTTCAACGTATATATACAAATACATACACAGACATGTACATATTCATACTTGTTGCCTTCATCCATTCCCATTGCCACCCCGCCACACATGAAATGTCACCCCCTCCCCTTCGTGCACGCAATGTAGCACTAGGAAAAGACAACAAAGGCCACATTCGTTCACACTCAGTCTCTAGCTGTCATGTGTAATGCACCGAAACCACAGTTCCCTTTCCACATCCAGGCCCGACAAAACTTTCCATGGTTTACCCCAGATACTTTACATGCCCTGATTCAGTCCACTGATAGCATGTCGACCCCAGTATATATTTCCATACTTCCATACTATTCGCCATTTCCTGCGTTATTTGTATGTAGCATTTATGGATCTGGAGAAGGTATATGATAGGTTTGATAGAGATGCTTTGTGGAAGGCATTAAGAGTATATAGTGTGGAAGGTAAGTTCCAAGAAGCAGTGAAAAGTTTTTACCAAGGATGTAAGGCATGTGCACGAGTAAGAAGAGAGGAAAGTGATTGGTTCCCAGTGAATGTCAGTTTGTGGCCGGGGTGCGTGATGTCTCCATGGTTGTTTAATTTCTTTATGGATGGGGTGGTTAGGGGGTGAATGGAAGAGTTTTGGAGAGAGGGGCAAGTATGCAGTCTGTTATGGATGAGAGGGCTTGGGAAGTAAGTCAGTTGTTGTTTGCTGATGAGACAGCGCTGGTGGCTGATTCAGATGAGAAACTGCAGAAGTTGATGACTGAGTTTGGTAAAGTGTTTGAAATAAGAAAGCTGAGAGTAAATGTGAATAAGAGCAAAGTTATTAGGTTCAGTAGGGTTAAGGAACAAGCTAATTGGGAGGTAAGTTTGAATGGAGAAAAACTGGAGGAAGTGAAGTGCTTTAGATATCTGGGAGTGGATTTAGCAGCAGATAGAACCATGGAAGCAGAAGTGAGTCACAGGGTGGGGGAGGGGGCGAAGGTTCTGGGAACGTTGAAGAATGTGTGGAAGGCAAGAAGGTTATCTTGGAGAGCAAAAATGGGTATGTTTGAAGGTATAGTGGTTCCAGCAATGTTATATGGTTGTGAGGCTTGGGCTGTAGATAGGGTTGTGTGGAGGAGGGGGATGTGTTGGAAATGAAATGTTTGAGGACAATATGTGATGTAAGGTGGGTAGATCGAGTAAGTAATGAAAGGGTAAGAGAGATGTGTGGTAATAAAAGGAGTGTGGTTGAGAGAGCAGAAGAGGGTGCGTTGAAATGGTTTGGTAACATGGAGAAAATGAGTGAGGAAAGATTGACAAAGACGATATATGTGTCAGAGGTGGAGGGATCGAGAAGTGCGAGACAAAATTGGAGGTGGAAGGATGGAGTGAAAAAGATTTTGAGCGATCGGGGCCTGAAATGGAGGAGGGTGAAAGGAGTGCAAAGAATAGAGTGAATTGGAACGATGTGTTATACCGGTGTGGATGTGCTGTCATTGGATTAAACCAGGGCATGTAAAGTGTCTGGGGTAAACCATGGAAAGTTTTGTGGTTCCTTGATGTGGAAAGGGAGCTGTGGTTTGGTGCATTACATAAGACAGCTTGAGACTTAGTGTGAACGAATGTGGCATTTTTTGTCTTTTCCTAGAGCTACCTTGCACATGTGCATGCACGGAGGGGGGGAGGGGTGGGTGCTATTTCATGTGTGGCAGGGGGAATGGATGAAGGCAGCAAGGATAAATATGTACATGTGTATATATGTATATGTATGCATACATTGAAATCTTTAGGTATGTATATGTGTGTGTGTTGGCGTTTATGTATATACATGTGTATATGGGTGGGTTGGGCCATTCTTTTGTCTGTTTCCTTGGGCTACCTCGTTAACGCAGGAGATGGCAATTACGTATAATGATAATATTATATATATATATATATATATATATATATATATATTTATTTATTTATTTATTTATTCATTTATTTATCTATTTATTATACTTTGTCGCTGTCTCCCGTGTTAGCGAGGTAGCACAAGGAAACAGACGAAAGAATGGCCCAACCCACCCACATACACATGTATATACATACACGTCCACACACGCACATATACATACCTATACATCTCAACGTATACATATATATACACACACACACAGACATATGCATATATACACATGTACATAATTCATATTGTCTGCCCTTATTCATTCCTGTCGGCACCCCACCACACATAAAATAAAAACCCCCTCCCCCTGCATGTGTGCGAGGCAGTGCTAGGAAAAGACAACAAAGGCCACATACATTCACATCCAGGCTCTAGTTGTCATGTATAATGCACCGAAACCACTGCTCCTTTATCACATCCAGGCCCCGCAGAACTTTCCATGGTTTACCCCAGACGCTTCACATGCCCTGTTTCAATCCATTAACAGCACGTCGACCCTGGTACACCACATCGTTCCAATTCACTCCATTCCTTGCACGCCTTTCACCCTCCTGCATGTTCAGGCCCCGATCACTCAAAATCTTTTTCACTCCATCTTTCCACCTCCAATTTGGTCTCCCACTTCTCGTTCCCTCCACCTCTGACACAGGTATCCTCTTTGTCAATCTTTCCTCACTCATTCTCCATGTGACCAAACCATTTCAAAACACCCTCTTCAGCTCTCTCAACCACACTCTTTTTATTACCACACATCTCTCTTACCCTTTCATTACTTACTCGATCAAACCACCTCACACCACATATTGTCCTCAAACATCTCATTTCCAGCACATCCACCCTCCTCTGCACAACTCTATCTATAGCCCACGCCTCGCAACCATTATCATTGTTGGAACCACTATTTCTGCAAACATACCCATTTTTGCTTTCCAAGATAACATTCTCGACTTCCACACATTCTTCAATGCTCCCAGAACTTTTGCCCCCTCTCCCACCCTATGATTCACTTCCACTTCCATGGTTCCATCCGCTGTCAAATCCACTCCCAGATATCTAAAACACTTCACTTCCTACAGTTTTTCTCCATTCAAAATTACCTCCCAATTGACTTGTCCCTCAACCTTACTGTACCTAATAACCTTGCTCTTATTCACATTTACTCTCAGCTTTCTTCTTTCACACACTTTACCAAACTCAGTTACCAGCTTCTGCAATTTCTCACCCTAATCAGCCACCAGCACTGTATCATCAGCAAACAACAACTGACTCACTTCCCAAGCTCTCTCATCCACAACAGACTGCATACTTGCCCCTCTTTCCAAAACTCTTGCATTCACCTCCCTAACAACCCCATCCATAAACAAATTAAACAACCCCTGCTGCAAACCAACATTCACTGAGAGCCAATCATTTTCCTCTCTTCCTACACATACAAATGCCTTACATCCTCGATAAAAACTTTTCACTGCCTCTAACAACTTACCTCCCACACCATATATTCTTAATACCTTCCACAGAGCATCTCTATCAACTCTATCATATGCCTTCTCCAGATCCATAAATATTACATACAAATCTATTTGCTTTTCTAAGTATTTATCACGTACATTTTTTAAAGCAAACACCTGATCCACACATCCCCTACCACTTCTGAAACCACACTGCTCTTCCCCAATCTGATGCCTGTACATGACTTCACCCTCTCAATCAATACCCTCCCATATAATTTCCCAGGAATACTCAACAAACTTATACCTCTGTAATTTGAGCACTCACTCTTATCCCCTTTGCCTTTGTACAATGGCACTATGCAAGCATTCTGCCAATCCTCAGGCACCTCATGATGAGTCATACATACATTAAATAATCTTACCAATAGTTAACAATACATTCACCCCCTTTCTTAATAAATTCCACTGCAATACCATTCAAATCGCTGCCTTGCCGGCTTTCATCTTCCGCAAAGCTTTTACTACCTCTTCTCTGTTTACTAAATCATTCTCCATATATATATATATATATATATATATATATATATATATATATATATATATATATATATATATATATACTTGTTTCTGTTAGAAAACAAGAGATGTCTATGAAGGATTTCACCACTTTATGTCTCAAAACAAGATTGAAAGCCTCTTGAGTACAGCTAACTGATGATCATATTCGTGAATTCACCTAAGATCAGTTCCTTTAGTATTGACTTAAAGTTGCCATTTTGTTCATGGTGTTTTACATATTTTGTAAAGATTCTAATTATCACCCATATGGGCTGTACAGAAAGGAAAGGTGGTATATAGTCATATATTATGTTACTAGACTTTAGTGTGTCTTTTACAAAAGGATCAGTGGACAGACATTAAAATACCTGTGATCTTTTTCTTCTAATATTTTACTTCTGAGGCTAGAGGTATTAACACTATGCATATGTCATTTTACAGTTAGTGAGGTGTAGGTAGCTTTATTGCTGTGTAATTCATGTTATGAATACCTTTAATTTCAGTTTTATATGATTGTATATGTGTGTTAAGTAACATTCATGATAAATCATGAGTAAATCACACCACCAAAGGCAATAGTGATTTTACGTTTTCTTTGATTTTATGTCCACTTGTATAACATTCCATAAAAAGGGAAATTATGCAAGTTGATGCCTAATCCTATTTTCTTTGTACAAGTTAAATATAAATGTACACTGAAGTCTCGGTTATCTGTTCATTTGGAACTGGACCCATCTAGTCAAGTGAGTTCTCCATAGAATTATTTGGATTTTAATGTATAATGTACAGAAAAAATGTATGTCTGTAAGCTCATATTATAAAGTACATTTATGAGCTGATTTGATTTTGTGCTAAATGACAAGTATGCAAATAATGTGTGCTGAAAAGGACAGCTGATGCAATGTTTGATAATTTCATGGTGGATGTGAGTGTAAAGGTTTGTGGTGGTTTAAGAAAGAAAAGGAATGACAGTTGTTTAAAAGAACTGGTGTAAATGAGCAGTCTTTGAAAAATAGGCAGGGTACAGAAATACCAATAGAAATTGAGCAAAAAATGGCATTGAAAGAAATTGAATGAAATTAGAGGAGTGGAAGATATTAAGGGAAGCAGAGCTTTACTGTTAAAATGCAGTGAATGACAATGGACATGAGCATATATGATTGCATTCCACGGCAATAGACATTAGCATAGATGATTGCAATGCATGTCATTAATGCATTAATTTTTGTTACTATTGTTCAAATTTCCCACTTCTGAGGAGTCCCCGTTGGATAGACAGGTGATGCTGCTCACTTATTTACCCATAGATCAATAAAGGGAGAGTATGTACATTATGGTGTGATGCCAGATTTACACAGCTAGTATTGTAGTTACTTTGATAATAAAAAAAACAATGTTAGGGTTTATATTTTTGATGAAAATAAGATTACTTGTTGATTTAATCATTTCTCCCTGTAAAGTGAGTTCTGTCTGTTTCTAAGATGCCCTTTCTCTCCAGGAACTCCCAGCAAGGGGATGACCATGGCAAAAGAGCCTCCACTTATCACTGTCCTTATATGCCATCCTTGCATGCACCATTCCATGCATTCTTCCACAATTTCTCTCCCTCCAGTACTCTTCCACTCTGTTTTCCATGCCACAGGTGGTCTTCCTCTCACACCAACCCCTTTAATCATACTATCATACACTCTACCTATAAACTTCCCATAATACATTATTCCAGATACCCAAACCACCTCAAAGTATTGCATCTCACCCACTTAACACTCCACAATTCATTCCTTTTACATTCCCTGCCATACAATCTCTCATATACACCCCCTCATTTCTTTCTTCATTTTATCTAGTCATACTGCATGCTTCTCTCAAATAATTGATTTCCTTAAGCTAGATTTCTTACCTATGTGACTCATTCCATGTCCAATTCCATGTCCATGTTTTGACTGCATGATAACATAAAACGTACAAAACATGCACACAGTATATTATATACAAAATGTTGCATGTTTGTGCAGTGTGAAATCATACCTGTTAAATGAATGTAAAGTGCATATTGTGATTAGGTGTACGGAGAATGAAATCATATCGGGAAAATAAATGTAATGTGCATATTGTGATTAGGTGTACATAAAATGAAATCACACCTAAAATCAAATTAGAAGTACCCTAGAAAAGGAACATTGGATTAGTTGTATGTAGAATGAAATCACACCTAAGATCAACTTATACCCTAGAGAAGGAACATTGATGCCGCTAACTTATACCCTTCCCTGTCCAGTTGCACCCCTCCCATGCTAACACAGAGAAAAATGTTTTTTGGGTAGTTTCTTCGAATAATTTTTGTTAAACATATATTCTGTAAGGATTTTTGGTTTTGTTTCACAAACCATGACAGACTTTCCAGACCATGCTGCACGTAAGAGGTTAGGTTTATGGTTAAAGTGTTTGTGGCTTGTGGAAGGTTAAATGGAGATGTATGAAAAAGGTGTGTGAATGGTAGAATGAGAAGGTATCTGCTTGGCAGGAGTGCAGATAGAGGAGTAAGGTACTAGAGGTACTACAGTTGAAAGACAGGGTAAATGAAATGAGGTGAGAGAGTAGTGTTGAAAGAATAAGAAAATTTTGAGGGATAGCTGAGTAGTGCAAGGAGAATAAGAGATCAAATGATGATGACAATAAGGAGAGTGAATATGGAAGTGGTAACAGGTAAAGAAGAGGTGAAAAAGAGATGATGTGTGTGTAGGAAGGGAGGAGTGTAAGTATTTCCCAATGAAAGTGCATCTGCTTCAAGGTTGTAGTATGTCACAATGGCTCTTTAATTCATTCATGAACATGGTGGTGAGGCAGGTAAATGCAAGGGTCTTGGAATGAGGATGGATCTGCATCATGTGACTGGTGGGACATGGGAGGTGAAACAGTGTGTGTTTTCTGATGACACAACTCCAATAGCAAACTCCAGAAGCTTGCACCTGAGTTTGGGAGAATATGTGCCTGGAAAATGTTAAGTAAGTGTGAATAAAATACAGTGTAATGAGGTGCACGAAGGGAGATTGAAAAAGGATGTTTTATTGTAAGTTGAATGGGGAGGGCTTTGAGTAAGTGAGATGTTTTAGGCATCTGGGAATGAGCATCAGACAAATCCTTGTGGGTTTAATACACTAAGATCATGGGTTCATTAAGTGTCTTTAAAGTAAAGATAGGTATGTTTGAAGGAGTAGCAGTCCTAACAGTGTTGAATGTAAGTTGTGAGTCTAGTGCAAAAGAAAAGGAGAGGTCCAATATGTTGGAAATGAAATGCCTGAAAATGACATAATGAGAGGAGGGTTGATCATGTAAGGTATAACAGAGATGGGTGTGGTAGTAAATGCATCCTGATAGAAAGAGCCTACCTGGGTGTGCTCAGATGGTTCTGACTTATGAAGAGAGTGATCAAAGAAAGACTAACCATGAGGATTTGTTTTAAAAATGGGAAAAGGAGGAGATTTGGAAGAAGAAATGATAGTAAAGAAGGCTTGAGGGTATCAGACTGAATTTTCAGGAGGGTGAAAAACATTCTGTGGATAGAATAAATTGTACTGTGTTGATTTGGGATGCAGGTGCAACATGCTGTTGGTGTGCTAAACCAAAGCATATGAAGCAGTTAAGATAAAGTATGGAGTAATCTGTGTGGCTTGGCTGTGAGTGATAGGCATTGATATCGATACATTATACATGACAGCTACAGAATGGATGTGTGCAAATGAAACCATTGCTTGTGATACCACCTAGGTAAGGCAGGAAAGGCATTTTGTTGAATAAGTTTTGAGCTAATTTTACTGTAAAGAATTGCAGCACTAAAGATTAAGGAAACATGGTTTAAGATATGAAATATAGAACTCACAAGTGTGTCAAATGCTTTCATATGAAAGCACACTGCTGGTGTCTGCATTTGATATTTCTTTACTGTTCTCTGTACAAGTATTATGTTTTCACAACTCATATTTTTGATACTTTCTCGTATTTTCAGTGATGCAAATTTCAGAATTTATTTTTCAGTAATTGTTACTCTTGGATTAAAATGTAATGGTTTCATTTGTGGTATCTGTAAGACCACTTAAGTTGTTAGGATACCCACTGAGCTAAACCCACAACTCACTTATCTGAAGTTATTAATGTCAGGGTGAGTAGGGGGTATTGTCTAGCAATAACAGTGCCTTAACCTAACTAGGCAAACCTCAACTAAGAATTTCTATGTAGTGGTTGATTGAGAAGTATCCAGACTTATTTTCTTTACAGTTCAATCTGTTGATTCAGATGGGTGGGGGGCAGATAACCAAGACTTCATTGTATTTACAAGGTTTGATATATATATATATATATATATATATATATATATATATATATATATATATATATATATATATATATATATTATATATATAGTATTTCAAACCGAAGGCTTTCCAGATGAAATGACTTTTTTTTTTTTTGTAATTCTATCCATGTATGAAAATAAACATTCTCTCTATTAAAAGATACCAACAGATATATAAAAAGTTTACTAACATTTCAGTTTGTTTAGATTAACACCACGAAGACTATGGAACAAGTCAACTACTGTGTCAGGTTTTGTTTAGTATTTGGCCTACTTAATATCAGGAGAGCATAAAAGATTTACAAAACTAATGATATACAATATTTAATTCACTACCTCTTCATATGCATAATTAGAATTGAAATAATCCTGAAATGTAGATGTATAGCTAGTACACACAAATGCTGTAATTCATTGTGCCAACATTGAAAGAATTGCAGAGAGTCTGCAGATTTATTCCTTGAAAAAGTTATTGAATATAGGTGATATGGGAGATAATAGAAATTTGATAAGTGTGACCTCTTGATAATACAGTATTTTGCTTCAGTGTTCTTATCTTTTCATGTAATATCATTACCAGGACATATGAATAATTTACATTGCTCACCATGTCCCTTCTATTTGAGAACAAATTTATTGCAAAATGACAGGTATATCTTAAAGATGGAGCATTACCGTAGACTCTGAATGAATTGTCAAGAGTAAGCAGTAATGAAATGAAGTAACTGCATATAAATCCTTACACTTAACAGTACTTTACAGTTTGGTTATGGTGTCTGCAGAATGTTTGGTTAGGTAACTAATTGTCTCATTACCTATTTTTTTGGCTAACCTGTGATGTTCTGATAATGAAGAAACCATGCAAGTAGATGGAAAGTTTTCATTTTGTAACTTCATAATGATCAGCCAAGTTTTGATATTTTTTGATTAACCAAAGGTATAGTAGCGTTATCCCAGGAGCAAACTCTTCAAGTTTGTCAAATATACACTTTTATGTTTAAGGGTTAGGTTAATATTATTTGCATACAATATTATTTGTATACCTAGCAGAAACGTTTACACCTTCAATAACCAAATAAGTCTTGTCTATGGCTAAGTTTGCAACAAGTAATATAAACTGTACTTGTGGCGTTTATATGGTTACTGAATGAGTTGCTCTTAACTGAGAACAAGAAGTTTCCAAAGAATTTGTGTCCTAACTCATTAGAATATCAGTAAATTAACTATACTGACTTCTGTGATAAGTAAATGAATTATGATAAGTAAATATATCCATGCAGCAGAGGCTTGATCTCACACTTCTATATTTTCCCAATGTGAATTGTCTTGTATGCCTAGTTTGTGTAATTCACATATTATTTGCATAATAAAATGTTCATGTACACTATAGCTCTATTATCATTCAGTGTTTATTAGTAATGGGTGTGTAAAGCTTAATCTTGATGGAAAGTAATTGTGTAAAGAAAGCTGTATATTTCACTTTATTGCAATGATTTAGAGTTATTGTTTTCTTGTATTCCTGTAAGTCCATGCCATTTCATTAAACTCTCAGAGCTTTATAGATTAGAAGTTTGTTTTGTGAGCTAGAGTATAAGCACTTTTAACTACATCCACCAGTTTCAAAAACTTATTACATTTTATCTTTCTGGCAATATGCTAAACTTTATATTGGCTGTAATTTATTTATTAGTAGCTAGTCATTATGTGCATGTACATCTGTGTATTACTGGAAGACAAAGAGCATATCATGTAAATAATGTATTTAGCCTGTAAAAAAGAAAAAAATTATTTTCAAGTCTTTTCTCAAAACTAGCTGGTTTTAAGGATTATGTGTTCAAAAGGACTTCAAAACAAAGTATTTATGATAATTTTTAGATTCAGTTCATTAGTTTTCAAAACATGATGATGGCATCATTGTAAATTCTAGGGGATAACTTTCGTGTCAGCTTTATTGTGGAAGGAATTTGACAAAATTTGGAAGCAAATACTCATTTCCTGATATTCATTAGTGTTACGGATATTACTATTTTTGTCACCATAGAGTAAAGAGACCTAACTTTATAGATTAATGCATTTGCGTGAAATTCTTGTACATTGCCTTCTGCTTTGAGAGTCATAATTCCCAATCATATGAAATTACATTTCGAGTTACAGTAGGTTGCTGCAGAAGTGCAACAAAGTGTATGGAAATGCAAAACATTAACTAAAGTTGTACTGAGTTTGGGTGTGTATTATATTGTAAAGTGAATTTGACTGAAAGAAGAGAATCAGAAAGAGACTGGTAACTCTACAGAACAAATTCTTCCTTTTGACAATTTGTTGATTATCTTCTGACAAAAGATACTATACAACAGAAAACACACAGATCATTTTGTAATAATCTACAATATGTCAAGAAGAATAAAAACACTGCATCTAACTAATTCAGTATATATATTGGTGGCCAAGTCATCAATAGATAAAAAAGCCAAGCTTTTGGAGACAGGAGTTATTAGAAAGAGAAGATATGAAATTAAGTGAAAATTTTGGGCAATACTTAACAGTAGTATTGAAGACTGCCCTGGTGCTATGCTTGATGATATATAATTATGGAAAAGAATCAACAAAATTGTACATATAATTTAGAAAATGGTCTCCACTGAAACTTGTACGTTAGAAAGTTATTCCCAGTCCTTCTACACAAATACATTAGTGTCTGTTGCAACTTTTTAACAGCTGACTAAATTATGTAGTTGTCTATAAAAATCATGAAATATATTCTATCTTCAGTGACCATATCATCATTATTAATATTATTTTTTAAAGCCTAACATGTTATAATTTTTTGATTGAAGGAGGGTAATGCATTAATCCTTTTTAAAAAATAAGAATGGTATTTTAGTTACTGCTTTTATGGTGAGTGTAACATGAATCAAAATAATTGAAACCACAGAATCAGAATGCGTAGTAACTCTGTTCATTACTAACTTTCTTCTTTGTACCAAAGAAATTGTAATTCTGTACTTGTCTTTCAGTTTGTAGCTAATAGAAATGTTAAAAGAAATTTTGAGCTCAAAGTAAAAGCATGTTCACTAATAGAAATGAGTATCAGTACCCTTTATCAGCACTGTCACAAAATATTTTGAGTTGGTGCTAAGTTTGTGATTTAAATAAATTTGCAGAAAAGTTAAATATGAATATTTATCCAATTGTATATTTCGGATAGGGAGTTTATACTTGTGGTGCCCCATTTTTTAAGTTTCCTTTACTATTTCAGGTTGAACCTCGATAATCCAGCAATTATTGGTCTAGCAACACAGCGGTCTGGACATATTTCATGTTTCCCATCACTCCCTCAATTAGTCTGCAGAACTGCTGCAGCAGACTTACTGTTTAGTATGTACAGTAATCATTTATGAGCAAATACATGTACAGTAATCCAGTTGAAAGATATAAAAGCATTATGAATTTTTAATGATCATAAAGATGTAATTTTTTCAGAGCGAGGTTGTTTGGGCTCCTGTACTGGCTGCAACTTCATTCAGTATTTCCGATTCGCAAGACTCAAAACAGGTTTACTAGAATTAAAGCTAGTAATATAAGCACCATTTGTGAAAAAAATCACCCAGTAAGTAAAAAAAATATGGAAAACAGGAATTGTAAGTGTGACTTGATGGAGGGTGCATTACATAACAATTATGTGGCTCATGCACACGATCTGTAAATGACTTTATTTTGCTTTAACTCTTTTATGATTTTTTTATTATTGCACTCATGTTCTCAATATACATTTTTTTCAAAAATCAAAAAGTAGCATGACACAACAGACCATAAATCCCACTCTCATCATGACAGTCTAAAGGTTAAGTTTGCTTGCATCATTTAGTTCCCTGATTTTACAGTTTTGTTATTTTCTAATGTTTTGTTATTTACCCTAAAATATGTCCTCAGCTAAGAAAACAAGTGTCAGTGGTGGTATAAAATGTAAACATCATTCCATATCAATCCAAATGAGGTGAAATGTTGAACAAACTTGACCATGGTACATCATTGCAACAACTGTGAGACATATGGTGTACAGTCATCAACTGTCTACAGCATAAAGGAGCAGAAAGAGACAGTTCTTAGGATTTATGCTGACAGTCAAATGAATGAATGTATATTCATTTAGTAATGTAAAAGTCCATAACTCAACCAAACATTGATTCAGTGAATTAAACTTTGTAGAAATGATGGTGTCAGTAGAGAACAATCAAGACAGAGTGTAATCATACACAAGGATTTAAATAGCATCATGGCATATGTCTGTTTGCTGTATATGGGGAGAAGTGTTTGGCAGACGCAAGGGGGAAAGCTTTCCTTGGTGAGAAATGAGGATGGGGTGCAATGCTCCATGCACACATTTCACCAAGGGAGACCTGCATTGTAGCTTCTATACCATACCTGCTTTTCATTTTCTCTTGTCATATTGTGATGAAATTGGCATCACAAAAGTGTCTAACAAAATTTTCGAGGTTTTGGTTGATGAGGTAGCACCAGTGGATCACCAGCAGACAATGTAACATTTTGTTTACCAAATGTACTTAACCATGTAGTTGAGATTATGTTGCATTTTCACTATTATACAGGTTAGTTATTGGCACTGTCATCCATATTGATAACATAGGTTTGTATTTCATTTGTAACTGCATTAGGCAACAAAACTGCTGACACATTCATCTGCTACCAACATTACTCTGGAGCTCACTTCCTTACACTTGCACACTTCCACAGCTCCTTTCTTCTCATTTTGATTACATCCATATGCATTCCGACACCCCAGCCTGAACCTTTCAGGAAGAGGAGCACTCCTCACTTGGCTCCTTCTTCAATTTCATCCTGTAGAGATTGAAATACAAGAAGTGGGCGGTTTCCAGCCCCCTGTTCCTACCCCTCTTAGTTGCCTTCTACAACAAGCAAGGAATATGTGGGAAGTAATCTTTCTCTCCTATTTCCTGGGATAGGGGAGAAAGAATCAATGATTATTATATCATTACTGTCATTACTGAATAAGCTATACATGATTTTTCATTCTTAGATCGAGGATTTTTCTTCTTCGAAAATGAAATACATTACAACAAAGAAAAGATACATTTGCATACTTCAAAAATACATTTATTAAGGATCTCAACACTATATATATCACACCATTCAAAACACAAGCCTTTGCAAAGCTTTACATAGTCATTTTGCCTTTTAATACCCTGGACTCTCAATCTCCAACTCTACCAACTGTTTTACTATGAAATCATATCAAGAAGTAAACACTAATGACATACTACACCTACCTAGCTCCATCCATTTCAAAGTCTTGCTACATATTTCTGAATTTTTTTGAAGATGTTACTCAAAAGTATTCAGAATTAAAATGAGATTCATTATTCAATCATCCAAAAAAAACATTTTTGGAAGTTACCTAAAACTGATTAACCTGTTGAGTGTATCTGCTCTATATCAAATTAACTTTTATGAGTGCACCAGACCTAAATTAGCCTCACTTTAAGTTCCCCTCCTGATGTCACATGGCCTCTCTTTTGCTAGTTTCATAATTAGTGCTCTCTGAACTTCATATCCTATGCTGTTATTGGCTAATGTTTTCAAATTATTCATATTCCTCCCATTTGTGTTTGTAGTGATCCATCATCCAGGTCAGCTTGATAATTTTTTCATGTGCCATACACAGGCATCCCACATTTAGTGATATTGTTATTCACTTTCAGACAATTGCGACCATAGTGTAAGTAAAGGCAATATGTATGATGAATGAATGAGTTTATGATATTAATTTACTATTCATGAGAGTTAATTTTGTGAAATATTGAATTTGTTTTATGAATGCAATGAGATTTCTAAAAATGGCATCTCTCTTACATCAATGAGTGATTTGCCAATTTTTGACGAGGACGACAACGATTTCAATTGTGATGGTAACAGTTAATCACAGGTCATTTATTTCTGATAATGAAATGAATGCAGTTAGTAGTGAGAATGAAAAGGCTGCATCAGGTGAATAAAGTGACAGAACAGAGGTGGCTATAGAAAGAATGTAACAAGTGCAATGTAGGATTGTGCCCCATGTACTTTGAAAATTGCCATCAGAGATCAACGTTTTCATTCCAGTATGTGGGTGTACCTGGAGTGGTTTTACTATAAATGGAACTTTTACTTAAAGCTACATTCATATGAATTCATCTCTTAAGAAGTAATTACATAAAATGAAGAAATGCAAATTGTTAAAGCTACACGTATCACCAAGATTATCGTATGTTGTCTCCAAATAACAAGCAGATACTTTAGTCTATTTTCATTAGAGTGACTATTATTTTATAGTTTTCCAGACTGTGTTCATAATGAAGGCTTAAAATAATTTGTAAATGCAATTGTGCAAACAGAGGAATGACTGCTATTCATAAATACATTTTTTGTGACTTCAATTTATGGTGCACTCAGTGAATTAAAAAACTTCCATACACGTCATTAATCTTGTAAATAATTAATGACCTTGACATTCTAGAAATTGAGCCTCTGACATGAAAGTTTGGAAGTGAGTATTCAAAAATTTTCAGAAATTTTCCACTGAACACAAACACAATAAACATCATGTGGCACAGATAAGAGACCATCTAGAGTACTGATTAAAACAAAAAATATAGGTTCTGAAATCTGAAAAATCTCTTTTGTCTGAGGCAGTGTCCTGTGAGCAATAAAATAACTCCAGTATTTAGGGGCTAGGGCCTTGTAACATCCCCATCCAACTGACAGAGCAGCACTAGCTTTCTCCACCCACTGTTAATGACCAATTTCTAGTGGCAGCAAGTGTGATCAAACAAAGCATGTCACAGTAATGATGCTGTGACCTACTCGCTCCAGTGGACTGATTTATATGGCAACTCTGAATTTGCAGATCACATGTGTCAACTCAAAAGTAGTCACCATCAAATGCTTTTTTGAAAAAGGAGTGGAAAAGATAGAGCAGGATGAAAAAAATATCCTCATAGGACATAACCTTACAGATAAAAGATTTTTGGATTTCAAAATTCACATTTCCCTCCTCTGCTGGTTTGCCAACAACCAGTGAGAGCATAACCACATGAAGGAAGAGTGCTTCCAGAAAAAACTTTTACGGAAGAAGATATTAAAAGTGGAAATAAATACCCCCTATAGGGGGCACAAGAGAAACAAATTTTCTCGGAGGAGAAATCATGCACAATGCAACGTTTATCCACAATGTCTAGACTAAGAAACAGATTGATAAACATGTTCAATAAGTGCCAAAGACCTCAACTGTTGGTTTTCTCCAATGTAAGGTTGATAGAAAGGCTATTGCAAGTTACAACGCAAAGACCACATTCAGCCAGTAAGAGTTTTTCAATCTAGACATGTTTCTTACTGAAATGATTTCACAGATTCCCAGACTGACAAAAAAATGTCCTCTCTCAAAAACCTCTGCTTCCAAAAAACTAAGAGATATTACTGGAAAAAAGTGCTAATCTCCTGAAGACGTGTTCTAAGAGGTGATGACTAAAGGGTTACTTACGAACTTAGCAATTTCAAACATTAGCAAGAATTTAGGTTTTGCTTTACTTTAACCAAGACATTAAGATCAAAAAGAACACTTGTGTAGAAATAGCAAGTATTTTCCTTAAAGATTTTAGTGGCCAAAAGTGCCAATATCTTTAACAAGTCTTCTAAGAGATCACATAATGGCTATTCATAGGCTCAACAGTTTGATGCAATGCAAGCATCAAGGGTTTGGTTTTACCTTAATGCATGGGTACTCAAAAGGAAGGCTGCCTTTGTGTGAAAAACACATATATTTCTGTAGTCTTGGAGAGAAAGGTTAGTGTGCAGTATGTGGAGGAGGAAAGGGCCTGGGAAGCGGATCACTTGTTGTTTGCCAATGATGCACCACTAGTGGCAGATTCAAGTAAGAAACTGTAAAAGTTGGTGACTGAGTTTGGAAGTGTGTGTGAAAGGAGAAAGTGGAAAGTAAATATTAATAAAAGCAAGGTTATTAGGTTTATCATAGTTGAGGGACAGATTAGTTGGGGTGTGAGTTTGATTAGAGAAAAATTGGAGGAAGTGAAGTGTATTAGGAACCTGGGAGTGGACATGCCAGTGAATGGAACCATGGAAGTGGAGACAATTTTTAGGGTAGGGTGGGGTGGGGGAAAGTTCTGGAAGTGATGGAGAATTTGTGGAAGGAGAGAATGTTTCCTGGGAGGGAAAAAATAGGTATGTTTTTAGGAACAACAATATTATATGGATGCAAGGCATGTGCTATAGATGAGGCCACATGGAGGAGGGTGGATGAATTGGAAATGAAATGTTTGAGGCCACATGTGGTGTGAGGTTGTTTGATCAAGTAAGTAATGAATGGGTAAGAGACGTGTGGTAATAAAAAGAAAGCAGAAAAGGGTGTGCTGAAATATTTTGGACATATGGAGAGAAATATTGAGGAAAGGCTGACAAAGAGGATATATGTTGCAGAAGAGGAATGAACAAAGAGAACAGAGAATGGGAAGACCAAATTAGAGATGGTAGGACGAAATGAAAAAGATTTTGAGTGATGAGGGCCTGAACATGCAAAAAGGTGAAAGGAATGCATGGGATAGAGTAAACTGGAAAGATGTGGTATACAGGGCTTGAAGTGCTGTCAGTGGACTGAACCAGGGCATGTGAAGCATCCACAATAAATCAAGGAAAGGTCTGTAAGGCCTGGTTGTGGACAGGGAGCTGTTGTTTCAGTGCAATACACATGAGATCTAAAGGATGGATGCCAGCTGCTGTGGCCTTTCTTCGTCTCTCCTTGGTGCTACCTCACAAATTTGGGAAACGGCGATCAAGTACATAACAATAGTTCCTTTCTGATGATATGAAAGAGCTTGTTCCTCTAGCCAGGGGCTCGTACCTACATGACCCTTCAAAGAATGAAAGCCTTATTTGAGTGAATCAACCAAACTATCAGGAAAGAAACTAGAAAGGCATGGGTTTTGGAGAATCTCCATTAGGTCAGACCAATATATCAATAATCAAGAAGTTCTTGGGTGCGTCAACAGCTTAAGATGTCAGCATAGTTATTTTTTTCATACTATTTGCCATTTCCTGTGTTAGTGAGGTAGCGTTAAGAATAGAGGACTGAGCCTTTGAGGGAAATCCTCACTTGGCCCCCTTCTCTGTTCATTCTTTAGGAAGATTAAAAATGAGAGGGGAGGATTTCCAGTCCCCTGCTCCCTCCCCTTTTAGTCGCCTTCTGCGACAAGCAGGGAATACATGGGAAGCATTCTTTCTCCCCTATCCCCAGGGACAGGGAAGAAAAAAAAAAGCTGATATAAGACACCCAGTCTACATGTGATCCATGAGAGTTCAGAGCTGTTCAGGAAATCAGTTCCCTAGAGCAAGTGGGTCCATGAGTCAATGCTTGCAGACTTTGAATGATCAAAGGTGTGCCTGAAATAAGTAGCTGCTGCTACCATGAGTTAATGGTTAGTGATACATGGAAATCAACTAGGCTACCTTAATTACATGGTGTGTTAGAAGGTCCTAAGCTTCTGGGCTGTCCCAGTTGTTAGACGATGTGTTAGAAGGTACAAAGCTCTTAAGTATCTAAGATATATCTCACTGCTTACAAGACAAACCAGCAAAGAGAAACTTTGTTCTAGGCTATTCTGGAAAAGTGGGAGGGCATCATAAAACATCAGTATGTACATAAAATAAATATCTAGTCCTCAGTAACAATATACAACCAAATAAATTAACTCTAAACCCAATATTTACACAAATGGATAGGGGAGAAAGAATATTTCCCACGTATTCCCTGCGTGTCGTAGAAGGCGACTAAAAGGGAAGGGAGCGGGGCGCTAGAAATCGTCCCCCTTTTTTTTTTTTTTCCCAAAAGAAGGAACAGAGAAGGGGGCCAGGTGAGGATATTCCCTCAAAGGCCCAGTCCTCTGTTCTTAACGCTACCTCGCTAATGCGGGAAATGGCGAATAGTATAAAAGAAAGACTTAATATGAAATACACATGAGTTGAAGCAAAATCTAGTTTTGTTTTCAGTGTCAAGAGAAATATCACAGCAAGGATAATAATGCACTGCATTTCACTGAGCTGGAAAGCTTCCAACCAGTATTTTCTCATTCACAGATTCAATGGTAATATAAATTCATTCATTAATTTTCAAGTGATAATCCACACACATTTAAACAAGTTATCATAGTGCTAGAAATTGGTTCCTAATCTCCAACATCATATGCCTTTTATATCACCAAGATACCCTCTGAAGCAGCAGTTTGACAAAACTATCACCAAATTACTATTTGTCGTATAAAAGTTGGTTGTGCATGCACTGCAACACAAGGGCTCAGATGCAAATATCTGTAAAAATCTTCATCAGCCAGAATTTTCTGAAAAAAAAGGCAAAATAATCAGTTTATAACTGTAGTCATTTAATCATTATATTCAGAATATATATTTAATGAGAAGTTCATATTAAATCAGTATGTTCTTACAATTAGCTTTGTCTGTAACTTGTATATCATTGCTCTTAGTCAAAACTCAGTGAATAGGATTTTGCAAGCTAAAGCCATCTGATTGACACTCAAAATATTGACAGAAAAATCTTTCTTGCTGATGTGTTTTTCAAGTAAGTACAGCAGTCGGCAATATCTTCCACAATAACATGCAAGAATACCCTTGACATATCTAAGGCTTTTGACAGGGTGTGGCATTGGGGTCTCATCTCTAAGCTCCCTTCTTTTGGCTTCTCTCTCACTTTGCCTCCCTCCCTTTTCTCCATCAACAGCGGTGTCCCTCAAGGTTCTGTCCTGTCCCCTTTTCTCAATGCTTTCCTCTCCACAAATAATCCAATGCACTCATACGCTGATGACTCAATACTCCATTCATCTACATCCTTCAATTCTGCTCCCTCTTCTCTCAAGAGAACTCATCTGCATTTTGTCTTGAGGCACCTTCCTCAATAAAATAAACTCAGACTTAGACAGGATATCTCAGTAAGGTACACAAAATCTTGTTAAGTTTAATGCCTCCAAGACCAATTTCTCTGTATTGAAAACTCCTCATTACTCTCATCTCTCATTTGATGGTTCTGTAATTCCACTAGACTCAATGAACATACCTGGTATCACTGTGACAACCATTCTTTCTTGGAAACCCCACATTACAGGAACAGCTGAGTCTGTCTCTTAAGAAACTAAGTGTCCTGTTTAGATGTTAAAACTTCTCTTCAGAACAGTTACTCTGTTTATATAAGGGATTGATTCATCCTTGCATGGAGTAATGCTCTCATATGTGAGGTGGTTTTAGCTTTACATCCTAACTTGACAGAGTTGAATCGAAAGCAGTCCACCTTATAAACTGTCTCAGGCTAACTTCCAAACTTGACCCCCTGGCCTTTACTGCAATGTTGGTTCATATAGGTATAACTTTGAATTTTGCACATGAGAACTGGCTGCTTGTGTGACTGCATCACTATCTAGACCATGCAATACTCGGCAAGTTGCATCACATGATTGTTGTGCGGGGACATCAGCAACCCAAGGATGGGCCATTTTGATACCTGCTTCTTTCCCTACACATCAAAGCTTTGGAACTCTACCTTCTCATGTCTTTCCCAACAACTATGATTTGGCACATTTCAAAAGACAGGTTTTTCACTTAAAAATATGTAGATACTTTCCCTTGTCTTTTCTTTTTCCGTTTCATAATTCTTTCCATATTTCATACATTATTAACAGGAGGTGCAGTGCAATTCTAGTCAGATGCCATAAGGGGAAGATATGATGTTGGAGGAGAGTTATGGTCATCTGTGCCATCATTACAAATGCAGTGGTCTTATTCTTAACTACATTAGAAAAGGATCTGCTCTTGACAATATACTTGAAACTGATGATGTTCCTTACTGTCACTGAAGCGGGTGATCCAATTTTTCAAGATATAATCCAGATGAAAGGCTTGAGGCAACTTATAAAGTGGTCTGATCAGTACTGATCAGATCAAAACAAAGAATGATATCATCTTGTTGCCAGCTCGCTATCCCTCAGGATTGGAACTCTTTATGAATGCACTGAATAACTGGCAATACTGATAATCCCCATATCACTTCCCACATATACACACTATACATTGAAAACTTTTGTCATATAAGGGTTCTGTTTCTTGAAATAAATGTTCTTATCATGCTACTTATTATCTGATTCGACAACAATGTCTTTTTGATATGCTCATTATGCTCAAATTTCTCCTGTACAGTGACTTGAAGGACTTTGACATCTGCTACACTTTCTGTCTCTTGTGTTGCTTATTTGTTTAAATCTGTCCAAATTAAATTACACCTGGTATTCTTTTGCCTACTTTTTGATTTTACCTATATTTTTTTTGCATATTCTTTTTATTCTCTTCTAATTATTTTAATGAATTCTGTTTTATCTATGAAGCACATGACTATACTTAGTTTTATATCATGTTAGCTGAGATGGCATGGGCAACTGAGGCCCTAATCAAGGTCATCCCATTAATGCTACATATATATATATATATATATATATATATTTCTTTCATACTATTTGCCATTTCCCGCATTAGCGAGGTAGTGTTAAGAACAGAGGGCTGGGCCTTTGAGGGAATATCCTCACCTGGTCCCCTTCTCTGTTCCTTCATTTGGAAAATTAAAAAAAAAAATGAGAGGGGAGGATTTCCAGCCCCCCGCTCCCTTCCCTTTTAGTCGCCTTCTACGACACGCAGGGAATACGTGGGAAGTATTCTTTCTCCCCTATCCCCAGGGATAATATATACATATATATATTATCCCTGGGAGCCTTGAAGAATGTGTGGAAGTCGAGAACATTATCTTGGAAAGCAAAAATGGGTATGTTTGAAGGAATAGTGGTTCCAACAATGTTGTATGGTTGCGAGGCGTGGACTATGGATAGAGTTGTGCGCAGGAGGATGGATGTGCTGGAAATGAGATGTTTGAGGACAATGTGTGGTGTGAGGTGGTTTGATCGAGTAAGTAACGTAAGGGTAAGAGATATGTGTGGAAATAAAAAGAGCGTGGTTGAGAGAGCAGAAGAGGGTGTTTTGAAATGGTCTGGTCACATGGAGAGAATGAGTGAGGAAAGATTGACCAAGAGGATATATGTGTCGGAGGTGGAGGGAACGAGGAGAAGAGGGAGACCAAATTGGAGGTGGAAAGATGGAGTGAAAAAGATTTTGTGTGATCGGGGCCTGAACATGCAGGAGGGTGAAAGGAGGGCAAGGAATAGAGTGAATTGGAGTGATGTGGTATACCGGGGTTGACGTGCTGTCAGTGGATTGAATCAAGGCATGTGAAGCGTCTGGGGTAAACCATGGAAAGCTGTGTAGGTATGTATATTTGCATGTGTGGACGTATGTATATACATGTGTATGGGGGTGGGTTGGGCCATTTCTTTTGTCTGTTTCCTTGCGCTACCTCGCAAACGCGGGAGACAGCAAAAAAAAAAAAAAAAAAAAAAAAAATATATATATATATATATATATATATATATATATATATTCTTTTAAACTATTCGCCATTTCCTGTGTTAGCGAGGTAGCATTAAGAACAGAGGACTGGGCCTTTTTTGGAATATCCTCACCTGGCCCCCTCTGTTCCTTCTTTTGGAAAATTAAAAAAAACGAGAGGGGAGGATTTCCAGCCCCCCGCTCCCATATATATATATATATATTTATTTATTTTATTTATTTTGCTTTGTCACTGTCTCCCGCGTTTGCGAAGTAGATATATATTATCCCTGGGGATAGGGGAGAAAGAATACTTCCCACGTATTCCCTGCGTGTCGTAGAAGGCAACTAAAAGGGAAGGGAGCGGGGGGGCTGGAAATCCTCCCCTCTTGTTTTTTTTTTTATTTTTTTTTCCCCCCAAAGAAGGAACAGAGAAGGGGGTCAGATGAGGATATTCCCTCAAAGGTCCAGTCCTCTGTTCTTAACACTACCTCGCTAACACGGGAATTGGCGGATAGTATGGAAAAAAAAAAAAATATGTGTGTGTGGCGAGGTGATGATGGGAATAAATAAAGGCAGACAGTATGAATTATGTACATGTGTATATATGTATATGTCTGTGTGTGTATATATATGTGTACATTGAGATGTATAGGTATGTATATTTGTGTGTGTGGACGTGTAAGTATATACATGTGTATGTGGGTGGGTTGGGCCATTCTTTCGTATGTTTCCTTGCGCTACCTCACTAACGCGGGAGACAGCAACAAAGCAAAATAAATAAATAAATATATATAAAACCTAGCATGAGCCAGGTGCCCATTTTATCGACCAACCCCAAAGGGTGGATGAACAGCTGGGTAGACTGTGTACTGAGTGCTGCATCCAGGATTTGAACCTATGCACTCAACCCTGGGTGGCCTGTGAAATACATCACAGCAAGAACACTAACCGCTACACCACGGGAGTCGATGTACTTCACCATTTATATCTGATATAATTATAAACTGTTCTGAAGCTAGTACAGTTCCTTGTGGTATACCTGATAGAGCATCTTCATTAGACATGCTGCCATTTGCAACTACTGTTCTTTTAATTTTCTGATTGTCAGAAATTCCTTGATCAATTTCTTATTTTACCGCTTGTGTTTTTAAATTACTTTTTCTAACAGAATTCTGACATCTGCTATATTATATGGTATAGCATTTGGATAGTATTTATTCTTCCCTATCCCAAGGATGGAAGAAATAAGCATAATGAAGAAGAAGAAGAACTAAACTAAGTTGAAAAGAAAGCAAATAAATGATACTTACATTTTCAGTTACTACTTGGGGTTTCTACAACTGGAGGCTGCGGTTGAGGTCTAGGATGTTTTAACCTAAGTTCTTTCGCCATTTCTACTTCTTTCATATTTACACCTAATTCCCGTGCTCTCCTCCTTGATCTCCATACCTAGTGGCAAAGAAGCAATTAGTCACAAGATTGCTATTTATAAAATAAGATATAATTATGTCAATATCTATCTGTGTATCTGTTGTACAGTTCTATCAGTTCATCATCCTGAGTTCACTAGTTATGGAGATTCTATGGCCTGTGGCCACCCCTTGAGAGAGTTCCTTCTGAAAAGGAACACGATGTCAGAGATATAGAGAGATAGATGGAAGGATCAGCTTGAGCTCTGTTCTCACGTACATGATGTAAAGTAAAAACTGCCTATCAACTCACTAAATGTATCTGTATGTTCAGTGTGCTAATGCAAACAGTATTTTCTACACTAGTCTTTCCATTATTCCCTTTACATACTATTCTGATCCATCGAGACCAACTTCTCCATCCACACTTCAACCTTCGCACATTCTTTAGTAACAGACTTGTAGTTGGATTGAACAATCTAATCAAAGACACTGTAGCTTTTTTTTTCACTGAGGACTATACAAGAGTAAAAAAATGTGGGATTTTTAAGTTAAAAAACTTTTCCCTTCATAGCAGTGTCCTAAGAGCATGACAGGTTCTCTAGGATATTCTCTTAAGAAAAACAGGATTAGAACTTTCCAACCCTCAGTAGTTTGGTGAGGAAGCACAAGCTTTTCCTACATTTTGCTGTCTCCCTAACCATGGGAGTGTCTCCTGCCAATCACAGACTACCACAGAGTTAATGTCATTGACCTAATCACTCCTGGCTGTCTGATGACTAAAAATTTATAGATTGCAGGCAAAAACCAAGTAGTGAAAGTGCAGAGAAACATTTTTCAAAGCAGGGGGAAAGGCAATGCTATGTAAAAAGATCAGGGAAAAATGCTCATAGGACAGTGGCTTTTTAATTTCAATACTCTACACTGCTCACCTCTGCAGTCTTTCCCACAAGCATTAGAATATACCCACATGGAGGAAGAAGGTTTAGCATAAAACTGGCAAACTAGAAGATTAAACCTGTGAGTGAAAATGCATATTTTCAATGGTAGCTTAGAGGCACACTGGAATCCGTCTCTCTTGAAGGTGGAATCCCCACAGCTACACAGGATAGATCCACAATGTCTAAACTTAGGTAACATCTGATGAAGGAGTTCAATGATTACCAAAGACCCCTTTCCTTGATTTCCTCCAGTGAAAAGTTTCTAAGGAAGGCTAAGATTGAGGCTACCTTCCTCTCATCATGTGCTCTAGCATAAAGCCTAGAGTAAGCCAATGAGCTCCTTAGTTCATATGAAGACATTCCTTGCCAAAAGGAGTTTCAAAGTTCGAGGATGCACAAATAATCTGGTGAAGTCCTAAAGATCCTTAAGAGTTACCTGGGCATGAAGCATGATGCTCTCTCAATGAAAAAAGGGCTATTTTAAGATTCAACAGTATCATTCTTATCCAGATACCAACAATCTGAGTTAAACTTAACCCATAAGAGATTATCATCAATAAGAAAAAAATTCTTGTGTCAGGATATGCTATATCATTAACTAATTGTGTTTCCAGAACTTAAGGGAGTAAGCTTTTAGATGCTTTGTGGATAAACTGCCAAAAGAACTAGAGATGGTATATAAAGTCTTGGAATTTTAGAAGATCTTTTAAAATCTCCCACCTGGACACTGGTGAAGCAACTGATATCAGAAAGAAAGAAAAACCACAGACATTTACCCCAGAGGAAGCCTGTAGAAAAGAAAAAAACTAATCCATAAGACAGAAAAAGCCGGGCTGGTAGCAAATTGTAGGCGTGTTGACAGCACAGGATCCAACTGAATCATGTGTTGATTGCAGATGGGACCAAGTAAGTCCATGATGTCATAATACCCAAATGGGCAAGATGCTTCTGCAATGGCTGAGTTATTAGCAAAGGGTGAGGGTCGCTAGTATTTCCACATCAAAAGTACTGAAGGTTGGGAGCTCCTTACACCGATTATTTTCAAGACACCCAATAGAATGTCTCATGCACCCTGACTTACCCAGAAAAAAGAAAAATAAATGAGAATTTCAAAGATTGATGAATCTCTTGTTTGTGAAGAAAGCTGGGTTTAGCAAGAAGAAGCATGTGTAGATTGGATTTCTACATTTACACAAGTATTTGAGAGTGTTTGAGAAAAAGCTGAGTGTACCATTTGTAGATTCAGAAAAGGCATATAACAAAGTGTAAGGAAGGCTGTATATGGTGTCCATGGAAGCTTCTGAATGCTGTTTCCTTTTATAATGGAAGTAGTGCATGTGTAAAAGTATGAGGGGGTATGAGTGAATGGCCCAAATGAAATGTGAGAGTGAATCAAGGTTATGTGATTCCACTATGGTTATATAATGTTTCTATGGATGAGGCATTGCATGTGATGAGAACAGGGTGGAGTGATTCTTAACTTGGAGAAATACAACAAAAGTTGCCATAACTGATGTATGCAGATAATGCTGTGTCAACCAAATCAAAGAAAGAGTTGGATGACCAAACCATCCTATGCATTAATACCAACATTTTTTCTAGTAACTTACATGGCATGGACAAAACAAGCTTTTCGGGTGTCTGGAGACCTGACTCTTAAGGGCAGAAAGGGTTCAAAAGGAAGAGAAAAAAGTGGAAGGAAAAAAAATGCATGTGGGTGAGACTGGTGTTACCATGGATTAGCACGTACAGCTGCCCAAGAACAAGGATGTAAGAAGGCAATTCTGTGGCAAAGATAGCTGAGTAAACACAAATGTGATGACAAAATATTACGGAATTAACAATAAAACAATAAAAATTACCTAGTTCTCTTACCTTTATCTTGTGGTCATCACTGACAGTGACAAGCATTTCTGGGTCTCTAGGATTGAAGGCAACAGCATTAACAACATCTTTATGTGGCAGGCGACACAGACAGACACCATAATGACGTTCCCATATATATCCATGTTTATCCTCTGCACCACTGTAAGAAGCAAAAGGTATGAAGATTCTGAAACATGAAAAGCCATTTCTCCAACATGGTCAGAGCTGTGTAAAAATGTGGTTAAAAAGCTGATTTACATGAAAACTGAGGTTTACCCATGAGGATTCAAGTTCTTCAACAATTATAAAGTGAGACAAAACAGCACACAGAAGACAATGAGAGTAAGGAAGTGTCTAGTCATTCTATCAAACCTTTCACTGCACCAAATGACATCTGTGACTGGCCTTGATATGTTGTCCCAAGCCATGTTTGTGGCCAGACATAGTACAGAACATTGAAATACATCTTATGGCTTTAAATCTCTTTGCTTTCATTTGAATACCCAGCTGATGTAAGCTTCCACATCATATCCTCAGATATCACTAGAAACCTAAAACCACATCTGGAAATAATGTAACACATCACAGTAACCCATGAATCGATAAAGTGTAACTACGTAATCATGATGGAAAGTCAGAATTTCACAAGGACTTTTGCAGTTAATTTTACAATGAAAAGTACAGTATCTTTAATATTGTTAAAGTTTGTGATGAAAGTACGGTAATTATTTTTCATTCATTCATGCAAATAATGTTCTGTCTGTGAAAATGAAATGTAAACATACTTTTATTTATTTATTATACTTAATTGCTGTTTCCTGCGTCAGCAAGGTAGCACCAGGAAACAGATGAAGAATAGCTCATCTGCTCATATACACATATATATATATATGCATACATAAATGCCCATACATGCAAATATACATATACACATATACATACATACACATGTACATATTCATACTTGCTTCCCTTCATCCATTCCTAGTACTACCCAGCCTCACAGGAAATAGCATCGCTACCCCCTGCTTCAGCGAGGTAGCACCAGGAAAACAGACAAAAAAGGCCACATTCTTTCGCAATTATTTCAAAAATATGTAATATGGGAAATTACATCTGGTAAAAAAACAGTAAAGTTGGTTACCTATTTAGGTGTATGTAGACCAAAATTACATGTACAAATATGCATCATCATCGTCATATTCTTACACATAAGGAGGATCCCTGCCACCAGCTAGCAAATGCACTGTTCACTTGCACTCTCAAACCAAACCAATATAGATAGAAGCATACTACTCTTTTGGGTATTTTCCCTAACAATAAAAGATATATGAGATATTCTGTAATGAATACAGATTTTTGGAGGTATTTTTTGTGCACTGGGGGAGCATCATTTCAGAATGAATTTGCATGGAAAGAGCATCATTTTAGAATAAATGTGCAACGAAAAGATCACAGAAAGTTTCTTCACCTCTCCAGTTGTACTCAAGAGCTTTCCGGTCTTTAATGGTATTAATGCCAAATAAAGGAGAGAAGTTCTACCAGTTACTAATGAGACCCAGGAGAATATATCAAAATTCTTCCTTCTTCATTTTGGAATGTAAAGCACATTTGTAATGACATGTTTCTTGACTGTTCATGGGCTTATTAAAAAAAAAAAAAAAAAAATCAAAGCATATATTAGGTCCAAAGTAGAGTATGAAGCACCACTTAGGTCTATCCACTTGGGAGCACACAATGACCAGCTGGAGAAGGTTTAAATGTGCTTGTATGATACAAATGAAAATTTACATGAAATCCTATGAATGTAAAGATTCTCTATATAATGCACAAACAGGTAATCCAATTAATTCGTACACTGGAAATTGATGAGTAAAAACAGTACACTTAAGCCTTCAGCTCTGGTAAGATAAAAATTTAGCATACCAAAATTACATTAGAATTTAGAATGAACAAACTCTCATGGCAACTACTGATTACTGTACTGTCCACTCACCTGGCAACATACTGGTGAGAAACATCTAAAAAGATAAAGAAGCATTCATCATTGGGGGTGTATCCTTTATGGGACCGCAACATTGTCCCTACCTAGAATAAATAGAAATGACAGTCATATTTAACTGATTAATATATTCCAGTGTCTCATAGCACTTGGAATTAGAAATAACAGTAACAAGTAAGTATGGAAATAAAGGCACAGAAGCACTAAGATGCTAGGCCTGTAAATCTCCAGTAACAGTAAATTGTGGATAAAAGTGGTGGGTAATTCTCAATTATAACTAAAACAGTCTGGCATAGGTAAAATGGATCTCTCCCTCAAAAACAAAACACAGTTGACTCCCAACTCCCTCTCACACACAGATGCCTGCAGTTTTGTTTCCTGTTAAATGATAATCACATGATAATTTGAGGCCTTTTTGCACTGTGACCCATCATTACATTATGTATACTCACATTGAACTTCGTAAACCATTCATCAAACCAACTATGGGCGTTATAAAAGTCCCCTTTTCAGTTGATGCAATCCTCCATGTTTTTCAGTTCCCTTATGACCTTTACATAATTTGTAAACATAATCACGTAGGAGTCATGCATTCTGGCAAGTTATTCATATAGATCAATAAGAGTAAATTTCTGAATGCTGCTTACATTAACCATGTCTTTATTCATTCAATTCCATTCAACCATTACTCTCACAATAAAAGTACTTCACATCTTTTTTCACTTTTTTTTCTGCTTAATTCATGTAAATTTCTCTGGTTGTTCTATCCTTACATCTCTTGAAGACCTGTTCACTATCCATGGCATCAATCTGTTTTAAAAACTGACAGGTTGTTATCAAGTTATCCCCTTACTTTTCCCTTCTCCAAGGTGGGCAAATTAAAGGCCTCTAGCTTTGTGTGTATAATTACCTATTTGTAATGTAAATCTTACAATCTTTCAAACTTTTATATGCTGTCCACATTCACCAAATCCTCTTTCAGCCTATTTCGTTCATCAACACTCTTAAGCTACAGAAGAACTCATTCATATCTTTTCTAACAAGTTTCTTGATTGATTTTATTTTATGTCCACATTTTTCAAAGAACTGTTCACTGTCAACATCAACTGCCTGGTTAAAAATCTGAAGTGCTGTGATCAGATCAATCCTCACTCTTTTATCTTCCATGTTGCACAAATTCAAGGCTTTTAGCCTTTCCTTGTAACTCATTTCTCTTAATTCTGGTACTATCTTTGTTTCCCTCCACTGGACCTTCTCTGTTAGCACTTTGTACTCCTGTAGGTGCAGTGACCAAATCTGAGAACTATATTCTAGTTTTGGCCTTATGTAGGATACAAACAGCTTGCTTAATATTTCCTTACCTACCTATCTATCTATATCTCTGATGCCAATTACATCCACAAACTCCCATTAAGGGGTGGCCATGGTAAAACTGTCTCCACTTATCCCTGTCTTACATGCCTCCCTCGCATATACCATTCCACACATTTTCCTCTGTCTCTCTTCATCCAGTATTCCTCCACCCTATTTGCTCATGTCACATATGGTCTGCCACTCACACAACCCCTTTAACTGTACTATAACACACTTTCCTTATCAACTCCCAGTCTTACATTCTTTCCACATGCCCAAACCAACTCAAAGTATTATGTTTCACCAATTCTACCACTCCACAATTCAATCCCTTTGCATTCCTTGCCATACCTCATTCCTCATCTCTCATACACCCTTTCATTTCTTCTTTCATTCCATCTAGTCACACCCCAAGCTCTTCTCAAATAGTTCATTTCCACAGCCTGGATTCTTGACCTCTGTGCCTCATTTCATGTCCATGTTTGGCTGCATATGTCAGGGTTAAGGGGACTATGCTGTCCCTTAATCCTCTCTTCACTTCCAAACTTACACCTCTACCCTTCATTATCTAATAAGGGGCCCCATGATTCTTCTACCCTGTACTTAATTCCATCACTTCCAGTCTTCCCCCCCCCCCATTTCCACAGCACAATTTAGTACACTTTCTTCTTTCACTCTATATGGTTTCACCCTCGCTTTCAGGTCTAGCTCACCCTCTTCCCTCCGTTTCCTTTCAAACACCATTACCTTACTTTTACTTGCATTTGCCTTCAATCTCCTATGCTTCCCCACATAAAAAACCACTTACAACCTTTTGCTATTCCTCTTCACTCTCTGCAAGCAACACAGTATCATCCACAAACAGGCTTGCCACTAGCCACCACATCTCACCGCCACACTCCATCTCTGTACTCCTTTCCCCTAGTTTTGCTTTCATCTCTTAACACTCCATCCATATTTATCTTAAAGAGCCACAGACATCACACAGTCCTGCCCCACATCCCAAAACTTTTGCTCAGCTCTCCATCCATTCTTACACACACATTTGCTCCTCTATAGAAGGCTTTTACACCACCTAACAGTTGTCCCCCTTTACTACATATCCTTAACAAATCGCACAAGCATTCCACTGACCTCTCTCATATGCTTTCTCCAGATCCATAAAAGCTGCATACAACTTCTTACCTTTTGCTAAATACTTTTCTAAAACCCTCTTGCTTTTCACTTATTCTGCATTCAGTCACTTCCATCACTCTGTCAATTAATATCTTGCATACAATTTTCTGGTATACTTAACAGACTTATTTTCCTATAACTGCGAAATACATCCTTTGCATCTTTTCCTTTGAATAAAGAAACAATAATAACTTTCACCTAATCCTCAGGCACAACCTTCTCTTTCCATATCTATATACATCAAAGCTATTCTAACATTTGCCAAGAGGGAGTTTGTCTCGTTTACTGTTCTCCTAATGTGGGACTCTGGTAACAGATTAAGGATGACATCAACTTCCAAGTCCTCATATGCAAAAAAATGATGCTTTGTGGCATCCCAGACATGAAGGGTCATGAGATATGTACTGATATTTGTAATGATGCTGTGATGGGTGGTGTCTAGAGTGCTGGTGAGAAAGTGTGACGTATGGTTTTAGATAGGAGTATATCTGGTGGAGCATGTGCACCTGAGCTGAGAGATGGTTGTTTAATGCTTGTTGGATTATTTGGGAGTACATAAACATGTGTTGTCAAAATTGTGTTGGTGGGAGCAGTGGTGGTGGTGGTGGTGGTGTTGGCGATGGGGGGTTGCCAGGACAGAACTGAATTAAGAAGTATGGGGTAAGTTTTATATTTCTGTTTGGGGGTTAGCGGTTAGTTATGAGGTGGTTTAAATATATACTTCATTCATACAGGAGTTACAGTGAGGATGTTTGATGGCAAGATGTGGTAAAAAAATTTTTGGTGTGTGTGACTGAATGAGACTTCATGATTGAGGATGAAGGCAGGTGGAGTTGTTTCTGCATTATTTATCCTCTCATCTCTATTCATGCATTATTTCTAAAAAAAAAATTCTGGATAATATAACTGAACAGCTATGTTTTCTTCAAACTATACAGAAATCATTTTTTTTTACTTAAGCACAGCAAGAATATTTATACAAATTATAAGTAAACTTCAGGATCACTTTTGGTAAAAATATGGTATTTCAATCTCAGTCAGAACATATTTCATGGAAAAAGATAGAAACATGCTTGGCTACTGTTAAATATGACATGACCTTCTGATCCTGACTGGATATGAAAGTCAACCACCCTAATACATGAGACTTATATTCTATCATGGTAGGTCAGTTATAAACACTTTATTATGGTGTTGTTTTGTGAGTCTTAAGGAAACATTATCTTTTGACAAAGCACAGCTGTAAGATAACTATACCAACTCTAAATTACTTAAGGATCCTTTAGGGCACTTTCCAATGTTTTCAAAGTACCTGGATTACTCATTTCTAATCTTAAATGATACACATATCCATAAACACACATTACTTTATATGAAAACAATGTCAATGACCTTAACTTACAAGAATGAAAAATGAAAGATTTGGATGGCTTTACATTAGACAAACAGCTTCTGCTTCAGAATGTATTCACTAAATTTACCTCTGTCAAGTTAGTCAGATCAATAACATGGAGATCTATTCCTTCAGCAATTCGTGGTGGGCTTAGTGGACTATCAATGACACAATTAGCTTGCCAGGGTCTACTGTTGACGTACAGGTACCTGGTGATAAAAGATAAGTTTATATTTCAAAAAAGTACTAACCACAGTATCGACTTTTTACAGACTCTGGGAAATCATTACCATTTGATATTACCATTACGTAAAGCCAGAACCCTTTCATGGGGCTTCTGTAGCTTCAAAGCTGCACCCTATGCAGGAGCAGGATGATGGATTCCTTTGGAGTGAGAAAGTCCTCACTGTAACTGTATTCCTTAACATATGATACTTCACTGGAGACAGTAATTACGACAGATTATGTTAAAAAAATATTTTCTGTTCTGAATATTTTCCTGTCTCCATACACCTGTATTTTGAAAGATTATCTTAAAACCAACAGCTTTAATGTAAAAGTGATAAATGCATTTTTTTTCATTTGTGATCACCATTTCCCATGTTGGCAAGGTAGCTCCAAGAACAGGCAAAGAAAAGCCATGAGGCAGGTTGTCACCATGAATGGATGAAATGAGCAAATATGAATGTGTACATGTATTGATGTATAAGTATATAAGTTTGGTAAAGTGTGTGAAAGAAGAAAGTTAACTGAGGAAGTAAAGTGTTTTAGATATCTGGGAGTGAATCTGGCAGCAGATGGAACCATGGAAGTGGAAGTGAATCATAGGGTGGGGGAGGGGGCGAAAATCCTGGGAGCCTTGAAGAATGTGTGGAAGTTGAGAACATTATCTCAGAAAGCTAAAATGGGTATGTTTGAAGGAATAGTGGTTCCAACAATGTTGTATGGTTGCGAAGCATGGGCTATGGATAGAGTTGTGCGCAGGAGGGTGGATGTGCCGGAAATGAGATGTTTGAGGACAATGAGTGGTGTGAGGTGGTTTGATCGAGTAAGTAATGTAAGGGTAAGAGAGATGTGTGGAAATAAAAAGAGCGTGGTTGAGAGAGCAGAAGAGGGTGTTTTGAAATGGTTTGGGCACATGGAGAGAATGAGTGAGGAAAGATTGACCAAGAGGATATATGTGTCGGAGGTGGAGGGAACGAGGAGAAGTGGGAGACCAAATTGGAGGTGGAAAGATGGAGTGAAAAAGATTTTGTGTGATCGGGGCCTGAACATGCAGGAGGGTGAAAGGAGGGCAAGGAATAGAGTGAATTGGATCGATGTGGTATACCGGGGTTGACGTGCTGTCAGTGGATATATATATATATATTTTTTTTTTTTTGCTTTGCCGCTGTCTCCCGCGTTTGCGAGATATATATATATATATATATATATATATATATATATATATATATATATATATATATATATATATATTTTTTTTTTTCACACTATTCACCATTTCCCGCATTAGCGAGGTAGCGTTGAGAACAGAGGACTGGGCCTTTGAGGGAATATCCTCACCTGGCCCCCTTCTCTGTTCCCTCTTTTGGAAAATAAAAAAAAAGCGAGAGGGGAGGATTTCCAGCCCCCCGCTCCCTCCCCTTTTAGTCGCCTTCTACGACACACAGGGAATACGTGGGAGGTATTCTTTCTCCCCTATCCCCAGAGGGGGCCAGGTGAGGATATTCCAAAAAAGGGCCCAGTCCTCTGTTCCTAATGCTACCTCGCTGATGCGGGAAATGGCGAATAGTTTAAAAGAAAGAAAGAAAAATATATATATATTCTTTCTTTCTTTCTTTTAAACTATTTGCCATTTCCCGCATTAGCGAGGTAGCGTTAGGAACAGAGGACTGGGCCTTTTTTTGGAATATCCTCACCTGGCCCCCTCTGTTCCTTCTTTTGGAAAATTAAAAAAAAAAAAAAAACAAGAGGGGAGGATTTCCAGCCCCCCGCTCCCTCCCCTTTTAGTCGCCTTCTACGACACGCAGGGAATACGTGGGAAGTATTCTTAACCCCTATCCCCAGGGATAATATATATATATATATATATATATATATATATATATATATATATATATATATATATATATATATATATATATATATCCCTGGGGATAGGGGTGAAAGAATACTTCCCACGTATTCCTCGCGTGTCGTAGAAAGCGACTAGGGGGACGGGAGCGGGGGGCCAGAAATCCTCCCCTCCTTGTATTAACTTTCTAAAATGGGAATTTTTTTTTTTTTTTTCCCGCTACCTCGCAAACACGGGAGACAGCGACAAAGTATAAAAAAAAAAAAAAATATATGTATATGTACACGTATGTGAATATATGTATATATACATGTGTATATGAGTAGATAAGTCTTTGTCTGTCTCCTGGCGCTACCTTGCTAATGCAGGAAATGGCAATCAGGTATAATGATAATAATAATAATATAGAAATGGTGGCAGAAACCTGTGAGAAACTGAAAAAGTTGGTGATTGAATATGAAAGTGTGTAAAAGGAGAAAGTTGAGAATAAATGTGAATAAAACCAAGGATATTAAGTTTAGCAGAATTGAGGGATAGGTTTGATAGGGTGTGAGAAAAATTGGAGGGAGTGAAGTCTTTTACATGCCTTGGAGTGGGTATGACAGTGATTGGAACCATGAAAGCGGAAGTGAATCATAGGGTGGGGAGTGTTCTGGGAGTGTGGAAGAATGCATGGAAAGAGGGAACATTATTGGGGGGGGATGTCTGAAGGAATAGAAGTCCCAACAATATCATATGGATGTGAGGCATGGGCTATAGGTAAGGCTGTGAGGAGGAGAGTGGATGTGTTGGAAACAAAATGTATGAGGACAATACATGGTTTGAGGTGGTTTGATTGAATAAGTAATAAAAAGGTAAACGAGATGTGTGGTAATAGTGTGGCTGAGAGAGCTGAAAAGTGTGTGCTGAAATGGTTTTGACATAAGGAGAGAAAGAGTGAGGAAAGCTTGACAGAGAGGATGTATATGTTAGAAGTGGAGGTAATAAGGAGAATGATGAGACCAAATTTGAGATGGAAAGATGGAGTGAAAAAGATCTTGAGCAATTGGGGCTCAGTGCTATATCAGCAAATGTTCCCTATCCCTGGGGATAGGGTAGAAAGAATACTTCCCACATATTCCCTGCATGTCGTAGAAGGCGACTAAAAGGGAAGGGAGCGGGGGGCTGGAAATCCTTCCCTCTCGTTCTTTTTTTAATTTTCCAAAAGAAGGAACAGAGAAGGGGGCCAGGTGAGGATATTCCCTCTAAGGCCCAGTTCTTAACGTTACCTCACTAGCGCGGGAAATGGTGAATAGTATGAGAGAAAGAAAAATGTTCCCACAAAATTTTTTTATTTCTCCCTAAGTTGAAGTTTATATCACTTGTTTCTTGCCTATCATATTTTTCTTAAATGATTTTCTCATTCCACAAGAAAGAATATTTCCCCTTTATGTGAAAACACCCTTTTTCTAGAAGGCTTGGGAAATTCAAATGCCTGCTTGAGAGGCTAACCCTTTCACTGTGGTATTCCTTATATCCATTGTGTGGATATACATTTCAAAATATCACCATAAGTTTGCTATTCAAATTAACTAGAACATAATTTTCTTGATAAAATGATACACAATTCAACCAAGTAAATTATTGCTTTCACTTGCTACAGGACCTTAAAGTTATGCTGTTCCAATAGCAGATGTATGAAGTGCACCATGAGTTCTGTTAGGAATACATAATGAAATATGTCATAATTTTGGCAGTGTTTTTACTGCAAACAAATATGATTACTTAGGGTTTTCATCACTGTTTGTATGCTTCCCAAGTTATTACATAATAAAAGACAACAGATCTCTTACATGTCCTTGAAATTTTTGCAAAGACTGACTAGTGTACAAAAAAAAATCAAGGCAGCAGCATATGGAAACAGCATGAGATGCCACTACAAGAAATAATGGCAAAATATTTAACCTTGAGGCAGAGGCAGGTGATTTCAGAATTTCGTTCCAATGAGCACCAGCCACAGGTAATGGGTTAATCAAGAGTTATTAATTTAGCTCATAAAGGCTGAACTTTTCCTGAATATATGGTAAAAGAAGGTACACAAAAACTAAATAAACTTATGTCAAGCAAAAACAAACAGATTTCATTACCTGTGGTCAGGAGAAAGTCCCATGCCAATGATATGTCCACTCAAATCAATCAGGTGGTCAATATGGTCAAATCTTTCTGCAACCGATTCATAATCAAGCCTGAAATAATGGAAAAGTGTTTACATACCCCCATCAAATGCAATTATAATTTTTTTACACATAAAAGTAAAGTGGTAGGAAGACTACTATGTAGGAAGACCAGTAAGGTAACTGATAACTTGATAGGGGTGGGTTTTTCAACATCTTATGCATCATCAGGTTATGTCATCTTGCTGGTGCCCTTTTTTTTTTTTACAGACTATATGTGTCTCCTTTCTTTGGCTCATTTACCATTTACCTAATAGGCTACTTGTTAGGGACAATGTTACTACCCATGTCCCTCACAGACACAGAGTCCTTAAGTTCACTTCTTGCAAGATAATAATCATACAGAGGACTTCTTTCACTTTGTCATATCCTTACATTTTCCTGGGTTGAATTTCACTGATCATGTCTCAGACCAATTTTGGAAGGTGTTTAGGTCCCCAAGTACTTTGATGCAATGCTCATTTTTTGCATTATCTGCAAATTTATTTGGGAACAAGTCCAAAACTTCTGGCAAGTCATTCCTATATATCAAAAAAGAGCATCAGTATCAGAACGGAACACTGTGGCACACCACTGGTGCCCACTACACATTTGGAGAGGGCTACTGATTCCTGCTTAACACAAACACACTCTGCTCACTCATGGCAAAAGGTGCTTACAAATCACAATGACATAAGTGGTGGGTGAGTGGCAGGACCATGATGGGTGTTGATTAACCACTTATGGAGGGCTTAAACAGTATGAGAGTTTGGTGTAGCAGTATATTTATAAAAGTTTCTTGACTAAATCATGGAGCATGAAGTAACTGATCAGTCACAGAATCTTCTATCCTTAGTGAGAGAGCACTCGACAAACAAAAATTAGCCCAACCTACTCTAAGCTAAATGTCATGTATGAAACTGAAGAAAGTCTTCATATATGATAAGAACTGTACTTTTGCAGCTTTCTTCTTTAGTGATAAAATATAATTTCACTCTGAAAGTTGAGGAAATTATCCTGGCTGCTTATGCTGTCATACAACATGAATGATTACTGATGGCTGTCATGTATAGCTATGATTAACAAGAGACTATGGTTGCTGGATATAAAGAGGAGGCTTAAAATCATCATCATTCAACACTAGAGTGATTGATCATAATGTCTTTTGATGGCCCTTTTTGAAAATTCCCTAATAAGCTCATAAAATGGGTATGTTTTATGGAGGTGTCATCAATTAGAAGCTACTGTTTAAGAAGCATACACTTGCTTTCACAATGTCAACAACCTAAAGGCTGTCCAGTAAACCTTAAATAAAAATATGTCTACATGTAAACTTAGGGAGCCTTCCAATGAGTCCACATACGAGTAACATAGTACTGCCATATCAGAGGAGGCATCATCTGTGCAGCTGATTATTCTTGACTGCATTTGAGATTTTGTTATCAGTTACTTTTCATTTTTTAAGGGCCCTTTCTGTGTATGTACTAATTTCAGCATGTGATGTTTGAGTATGCAAGGGTTTCTTGTATACCCCAAGGTGACTCATACAGAAACTGCTCTAAACATTCTAGTATCTGCATGTGTGTACAAATTTCTTTCTTTTAGCAACCCTCTTACATATACAAAACAATAATCAATTGCATTCTTTAAGCTTTACCCCTCAGTTTTCCTTGAGATCATTCCTTCACATTTCACTCAAATAGCCTAATGTCATTCACGAATTTCCATTCTCTTTGAGCTCACAACTTCTTAATATACTGTTTATTTTCCATTCTGTTCATGACACCAAGTCCTTCCCACTTAAATCTGCTAATTTCTCACACCATTCACTTTCCCAACTCTGTATCAGTATAAATAGAAAACCACATGTATCAAAAGGAATCATGGATGGCCCATCTAAATACATGAATCCTAGCTAAGGATGGTCTAATAAATCTTTTTTAGTCTGCTAGGTTACGGTCTAACGAATCTTTTATAGTACTGACATTTAACATGTCTGTTATCAAAGTCATTCCTTATACTTCTGCACAGCATTTCATGTACAGTGCTAGATTATGGTCTCATGAATCTTTCACAGTACTAACATTTCACATGTCTTTGTTATTAAAGTAATTCCTTATAATGCTGCACAGCACTTCACATACAGTACTCTCTGTCTGAACTATTACTTTACACAATTATTGTAGTAAATTCCACCTACCAATTTGGTTCTTGAAATAAACCGAGACTCCGTAACTCTCTCTGCTGTTCCCTTTGCTGAATTCTCTCTCGTAGACATGGTCCAACCTCCAATACAGTAGGAATTGAAAACTTCTTTATTCTCTTAAAACCTAGAGAAATTAAATACTGGCTTAGTAACTGTATGGAAATTTAATCAAAATCTAGTAACATGCACACTAAGAAAATATTAACCAGTCAATTAGGAAGTAAGTTTGAATGGAGAAAAACTGGAGGAAATGAAGTGTTTTAGATTTCTGGGAGTGGATTTGGCAGCGGATGGAACCATGGAAGCGGAAGTGAGTCACAGGGGGAGGGGGTGAAGGTTCTGGAAGCATTGAAAAATGTGTGGAAGGTGAGGTCATTATCTCGGAGAGCAAAAATGGGTATGTTTGAAGGAATAGTGGTTTCAACAATGTTATATGGTTGCAAGGCATGGGCTAGAGATAGGAGGAGGGTGGATGTGTTGGAAATGAGATGTTTGAGGGCAATATGTGGTGTGAGGTGGTTTGATCGAGTAAGTAATGAAAGGGTAAGAGAGATGTGTGGTAATAAATAGAGTGTGGTTGAGAGAGCAGAAGAGGATGTATTGAAAGGGTTTGGTCACATGGAGAGAATGAGTAAGGAAAGATTGACAAAGAGGATATATGTGTCAGAGGTGGAGGGAACGAGGAGAAGGATGGAGTGAAAAAGATTTTGAGCGATTGAGGCCTGAGCATACAAGAGGGTGAAAGGCATGCAAGAAATAGAGTGAATTGGAACAACGTGGTATACTGGGGTCAATTTGTTGCCAATGGATTAAACCAGGGCATGTGAAGCATCAGGGGTAAACCATGGAAAGTTTTGTGGGGCCTGGATGTGGAAAGGGAGCTGCGATTTCGGTGCATTACACATGACAGCTAGAAACTGAGTGTGAACTAATGTGGACTTTGTTGACTTTTTCTAGCGCTACCTCGTGCGCATGTGAGGGGAGGGGGTGCCTTTTCATGTGTGACAGGTGGCGGCGGGAATGGATGAAGGCAGCAAGTATGAATGTGTACATGTGTATATATGTATATGTCTGTGTATGTATATGTATGTATACATTGAAATGTATAAGTATGTATATGTGCGTATGTGGGCATGTATGTATATACATGTGTATGTGGGTGGGTTGGGCCATTCTTTCATCTGTTTCCTTGTGCTACCTCGCTAACATAGGAGACAGCGACAAAGTATAATAAATATAATAAAATATACCACGTTCATCAATGTGCACATCTACAGCAGGGTAACGAAATTTCCACAAGATTAGTAGCCACTGGGAATCTTTGGATTGAAAGAGATGAAAATCCAATGACTGCACAAAAAATCTGCTAAAGACTTTGCTCAATGGAATGGCCATTACATCAACATCCTCCTGTATGATAACACAAATGAATGAGAGCTACCCTAGCAAGAATACACAAAGGTGAAAGCATCAGCTGAAAATGCAAGAAAGACAACGATATGAGACACAGCAATCTTTGATAGTTACTATCAAGTGAAAATGCAGTGTGAAAATACTTATAATTATATTTTTCTTGGCTCTAAAGATTTTGCCATCCATAAAATATGCCATATATTATCTTGAGACAGCTGGCAACATTAATTAATCATACATTTACAATCATTAACTATATTCATACAATAAATCCTTTTAAAGAATTCAAAAAAACCTTGGTCATCACACATCACACATTTATATGCTGAAGACCCATTAGCAATGCCTAAAACACATTCTGTAGAATTATGATTGCCTGCATTTCTACTTCATACTGATGCAATACGCAAGAGTGAAAATGTCGGTTTGCGGCAGGGGTGCGTGATGTCTCCGTGGTTGTTTAATTTGTTTGTGGATGGGGTTGTTAGGGAGGTGAATGCAGGAGTTTTGGAGAGAGAGGCAAGTATGCAGTCTGTTGTGGATGGGAGAGCTTGGGAAGTGAGTCAGTTGTTGTTCGCTGATGATACAGTGCAGGTGGCTGATTCGAGTGACAAATTGCAGAAGTTGGTGACTGAGTTTTGTAAAGTGCATGAAAGAAGAAAGCTGAGAGTAAATGTGAATAAGAGCAAGGTTATCAAGTTCAGTAGGGTTGAGGTACAAGTAAATTGGGAGATGAGTCTGAATGGAGAAAAACTGGAGGAAGTGAAGTGTTTTGGATATCTGGGAGTGGATTTAGCAACAGATGGAATCATGGAAGCAGAAGTGAGTCACAGGGTGGGGAAGGGGGTGCAGGTTCTGGGAGTGTTAAGATTGTGTGGAAGGGGAGAATGTTATCTCGGAGAGCAAAAATGGGCATATTTGAAGGGATAGTGCTTCCAACAATGTTATATAGTTGTGAGACATGGGCTTTAAACCGGGTTGTGCAGAGGAGGGTGGATGTGTTGGAAATGACATGTTTGAGGACAATATGTGGTGTGAGGTGGTTTGATCGAGTAAGTAATGAAAGGGTAAGAGAGATGAGTGGTAATAAAAAGTGTGGTTGAGAGAGCAGAGAAGGGTGTATTGAAATGGTTTGGTCACATGGAGAGAATGAGTGGGGAAAGATTGACAAAGAGGATATGTGTGTCAGAGATGGAGGGGACGAGAAGTGAGAGACCAAATTGGAGGAGGAAGGATGGTGTGAAAAAGTTTTTAAGCGCCTTTGGCCTGAACATAAAGGAGGGTGAAAGGTGTGCAAGGAATAGAGTGAATTGGAACGATGTGGTACGCTGGGGTCGAGGTGCTGTCAATGGATTGAACCAGGGCATGTGAAGCGTCTGGGGTAAACCATGGAAAATTTTGTGGGGCAAGGATGTGGAAAGGGAGCTGTGGTTTCAAAGCATTACACATGACAGCTAGAGACTGAGTGTGAAGGAATGTGGCCTTTGTTGTCTTTTCCTAGTGCTACCTTGCACGTGCGCAGGGGGAGGGGGGTGCCATTTCATATGTGTGGCAGGGTGGTGATGGGAACGGATGAAAGCAGCAAGTATGGATATGTACATGTGTATATATGTATATGTCTATGTATGCATATGTATGTATATGTTGAAATATATAGGTATGTATATGAGCATGTGTGGGTGTTTATACATGTGTATGTGGGTGGGTTGGGCCATTCTTTCGTCTTTTTCCTTGCGCTACCTCGCTAAGGGGGAGATAGCGACATAGTATAATACATAAATAAATATATATATTATCCCTGATGTATACGTTGAAATGTATAGGTATGTATATGAGTATGTGTGGGTGTTTATACATGTGTATGTGGGTGGGTTGGGCCATTCTTCTGTCTGTTTCCTTGCACTACCTCGCTAACGTGGGAGACAGCGACAGAGTATACTACATAAATAAATATATATATTATCCCTGGGGATAGGGGAGAAAGAATACTTCCCACGTATTCTATTCCCTGCGTGTCATAGAAGGTGACTAAAAGGGGAGGGAGCGGAGGGCTGGAAATCCTCCCCTCTTGTTTTTTTTTAATTTTCAAAAAGAAGGAACAGAGAAGGGGGCCAGGTGAGGATTTCCCCTCAGAGGCCCAGTTCTCTGTTCTTAACACTACCTCACTAATGCGGGAAATGGCGAATAGTTTGAAAGAAAGAATATATTTTTTTTTATTCTATTTTTTTTCATTTTACTTTTTTTTTTTGCTTAGCTGCTGTCTCCCGCGTTAGCAAGGTAGCGCAAGGAAACAGACAAAAGAATGGCCCAACCCACCCACATACACATGTGTATACATACACGTCCACACACGCAAATATACATACCTATATATCTCAATGTGAAGTGTTTTAGATATCTGGGAGTGGATCTGGCAGCGGATGGAAACATGGAAGCGGAAGTGGATCATAGGGTGGGGGAGGGGGCGAAAATTCTGGGAGCCTTGAAGAATGTGTGGAAGTCGAGAACATTATCTCGGAAAGCAAAAATGGGTATGTTTGAAGGAATAGTGGTTCCAACAATGTTGTATGGTTGCGAGGCGTGGACTATGGATAGAGTTGTGCGCAGGAGGATGGATGTGCTAGAAATGAGATGTTTGAGGACAATGTGTGGTGTGAGGTGGTTTGATCGAGTAAGTAACGTAAGGGTAAGAAAGATGTGTGGAAATAAAAAGAGCGTGGTTGAGAGAGCAGAAGAGGGTGTTTTGAAATGGTTTGGTCACATGGAGAGAATGAGTGAGGAAAGATTGACCAAGAGGATATATGTGTCGGAGGTGGAGGGAACGAGGAGAAGAGGGAGACCAAATTGGAGGTGGAAAGATGGAGTGAAAAAGATTTTGTGTGATCGGGGCCTGAACATGCAGGAGGGTGAAAAGAGGGCAAGGAATAGAGTGAATTGGAGTCGATGTGGTATACGGGGTTGACGTGCTGTCAGTGGATTGAAGCAAGGCATGTGAAGCGTCTGGGGTAAACCATGGAAAGCTGTGTAGGTATGTATATTTGCGTGTGTGGACGTATGTATATACATGTGTATGGGGGGTGGGGTTGGGCCATTTCTTTCGTCTGTTTCCTTGCGCTACCTCGCAAACGCGGGAGACAGCGGCAAAGTAAAAAAAAAAAAAAAAAAAAATATATATATATATATATACATACATCATAAATGAAAATTATATATCTATCACAACAATGTATACATAAGGAAAGTCCTAACAATGATAAAACTGCTGAAACTTTTTGAAAAACTATAATTACCAATCTGATGAGGGGAGTATGTTTTGGATCCTGTTGTGAAAATCAGGTACTTATCACGATCTTCAGCCAAAGACATTGGAGGTACAGGTTCAATGTCTTCCTCCCAATCAAGATTTTCCTCTTCTTCTTCACAAGTCTTGTCCTGGATTCCATCTTGCTCCATATCCTCCTGAAACATTGTAGAATATTAATTATCACATATCAAGATAGGCTACAATGTAGTGTTATGCTAAAAATGCTTTACACATTAATAGTACATATATATAATTCTTTGAACTTGATCACCGTTTCCTGCACTAGTAAGGTAGCATCAAGAAACAGATGAAGAGAGACACATACACTAACATACACATATAGATACATATATGCACATACATGTACATATACACATACATGTACATATACATATATATACATACATATAAATACATGTATGTACATTTACACACATGTACATATTCATAATTGCATGCCTTCATCCATTTTCAATACCACCCCACCCCACAGGAGACAGCATAAATGCATGAAGGAAAAAAAAAAATGTACATTTTTCACCCCCAAACTGATAAGTTTACGAACTGTTTCTCCCACCTGAGAGAGGGAGCATCTGGAACACATGAACAGCAGTGCCATTTGCACACATCCCCTCTCTAGATGTTTAGTTGTCATGGATTATGCACTGAGACCATGACCTGATTTCCACAGCCAAGCCCTATAAACTATTCTATGATTCACCCTAATTAATTGATATAAAATAGTTTAACCCACTGACAGCAAGTCCTCCATATAGCAAATTGATCCAAGATGATTCATTCTATGCATGCCTCTTACACTTCTGAATGTCAGGCCCTAATACCCCAGAGCCTCCTCCTCTCCATCCTTTAATCTCTATAGGATGACAAGAAACAAACAGAAATCGAAGAAAATGAAGAGAACAAATTAGGCAAAAAGGATCACATGAAAAACTAAAAAACATTTAAGAGGTAAGTGCAATACTAATTACTCCAAATGTGTATAAATACACCCTTTTGGAACACTATGTACTAGAGTACGATATGATATGGATGAATGTGAATATACTCCCATGAAATCTGCAACACATATGACAAATTTCATATCTACAAATGGGGAAATGATTGCACCTATATATCCTAACCCAAACAGAAATTTGATATGATCACCTTGATTTTCAAGACTGTAAGAAAAAAGAGAAATGCAGACTTACACAAACAATAACAGAAGAGTATGGGGAATAAAAAATGAGAACATTGAAAAGACAAAAAGGAATGAGAATCAAAATCTTAAGTGGAACAATGATTCACTCAGAACAGAATGTCTGCAATTCCAAGGAAAATTTCAATCACCTGCCACACAAATGGCACCCACCTCCCCCCCGCGCGCATGCAAAGTAGCGCTAAGAAAAGACAACAAAGGCCACATTTGTTCACACTCAGTCTCTAGCAATCATGTGTAATGCACCAAAACCACACCTCCCTTTCCACATCCAGGCCCCACAAAACTTTCCATGGTTTACCCCAGACACTTCAAAAGCCCTGGTTCAATCCAATGACATCATATCAACCTCGGTTAACCACATCATTCCAATTCACTCTATTTCTTGTATGCTTTTCACCCTCCTGCAAGTTCAGGCCCCAAACCATTTCAATACACCCACTTCTGCTCTCTCAACCACACCCTTTTTATTACCACTCATCTCTCTTAAATTTTCCTTACTCACTTGATCAAACCACCTCACACCACATACTGTCCTCAAACATCTCATTTCCAACACATCCACCCTCCTCTGAATAACCCTATCTATCGCCCATGTCTAACGACCATATAACATTGTTGGAACCACTATTCCTTCTAACGTCCCCATTTTTGCTTTCTGAGAATATGTTCTTGCCTCCCACATATTCTTCTACACTCCCAGAATCTTCGCCCCCTCCCCCACCCTGGAACTCACTTCCGCTTCCATGGTTCATCCGCTACCAAATCCACTCCCAGATATCTAAAACACTTCACTTACTCCAGTTTTTCTCCATTCAAACTTACCTCCCAATTGACTTGTCCTTCAACCCTACTGTGCCTAATAACCTTGCTCTTATTCACATTTACTCTCAGCTTTCTTCTTTCACACACTTTACCAAACTCAGTCACCAGCTTCTGCAGTTTCTCACCCGAATCAGCCACTAGCGCTGTATCATCAACGAACAACAACTGACTCACTTCCCAAGCCCTCTCATCCCCAACAGACTGCATACTTGCCACTCTCTCCAAAACTCTTGCATTCACGCGCCTATCAATTAACACGTAAACCAATAACACTCTCTGGCCATCTCTCCTACTTACATGCGTATACTTATGTGTATCTTTTTTTTAAACCAGGTATTCCCAATCACCAGTCCTTTTTCAGCACACAAATCCACAGGCTCTTCACCATTTCCATTCAACACCGAACACCCCATGTACACCAATTATACCCTTAACTGCCACATTACTCACCTTTGCATTCAAATCACTCATCACTATAACCCGGTCTCGTGCATCAAAGCTGTTAACACACTCACTCAGCTGCTCCCAAAACACTTGCCTCTCATGATCTTTCTTCTCATAACCAGGTGCATAGGCACCAATAATCACCTATCCACTTTCAGTTTTACCCATATCAATCTAGAGTTTACTCTCTTACACTCAATCACATACTCCCACAACTCCTGCTTCAGGAGTAGTGTTACTCCTTCCTTTGCCCTTATCCTCTCACCAACCCCTGACTTTACTCCCAAGACATTTCCAAACCACTCTTCCCCTTTACCCTTGAGCTTCGTTTCACTCAGAGCCAAAACATCCAGGTTCCTTTCCTCAAACATACTACCTATCACTCCTTTTTTCTCATCTTGGTTACATCCACACACATTTAGACACCCCAATCTGAGCCTTTGAGGAGGATGAGCACTCCCCGCATGACTCCTTCTGTTTCCCCTTTTAGAAGTTAAAATACAAGGAAAGGAGGGTTTCTAGTCTCCCGCTCCCATCCCCTTTAGTCACCTTCTATGACACGCGGGAATGCATGGGAAGTATCCCCAGGGAAATATAAAAGAAAGAGGCAAGAGGTCAAGAGAAAGGTGCAAGAGGTGAAAAAAAGGGCAAATGAGAGTTGGGGTGAGAGAGTATCATTAAATTTTAGGGAGAAAAAAAGATGTTTTGGAAGGAGGTAAATAAAGTGCATAAGACAAGAGAACAAATGGGAAAATCGGTGAAGGGGGCTAATGGGGAGGTAATAACAAGTAGTGGTGAAGTGAGAGGGAGATTGAGTGAGTATTTTGAAGGTTTGTTGAATGTATTTGACGATAGAATGGCAGATATAGGGTGTTTTGGTCGAGGTGGTGTGCGAAGTGAAAGGGTCAGGGAGAATGATTTGGTAAACAGAGAAGAGGTAGTGAAAGCCTTGCAGAAGATGAAAGCTGGCAAGGCGGGGAGTTTGGATGGTACTGCAGTGGAATTTATTAAAAAAGGGGGTGACTGCGTTGCTGACTAGTTGGTGAGGATATTCAACGTATGCGCGGTTCATGGTGAAGTACCTGATGATTGGTGAAATGCATGCATAGTGCCATTGTACAAAGGCAAAGGGGATAAAGGTGAGTGTTCAAGTTATAGAGGTACAAATTTATTGAGTATTCCTGGGAAATTATATGGGAGGGTATTGATTGAGAGGGTGAAGGCATGTACAGAGCATCAGATTGGGGAAGAGCAGTGTGGTTTCAGAAGTGTTAGAGGATGCATGGATCAGGTCTTTGCTTTGAAAAATGTATGAGAGAAATACCTTGAAAAACAGATGGATCTGTATGTAGCATTTATGGATCTGGAGAAGGCATATGATAAGAGTTGATAGAGGTGCTCTGTGGTAGGTATCAAGAATATATGGTGTGGGAGGGAAGTTGCTAGAATCAGTGAAAAGTTTTTATCAAGGATGTAAGGCATGTGTACAAGTAGGAAAAGAGAAAAGTTATTGGTTCCCAGTGATTGTCGGTTTGCGGCAGGGATGCGTGATGTCTCCATGGTTGTCTAATTTGTTTATGGATGGGGTTTTTAGGGAGGTGAGTGCAAGAGTTTTGGAGAGAGGGGCAAGTATGCAGTCTGTTGTAGATGAGAGGGCTTGGAAAGTGAATCAGTAGTTGTTTGCTGGTGATACAGAGCTGGTGGCTGATTTGGGTGAGAAACTGCAGAAGCTGGTGACTGAGTTTGGTAAAGTGTGTGAAAGAAGAAAGCTGAGAGTAAATGTGAATAAGAGCAAGGTTATTAGGTACAGTAGGTTTGAGAGACAAGTAAATTGGGAAGTGAGTTTGAATGGAGAAAAACTGGAGTAAGTGAAGTGTTTTAGATATCTAGGAGTGGATTTGGCAGCGGATGGAACCATGGGAGCGGAAGTGAATCACAGGGTGGGGGAGGGGGCAAAAGTTCTGGGAGCCTTGAAGAATGTGTGGAAGTCGAGAACATCATCTTGGAATGCAAAAATGGGTATGTTTGAAGGAAGAGTGGTTCCAACAATGTTATATGGTTGCGAGGCGTGGGCTATAGATAGAGTTGTGCGAAGGAAGGTGGATGTGCTGGAAATGAGATGTTTGAGGACAATATGTGGTGTGAGGTGGTTTGATCGAGAACTAATGAAAGGGTAAGAGAGATGTGTGGTAATAAAAAGAGTGTGGTCGAGAGAGCAGAAGAGGGTGTTTTGAAATGGTTTGGTCACATGGAGAGAATGAGTGAGGAAAGATTGATCAAGAGGATATATGTGTCAGAGGTGGAGGGAACAAGGAGAAGTGGGAGACCAAATTGGAGGTGGAAAGATGGAGTGAAAAAGATTTTGAGTGATCGGGGCCTGAACATGCAGGAGGGCGAAAGGCATGCAAGGAACAGAGTGAATTGGAACGATGTGGTATACCAGGAAAATGTGTGGTGTGAGGTGGTTTGATCGAGTAAGTAACGTAAGGGTAAGAGAGATGTGTGGAAATAAAAAGAGCGTGGTTGAGAAAGCAGAAGAGGGTGTTTTGAAATGGTTTGGGCACATGGAGAGAATGAGTGAGGAAAGATTGACCAAGAGGATATATGTGTCGGAGGTGGAGGGAACGAGGAGAAGAGGGAGACCAAATTGGAGGTGGAAAGATGGAGTGAAAAAGATTTTGTGTGATCGGGGCCTGAACATGCAGGAGGGTGAAAGGAGGGCAAGGAATAGAGTGAATTGGAGCGATGTGGTATACAGGGGTTGACGTGCTGTCAGTGGATTGAATCAAGGCATGTGAAGCGTCTGGGGTAAACCATGGAAAGCTGTGTAGGTATGTATATTTGCGTGTGTGGATGTGTGTATGTACATGTGTATGGGGGGGGGGGGGTTGGGCCATTTCTTTCGTCTGTTTCCTTGCGCTACCTCGCAAACGCGGGAGACAGCGACAAAGTATATAAAAAAAAAAAAAAATATATATATATATATATATATATATATATATATATATATATATATATATATATATATATATATACAAACATCCTCCCTGGAGATAGGGGAGAAAGAATACTTCCCACATATTCCCTGCGTGTCACAGAGGGCGACTAATAGGGGAGGGAATGGGGGACTGGAAATCCTCCCCTCTTGTTTTTGATTTTCAAAAAGAAAAAACAAAGAAGGGGGCCAAGTGAGAATATTCCCTCAAAGGCTCAGTCCTCTGTTCTTACGTTACCTTGCTAATGCAGGAAATAGCAAATAGTATGGGAAAAAAAATACATCAAGCATAATAGATGATGTTTATAAATATATATAAACATCATCTATTATGCTTGATCGCCATTACCTGTGTCAGCAAGATAGCACCAGGAAACAGACGATGAACAACCCATCCACTCATATACACATATGTATACATAAATGCACAAAAATGTACCTATACATACATATCAACATGTACATACACATACATAGACATATACATATATACACACGTACATAATCATACTTGCTTGCCTTCATCTATTCCTGCGATCACCCAGCCCCACAAGAAACAGCATTGCCACTCCCTGCGTCAGCAAAGTAGCACCATGAAAACAGACAAAAAGGCCACATTCGTTCACGCTCAGTCTCTAGCTGTCATGTGCAATGCACTGAAACAGCTCCCTATCCACATCCAGGCCCTACAGACCTTTCCATGGTTTACCCCAGACATTTCACATGGTCCGGTTCAGGTACTGGTACAACACCAATTTTCCGGCAATCTTGGTTCATAAGCCCTGCCGGATTAACCATTTTGCCGGACGAACCATGATCACGTAATAATGATTCATCAACACACCTCTAACCCACTAATCATACATCTCCCATGTGTCTTAAGTACACCATGGGCTACTTGAAATTTAAATTAAACAACTATCAAATGTAAATTAAATAAATAAATGAAATACAAGTACAATAGTACACTGGTGAAACAATAAAATTTCAATATTTTCTCCCTTTGCTTCTTTATATCATAAACAATTGATGAATCAATACTGCAGATGTCACAAAGCTTCAGCACCAAAACACCACGGTCCATTTTTTCAACAGTTCTATTTTATCTTGAATTGATAAGGACTGGTGTTTACATTTGACACCAAGACTGACACTCTCATATGTCTTAGAAGCCATAGCTACAGTAAAATTCAAGCAAAATAAGCTATGAATCTCACAGAATTGTGGTATCACCACCAACAAGTGCAGTGTACAGAATGTACATAAGCACACCCTACACACAACGCCATCTGTGGCTGCCCAGTAAACTAGTCTGGTGGCCACGGTATTTTCAAGTTTCCTCATGTAATTTTGTCCGGACTAAAGGAGGTGCTGGACCATCAGTTGCCAAAAAATTCAGTGGTGTACCTGTACACCAGTATATATATATATATATATCTTTCTTTTCTTTCATACCATTCGCCATTTCCTGCGCTAGCGAGGTAGCGCTAAGAACAGAGGACTGGGCCTTTGAGGAAATATCCTCACCTGGCCCCCTTCTCTGTTCCTTCTTTTGGAAAAAGAAAAAAAAAAAAAAAAGACGAGAGGGGAGGATTTCCAGCCACCCGCTCCCGCCCCTTTTAGTCGCCTTCTACGACACACAGGGAATACGTGGGAAGTATTCTTTCTCCCCTATCCCCAGGAATATATATATATATATATATATATATATATATATATATATATATATATATTTTCTTTTTTTTTTCTTTCAAACTATTCGCCATTTCCCGCATTAGCGAGGTAGCGTTAAGAACAGAGGACTGGGCCTTGAGGGAATACCCTCACCTGGCCCAATTCTCTGTTCCTTCTTTTGGAAAAAAAAAAAAATGAGAGGGGAGGATTTCCAGCCCCCCGCTCCCTCCCCTTTTAGTCGCCTTCTACGACACGCAGGTAATACATGGGAAGTATTCTTTCTCCCCTATCCCCAGGGATAGGGGAGAATATACATATTTACCATATATATATATATATATATATGGTAAATTATATGGGAGGGTATTGATTGAGAGGGTGAAGGCATGTACAGAGCATCAGATTGGGGAAGAGCAGTGTGGTTTCAGAAGTGGTAGAGGATGTGTGGATCAGGTGTTTGCTTTGAAGAATGTATGTGAGAAATACTTAGAAAAGCAAATGGATTTGTATGTAGCATTTATGGATCTGGAGAAGGCATATGATAGAGATGCTCTGTGGAAGGTATTAAGAATATATGGTGTGGGAGGAAAGTTGTTAGAAGCAGTGAAAAGTTTTTATCGAGGATGTAAGGCATGTGTACGTGTAGGAAGAGAGGAAAGTGATTGGTTCTCAGTGAATGTAGGTTTGCGGCAGGGGTGTGTGATGTCTCCATGGTTGTTTAATTTGTTTATGGATGGGGTTGTTAGGGAGGTAAATGCAAGAGTTTTGGAAAGAGGGGCAAGTATGAAGTCTGTTGGGGATGAGAGGACTTGGGAAGTGAGTCAGTTGTTGTTCGCTGATGATACAGCGCTGGTGGCTGATTCATGTGAGAAACTGCAGAAGCTGGTGACTGAGTTTGGTAAAGTGTGTGGAAGAAGAAAGTTAAGAGTAAATGTGAATAAGAGCAAGGTTATTAGGTACAGTAGGGTTGAGGGTCAAGTCAATTGGGAGGTGAGTTTGAATGGAGAAAAACTGGAGGAAGTGAAGTGTTTTAGATATCTGGGAGTGGATCTGGCAGCGGATGGAACCATGGAAGCGGAAGTGGATCATAGGGTGGGGGAGGGGGCGAAAATTCTGGGGGCCTTGAAGAATGTGTGGAAGTCGAGAACATTATCTCGGAAAGCAAAAATGGGTATGTTTGAAGGAATAGTGGTTCCAACGATGTTGTATGGTTGCGAGGCGTGGGCTATGGATAGAGTTGTGCGCAGGAGGATGGATGTGCTGGAAATGAGATGTTTGAGGACAATGTGTGGTGTGAGGTGGTTTGATCGAGTGAGTAACGTAAGGGTAAGAGAGATGTGTGGAAATAAAAAGAGCGTGGTTGAGAGAGCAGAAGAGGGTGTTTTGAAGTGGTTTGGGCACATGGAGATAATGAGTGAGGAAAGATTGACCAAGAGGATATATGTGTCAGAGGTGGAGGGAACGAGGAGAAGAGGGAGACCAAATTGGAGGTGGAAAGATGGAGTGAAAAAGATTTTGTGTGATCGGGGCCTGAACATGCAGGAGGGTGAAAGGAGGGCAAGGAATAGAGTGAATTGGAGCGATGTGGTATACCGGGGTTGACGTGCTGTCAGTGGATTGAATCAAGGCATGTGAAGCGTCTGGGGTAAACCATGGAAAGCTGTGTAGGTATGTATACTTGCGTGTGTGGACGTATGTATATACATGTGTATGGGGGGGGGGGTTGGGCCATTTCTTTCGTCTGTTTCCTTGCGCTACCTCGCAAACGCGGGAGACAGCGACAAAGTATAATAAAATAAATATAAAATATATATATATTGGATTACGTGTTAATTGACAGGCGCGCGAAAGAGAGACTTTTGGATGTTAATGTGCTGAGAGGTGCAACTGGAGGGATGTCTGATCATTATCTTGTGGAGACTAAGGTGAAGATTTGTATGGGTTTTCAGAAAAAAAGAGTGAATGTTGGGGTGAAGAGGGTGGTGAGAGTAAGTGAGCTTGGGAAGGAGACTTGTGTGAGGAAGTACCAGGAGAGACTGAGTACAGAATGGAAAAAGGTGAGAACAATGGAAGTAAGGGGAGTTGGAGAGGAATGGGATGTATTTAGGGAATCAGTGATGGATTGCGCAAAAGATGCTTGTGGCATGAGAAGAGTGGGAGGTGGGTTGATTAGAAAGGGTAGTGAGTGGTGGGATGAAGAAGTAAGAGTATTAGTGAAAGAGAAGAGAGAGGCATTTGGATGATTTTTGCAGGGAAAAAAAGCAATTGAGTGGGAGATGTATAAGAGAAAGAGACAGGAGGTCAAGAGAAAGGTGCAAGAGGTGAAAAAAAGGGCAAATGAGAGTTGGGGTGAGAGAGTATCATTAAATTTTAGGGAGAATAAAAAGATGTTCTGGAAGGAGGTAAATAAAGTGCATAAGACAAGAGAGCAAATGGGAACTTCAGTGAAGGGTGCAAATGGGGAGGTGATAACAAGTAGTGGTGATGTGAGAAGGAGATGGAGTGAGTATTTTGAAGGTTTGTTGAATGTGTTTGATGATAGAGTGGCAGATATAGGGTGTTTTGGTCGAGGTGGTGTGCAAAGTGAGAGGGTTAGGGAAAATGATTTGGTAAACAGAGAAGAGGTAGTAAAAGCTTTGCGGAAGATGAAAGCCGGCAAGGCAGCAGGTTTGGATGGTATTGCAGTGGAATTTATTAAAAAAGGAGGTGACTGTATTGTTGACTGGTTGGTAAGGTTATTTAATGTATGTATGACTCATGGTGAGGTGCCTGAGGATTGGCGGAATGCTTGCATAGTGCCATTGTACAAAGGCAAAGGGGATAAGAGTGAGTGCTCAAATTACAGAGGTATAAGTTTGTTGAGTATTCCTGGTAAATTATATGGGAGGGTATTGATTGAGAAGGTGAAGGCATGTACAGAGCATCAGACTGGGGAAGAGCAGTGTGGTTTCAGAAGTGGTAGAGGATGTGTGGATCAGGTGTTTGCTTTGAAGAATGTATGTGAGAAATACTTAGAAAAGCAAATGGATTTGTATGTAGCATTTATGGATCTGGAGAAGGCATATGATAGAGTTGATAGAGTTGCTCTGTGGAAGGTATTAAGAATATATGGTGTGGGAGGCAAGTTGTTAGAAGCAGTGAAAAGTTTTTATCGAGGATGTAAGGCATGTGTACGTGTAGGAAGAGAGGAAAGTGATTGGTTCTCAGTGAATGTAGGTTTGCGGCAGGGGTGTGTGATGTCTCCATGGTTGTTTAATTTGTTTATGGATGGGGTTGTTAGGGAGGTGAATGCAAGAGTTTTGGAAAGAGGGGCAAGTATGAAGTCTGTTGGGGATGAGAGAGCTTGGGAAGTGAGTCAGTTGTTGTTCGCTGATGATACAGCGCTGGTGGCTGATTCATGTGAGAAACTGCAGAAGCTGGTGACTGAGTTTGGTAAAGTGTGTGAAAGAAGAAAGTTAAGAGTAAATGTGAATAAGAGCAAGGTTATCAGGTACAGTAGGGTTGAGGGTCAAGTCAATTGGAAGGTGAGTTTGAATGGAGAAAAACTGGAGGAAGTAAAGTGTTTTAGATATCTGGGAGTGGATCTGGCAGCGGATGGAACCACGGAAGCGGAAGTGGATCATAGGGTGGGGGAGGGGGCGAAAATTCTGGGAGCCTTGAAGAATGTGTGGAAGTTGAGAACAGTATCTCGGAAAGCAAAAATGGGTATGTTTGAAGGAATAGTGGTTCCAACAATGTTGTATGGTTGCGAGGCGTGGGCTATGGATAGAGTTGTGCGCAGGAGGATGGGTGTGCTGGAAATGAGATGTTTGAGGACAATGTGTGGTGTGAGGTGGTTTGATCGAGTAAGTAACGTAAGGGTAAGAGAGATGTGTGGAAATAAAAAGAGCGTGGTTGAGAGAGCAGAAGAGGGTGTTTTGAAATGGTTTGGGCACATGGAGAGAATGAGTGAGGAAAGATTGACCAAGAGGATATATGTGTCGGAGGTTGAGGGAACGAGGAGAAGAGGGAGACCAAATTGGAGGTGGAAAGATGGAGTGAAAAAGATTTTGTGTGATCGGGGCCTGAACATGCAGAAGGGTGAAAGGAGGGCAAGGAATAGAGTGAATTGGAGCGATGTGGTATACCGGGGTTGACGTGCTGTCAGTGGATTGAATCAGGGCATGTGAAGCGTCTGGGGTAAACCATGGAGAGCTGTGTAGGTATGTATATTTGCGTGTGTGGACGTATGTATATACATGTGTATGGGGGTGGGTTGGGCCATTTCTTTCGTCTGTTTCCTTGCGATACCTCGCAAACGCAGGAGACAGCGACAAAGCAAAAAAAAAAAAAAAAATATATATATATATATATATATATTTTTTTTTTTTTTCACACTATTCGCCATTTCCCGCATTAGCGAGGTAGCGTTGAGAACAGAGGACTGGGCCTTTGAGGGAATATCCTCACCTGGCCACCTTCTCTGTTCCCTCTTTTGGAAAATAAAAAAAAAAAAAGTGAGAGGGGAGGATTTCCAGCCCCCCGCTCCCTCCCCTTTTAGTCGCCTTCTACGACACGCAGGGAATACGTGGGAAGTATTCTTTCTCCCCTTTCTCCCCTATATATCCCTGGGGATAGGGGAGAAAGAATACTTCCCACGTATTCCCTGCGTGTCGTAGAAGGCGACTAAAAGGGAAGGGAGCGGGGGGCTGGAAATCCTCCCCTCTTGTTTTTTTTTTTTTTTTTTAATTTTCCAAAAGAAGGAACAGAGAAGGGGGCCAGGTGAGAATATTCCCTCAAAGACCCAGTCCTCTGTTCTTAACGCTACCTCGCTATTGCGGGAAATGGCGAATAGTATGAAAAAAAAAAAAAAATATATATATATATATATATATATATATATATATATATATATATATATATATATATATTTATATATATAAACGATGGAAAGATCTGTGGGATCTGGCTGTGGATAAGAGGCTATGGTTTTGGTATTTTACACATGACAGCTAGAGAATGGATTAGAGCAAATGAGACCTTCCTTAACCTGTTCCTGTCACTACCTCACTAATGCAGGAAACAGGTGCGATAGTTGCACTGTGGACATGAAGGGTTTTGGAAAGAGATGAATTGGTGCTATAATAATGTAGAGATGGGTAATGTTCAGACCAGAAAGTTTGACTTGTGTTTGTCTGGGCAGTGTGGTCTGAGTTGAATGTATGTCTGGTGGGGTGGCATGAAAGACTGAGTTGGGAGGGGAGCTGCTTAGTGTTTGTCGGGACAGTTCAGCATGTATGAGTTCTGTCAAAGTTGTGTTCGTTGGAGTTGAGAGATACGTGAGCGGAGATTTGAGAGGGGTGAAAGGCATTTACCTCACCAGAAGGCTGGAGGTTATGAGGTTTCTAACCCCAGGGGATCCAAGAGATTCTCTCAAAGCCTGTGGGATAATCCAATCCTGGAGAGTAAATAAAGGCAAATTTCATGAACTTCTGAAAATCTTTAAACGAATAAAGATACAAAAGGTGAGTTACCAGAAAGTTGCCACATCGTGATATCAAAGGTAGAACAGATTGACAAATGCATCTTATGTTATAAACTGTAATAAACTGTTCATGACCCAACAATTTAGGGTGTGCAAAACTAGAAATTTAAAGCAACTTCTTGCTCTCACTTACAGAAATAAGCACACATCAGTGGGTACTCATGAAAATTCAGGATTTCAACACCCTTTGCCATTTCACTGTTAAAACATTTTTCAGCTACTTAGGCATAAAAAATTCAAAGCCATCAAGGCACCTTGCCATTTGAAGATGTGGTAAAAGTACATTGCAATGTGTTCTACTTGAATAATGAAACTAAAAAATTCCAAGCAATACGGCATTACATACCATTACTTCTCCATCTTCAGTAGAATCTGGAAATTCAAATTCAGCACGTCTATAATCTTTGGTGTAGGTGATTGGGCTTGTATGGACTGTATTCTTACACATGGGAGGCTGAGCACTCTGATGTTCAATAACTGAAGTCTGGTGGACACTTAATTCACGATGAGATGGTGGATTACCTCTTTCTACAACCTATTGGTGGGTTGAAGAAAGTACTTCCTAAAGTATCATAATTAATTTTTTAAAACTTTACACCTAATTTCTTTCTATAAAGGTTAGGGGGGGGAGCAAAATGAATGTCTGAATCAATGAGGTATAAAACCAAATATTTGAATCACTGAGGTTTAGTGGTACGGTGTAAGTGAGAGTGGTGACTGGTACACTGGTGGCATCCACAGAACATCGACAAGGGAGGAGTAATGTTGCTTCAAAAGATGTAAAGGGTGTGTGGATCAGGTGTTGCTTAGAAGGTTTTGTGTAAAAAAAAAAAAAAAGAAATACTTTTAGAAAGAGCAAACTGTACATGGCATTTTATGGATTACAAAAAAGCATATGACAGGATTGACAGAATGACCTTGTGGAAGATGCTTTGAACATATGAAATAAATGGAAAAATACTAAATGCTGAACACGAGGAGAATGGGAGTAGGGTGAGTGGCCCCTGGCAAAGGTGGATTTGCCTCAAAGATATGTGATGTTAGTGAAGTTGCTTAATTTGTTTGTTTATGCATGGGGTGGTGAGGAAGGTATATGCAAGGCTCTTAATAATGAAGAGTACATCTGTGTTATGCTGGGGGTTGGGATTAGAGGGGAACAAAAGAAGTGAATCAGTTGATGTTCACAGATGACGTGGCTCTAGTGGCAAACTCCTACACAAAACTCCAGAAGCTGTCAATAATGTCTTGGAAAGTGTGTATAAGAAGAAAGATAAGAGCAAATACAAACAGAAGTAAGGTAATGAGGTGCATCAGGGGAATGAAACAGGATGGCTTAAATGTAAGTTTGAATGGGAAGGATCCAGTGAAAGTGAAGAGCTTTAGGTATCTGGTCTGGGAGTTGACATGGCAGGAGAGAGAACTATGGTGGCTAAAGTGAATCACAGTATGGAAGATGGAGCTAGGGTCCTGGATGCATTACAGAGTAAGTGGAAGGATAGGTGTTTTGTCTGTTAGGGTAAGGATGGGCATGTTGAATATACAATAGTCCTGAAAGTTATGTGTAAATATGAGTCTTGGGCCTTGAATGAAAAAGAAAGGAAGAGGGTGGACATGTTGGACATACAGTGTATGAAGCTGATTTGTGGTGTAAGGCAGGTTGATCATGTACAAAACGAGAGTGTAAGAGAGATGTAGTAGTAAATGCAGTCTGATTGACTGAGCTAAAAATGATATTCTAAAATGATTCAGGCACATGGAAAGGATGAGTGAAGAAAAATGATGCAGAAAATCTAGATGTCAGAAGGGATGGAAGTGGGGAAGGGTAGACTGAGAAAGAGATGGAAAGACAGAGTGAAGGAGGTTTTGGGGTATCGGGTCTTCAACATTAACCCTTTTGCTGTGACAAGTGAACATATCCACTCACACATCTATTACCATTAATTGTAACAGGAGCACTTACCCCATGGCTTCAGAAAAACTTTCCCTCTATCACAATAAGCGGACATAACTCTTCATCGTTGAATCATCCTTGAGAAGCCCACCACACATCCATGCATGCAGCCTTCTGTGAGCAACATTACACTGAATGTCTATTTACAAATGCCAAGTGACTGACTACACAGTCAGTAGACCTCTATGTTTTGAGGTTGATTTAATTTATTAGTAAATTTCATATATCTTTCAGATATTTTTTCATGCATATTTGCCATTTTCCACATCAGCGAGGTAGCATCAAGAACACAGGACTGTGCCTTAGAAGGGAAAATCCTCACCTGGCCCTTTCTCCGTTCCTTCTTTTGGAAATGTTAAGAAATTGGAGGAGAGGATGTCCAGCCATCCACTCCCATCCCTTTTAGTTGCCTTCTATGACACACGGGGAAAATGTGGGAAGTATTCTTTCTCTCCTATCCCTAAGGATAAGTATCATATTATCTTTCTTCTTCTTTATGATTATATGCCTGACAATCAGCAGTGAACCGCGAAAATGCTAAAATGTATGTATCTTCATTCTGAGTTCAGTGTAAAATGTTTGAGCTTCGGTCTTTATTTGTACTTAAAGATATTAAACTACTCTGTAATACTTATAAGTTTATTTTATATTCTCTTAACAGGAATACAGAGGCCAAAAGTTTTGAAGGGGTGGCTTCTGTAAACAGCACAAGGTATATTGCTTGTTGAGATTTTTTCAGCTGACTGAGTATGTTGAGTAGCTATTTAACTCATATTTTGATTGTGAAATTGACTGGCTGATTCGGGTGAGAAACTGCAGAGGTTGGTGACTGAGTTTGGTAAAGTGTGTGAAAGGAGAAAGTTGAGAGTACATGTGAATAAGAGCAAGGTTATTAGGTTCAATAGGGTTGAGGGACAAATTAACTGGGAGGTAAGTTTGAATAGAGAAAAACTGGAGGAAGTGATGTGTTTTAGATGTCTGGGAGTGGATTTAGCAGCGGATGGAACCATGGAAGCGGAAGTGAGTCACAAGGCGGGGAGGGGGGGAAGGTTCTGGGAGTGTTAAAGAAAGTGTGGAAGGTGAGAACGTTATCTTGGAGCAAAAATGGGTATGTTTGAGGGAATAGTGGTTCCAACAATGTTATATGGTTGTGAGGCATGGGTTATAGATAGGGTTGTACAGAGGAGGGTGGATGTATTGGAAATGAAATGCTTGAAGACAATATGTGGTGTGAGGTGGTTTGATCGAGTGAGAAATGAAAGGGTAAGAGAGATGTGTGGTAATAAAAAGAGTGTGGTTGAGAGAGCAGAAGAGGGTGTGTTGAATACCAATATACATTGTGTGAGGAAGTACCACGGAAGATTAAGTGTAGAATGGCAAATGGTGAGAGCAAATGATGTAAGGGGAGTAGGTGAGGAATGGGAGGTATTTAGGGAAGCAGTGATGGCTTGTGCAAAAGATGCATGTGGTATGAGAAAGGTGGGAGGTGGGCAGATTAGAAAGGATAGTGAGTGGCAGGGTGAAGAAGTAAAGTTGCTAGTGAAAGAGAAAAAGAGAGGGCTTTGGAAAAATACTTACAAGGGAAGGAGTGCAAATAACTGGGAGATGTATAAAAGAAAGTGGCAGGAGGTAAAGTGAAAGGTGAAAGAGTTGAAAAAGAGGGCAAATGGGAGCTGGGGTGAGAGAGTATCATTAAACTTTAAAGAGAACAAAAAGATGTTTTGGAAGGAGGTAAATAACATGCATAAGATAAGAGAACAAGTGGGAACATTGGTGAAGGGGGTAAGTGGGGAAGTAATAACAGGTAGTGATGAAGTGAGAAGGGGATGGAGTAATTATTTGAAGGTTTGATGAATGTGTTTGATGATTGAGTAGCAGATATAGGGTGTTTTGGTTGGGGTGGTATGCAAAGAGAGAGGATCAGGGAGAATGGTTTAATTAAGAGAGAAGATGTAGTGAAAGCTTTGTGGAACATAAAATCTGGCAAGGCAGCAGGTTTGGACGGTAATGCTGTAGAATCTATTAAGGGGTGACCGTGCTGTTGATTGGTTGGTAAAGATATTCAATGTATGTATGGATCATGGTGAAGTGCCTGAGGATTGGTGGAATGCATGTATAGTGCCACTGTACAAAGGAAAAAGGAATAAAGGCAAGTGTTCAAACTACAGAGGCATAAGTTTGTTGAGTATTCCTGGGAAATTATAAGGAAGGGTATTGATTGAGAGGGTGAAGGCATATACAGAGCATCAGATTGGGAAAGAGCAGTATGGTTTCAGAAGTGGTAGAGGATGTGTGGATCAGGTGTTTGCTTTAAAGAAAGTGTAAGAGAAACACTTAGAAAAACAGATGGATTTGTATGTAGCACTTATGGATCTGGAGAAGGCATACGATAGGGATAGAGATAAATTGTGGAAGGTCTTAAGAGTATATGGTGTGGGAGGTAAGTTGCCAGAAGCAGTGAAAAGATTTATCAAGGATACAAGGCATGTGTATGAGCAGGAAGAGAGGAGAGTGACTGGTTCTAAGTGAATGTTGGTCAACAGCAGGGGTGTGTGATGTCCCAATGTTTGTTAAATTTGTTTTTGGATGGGGTGGTTAGGGAGGTAAATGCAAGAGTTTTGGAGAGAGGGGTGAGCATGTGGTCCATTGGGGATGCCAAGGCCTGGGAAATGAGTCACCTGTCATTTGCCAATGATACAGCTCTGGTTCCTGATTCGAGTGTGAAACTGCAGAAGTTGGTGACTGAGTTTGGAAAAATGTGTGAAAGGAGAAAGTTGAGAGTAAATCTGAATAAGAGCAAGGTTATCATATTGAGATGCAAGTTTGAATGGAGAAAAAAATGGAGGGAGTGAAGTGTTTTAGATAACTGGGAGTGGACTTAGCAGCGAATGAAACCATGGGACGGGGTGGGGCAAGGGGCGAAGGTTCTGGGTGAGTTGAAGAATGTGTGGAAGGCAAGAACGTTATCATGGGGAGCAAAAATGGATATGTTTGAAGGAATGGTACATCCAACAATGTTATATGGCTGCGAGGCATGGGCTATAGATAGGGTGGTATGGAGGAGGGTGGATGTGTTGGAAATGAAATGCTTGAGGACAATATGTGGTGCGAGGCAGTTTGATTTAGTAAGTAATGAAAGGGTAAGAGAGATGTGTGGACATAAAAAGAGTGTTTTACTTTTGTAAAATGATGAACAGAAAAGGGGGTCATGTGAGGATTTTCCCTCAAAGGCTCAGTTTTCTGTTCTTCACACTACCTCAAAAACACGTGAAATGGTGAATATGTATAAAAAAATTATTATTATTTATCATTATACTTGATTGCTGTTTCCTACATTAGCAAGGTAGCACCAAGAAACAGACAAAGAAAGACCCAACCACTCATATACGAACATATACATACATGCACATATACATATGTAACAGGATAGAGCATGGTGGGAGACAAGGAGTTTGTGTGTGTGGTGTGCAAACATTAGGCCAACCCCTGTGTGGTCTGTCCCAGGGTTATCAACCACCATGCCTCACCAACAAATTGAGAGATTACTGATTAAGGATAACCTAGTAAAATTGTTTAGTTATTAGTGAATAAATCTTTAAATTCTAAGATGAAAATATATCAAGGGTGGAAAAGTGAAAAAGTGAATCTGTGGAACAATTAACAAAGGAAACTGATATAAATGCCTTAGTATTACAACAAATAGCATCCCACATTACGCAGAAAAGAGATAAGGTGGTCAGTGAGAATCAGGTCAGCACAGAGATGAGACAAGTTTGCCCAGCCCAGGGACTATAGCGTTAACATCTACCAGAAATCCTGGTAAGCCACACCTTGCTCTGATACAAAGGATGTTTTTATAAAGTGTGCAAGGCTTGTCCTCCTGTGAGGGTAACAATTCAATAATAAGTCAACAAGACACTGGTAACTTCAATTCCAACAGGCACCAGTCAGGGCATCAGTTAGAGTCATGTGCACTAGTTAAGGCTATACAACAGTGGAGGTTGTGCTGTACGCTAGTATGGCACTAGAATAATCTTAGCAGTGTGTGGATGGAAACAGTGAGTTGTACCATCATGCTTTATGTGAATAGTGCACACACAAGATCGACCTGACCAGGGGAATGTTGGCCGTCACTTGGTGAAGAGTGCTATAAGCCTGTATCCCTGTGCACACACAAACCAACCTGAGCAGAACGACATGTATAACCTGTTGAAGCTGTCTTAATTGAATTTTCTCACTGACAAAACATAGCTGCCAGTCAGTATTATGCTGTGTGGCAGGAATTACAGTGTGCTGTTATTTTGACATGTCAATAAGTTAAGTGCATTAACAAGATTTCCCTTGCACTTGTGAATTAGAGTGTTTTAGTTACTATTAGCAGTTGTGTTATGATAAATGCCACATTATTTCTAATACTTTAGTAGATTTAGATATTAAATGTAAGAATATTCACAGCCTTTCCTTAGCCTAATGGACAGTGAATCCATTGGCCCACCTGGGTAATTAATGTCTTTATTAGGGGTTTTACTTAAACCATGGCTTATGGGCCCCCATGGTAATCTTACTTGATCGTCATCATCTATCAAGTAGAAACTATCCTCTTTTTCTTATCCCTATATATATGAAATGGCACCCTCCCCCTCTCCCCCACACGTGCGCGCGAGGTAGCGCTACGAAAAGACAACAAAGCCCATATTCGTTCACACTCAGTCTCTAGCTGTCATGTGTAATGCATCAAAACCACAGCTCCTTTTCCACATCCAGGCCCCACAAAAATTTCCATGGTTTACCCCAAATGCTTCACGTGCCCTGGTTCAGTCCACTGACAGCACGTCGACCCCGGTATACCACATCGTTCCAATTCACTCTATTCCTTGCACGCCTTTCACCCTCCTCTATGTTCAGGCCCTGATCGCTCAAAATCTTTTTCACTTGATCGTTCCACCTCAAATTTGGTCTCCCACTTCTCCTCATTCCCTTCACCTCTGACATATATATCCTCTTTGTCAATCTTTCCTCACTCATTCTCTCCATGTGACCAAACCATTTCAATACACCCTCTTCTGCTCTCTCAACCACACTCTCTTTATTACCACACATCTCTTTTACTCTTTCATTACTTACTCGATCAAACCACCTCACACCACATATTGTCCTCAAACATCTCATTTCCAACACATCCACCCTCTTCTGCACAACCCGATCTATAGCCCACGCCTCGCAACTATATAACATTGTTGGAACCACTATTCTTTCAAACTTACCCATTTTTGCTCTCTGAGCTAACGCTCTTGCCTTCCACACTTTCTTCAACGCTCCCAAAACCTTAGCCCCCTCCCCCCATGACTCACTTTTGCTTCCATGGTTCCGTTCGCTGCTAAATCCACTCTCAGATACCTAAAAACTTCAATTCCTCCAGTTCTTCTCCATTCAAACTTACCTCTCAATTGACTTGTCCCTCAACCCTCCTGAGCCTAATAACCTTGCCCTTATTTACATTTCCTCTCAGCTTTCTTCTTTCACAAAGTTTACTAAACTCAGTCCCCAGCTCCTGCAGTTTTTTACCCGAATCAGCCACTAGCACTGTATCATCAGTGAACAACAACTGACTCACTTTCCAAGCCTTCTCATCCACAACAGACTGCATACTTGCCCCTCTCTCCAAAACTCTTACATTTCACCTCCCTAACAACCTTATCCATTAACAAATCAAACAACCATCGAGACATCACGCACCCCTGCCGCAAATCGACATTCACTGAGAACCAATCACTTTCCTCTCTTCCTACTCGTACACATGCCTTACATCCTCAATAAAAAACTGCTTCTAGCAATTTGCCTCCCACACCATATACTCTTAACACCTTCCACAGAGCATCTCTATCAACTCTATCATATGCCTTCTCCAGATCCATAAATGTTACATACAAATCCATTTGTTTTTCAAAGTATTCATCACATACATTCTTCAAAGCAAACACCAGATCCACACATCCTCTACCACTTCTGAAACCACACTGCTCTTCCCTAATCTGATGCTCTGTGCATGCCTTCACCCTCTCAATCAATACCCTTCCATACAATTTCCCAAGAATACTCAACAAACTTACACCTCTGTAATTTGAACACTCACCTTTATCCCCTTTGCCTTTGTACAATGGTACTATGCATGCACTTCACCATGAGCCATACATACAATGAATATCCTCAACAACCAGTCAACACAGTCACCCCCTTTTTTAATAAATTCCACTACAATACCATCCAAACCCGCCGCATTGCCAGCTTTCATCTTCCGCAATGCTTTCATTACCTCTTGTCTGTTTACCAAACAATTCTCCCTGACCCTCTCAGTTCGCACACCACCTCGAACAAAACATCCTATATCTGCCACTCTGTCATCACACACATTCAACAAACCTTCAAAATACTCACTCTCACTCCTTCTCACATCACCACTACTTGTTATTACCTCCCCATTAGCCCCCTTCACTGATGTTCCCATTTGTTCTCTTGTCTTATGCACTTCATCTACCTCCTTCCAAAACATCTTTTTATTCTCCCTAGATACTCTCTCACCCCAACTCTCATTTGCCCTATTTTTCACCTCTTGCACCTTTCTCTTGACCTCATGCCTCTTTCTTTTATACATCTCCCAGTCATTCGCACTATTTCCCTGCAAAAATCATCCAAATGCCTCTCTCTTCTCTTTACACTAACAATCTTACTTCTTCATCCCACCACTCACGACATACTCTAATCTGCCCACCTCCCATGCTCCTCATGCCACAAGCATCTTTTGCGCAAGCCATCACTGCTTCCCTAAATACATCCCATTCCTCCCCCACTCCCCTTATGTCTTTTGCTCTCACCTTTTCCATATATATATTCATATATATTGGAAAGGATCACAATTTTGCACGTCATCAAGATATTCCTATGAGTCCACGGGGAAAAATGAAACACAATAAGTTCTCAAGTGCACTTTCGTGTAATACTCACATCGTCAGGGGAGACACAAGAGAGAAATATAAGTCAGTTGATATATATCGAAGAGATGAAGCTAGGACAACATTTGGACAATTGCATGTTTACCAAATGGCATCCTAGCTTTGTCTCTTTGATGTATATCAACTGACTGTTATATTTCTCTCTTGTGTCTCCCCTGATGATGTGATTATTACACGAAAGTGCACTTGGGAACTTATCCTGTTTCATTTTTCCCCGTGGACTCATAGGAATATATACATATACATATATACCATTTCCCTCAGTGCAGTGGAACAAGAAACAAACAAATACTTTGTGAACTTCAATGTTACAACAGAAGGCCTGTGTACACAGGTCTACCTTATGAAGCACTTGGCTGTATACCTGCATGATTGTGAAATACCTGTAGGGAAGGTAAACTAATGAATCTGCCTGAGTAATGCGCATTATGAGTTTCCAGGAACTAGCTGTCAGGAAAGGCGACCATTCTGTTTGGTAGACTGATTTCCCATTTCACAGATGTCTGTGCTGTTTGTTCTTTGATACATCTTAGCTATATGTCCCTGTAGGTTGGTGTTTAGTACACAGAATTCCAAATACAAACCAGATCTTTTCAATGCCTAATGCATGTTCTTAAATGCAGTACAATGTTACTCTCAAATATAAAAAGTGGTTAGTCAGCAACTTTTGAATGAAATAGAATGTCAGAATCATACCTCATTCTCTTTGGATTTTCCTTTCATCTGTTCAACAACTTCTGTTGAATTGGTCGATGTATCTGGAGTCAAACAGTTTGCAACGAGGATTGTGCGAACACTTGAGGCATTCCGATTGTAAAACTTGTATAAGCGACTGATGATTGCTTGGTGCTCAGAGTTATTTTCCTGATTAGCTTTATTAAGCCAAATGACACTGGCACTAACCTGAAACACATTCTGAATCAACATTTCTGAACATAACAATTGATACAAAGAGCCTACAACTGAATAAGTAAACATCTTCAAATCATGGACTGATTTAACTACTGTTAGTCTTAAAAGGAAATAATAGCATCTTAATGAGTAAAAGCTTCTTCAAAAATGAACAAAAATCAAAGATTGCTAAAATATCTTCAATTAGTATTTTCTCTTGGGAGCTCTAAATGAATTGCTGTTACTGTACTTGTAGAATAAGTCATAGAGCCAACTTTCAGTGAACTGATTTTAGTGCATTTCAAGCAATAAAAAGATTCTATTAAATTTAAAATTTTTCCATCAAAACAGTCAAATAATCATTTATCAAATGAACAATGAAGTGCCAAATGTGCCTGCATGGTAATCTCCAATGTTGTGCCCAATTTTCAAATATTCTCCCACTTCCTGATTTTCAAGTTAATCTAATACTTGCAGCAATTTTCCTTATAGAAATAGAAAATAATCTCATAAGCGTATGATAGGGTTGATCAAGATGCCTTGTGGAAGGTCTATGGGATATAAGGTGGAAGCAGTGAGAAGTATTTCTTCAAAGGTGTAAAGCATGTGTATGGGTAAGAAGAGAGGAGAGTTAAAGGTTTCAAGTGAAGGCTGGTCTGTGGTACAGGTGTGTGATGTCACCATGGTTGTTTAAACTGTTTATGGATAGGGTGGTGAAGGATGTAAATGCCAGTCTTCCAAAGTGTATGCAGTCTGTGGAGGATGAGAAAGACTGGAAAAAGAATCAGTTGTTGTTTGCTGATGACACAGCACTAATGGCAGATTGGAATGAGAAACAGCTGAAGTTGGTGGTGACTGAGTTTGAAAGAGTGAGTGTAGGGAGGAAGTTGTAAGTATATGTGAATGAAAGCAAGGCTATTAGGTCTGGAAGAGATGAGAGACAGGTAAGATGGGGTTGTGAGTATAAATGGAGAAAACTTGGAGGCGTGAGGTGTTTTACATACATGGGAGTAGAAATGGCAATGAATGGAAACACGGAAGCAGAAGTGAGTCACAGGGTGGGGGAGGGTCCAAAGTTTTTTGAGCACTGACGAACGGTTGGAAAGAGAGAACGTTATCTGAGAGGGCAAAAGTGGGTAAGCTTGAAGGTATAGCAACATATGGATAAAGCTGTGTGGAGGAGGGTGGATGTGTTGGAAATGAAATGTCTGAGGTTAAATGTGGTGTGAGGTGGTTTGATCAAGTAAGTAATGAAGGGGTGAGAGAGATGTGTGGTAAAAGAAAGAGTGTGGTTGAGAGAGCTGAAGAGGGTGCACTGAAATGGTTTGGATATAGGGAGAGAATGAGTGAGTAAAGGTTGACAAAGAGAATTTATGTGTCAGAAGTGGAGAAAAAAAGAACAGGGAGACCAAACTGGAAATGGAAGAATGGAGAGAAGAAGATTTTGAGCGAACAGGACCTGAATATACAGAGGGGTGAAAGGCATGCAAGGGATGGAATGAATTGGAATGATGTGGTATACTGAGTTCAATGTGCTGTCAGGAGACTGAACTAGGGCATGTGAAGTGTCTGGGATAAACCATGGGGAGGTTCATGAGGCCTAGTTGTGAAGAGGGAGCTGTGCTTTCAGTGCATTACACATGACAGCTAGAGAATGGATGAAAGCAAATGTGACGTTTCTTCGTCTGTTCATGGCACAACCTTGCTAACGTGGGAAATGGCGATTAAGTATGAACAAAAAAAAAGTAAGTGTCATGTATTCAGTGAATTAATCATCAGTTATGTACAGGAAAAAGTTTTCCTTTATGTACATAAAGTTTTCCACATTCAGCACTTACCAAGTGGGCTAACCAGTGCAGATCACCAGACAAAAGGTATTGATCATTGTACCATGTACCAAAGATGTCATATGGTTTATTCAGCACTCTACACTGCAGTTGAAATTCCCCTGAAAAACAGAAATGCTGTAAGGGATGTATCTAGGGACAGGTTCAACTGGGCTTCCAATGGAAAGAGAAACATAATAAGGCCAGAGGAAAAACTTGCTTAACTGCAGAGAGAATACTGCATTACCTCAATGCTTAAATGTGAACTATATTTACATGCATATTACTTTTAATATAAAATCCTGTAAATATAAAGCCATAGCACCAGGATTCTTCTCATCTTGGGGAATGGATGTGATTCACAGTTCAAAGACCCTAGGCAAAGAGTTCTTACCTGAGCTTATCTCCTAACATATCCAGAACAGAAGTGCGAGTCCATTGTTGAACAATACTGCTTTGGAATTTTGGTTGGAAGATTCTACAAAAAATCACCGGTTATCATACTCTCGGTCCATCATATTTATAAGAACTGATACACAGCTTTGAAACAATGATTTACAATTTAGAGAAAACTAAATAAATCATTCCTTAGATTTCAATGTCAGCAGAAACATGTCTCTAAAGCAAGTATGCTCCATTCTTTTAGCCATGATCCTAGTAATTCAGCAATTTTTTTTTTCTTCAGTAAGTATAAACCTTAAACTAAGACATAAAGTCAGCCTGATGAACTTCTGTAATGGGTTTTCAACTGGCCTGTAATCGTTATGGCGTGAGTATGAAGTTTGACCTTGGGCTTCATCTTAATCTGTGGAAGATTCTCCATAAGTCAGGGGTATTTCTGGTCAGGAATTACACTTAAATGTGTTACAAGCTGCTTAGCATAGGGAAAGTTAGGATACTCAATATTTACTTTACTTTTACAACTACATTCAAGCAAATTAATCATATGGAAGCAGCAATCATTGAGATGGGTTTCTGGTTCACCACTTACAGCTGGAAATATGAATGACATGTTCTTTCTCTACTAGCTTATTGGTGTAAATATCCACACGCATGCACTCTTTGACATTTTCTCCTTTCATACAACTTCTTAAATTTATGTATGCTGACTGCATTAACCATGACTTCAGTAACCTTAATTCATCCACCACCCATAATATAAAAGTACATTTTTACATGTCACATTTTTTTCATAATTCATGTTATGTTGTGCCCTGTGGCTGCTCTGTCCCTACATCTCCTGAAGGGCTGTTCATTACCAACACCATTAATTTGTTTTAAGGCGAAAAGGTTGTGATCAGGTCCCCCATTAAGTCTTCTTTCCTCCAAGCTGGGCAAATATAAAGCCTCCAGCCTTACTCTGTAACCCAGCTCGCTTTATTCTGTCCCATCTTTGTCCTCTAGAGCTTCTCTATTAGCTCTTCATGCTTGTCTAGGTGCAGTGACCAAAACTGAGGAGCATAAGCCACTTTTGGCCTTATGTAACATATGATCAGCTTGCTAATTATTTCCTTATTTATATACTTAAATGCAGTTGTAATATTTGCCAGCAGATAGTTTGCCTCCTTAACTGCTGTCCAAATGTGGGACTCTGGCAACAGGTTATAGACAGTATTGACTCTCTAGCCATCATACACAGAATCTTGAAGCTCATTTTTTTCTAGTTGATTATCATATCAAAGCCTTTCACTTTGTCCTATCCTCATTACTTTATGTTGAATTTCATTGACCATGTATCAGACTTACTTTACAGTGTGTTTAGGTCCCCTTATAAGTTGATGCAATCCTATTTGCTTCTCACCTCCCTCATGACCTTTGCATCATATGCAAACATATTCAGTTAGGAGTCCATACATTAAGGCAAGTCAATTTCATAACTGAGAAAAGCATTGGGCCAAAAACATAACCCTGTGGCACTTTGTTGGTCATTTCAACCCATCTGGAGATGATTCCACTGACATGTGTCCTTTATCCCCTTCCACTGAGATAACATATTCATTGAAGAAGTTTCCCTTTTATTCCAGCCTAATGATACAGCTTCTAATCAGCTTCCAATGTGGTACAAAGTCAAATGCATTTTGGCAGTTTAGATACAAAAAATCCATCCAGCCTTCCCCTTTGGTGTCCGTGAGTGTACCCTTTTTTAACAAGAAAGTATTGTCTGAGTTAAACAGTAATTCTAAAATTACTAACTTTGTAAATTAAAAACTGCTATTTCTCCTGAAGTGCTAGTGTAGCTTCCAAAGTGAACACCAGAGACCAGTAGGAGTGTATCTGAGCTGTTAAACTGTGAAAACTGGGTGTACTTCCAGCTATGAACTTTCATATCTTTATAATATTTCACTTCTGCTGGATATGTGCTGGTCCAAACCTGAAAAAATAAATAGCCTTTATAAGCATCTACACATCTCAATAAATGATTTACATACCATTTTCTTTATTGAAAGCAAGTGGCTTATGCAGAACCTTTTCCATATTTTTCAATTACCAAGATTTGACTGATGTATCAAAGACCTCAGAACCATTTAGTTTTCACATGAGTTAAGCAGTTACCAAGTACAAGTGCTAGAAACAGAGATATGAAAGAAAAGCATGTTTTGAAGAATGAAAATCCATTCTACTACTGGACACAGAGTGCTTTGAGTAACTGAAATAAGCATTTGCTTGCAGTGAGTTAGATTCCACTTAACCCCCTAAAAAACAGGGAATTAAAAAGAATGGGGTCATACTGTTGCTTGTCTCATAGGACTTAATGACCAATTTGCTATTATCTGGACACTATAATGTCATAGCCACCATTTACATGGAAGCCTGTGCATAGGTTTACAATAATTCTTTTGCTGATTCATGTTATCATGTTATCTGCGTGAAATGGTTTTTAGAAAAGAAAAGAGGGGAAGGAAAAGTTGAAAAAGAAATTTAGGGTTCTTTATCTGTTTCCTTGTGCTACCTTGCTAACACGGGAAACGGCAATCAAGTATACCAAATAAACACATACATATTGTTTTGATGCTTCAAGATTTTACATGTGTCATCTGCTGTTAAATGTTAAACACTGCAAAGTGGATAAATATGAACATATGTATATATTAAACAAGACAGTTTAATCCTCAATGAAAACCAATTACTGACAAATAACCACATAATTAGATCTGTGAACTTACAATAATGTATCCATCTTTGGATGATGTGGCAAACATATCTCCCTTATGTGAAAAGGAAACATGGAGAACCTGATGATTGTGCTCACAGATTTCTTCTGTTTCAACCACTGGTGTGCCTTCAACTAGGCGTTGGTATTCCCCACGCCATGATGTTCGGCCTGAAGCAAAGTACAGTAATGAGTGAGGAATTATTCATTTCCTTTGCCATTTTCATAATTCTTTATACAGTTTTCATACTTTGTTCCCACTCAGTTTTCTATGTGTATATCTACAAAAAAAATATCACTCTACATCTATTTCAGACACTCACTTCCTCCTTTTACCATTTTTTTCATAGTTGTTCACCATTTCCACCATTAGCAAGGTAGTGCCGATCACTCAAAATCTTTTTCACTCCATCTTTCCACCTCCAATTTGGTCTCCCATTTCTCCTCATTCCCTCCACCTCTGACACATACATCCTCTTGGTCAATCTTTCCTCACTCATTCTCTCCATGTGACCATATATATATATATATATATATATATATATATATATATATATATATATATATATATATATATATATATATATTTTTTTTATTATACTCTGTCGCTGTCTCCCGAGTTTGCGAGGTAGCGCAAGGAAACAGACGAAAGAAATGGCCCAACCCACCCCCATACACATGTATATACATACGTCCACACACGCAAATATACATACCTACACAGCTTTCCATGGTTTACCCCAGACGCTTCACATGCCTTGATTCAATCCACTGACAGCATGTCAACCCCGGTATACCACATCGCTCCAATTCACTCTATTCCTTGCCCTCCTTTCACCCTCCTGCATGTTCAGGCCCCGATCACACAAAATCTTTTTCACTCCATCTTTCCACCTCCAATTTGGTCTCCCTCTTCTCCTTGTTCCCTCCACCTCCGACACATATATCCTCTTGGTCAATCTTTCCTCACTCATTCTCTCCATGTGCCCAAACCATTTCAAAACACCCTCTTCTGCTCTCTCAACCACGCTCTCTTTATTTCCACACCTCTCTTACCCTTACGTTACTTACTCGATCAAACCACCTCACACCACACATTGTCCTCAAACATCTCATTTCCAGCACATCCACCCTCCTGCACACAACTCTATCCATAGCCCACGCCTCGCAACCATTACCATTGTTGGAACCACTATTCCTTCAAACATACCCATTTTTGCTTTCCGAGATAATGTTCTCGACTTCCACACATTCTTCATGGCTCCCAGGATTTTCGCCCCCTCCCCCACCCTATGATCCACTTCCGCTTCCGTGGTTCCATCCGCTGCCAGATCCACTCCCAGATATCTAAAACACTTTACTTCCTCCAGTTTTTCTCCATTCAAACTTACCTCCCAACTGACTTGACCCTCAACCCTACTGTACCTAATAACCTTGCTCTTATTCACATTTACTCTTAACTTTCTTCTTTCACACACTTTACCAAACTCAGTCACCAGCTTCTGCAGTTTCTCACATGAATCAGCCACCAGCGCTGTATCATCAGCGAACAACAACTGACTCACTTCCCAAGCTCTCTCATCCACAACAGACTTCATACTTGCCCCTCTTTCCAAAACTCTTGCATTCACCTCCCCCAACCCTACTGTACCTAATAACCTTGTTCTTATTCACATTTACTCTTAACTTTCTTCTTTCACACACTTTACCATATATATATATATATATATATATATATATCCCTGGGGATAGGGGAGAAAGAATACTTCCCACGTATTCCCTGCGTGTCGTAGAAGGCGACTAAAAGGGGAGGGAGCGGGTGGCTGGAAATCCTCCCCTTTCTTGTTTTTTTTTTTTTTTTTTCAAAAGAAGGAACAGAGAAGGGGGTCAGGTGAGGATATTCCCTCTAAGGCCCAGTTCTCTGTTCTTAACGCTACCTCGCTAACGCGGGAAATGGCAAATAGTATGAAAAAAAAAAAAAAAAATATATATATATATATATATATATATATATATATATATATATATATATATATAGAGGATCATAGGGTGGGGGATGGGGTTGTTAGAGTTTTGGAAAGAGGGGCAAGTATGAAGTCTGTTGGGGATGAGAGAGCTTGGGAAGTGAGTAAACGTGTTTACCAAATGGCGTCCTAGCTTCGTCTTCGATGTATATCAACTGACTTATATTTCTCTCGTGTCTCCCCTGATGATGTGATTATTACACGATAGTGCACTTGGGAACTTATCATGTTTCATTTTCCCCTTGGACTCATAGGAATATCTTGATCACGCGCAAAATTGTGATCCTTTCCAATATATACCCGCAGGGGTGTATATAAATGCCCATATACATACCATACACAGACATATACATATGTACACAGGTACATATTCATACTTGCTTGCCTTCATCCATTCCTGGTGCTACCCCACCCCACAGGAAATAGCATCACTATTCCCCGCTTCAGAGAGGTAGTGCCAGGAAAACAGACAAAAAGGCCACATTCGTTCACACTCAGTCTCTAGCTGTCATGTGTAATGCGCTCAAACCATAGCTCCATATCCACATCCAGGCCCCACAGACCGTTCCATATAATCATATATTTTGGCTTCTTTTGAAAAAGTTCATAAAACAATTAACACTGACAGTATTCTCTAAATTTTCTCAAATACTATTATTCCTTCCATCATTACTGAATAATTCATAATTGTCTCTGAGGATTAATATTTTTGACATTCCGACAAAAGAGTTTTTCCCTTGACAATGTACTAAAAGTCTTGAAAAAGTCCCCAAGCAGTAGATTGTGGTCAAAATTGGCCATATACAATCACAAAGCAGATGTTTTTTAAGGTTTTATTTTGCAACTGTTGAGATGATGGCTCCTATCTATGTTCCAACAGTGATATATAGTAATGGACTTTATTACAATATTCAATGTAATACCTTTATTTTTAGCCTCTATCCTTGATGATGCAACAAACACAACTCATTTGTTTACAATCTATGGGGTGGCAAAGGGTAACAAAACACTACAACAGAAATATAGTTTTATACGTACAGACCTTTCCTTAGGGAATATGTGGTCGGATAGTCAAATCACCATATTTAATGAGGTAATAAAGTATGCACTCAAATGTATACCTGGCATGATGGGCACAGCACGATCCACTTGGAAATCCTTACAGAAGAAGTGACACCACAGAAATTCATCACAGGATACTCGCAACCATGACCTAAAAATTCACAAGGATAACATATTCATTAATTACACTGATAATTGAGAAAAATTCACCTTTCACCGTACGAACATTACACCAAAATGTTTTAACCATCTATGTGTATACAACAGAATTCCTACATCTATAAAACTCATGCAGAACTTTTATGCATATATCATGTTACTCTAATCCTAGAATTAATTCAGACAGGTTCTATGCACTTGTACTCTGAATGATACCAGTTATATAAGTTCTCATTCAAACCTTTTTATTCTTTCATCTTCAGAACTGATAACAACATATTCCTGAAATTCTTTAGTGATAAACACTCATGCTCTAAAGTCCTTCATGTAAATGGAAAAATATTTCTCCAAACTCTTCTGATACTCCTGAGTCATGCCTACTAAAATCACATGACAATAACATGGAAGTGGCAGGAAACATGTTCAGAAAAAAATAAAACAATCATTGAAAGAACTGTTTTCTTACTATCACAGGTGCTTGTTGAACTCTAAAATCTGGTCCCTCATTCTGTAGGTGACAATACCTTTAATCAGATCTAGCTTTAAATTATCTAAGCCTTTTCTGCATAAATGACACTTATGCGATGGGCATTTTATTATTTTGCTTTGATGCATTAATCACAAAAATGCCTTGGCAACAGAAAAACATTTTCTTTCATTGAGCTGAACCATAGCATTTGAAGACTAAAAAGTGCTGAATTCTGGCAGTATACTGACAAACTTTAAAAGTAAACATACAGCTCACATTGGAAAGTTGCTCTCTACCTTTCCATGTCTTGAGACTGATTTCACTGATTTAATTATGACTTATATGTTATATCTTACAGATATATTCATCATTAAAAAACCTATCCTATGATATACTATGAAATGTCACAGTTCTTGTAATAACATCCTAAAATTCCTAAGTCTGGGTCACAAGAATAACCTCACTAATTCTTTACTCAGAAGTATGAAAAAAAATGAGTAATTCTCTAATTCAGCTTGTCTCAATATATCTACTAATTCTTTACTCAGAAGTATGAAAAAAATGAGTAATTCAGCTTGTCTCAATATATCTAACAAAATTTTGTAGCAATAAAGAAAATATAGCAAAATGTGACTATGTCAACCCACATGCAGGCCATCTCTTGCACAGCACCAAGCTGGGCATGGTGGTGAATTTGTGAACAAAATTCCAGTGGGATTCAGGAAAATATTACAAAATGTGATCTGAATTTGTTATCCCAAGCAGTACACCATGTGGTAGCATGCTCCTGTGGTAAAATGCTGGGTGTGTCACCTCCCCCAGTTGCCTGATTTAGTGTACCAGCACTTAGCATTAGTTGCTTTGACATGTATGTATCTCTTGTCTTGTGCACTTATACAACACATATTATATCTACTACAATATATGAACCTGGACAGTATAAGTGCATAAAGTTCAATTTGTATATATACCTGTAGTACTAAGTAAATTACATTAATGGATGATGATAAAACCATGGTTCCTAAAATTAAGAATCAAGGATATTCAATGTATGTATGGATCATGGTGAAATGCCTGAGGATTGGCAGAATGCATGCATAATGCCAATGTACAAAGGCAAAGGGGATAATGGTGAGTGTTCAAACTACAGAGGCATAAGTTTGTCGAGTATTCTTGGGAAATTATATGGGAGAGTATTGATCGAGAGGGTGAAGCATTTACAGAGCATCAGATTGGGGAAGAGCAGTGTGGTTTCAGAAGTGGTAGAGGATGTGTGGATCAGGTGTTTGCTTTGGAGAGCGTATGTGAGAAATACAGGTACACCACTGATTTTCCGGCACTCTTGGTTCCAAAGCCTGGTCAGATTAACCATTTTGCCAGACCAAACGTGGTCATGTAATAATAATTCATCAACACACCTCTAACCCACTAATTATACATCTCCCATGTGTCTAAAGTATACCATGGCCTGCTAGAAATTTAAATTAAACAAATATTAAATGTCTGAGCACCCTATGATGGTAAGTCTGCCCTTAGATTGTTTGAATCTAGTGACCTATCTAGGGTATGACAGGTAGGGCAGGTGCCCTGGGCGCCACTTGAAGGGGGGGGGCCAGTGGCGTAATGGCATCCTGGATCCAGACAATGATTCGGATCTTGACCACGAAAACATATCTTTGGCATTTGGAATCACATTGATATCATTATTAGTTCAATAGTTATTCACAAAAATTGATATTTCTTTAATGTCATCCTGGATCCAAACAATGATCTGGATGACTCCCAAAATCTAATCAATCGGTCCTCTGTATCATTTCTGACTTTTCTTGAATATTTCATCAAAATTTAATCATACTTTTGTTAAAAGTTGCTCACAGACAAACAAACAAACGGCAATTAAAACATAGTCTACTTGGTGGAGGTAATAAAGAATATTTGTGTCATATGTTTGGACAGGGGCACACTTTCAGTGCTTGCTATAGACACTATTTCCCCTAGATATGCCCCTGTTTGAATCCTGTGGGGTCTTCTTCATCTTCTGTTGTTAGTGTTTTCCTAGGTGTGCATCGCCACAAAAATGCAGTTTCATATGCTTTATACACCTGCTCAGGATGGAGATGCTCATCAGCTACGAGTATCGCAAATTCGTCCACATACTCGGCAGCTCCTTCTTGCTTTGCAAATCGATTTTCTCCACAAAATTCATTCATGGAAATTCCATGACGCTTCTTGAATCTTTGAAGCTATCCTTCGCTACAGTCACAGTCATGTTGTAATCTAAGTTCTTTATGGCAACTTAGCCTGGTCCATTATCATGCTACCTGACAAGTCCACTCCAGCACTCCAACGCTGTCAAAACCATTCCATCATCACTCGATTGTGCTCAGTACTCTTACCATCTTTCATAGTTTTTCTAATTGTCATATGCTTCTTGGAATCGCTGTCTGCATAGAATTTCAATATTTTCTCCCTTTGCTTCTTTATATCATAAGCAGTTGATGAACCAATACTGTAGATGTCACACAGCTTATGCACTGAAACACCACAGTCCATCTTTTCTAACAATTCTACTTTATCTTGGATTGATATGGACTGATGTTTACATGTGACACCACGACTGACACTCTCATATGTCTTAGAAGCCATAGCTATGTTTAGATTTAAGCACAATAAGCTAAGAATCTCACAGAATTGCGGTATACCACCAACAAGTGCAGTGTAAAGAATGTAAATAAGCACTCCCTACACACAATGCCATCTGTGGCCACCAGTAAACTAGTCTGGAGGCCGCAGTAATTTCAAGTTCTCTCACGTAATTTTGTCCGGACTAAAGGAGGTGCCGACTCATCAATTGCCAGAAAATTGGTGGTGTACCTGTACTTAGAAAAACAGATGGATTTGTATGTATCATTTATGAATCTGGAGAAGGTATATGATAGGGTTAATAGAGATGCTTTGTGAAAAGTCAACCCACTATCATACCTTTCCGAACCCACTTCCCCTAATGCCTTCACCAGGGGATTTATGTCTTATTTTCTGGACTATCTGATGGCCATGTGTACTATGTTAGCTCAGTTGTCTTTACATCACCTCTACTATTACATCTCCATTTTCTCATATACATCTAATTTTTCTCTTAATTAGGATGTTCATTACTGAATTTGCATCAGAGGTGCCCTTTCCCTCCATCCACTAGCCCTAGCTATGGTCTCTACACATGAACTTCAGCACTGCACCATGGTCATATAATTTATGTTATATTACCTTTTTCTGAATATCCTTTCTTTTAAGTATATTTCTTTCACTCTAAAAAGGTAAATAAAAAATTTGAAACCTATTTTCTGTTTATACTGTAATTCACAAGTAGAAGTAAGTCCTTTCAAAGATTAAAAAATTTCTGACGTGTTTTTTGTAGGACTTGAGAATGAAATTTTCTTAGCAAGAATTCATCTCATATTATACAATGCAACTCTATAGGAAAGGGTTTTGCAACAGAACTGCAGCTATACAGACAACTTTCTAAAAATGCATCTAATGTGTTCCAGACAAAATGGGATGGATGTGTATGCAACAAATACTTACTTGCACACCAATCCCACATATGGCATATCAATACATTCTAAATGCATAAAGATGTGGAGAAGGATGCTGTCTGGCAGCAGTGTCCAGTCTGGCTCACTGCCATCCATAACCATCTTCACCTGGTCCCACACCTGTAAATTAATATACGTATAAATCATATCTATGCTGAAGGAAAAAAAATCAATATGAGGTATGATCCTAAAAGATGACATAACTATCAGTCTATGACCTTCAGGCTTTCTCCTGCCACACTACTGCTTATTTACTTCACTTTTATGAAACTACCTCTAATAAGACATGCCTTTCATAAAAGTCCTCCTTCATTTCTATTTTTACTTGATTCCTTTTGCTTTCTTCCATAATTTCATATTTTTCTTTCCTTCATACTTGTTTGCTATTTCCTGCATCAGCAAGGTAGTACCAGTAACAGAGGAAGAAAAGGCTTCATATGCTCACATCCATTCTCTAGGTATCATGTGTAAAGCATTGAAACACAGCCCCCTATCCTCAACCAGGCCCCTGGTTCAGTCCATTGACAGCACATCACCCCCTGTATACCACATTACTCCAATTCATGCCATTCTCCACATGTCTTTCACCCACCTGTATATTTACAGCTATCTGAATTCTCCAGGTTTTAATTTTTTAAGAATTGCACATGCATGAATGTAATCCACTTCAGTACCAAATCTTTTTATGTAAACCACTTCCCTTGTAGTACTGCAGCATGCCATATTCTTCAGTTTATCTTTGAACTTAGAAACTACTTCACAGAATATGTCTTACTTCACTGCGTTAAGCATTCTTCTTTCCCATACTACTGATTCCTTACTGTACATCGTTATGGGATAATCTCTCTCCAGCTGATACAGTAAACCAAGCAAAACCTAATTTGTTTAACATATTCTTCTTGATTCACTAATAAACATTTCTGAGAAAACTCAACTGCCATTAGATATGCCATTCTGAAACTTGACAGGTTGAAACTGCTACTAAACCTTTGGCATAAACTTAAATAGCAGCTGTAGGTGCATCAAGCAATTACTCTAACCGCCACCAGATAAGTTCAGGTTTTAACCCAAGAACAAAATATCCAGCAATACCTTTGTAGAAAAGATAGAGTGAATTAAGTCTAGTCACTCACAACTGTTTTCCAATAAAAGGGGACCCATATAAGGGAGATACATTTAACCACTTTTCACTTTAAACACCTTATATCAATTAATGAAAACTGATTCATTCGAAGCTGCTGTAATCACAAAACTGTGATGTCAATTTTGAACGTGAAACCAAGCAAACTACTTTGTAGCATGGCAACATCAAAGCATTGGTGTTGCTCCATGCTGTCCTACCCTCAACTCTCCTTATGCCATCATTATGCCTATCTGGAGTATCCAGGTCATCATTTACATCCTGCTTTATGGTTATAATCCATGATGAGTCAGAGGAGGTCAGCCAATTTCAACAGTGTGCCTCCAAAATATGATAGGTTGGAAGGTATATACAATATACTAGTCAACCAAAAAAGATTCATCAGCATGGCACATACCAATAATCCATCTTTAGCAACTCACCAAACTTGCTCACATTAGTTTTAACAGCATGTAATTTAGGTTTGATGAATTTTCTACAATCTATTCATCTCAATTCAATTATGTTTATGATTCAATAAAAAATTTCTGTCTTGAAGTATTTCACAGGCTCTTAAAAATTATCATATCAGGGGATGGTAAGGCACGAAGTATGAGGATAATGACCACTGAAGCTAGGCTTACTTTTATGTTACTGCATCATGATGACTTACAAAAAATCCATGCAGCTTGAAAAGAAAATTTTCTGTTATATGTTTTTTCATTACCATAGTTTGGTTGCTGTGTAGCTAAACCAACAGTACAGTAACAGTGCAAAGGAGTCATTTAATCACATCAGAAAGTTAACTTGAGTGTAGTGCAATAATTACATCTTTGTACATTAAGAGGAAAGAGGCTTACAATCTTGGGGCTGTCTTGTTCTTTCTGCACATTCAAGAAGACTTTTAAATCTCTTTTAGTTACCAGCATTTACAGCCTCCTTGCTTAAACTATTCCAACCATCCACAACCCATACACCACACCGATATTTCTTTACATTCTTCTTAAACATTTTGTTTCATAGCTTCCTATCATTGCCTCTGGTAACTCTCACAGCTCACAGGACAGACCAACCTGGAGAGAAATATCTCACTGCACATAGGACAAAACAGCAGAGAAGACAAAAAAGATAATGGTTTCTTCTAACACTGCTTCATAAACCTAATGTTAACCACTTCTTATGTATCTAAGAAAAATGCATGAAATAGTACAAGGCACAGAACATGAGAAACAAAACCCCGTATGATTACATGACTTCCTTACCTTAATTATCTTAAGTTCTTGAAAATATTCAATCAGTATTCAAAGAGACCTTCCCTAGGTACAGAGAGGATCAAAAATCACAACTCTGCACTACTTTTCTTGTTCCATGCTAACTCCACTAAAACATCAATGTTCAGGTCCTCCTGCTAAAGCAATATTGCTATAAGTAAAACAACAGAATTCAAATATTTTTGTGGTTACTATAATGAAAGATTTATGAATATACATATATCTCTAAAATTATGCCATTTATAAAAGTATTCCATTTCTGGTATCATAACCATCAAGCAGTCAGGATCAATTAAATCAAACATTATAGCAAAAGCCAGATTAGTTGTTATATACAAATATACAATTCTTTACCTTCCTGCCTCAGGCACCCCTTCTGAGGAGCTCCCAGAGCATTCAGGAAACCAGCCATATTCACCAAGCAGGACTACAAGTCACAGAGTGTGGTTATGTGTGTGTGAGTTGGGTGAAGGACAGTTTGGGAACAAGTGTTCAGTGTCTTCAAAGTGGAAGTTGCAAGTGTTCAGTGTCTTCAGTATAGAAATTGCATTTTGGGTGTGAGGAGTCTTGAGAGATATATCATATCTAACTGCTAACAGCTTTCCTCCCCACACTGTATAGTCATAAGAACTTCCACATGCATCTTTATCAACACTATCAGGTACTTTCTCCACATCCATAAATGCCATATACACCTCTGTTTCTCTAAGTATTTCTCACACATATCATCTAAAGCAAACATCTGATCCATACATCCAGTACCAGTTCTGAAAATCACATTGCTCCTACCCAATCTCATGCTTTGTACCTGCCTTCACCCTCTTAATCAATATCCATCTACACAACTAAGCAGATACACTCAACAAACTTACACCTCTGTAGTTTGAACACTTACCTTTATCCCCTTTGCCTTTATGTAATGGCACTATACATGTATTATGCCAATCCTTAGGCACTTTGCCATGATCCATACAAACACTGAAAATCCTTACCAACCAATCAACAACAAAGTCACCCTCTTTCTTAATAAATCTAACTGTAATACCATCCACTCCAGCTGTCTTGCCACATTTTATCTCATGCAAGGACTTCACCACCACTTCTCTCTTCATCAAACCACACTCCAAAACTCTCTCACTTTGCATTCCATCCAAACCCAATCACCCTACATCTGCCATCCTTTCATCAAACACATTCAACAGTCCTTCAAAATACTCACTCCATCTCCTCACTTCATCACAAATTGTTACCACTTCCCCTTTTGACCTCTTCACTAATATTCCCATTTGTTCTCTTGCTGTTTGCACATCGTTAATCTCCTTCCAAAACATCTTATTCTTCTTAAAGTTTACTCATACTCACTCATCCCAACTCTCATTTGCCCTTTTATTCAATCCTGCTCCTTTCTTTTGAACACTTATTTTTTCTTATACATCCCCAATCATTTGCACTCCTTCCCTGTAAGTAGCACCCAAGTGCCTCTGTTTTCTCTTTCACTACCAACTTTAATTTTTCATCTCACCACTCACTACTATTTCTAATCTGCCCATCTCCCATCTTTGGATGCCACATGCATCTCTTGCACATGCCAGCAGTGCTTCTCTAAACACCTCCCATGCTCCCCTGCTTAATTTTTTCTAACCTCTAAATGTGTGTATGAAACCATGATGAGAACCTGAATGTTCTGGCTCTGAGTAAATCAAAGCTCAAGGGAAGAATGGTTTGGAAAAGTCTTAGGAGTAAAGTCAGGGGTTGGTGAGAGAACAAGAGGTAAGGAAAGGGTAGCACTACTCCTGAAACAGGAGCTGTGGGAGAATGTGAAAGAATGTAAGGAAAAATATTCTAGACTGATGAGGGTAAAACTGAAAGTGGATGGTGAGAAAAGGGTATAAGCAGTGCTTATGCACCTGGCCATGAGAGGAAAATTCAAGAGGAGCAAGTTTTGGGAGCAGGTGAGTGGGAGTGTCAACAGTTTTGATGTAAGAGACTGGGTATTAGTGATGGGTGATCTGAATAAAGGCAAGTAATGTGGCAATTGAAGGTATAATTTGGGGACATGGGATATTCAGTATTGTGAAAGGAAATGGTGAACAGCTTGTGGAACTGTGTCCTGAAAAAGGAATGGTGAATGAGACCTACACAAGTTAGCAAGAGAGATGGTCAGCAGCCATTACTGGATTATATATTAATCAAGCAATCAGTAAAAGAGAGACTTTTGGATGCAAATGTGCTGAAAGGGGTAGCTGGCAGGATGTTTGATCACTATCTTCATGTTGCTCATGCTGTCTTAGCTAATATTAAAAACAAGAACAAAATACACAACCCCATAGTCTATCACTCCACAGAAGCCCATAAACACATTGAAGAATACAGTTTAACATCAATGGTATCTAAAACAAACATACATAAGTACTCAATCCTCTACAAGAGCAAAACATACATATACCCATGCCATTCTAATAATCAAGGTGGACAGATATGTCTTCATTTTATCAGATTGTAGATCTTTTTGTTTTGTTTTCTGTGTATAATTTGAGCTTGAATAAACAATCATTCAAGCAACTAATTATTGTCTCATCAATCAATAACAACAGTAGCAATCATAGAAATGGGATGAAGTCAGTAATGATGATAATCTAACAAATAAATACATATATAAAGCACAACACATCACAATGAAACTACCAGCACATAAAAATCTTCAAAAGCAATGAAATACGGAGTTTTTGCTGATAAATACAATGTGGTGCATCAAAACACTATAAATGAGGTGATAATACTATCAGGGAAGACATGTTAACATCAGGCTGTTTCCAACTTTCCACTGTCTTACCATTGCATTCCCACCACAAGTTTGTATCTTCCTGGTTCAGTTGAAGCCTATATCACTCATTCTTGGTTGTTTTATCATTCATATATATTGTTCTTTCACTGTATATGAAAATTTTATCTCTTCTTTACTACTATTTCTGAATTGAAACACATTTCAGAGGTTTGGAGATTGACAAAGTGAAAACTCTAAGGTAAAATAATATATTCTTTTTCTCTGGCTGGGGATTAATTTTTTCTATTCTACATCAAACTTTGTTCAGGTATATTCTAGCATATTTACAGGTTTTGTCACACCCAAATTTACAGTCTTCTATGCCTTGTAGGATTTTCAAATTGAAAGGTTGATGTACCTCTCTCAGAGAGGGATATCACCTCTGTACTCTCTTGAAAGTACAGCCTCATTAATTTCACTCATACCCAACGGTTCAATTTTTTACTGCATTAGCATGGGCTTTGAAAAATCTTTGAACACCTTCTAAGTCTGCAATTTTGTTCACCTTGCACAGTGATGTTAACAGACTGCAGTATTCTTCACATGGGAGTATTAATCCCTTAAAGAGTGTCATCCATGATGTTTGCAGCATAGTTACAAAATGCACCTTTAATACTTAAGGAGACTTAGTCGATTAATGCTTTTCAATGCGTATTCCTACGATTTTGCTTTGCGATCTCCACTTTAATGACGTGATGACATACTTCCCTACAGTATGGTGGTAAGCACTACACAACATAACCTAACCACATAACCAAATTAACCTTTGCAAAACCTCAGCTACTCTAAACAACATAACTTTCTAAATTTTGGTAGATTTCATAGTTTATAAGTACCATGAGGATCCATTTTACCATCTTTTTGGAAGAGGCAACTGTCTGTTTTGTTCACTGAGCATAAGATCATCATACATTATTACTTTGAGGTCTTTCACTGTGTCCCATCACAGAATGACAGTGTTTGTGTCCTTCCAATAATTTTCATTTTTTCATTCACCAGGTGCATATATCTTGTGTCAATATCATGTACGGTGGAGGAAGGTGGATTTGTGAGTACAGGCCACTTGAGTTTAAATCAAGCGTAAGCCTTTTGATTACTCTAAAGAAGTTGTTGCTTGGTTACAGAGTGGTTTGTGAGGGATGGGTATAGTGCTATTGCAAAGAACAGAGTGTCATGCATGTTGAGAAGAAATTGGGTGAGAAGTAGTTTTTGCTGTTGTTGTGCAAATGTTGAATGTTTATAGCAGCTAAGCATTCGATAAAAGTCCTGATTGCTCTGTTTTATGCTGTTTATAGCTTTATTATTTTTGCGTTTGACATGGAGGATGAACATCCTGGTGAGGCGCAGTTTTGAGTGGAGCAAATGAATTTTGCATATATATATATACATATATATATATATATATATATATATATATATATATATATATATATATATATATATATCACTAAACTACCACTTCTATTAATAATCAATACAATCACTTCCATCACAAGTGATCTTACCTCGGTACTCAATATTTTGTGTTTCGCGTTTTTTCTGCAACTTTCATGTTACATAAATGCTGTAATATGTATTCCAGAGACACATACGAAGAAGTTTACATCGTTTGAATGCCACCCAAAATTACTGTGAGAGGACACCAGAGTACAGCTGATGGGTGGCGGCAACTAACAAGGTCCAAAACAAACCGAAAGCATTCGACTATAATAACCAATGTTCAGTCCAAATAGACTGAAATATTCTTTTCCCACATTAGACAATTTGACAGAATTGAAATACTTGATTTTTAGAAATATGTGTTTTAGGTTTATTTCATGGACTCATATACTTAAGGATATGGACATACATTTTCTATCGTAAAATACTCCATATTGTGACTATTTTCAAACTTTATTCCAATCTATTGCCAAAACAAAAATACAAACAAATGAAAAGTTTAATTTCGAGTATAATTGATTACATTGTATACAATGAAAATCATGATGATGTGACTGATAGGATATGTATGAAAATAAGACAGCCGACGTAATACCTACATTTTCCTCCTAAATTAATCAACGCTTACATGAATATATTGACATAAATCTAATATCAGCATACATGAATCCTCTATATATATATATATATATATATATATATATATATATATATATATATATATATATATATATATATATATATCGATATTGACTACTGTAAAGGCTTAATACTTCATTCTTGTACATCCTTTTATATATATATATATATATATATATATATATATATATATATATATATATATATATATATATATATATATATATATAGATAGATAGATATGATTTAGGATGTATTTATGATAATTTTCCCTGCTCTCACATGTTATCTAAGAAACTGTATATCTAATTAGGTTTGCTTTACAAACTAATTTTAGAACTTTTTGTAGCACATGAAGAGAATGAAAATTTTACCTGATGCCCCTTGACCTCTGACATAAACAACCTAAAGTGAATAACAGAAAATGGAGTTGGCTTTGTGGGTTTGATTGAGATAATTACATTTCAGAGTTAGTTTGTGGTATATATTAGTTTTTTTTTTCTTATTAATCTCGATGATTGATATATAAACCAGGCTTAAATATTATTGCTGAACATTGAAATTTGTTTAACAAACAATTCATCTACAGCAAACCATATATTCATGTTTATTTAACTCTACACAGTGTAACGCCCTAGAATTGTGATTGCACGTGTCTAATTACTATGAGGAATGTAAGGGATACATAATAAAGGGTAACACAACAATGATATATTGATATTTCTTAGAATATAAGAGCAACAGATCTTTAACAGCTACTGCCCCAGCTGAAGTGAGAATAGAGATAAGGCTTGCCACAGCAGGGATGAGTCGTTACCTGATCTCTTGGTAGCCAGGTATAGATGCAAGAGTTACAATAGGACCAGTTGGGGTCAAAGTTCATGAGTTGTGCTCTTAGAGGAAGGCCTTGCTGATGTTCTGCGGTTGTGCCGCAGGAGGATAATGGTCCTGACACAAGATTCCTTGTTGGTCCTGGGAGGAAGCAGTTGCCAAGGACCCGTGGTTGTGCGGCAGATACACAACGAGAAAGACAATACTTAGTTGGGTCCCGTCGTTGTGATGCAGGGGGAAGAAGGCGTTGTGAATGTCCCGTATTTGTAATACAGATATGGACTGGAACGGTATATGGTTGTAATACAAGAGAAGGCGACTGTTCCGTGGTTTTGATGCGGGTGGAGGAACCATTGCCATTTGTTCCATGATTGGTGGCTTGAGACGTTTTCAGATGGATTTGTGGAGCTTTATATATATATATATATATATATATATATATATATATATATATATATATATATATATATTATCCATAGTTAAGTGGTTGGTGACATGGTAGTGACGCATGATAAGGTTCATGAATCATTGCACATGACACCTGCAAGGCGAGCCATCAAGATTTGGGAATGGGTTGTGGAAGGCTACCATATGGCCAGGGCTCTTTATGCAGTTATTAATGTTGCCAATATCACAGGAATCCCACATAGACGATGCTTGAGAACTACAAGGGCTTTTGGAGTGATGCTAGGGATGCATCATTGGAAGACTCCCCACTTTATTCTTTTCATCGCGATGAAAACTGATGCCTAAAGTGGCTAGATTTTCAATGACAGAGGATGGCGGGAGGTCAGGTTAAGAACATTCACACGGGTGACTGTAGTTTACCGTGGTGGAGTTTGTTGCACTGCACGTTCATGGTACAGAGGGCTACTGGTGTTGGGTAGGACCCTGGAGGTATACGGACACGCCAAGCCGTAGAATGCAAGCAAGATATTCAAGAAAGCATCTGGTGTGGTGAGGCGAGGTGAAATTTCAAAGTCACCCCTCTCGTTTACCTAGTCTGACCCATCACGGATGTAACCGCCACCGTTCCTGTATTATCAGAGGCCTCACCGGGATTATGATTGTGGGCCAAAGATCAAGATGTGCTTTGGTGCCACATATTGGATGGGCGTATCACGAGTTTATTCTTACTACTGTAATGATGCTTTTCTTATAGCTGTCCCTGCAGCTTCATCAGTAACCAGTCACCGGTTCGTAATTTGATGTTATTCCATCGGCCAATTCTTTGGTCAGGTTCAAAGACCTTTAGGTCAGGTTCAAAGACCTTTAGGTCAGGTTTTCTAACAGCAAACGCAGGTTTTGTCCAGCTGGGGCCAGCCTTGCTGCATCCATTAAAGGGTATGAATGTTGAGCAGTATCCCAGTAAATAGAGGTTGAAGAGTAACACTACAGCCCTCATGTTATAAATATAACTACAGCCTAGCATCACCTTCTCATCCCTCTTTCTTTTGGTTTACGTCAGCGAGATTCCTACTGTCCTCACAGGCATTATTACATCTTTTAACCCTTAACACTGGGGAACTTTAGGTGAAAACTTACGTGTATTTCTCTCATTTCATAATGAGAACCATTACTTGAAGATCTCATTGTTTTTATGTAGAGAGAGATAGCAAAGTTGACAGCCCAGGATTAAAGGGCCAGATCTAAATTATGGGTCAACTTTTGTCTTTCCCTGGAGCAAATCTTGATAAAGCTGTAAAGTGTAATGCGGAATCTATTATCTTTTTTTGGTAACCTCGGCATTCAATGACTTAATTTCACAATGAATTAATATGAACTTACAAGGCTGAATGTGAAGTAGCACATTTACATACAGAGAACCGTAATATTTATTTATAGTGTCATAAGATATACCCTGAAGGTAATGAAACTAATATAATTGTAATTTATAGTGTCATAAGATATACCCTGAAGGTAATGAAACTAATATAATTGTAATATCTTTACTCTGACAGGATAATATGCATGCTATGGTGAGGAAGGTCATAGTATCGGCCGCATCTCAAAAGGGACATTCAGGATGATCAGCCATTCTGTAATAAAATATAATTTCACTTTTTAATAGCCTAAGAAGAGTCAATCTGTAATAAAATATAATTTCACTTTATATAGCCTAGGAAGAGAAAACTTTCGCCTCTTTCTAATGGCACAAAAGGCAAGTAACTGATTTCCCATATTTTCCATTTTAAATCATTCACTATCTACAATCATTTCGATGATTAATATTTATAGCACAGAAAGTGTGAAGTGGCAGTATATGAAGAAAAGCACATTATAATGCAATCACTTGCTCCAAAATGAATGAAATGAAGAAAAAAATTGCTGAAAAATTCATACATATTCAGAATAATCTAACCTGAAGCCCTTGTAGGGCAAATCATTAAACACAACACTAGTACACTGCATTGGTATATATTTATGTTCTGAAGCTGAGGGTGTGATGAGGTTCTTTATGTACAGTAACTGTCATGTTGGAAAGGTGAGTTGGCATGGGGCCTTCAGTGTGCATTCAAAAAGGTTTGGGTGACAGCTCCTGATCTAATATCACTGAGGTCTACTCGAAGATAAGTGTGCTTGTACGGTCATAACCGAAGGTGTGGTGGCAACTGTACTCATTTCCTATAGATAGGTCCAATAATGCTGCAACCTGTTTTGAAAGTGAAGAAGGGATTAGGTATCCTGGAGGCACCTGCTCCTTAACAATGGAGGTAGCCCCCATTAAGCTTCATGGTTTTACATGCTTCAACTTAAGGCACAGTTAAGTGACTGAAACTGAACCAATACCTACATACCTGGTATGAGGTCCCAAAGAGGATGTGTGTGGGGAGATGCATAGTACAGCACATCCTTGTAATCAAAGTAAAGAACGACTATGGAATTAAAGGCCTAAATTTGTAAGGACTGGCTGTTACTGTGGGTTTCTTTGAGGTAACAACATGAATTCCAGTGTCCAACATGTAACTCGTGCATCTTCGTCATTCCAAAAGAAGAGAGATTCCATGCAATAACTTGCAATTTTATGTCTCTAGACCTACTACATGATTACCAGAATGTAATATCATGTGTCTGTGGCATTATGAGAAGACTATAAGATTCCAGGGTGTAAAGTGTGCATCAATGGCATGACAAAAGAACTATTATATTTCAATCTGGAGAAGTGTTTGTATCTCTGGCATTATAAGAGAACTTCCACTGTCTAGCATCGCAAGTGGCATGTCTATGGGACTCCTGCAGCACTCAGGAAGCTGTCCATGTCCAATGGCCAGGACCACAGGTCATGTAGTTTGTGTCTGTAGTTAAGTGAGGAAAGAGCAGGGCAGGCGAGTTATAAGTTTTCAGTGTCTTCATTTTGGTGGTTGCATTATATGCATGATGGTCTTGCAATATGGTGAACTGGTGTTTGTAATGTTGTAGGAATGGGAGGTGTCTGAAGCAGAGAAAGTTTAACATGTATATATCAAGGGGAGTGTGGTTTTGGATAGGTGTATGTTTGATGGGGTGGTGTTTATGATGAGTTAGGGTAGTCTGATTAGTGCATGTAGGATCATTTAAATGTGCATGTGTTTTGTCAGTTGCTGTTTTTGATGGGGGTTGGGGAATTTGTGAGTAGAGGATGTTGAAGTGTGAAGCAGGGGTAAGTTTTTTATTTCTACCTGGGGTTTGGTGGTTAGTTATGGAGAGGGTTGGATGGAAAGGGTCTAGTGCTGTTGTAAAGAAGTGATTGCTGAACATAATGTGGTAAGATTTGTATTGAGAAGATTTTTATTGCACTGTATACATGGTTTTTAAGCTTTCTGTGGTTTGCAGCTTATATATTTGCTTTGACAAGGTGGATTACCAAGCAGGTGAGGCACAGTTTAGGTTAGAGTGGATGAATTGTTTAAGGATACTAAGGGATTCTTTTACTTGTCAAGCTGGTGCTAATAAAGGTTCTAAGGGTGAATAATTTGTTTCTGAACTTTTTGATGATGTGAAATGTGATTTTCTCATGTATCATACATAATTCCTGGCACAGGAGGTTCTGTTAAGTGGAAGTGATCGGTCACTCAGGGTTATGGGAGAGTGCAGGTTGTATTCAAGTTTTATAGGGATTAAAAGGGTGACAATGGGTTTCTTTGGGATGCAGAAATTATGGAGGCAAACCAATCTCCTAACTGTATGAGGTAATGTTGCATATATGTTGCTTTTTGTGTAGTGTCAGGGTGTAATAATGTGTCTGTGATGGCATTTACCTATGACAGTATTTTCAGTGTGGACTGTGAGGAAAAGAGGGATGTCCTGCAGGATTAATGGGTAGAGAAGACAGACAGCCAGATGAAGATACGTACCCTTTGAAAGTAGAAATGATGAAGGATCGGCCAGACTTCCCTCTATCCAGGGTCTTCAGGGCTGTCATCTCCAGTTCTGATAAGCTGAATTTCCACACCTACCATATGATGCAATAACACATTCTATTACAGAAATTCTGTGTGCAGGTATTACAAATTATAAATGTAATTAATAACTTCAAGTAGAACCCATGTCTATCTCTGTGCACTGCTTTTTATGTTAGATGAGACAGGGGGCGCTAGCAATGCTGTTTCCTGTGTGGCGGGGTAGTGACAGGAATGGATGAAGGAAAGCAGGTATGAATATGTACATGTGCATAAATGTATATGTCTGTGAGTGTGTATGTATATGTATGGATTTGGGCATTTATGTATATGTATGTATTTGGGCATTTATGTATATTTATGTGTATATGAGTGGATGGGCCATTCTTCATCTGTTTCCTGGTGCTACCTCGCTGATGCAGGAAACAGCAATTATGTATATATATATATATATATATATATATATATATATATATATATATATATATTTTTTTTTCATACTATTCGCCATTTCCCGTGATAGCGAGGTAGCGTTAAGAACAGAGGACTGGGCCTTTGAGGGAATATCCTCACCTGGCCCTCTTCTCTGTTCCTTCTTTTGGAAAATAAAAAAAAAAAAAAAAACGAGAGGGGAGGATTTGCAGCCCCCCGCTCCCTTCCCTTTTAGTCGCCTTCTGCGACAGGCAGGGAATACGTGGGAAGTATTCTTTCTCCCATATATATATATATATATATATATATATATATATATATATATATATATATTTTTTTTTTTTTTTTTTTTTTTTTTTTTTTTTTTTATACTTTGTCGCTGTCTCCCGCGTTTGCGAGGTAGCGCGAGGAAACAGACGAAAGAAATGGCCCAACCCCCATACACACGTACATACACACGTCCACACACGCAAATATACATACCTACACAGCTTTCCATGGTTTACCCCAGACGCTTCACATGCCTTGATTCAATCCACTGACAGCACGTCAACCCCTGTATACCACATCGCTCCAATTCACTCTATTCCTTGCCCTCCTTTCACCCTCCTGCATGTTCAGGCCCCGATCACACAAAATCTTTTTCACTCCATCTTTCCACCTCCAATTTGGTCTCCCTCTTCTCCTCGTTCCCTCCACCTCCGACACATATATCCTCTTGGTCAATCTTTCCTCACTCATTCTCTCCATGTGCCCAAACCATTTCAAAACACCCTCTTCTGCTCTCTCAACCACGCTCTTTTTATTTCCACACATCTCTCTTACCCTTACGTTACTTACTCGATCAAACCACCTCACACCACACATTGTCCTCAAACATCTCATTTCCAGCACATCCATCCTCCTGCGCACAACTCTATCCATAGCCCACGCCTCGCAACCATACAACATTGTTGGAACCACTATTCCTTCAAACATACCCATTTTTGCTTTCCGAGATAATGTTCTCGACTTCCACACATTTTTCAAGGCTTTGTCGCTGTCTCCCGCGTTTGCGAGGTAGCGCAAGGAAACAGACAAAAGAAATGACCCAACCCACCCCCATACACATGTATATACATACGTCCACACACGCAAATATACATACCTACACAGCTTTCCATGGTTTACCCCAGACGCTTCACATGCCCTGATTCAATCCACTGACAGCACGTCAACCCCGGTATACCACATCGATCCAATTCACTCTATTCCTTGCCCCCCTTTCACCCTCCTACATGTTCAGGCCCTGATCACACAAAATCTTTTTCACTCCATCTTTCCACCTCCAATTTGGTCTCCCACTTCTCCTCGTTCCCTCCACCTCCGACACATATATCCTCTTGGTCAATCTTTCCTCACTCATTCTCTCCATGTGCCCAAACCATTTCAAAACACCCTCTTCTGCTCTCTCAACCACTCTCTTTTTATTTCCACACATCTCTCTTACCCTTACGTTACTTACTCGATCAAACCACCTCACACCACACATTGTCCTCAAACATCTCATTTCCAGCACATCCACCCTCCTGCGCACAACTCTATCCATAGCCCACGCCTCGCAACCATACAACATTGTTGGAACCACTATTCCTTCAAACATACCCATTTTTGCTTTCTGAGATAATGTTCTCGACTTCCACACATTCTTCAAGGCTCCCAGGATTTTCGCCCCCTCCCCCACCCTATGATCCACTTCCGCTTCCATGGTTCCATTCGCTGCCAGATCCACTCCCAGATATCTAAAACACTTTACTTCCTCCAGTTTTTCTCCATTCAAACTTACCTCCCAATTGACTTGACCCTCAACCCTACTGTACCTAATTACCTTGCTCTTATTCACATTTACTCTTAACTTTCTTCTTTCACACACTTTACCAAACTCAGTCACCAGCTTCTGCAGTTTCTCACATGAATCAGCCACCAGTGCTGTATCATCAGCGAACAACAACCGACTCACTTCCCAAGCTCTCTCATCCCCAACAGACTTCATACTTGCCCCTCTTTCCAAAACTCTTGCATTCACCTCCCTAACAACCCCATCCATAAACAAATTAAACAACCATGGAGACATCACACACCCCTGCCGCAAACCTACATTCACTGAGAACCAATCACTTTCCTCTCTTCCTACACGTACACATGCCTTACATCCTCGATAAAAACTTTTCACTGCTTCTAACAACTTGCCTCCCACACCATATATTCTTAATACCATCCACAGAGCATCTCTATCAACTCTATCATATGCCTTCTCCAGATCCATAAATGCTACATACAAATCCATTTGCTTTTCTAAGTATTTCTCACATACATTCTTCAAAGCAAACACCTGATCCACACATCCTCTACCACTTCTGAAACCACACTGCTCTTCCCCAATCTGATGCTCTGTACATGCCTTCACCCTCTCAATCAATACCCTCCCATATAATTTACCAGGAATACTCAACAAACTTATACCTCTGTAATTTGAGCACTCACTCTTATCCCCTTTGCCTTTGTACAATGGCACTATGCACGCATTCCGCCAATCCTCGGGCACCTCACCATTAGTCATACATACATTAAATAACCTTACCAACCAGTCAATAATACAGTCACCCCCTTTTTTAATAAATTCCACTGCAATACCATCCAAACCTGCTGCCTTGCCGGCTTTCATCTTCTGCAAAGCTTTTACTACCTCTTCTCTGTTTACCAAATCATTTTCCCTAACCCTCTCACTTTACACACCACCTTGACCAAAACACCCTATATCTGCCACTCTATCATCAAACACATTCAACAAACCTTCAAAATACTCACTCCATCTCCTTGTCACATCACCACTACTTGTTATCACCTCCCCATTTGTGCCCTTCACTGAAGTTCCCATACATATATATATGTATATGAGAAATACTTAGAAAAGCAAATGGATTTGTATGTAGCATTTATGGATCTGGAGAAGGCATATGATAGAGTTGATAGAGATGCTCTGTGGAACGTATTAAAAATATATGGTGTGGGAGGAAAGTTGTTAGAAGCAGTGAAAAGTTTTTATCGAGGATGTAAGGCATGTGTACGGGTAGGAAGAGAGGAAAGTGATTGGTTCTCAGTGAATGTAGGTTTGCGGCAGGGGTGTGTGATGTCTCCATGGTTGTTTAATTTGTTTATGGATGGGGTTGTTAGGGAGGTAAATGCAAGAGTTTTGGAAAGAGGGGCAAGTATGAAGTCTGTTGGGGATGAGAGATCTTGGGAAGTGAGTCAGTTGTTGTTCGCTGATGATACAGCACTGGTGGCTGATTCATGTGAGAAACTGCAGAAGCTGGTGACTGAGTTTGGTAAAGTGTGTGGAAGAAGAAAGTTAAGAGTAAATGTGAATAAGAGCAAGGTTATTAGGTACAGTAGTGTTGAGGGTCAAGTCAATTGGGAGGTGAGTTTGAATGGAGAAAAACTGGAGGAAGTGAAGTGTTTTAGATATCTGGGAGTGGATCTGGCAGCGGATGGAACCATGGAAGCGGAAGTGGATCATAGGGTGGGGGAGGGGGCGAAAATTCTGGGGGCCTTGAAGAATGTGTGGAAGTCGAGAACATTATCTCGGAAAGCAAAAATGGGTATGTTTGAAGGAATAGTGGTTCCAACAATGTTGTATGGTTGCGAGGCGTGGGCTATGGATAGAGTTGTGCGCAGGAGGATGGATGTGCTGGAAATGAGATGTTTGAGGACAATGTGTGGTGTGAGGTGGTTTGATCGAGTGAGTAACGTAAGAGTAAGAGAGATGTGTGGAAATAAAAAGAGCATGGTTGAGAGAGCAGAAGAGGGTGTTTTGAAGTGGTTTGGGCACATGGAGAGAATGAGTGAGGAAAGATTGACCAAGAGGATATATGTGTCGGAGGTGGAGGGAACGAGGAGAAGAGGGAGACCAAATTGGATTTGGAAAGATGGAGTGAAAAAGATTTTGTGTGATCGGGGCCTGAACATGCAGGAGGGTGAAAGGAGGGCAAGGAATAGAGTGAATTGGAGCGATGTGGTGTACCAGGGTTGACGTGCTGTCAGTGGATTGAATCAAGGCATGTGAAGCGTCTGGGGTAAACCATGGAAAGCTGTGTAGGTATGTATATTTGCGTGTGTGGACGTATGTATATACATGTGTATGGGGGGGTTGGGCCATTTCTTTCGTCTGTTTCCTTGCGCTACCTCGCAAACGCGGGAGACAGCGACAAAGTATAATATATAAATATAATATATATATATATATATATATATATATATATATATATATATATATATATATATATATATATGGATCTGGAGAAGGCATATGATAGAGGTGATAGAGATGCTCTGTGGAAGGTATTAAAAATATATGGTGTGGGAGGAAAGTTGTTAGAAGCAGTGAAAAGTTTTTATCAAGGATGTAAGGCATGTGTACGTGTAGGAAGAGAGGAAAGTGATTGGTTCTCAGTGAATGTAGGTTTGCGGCAGGGGTGTGTGATGTCTCCATGGTTGTTTAATTTGTTTATGGATGGGGTTGTTAGGGAGGTGAATGCAAGAGTTTTGGAAAGAGGGGCAAGTATGAAGTCTGTTGGGATGAGAGAGCTTGGGAAGTGAGTCAGTTGTTGTTCGCTGATGATACAGCGCTGGTGGCTGATTCATGTGAGAAACTGCAGAAGCTGGTGACTGAGTTTGGTAAAGTGTGTGAAAGAAGAAAGTTAAGAGTAAATGTGAATAAGAGCAAGGTTATTAGGTACAGTAGGGTTGAGGGTCAAGTCAACTGGGAGGTGAGTTTGAATGGAGAAAAACTGGAGGAAGTGAAGTGTTTTAGATATCTGGGAGTGGATCTGGCAGCGGATGGAACCATGGAAGCGGAAGTGGATCATAGGGTGGGGGAGGGGGCGAAAATTCTGGGAGCCTTGAAGAATGTGTGGAAGTCGAGAACATTATCTCGGAAAGCAAAAATGGGTATGTTTGAAGGAATAGTGGTTCCAACAATGTTGTATGGTTGCGAGGCGTGGGCTATGGATAGAGTTGTGCGCAGGAGGATGGATGCGCTGGAAATGAGATATTTGAGGACAATGTGTGGTGTGAGGTGGTTTGATCGAGTAAGTAACGTAAGGGTAAGAGAGATGTGTGGAAATAAAAAGAGCATGGTTGAGAGAGCAGAAGAGGGTGTTTTGAAATGGTTTGGGCACATGGAGAGAATGAGTGAGGAAAGATTGACCAAGAGAATATATGTGTCGGAGGTGGAGGGAACGAGGAGAAGAGGGAGACCAAATTGGAGGTGGAAAGATGGAGTGAAAAAGATTTTGTGTGATCGGGGCCTGAACATGCAGGAGGGTGAAAGGAGGGCAAGGAATAGAGTGAATTGGAGCGATGTGGTACACCGGGGTTGACGTGTTGTCAGTGGATTGAATCAAGGCATGTGAAGCGTCTGGGGTAAACCATGGAAAGCTATGTAGGTATGTATATTTGCGTGTGTGGACGTATGTATATACATGTGTATGGGGGGGGGGTTGGGCCATTTCTTTCGTCTGTTTCCTTGCGCTACCTCGCAAACGCGGGAGACAGCGACAAAGTATAAAAAAAAAAAAAAAAAAAAAAAAAAATATATATATATATATATATATATATATAAATGAAAACTGGTTCCTGTAGGAAAATTTATTTATTTTTTCCTCAGATTTCATACTCCAATTTCTTTCCAAGAAGGGATTGACTGTCCACTAAGCATAGATGAGAAAATAGACACATGAAGGAGTTGGGGTCCTTCCTCTGTTGTACTCTTTTTTTAATGTAGTCAAAACTTTTGGTGTTTGATTATAGGTTTCCTGTAGTCATGCATTAGCTTTGTGGATAGCATGTGTCCTAATATTTTCAGACATAGATGTACTTTGGTTTAGTAGATCCCTGCACCACAACTCTTTCAAGGAGTCATGAAGGTTAACATCCACAATTGGTAGCTATGATAATACTGTCTTTACAGGCACTGTTGTGTTCCCGACATGTGTAGTTTGTGGATTCTCGAATTATATTCTGACTATTTCGGTCACATGGCTGATTTCTGTCCACATAAGGCTTTAATTGTAGTTTGGATATGGGTATGTGGTATGAATGAGGAAGGGAGACTGACAAGCTGAGTATACTTCAGCAGCAGCAGTACTAGCATCCTAGAGAAAAGGTACTTCGAAAAGAGATTTCTTTTCTTTAGCATTTTGTTACTGGTGAATTAACATACTTAAAGACAGCACCAATGATGATGATTTAAACTGGGTAAGAAGTTTGAAATGAAAGGGTAGACAACTGTTTCTGCAGGGGAGAGAAGTTATGTAAAATTTACAATGAAGGAGTAGGAACATGGGTAACCTTAGCTAAAAATACAGAGGAAATGTTAAGAAAGAGGGAGTAGTGCAATAAAAGATATCAGAAACCAAAGCAGCTTCAAGATATGCTATAACAAAAATATTGGTGCCACTCCATTTAGCCAGCCAGCACATCTATGGGATAATATTACCATGAACAGATATAGTAGGATAAGGAAATATGTACAGTAAAACTTTGAAAAAAATATTGTTGACTTAGCAGGAAGTAATCCAAAACATTATAAATTCATCAGGAGGAAATTGTCAGTTATAGAATAGCAAATCAGGCCAAGGGATTTAGAGTGAAGTGTTATTGATGGTAATACAAAGACAATACAATCCCCTATCCCTGGGGATAGGGGATTAAGAATATTTCCCACGTATTCCCTGTGTGTCGTAGAAGGCGACTAAAAGGGGAGGGAGCGGGGGGCTGGAAATCCTCCCCTCTCGTTTTTTTTTTTTTTTTTTTTTTTAATTTTCCAAAAGAAGGAACAGAGGGGGCCAGGTGAGGGTATTCCAAAAAAGGCCCAGTCCTCTGTTCTTAACGCTACCTCGCTAACGCGGGAAATGGCAAATAGTTTAAAAGAAAAAGAAAAAGAATATATATATATATATATTTTGCTTTGTTGCTGTCTCCCGCATCAGCGAGGTAGCGCAAGGAAACAGACGAAAGAATGGCCCCACCCACCCACATACACATGTATATACATACACGTCCACACAGGCAAATATACATACCTATACATCTCAATGTATACATATATATACACACAGACATACATATATACACATGTACATAATTCATACTGTCTGCCTTTATTCATTCCAATAAATAAATAAATATATACCCTAGCTTGAGTCAGGTCCCTATTCTATTGACCAATCCCTAGGGGTGGATGAACAGCTGGTTTGACTGTGGACTGACTGCCAAAATCAGGATTCAACCATTACATCTTCACTTATGCAGCAGGGTGCCTGAAAATTTTCTCTGTACATCTATGTCTCACATAGTTACATGTAAAGTACTTCTCCAAACAAATTCCAAGCAACAAAAAAACACTCATCACCTATATAATGAAACAAAAGATTCTCTTACTACAGTCCCACCTCAACATGCTTGTCACTCAGTTCTATTATTTAACCTCTCCCATCCAAACCACTCCATAACTAACCATCAACCCTCGTATAGAAATAAAAAGCTTATCCTTGCCTCATAATTCAGCAACCTTTACTCACAGATCCCCTTATCTCCTAAAAATTTAACAGTGATGGAACACATACACCCTGAAATAACCTGACAAGCACTAAACAACTACCCTCCAAACTTAGTCTTAAACTCCATCTAACCAACCAGACATATACTTATCAGAAGCCATACTCCTCACACAAACATAGTTGAGAAAGTCAAACAGGGTGTGCTGAAATGGTTTGGACATACAGAGAGAGTGAGTGAGAGTTGACAAAAGTGTATATATGACATTAACAGCTACATAGGAAACTTATCAGTTTTATCTTTAAATAAATCAGGAGTAAGCTAAGCAATATCCAGATAAGGAAAAGTCACTAGTTGGTTACGTAGTTTTTCCATGAAGTATTGTTTTAGAAAATGTTTTTTATATGTCAAAAGATAAGATGATTCCAAACTAAAGGTAACACTCTTTCATCCTATACAGCAATTAATGTTTCCACATGTTAGATGCAAAAGACTTACATCTCCATTAATCTTGATACGCTCAGGGTTGATGGATTTAGGGATGGTTGTGATATTCTGCTGGATAAGGAAACGAATGAGGACCTGGGCAGGGGTGATGCCATGTCGCTCAGCCACCAGATTCACGATGGGGTCCTCTAGCAGCCTTGGCAATGACTCATTACTGACAAAAATATGGAAAAAAACAAAACATACTTAATTAATCATTTACATCTTGAAAAATCTTGATGTTTTTAATTGAGAGAGAGACTACCATTGATATTCACTAAAGAAAACAAAAATTACCCTTCACAAAAACTGGAAACTATATCGAGGCAACTTCTGGGGCCAGTGAAATTTTAGAGCCAAAGATTTCAACAACTGTCAGTGAATGAAAGCATCACACCAATCTCATTTACACACAGCCAAAGCAGTAAAGATGTTAGTGAATGGATATATCACATCAATCTCATTTAGGTGAAATCCACATGGAGTAAATAATACAGCAAAGAATTCAACAACTTTTGGTAAACAGAAGTATCACACCAATCTCATTTGTTTGCAGAAATAGAAAGAAAATCTACCTACTACGACATCTGGCCAAAATGGCTGGACTGGTGTGAAGTGCTCACCACTTGTATTGCTTGATGAATAGAACTATTCCTATCTACTGCCAGCTGCAATGCATAATTATCAATTCTGGGTTCATCTAAGACTGATTTCAACCACATAAGTCTTCTTTTAAATGTTTCTGTAATTGTTCCAAATGTTTCTTATTTCTCCTGGTAGTACAATAAGTAGTCTTTCTAGCCTCTTAGCATGGCTCTAATATTTTTCTAATTAATTTTCAGTATGTTTCCATGCTATTCTTGAAGATTTAATAACTGGGTTTTCAGGTTCAATACATTTTCCTTCAAGTCTTCAATTTGTTGCACATTTTGAAACAAGCTGAATCCCCTCGAATTATGTTATAATGGCAGTAATATTCTTTTTGAATAAATCAACACTACCAATAAATCCATTAGTAATTTTGATCAACTCACCATGAGAACAGATACTGAGCCCTCTCTTGCATTACAATGAGGATGACTACTGATACATGACCATATATGACCCACCTTCACATGAAGACAGATAATGAACTATGACCTACCTCTCCCTGCCAGGGGAGCCCAGTGGGGCATAGGCAGTGAGGATGATATTGTGAGCATGACAGAATTCTTGCATCTCCTGCTGCTGGAAGTAGACATTTAGTTCCACCTGTAACAGAGAATGTGAGTTTAGATAAATGGAATGGCTTTGGGATAAACAGGAGGGCATCAGTATATGCTGAAGTGATATTATGTAATTTAGCATCATATAAACAGTTATATGTGTTGAACAAATGTGTTCTGAGATGAAGTCCTAATTTGTACTTAAGAAGGACTGCTGGATAAATGGGTATGATCCAAATTTATGCATCCTAGTCAAGTGAGTCTGGTCTTATACCTACTGGATGCTTGGGTGGCCTGATGCAGCTTATATGTAATTGTATCAAGACTTCAACAGTTATTTTGTGTTAAAAGTGGAGGGAGCAAGTGGGAAGACAGAAACTGAGACAGAAGGGTTACCGAGGCTTGAACATTCCAGAAGGCAAGCGGCATGCTTTGGGGAGAATGAACTGGGTAGATGTAGTATATGGTGTTGTGTGGTGGCTGAACCAAAGCTTATGAAGAGGAGATTATCTGTGGTGATTTGTGGGGCTTGGCTTTTAATGATGGGTTTTGATTTTGGTGCAATATACATGAAAGCCAAAGATGGTTGCATGCAAATTAGGCCACTGTTTGTTTGTTCTTGTTGCTACCCTAATAAAAGTGGGAAATGCGGGTAGGTATATATTATCAGTAAAAATTAATTATTGAAAGATTGTAAATGCCATTCAAATCTGGTATTCATCACAAAACAGAGCCAGGCTTAGCCCTACCTGATGGACAGATGGCTGGATTCTAGCAATTGCATTAGTCTTCTTTAGTTGCTTAATACTATAGTTGGACACCCCAATAGATTTGGTCAGCCCCATGTCCACCATCTTCTCCATCTCCTGTGAAAACAAAAGTTATACCATCCCGTACACTTCAATGTAAGAAAATTTAAAAAAGCAGGAAGTGGTAAGGATTGAATTTACTTATTTTTGAAAGTTGGAGAGTTCACAGAACACTGATGCTGTCTTACCTTCATGGATGCAAACTTTACATGTGAACTCAACCTCTTTTACCTATCTGAGTAGGTGTTTTGGCTCAGGCCATCTCTGTTCCTTTGGGTCTAGGATCTGAATTTCCCCTTATTCCATTTTTGTAAGAGAATTGCCACTCCAGCCATCACATCCCCCCCCCTTTTTTTTTTTAATCTAACTGGCAACACACATTACAACTAAAGACTCACACACACATATATATGCCAGAAATGCCAACACCACTTTTCAAGCAATCAATACTCAGTTACAAACCACAAATGAAAATGCCATCTTTTAAAGATAGACAGATACACAGAGGGTTCTGCATTAACTAAAGACTCACACACGCATATATGTCATAAATGCCAACACCACTTTTCAAGCAATCAATACATATCACAAATGAAAATGCCATCTTTTAAATATAGACAGATGGCCAGTGTGTTCTGCACGAACTAAAGACTCGCACACACACATATATATGCCACAAATGCCAACACCACTTTTCAAGCAATCAATATTCAGTTACATATCACAAAGGAAAATGCCATCTTTTAAAGATAGACAGAGTTCTGCACTACACTTATCTTGAAGAGGTCAAAGCATTTGCAGAAATACACAAGAGTATAACAAAATGTTCAAGTATCCTATGAAGAATTTTGATGAATGTGAAACTTTCAATATCAAGATAACATTATTTCATATATAACTATCCTTTCATGACCACACAATCAGACAACATTCCCTCAAAACAAGGAAACTTCCATTCTAAGAACCATATTAATGTAAATATTCACTTGTGAGGTACATAAAGTAAGACCAACCTTCCACACAGTAATGATATCTGTTGCATAATCAACGTTGAGCATCCCATCATCATTTACTGGAAAGATATCCTGGTCATGCTTGCCCTAAGGGGAAAGGAAAATCAAAGATCAGGCTCTGAAGAAAGAATATCTAGTAAATATTCAAGAGAGGTGGAAAATATCAGCTTAGTTTCAGTTCCCTGGAAGTACCCAAAATGTTGATAACCACAAAAATTGGCTTTGAGCTTGTGAAAATCATGCCTTTCATCCAGAACCAAGAGGCCAGAGCCATGTTAGAAACTTATATATTTTACTAAAGATGCCACATTCATGTTAAAAAGTTAAATCTTTAAACTGTATACAACATCTCTTGCATTACATGATCTTTTTAGGTACGACTTTCATGGTGATTATTTCATCCACAAATCCACACCCTCCCAAATTTCTTCCAAACTCATCTTTCGCTTTACCACATGCAACCTCTTACATTCTCTGAATCCCTTCTCTGTCTTACATCTTGCATCTTTCATTTAAAAGGACAATTCCTTTAAAACTTTTACACTTATATCTATTTTGCTTTGTCGCTGTCTCCCGCGTTAGTGAGGTAGCGCAAGGAAACATACGAAAGAATGGCCCAACCTACCCACATACACATGTATATACATACACTTATATCTCATATATTTTCCTGTGTGCAAATGTACAATTCTTATATCCATCCAATCCTCTGACAAAGTACCTTCATTACTTGTTTGTTGGATATTATCAAGGCATAAAATCCATGTGGAATCCCCCTTGTGCTCTGAAGGAATGTCTCTCTGAATCAATGCATTTGCTTGCACATCTTTTCTGCTTCTCCTTAAAAATCAAAACTTTTCCTTCTTTTGAAAACATGCATTGGTACAACCAACCCCCCAAAAAATCCTTTAAATTGTTGTTCTTTTGCTCTAAATACCAATATTTTCAAAGCCTCCACGTCTCATCTTGATTCCCATTGCCTTAAGCATCTTAAAAAGTCCTTTCTCAAGCAAGATCTACTGATGATATCCTTTTCTATCTTACTAATTTCTTCTGATCATCATCTAATAGATTTTAAGAAATCATGTGTTGTTGCCTCTGACATACTAAAAACATTTAACAGGGTGTGGAATCAGAATAAAATGTAGCTCCCCTCTTTTGGCTTTTCTCCCTTACTCTGTTCTCTAATATCTAGCTTCCTCTCTGGCCAGTCTATCTCTGCAACCGTTGATAAACTTACATCTCCATGTCCCTATTGACAGTTGTGTCCCTGAGGGTTCTGCCATACCTCCTAAGCTCTTTCTCTTTTATTTCAATGGCTTCTTTTCTTCAACAGACAACAAATGTAATTATATATTAACATAATTACACACTAATGCTGTTTCCTGTGGGGCAGGGTAGCGACAGGAATGGACGAAGGCAAGCATGAATATGTACATGTGTATATATGTAAACATGTGTGTATGTGTATGTATAATATGTACATATTATGTTGGTATGTATATGTATTTATATGTACGTATATGGGTGTTTATGTATAAATATAAGTGTATATGAATGGATGGGCCATTCTTTGGTCTGTTTCCTGGCACTACCTCGCAAACACGGGAGACAGCGACAAAGTATAATAAATTAAATAAATATATTAACATAATGTAAAGCTACAGCACCTTCATGCCAACAGGCATATGAATCAGATAGAGGTCGACATAATCAAGTTTGAGCATTGCTAATGACTTCTTCAGAAACTTCTCCACTCCACTGCTATACATGCCAATCATGGGTAGCTGAAAGTTTATGAGATGTTTTTAGTAGACAAATCAAATCAATCTTTCTTACAATCACGCAAGATGAGATAAATTTTTGAAATTCATAGAAAAGTTTTAACATTTCAATATTTGAAAACATTTCCTGGAGCTGACACAAGTACTCACTTTCATTAATTGCAGAGCTTCATACAGTTATTGTCATATAAAAGTCAAGATCTACCCTCCAAATCTTAGAGATGTTCATCATTTAGCAATCAAAGATATGATAAGTCTGCTTCATGATTGCAGTAAAACTGAAAAAAACTTACTTTTTACATTTGTATGACCCTTATCTTATTGTTTCTATATATTTTCACAGGACAGCCCTAAAACAATTTAATTATGAAACTGACTGTGACACCTTTGTGACAACGAAGACTTCACTCCTCTTTGTACCAGTCTTCTGGAGCCATTTGTGGAGGCCAAATCCAACAGCCTCCTCATTCTGGTAGATGAAGGCAGTGTCGATGTGTCTGTAGCCAGCATCCAAGGCTGCCTCTACTGCCAACTCTACTTCCCCTGGAGGTGACTGTGGGAAGAACAGATTTTTCAATACAGAGTGATTTACTGCCTTTACTTCCCTTATAGATGACTGTAGACTGAGCAATTGTTGCTACAGAATCATAATTCACCCTCATTCCCTTAATGTAGCTTAATGGGGATTTCAGAAGAAATGAAATGTTAATGCTGTTTTGAAGTGTTTGTAGTCTCTACCTTGTTCACTAGAGACCCATGAAGAAACGAAATAAGCATGCAATCTCCTTACTTGCCTGATAACTACATAATCATCAGAGATTCAAATGTCATAATGATTTCTACTTGGGACGACAAAATTGGAGCCCTTAATAAAGGAGAAAGTAGGGAGTGCAAAATTTTCATTTTCATAGTAAATATTTGACTGTTTGTGAGATATTACTCTTCCCACAATTTTCCTGTAATATGTGACAAGGACTTTAAGTGTTAGTAATGTATTAGTGCTGTTTTCCTGGAGCATCATTGTATCTAAGGAACAACTTTTGTTTCTAAGATTTTTCAAGAAATTGCAATGTACATATTATACAGTAATCAAATACGAACAAAACATGTAAAATGCACAATGTAAGACCAAAACCAGCATCACCTATTAGTAATCATCGTAAATATTCATATCTCAAAACCAGCATCACCTATTAGTAATCATCGCAAATATTCATATCTCAACAAATGTGATGTACTGATGTTATCAGTATAAGACATACCATTAGGATTAAATGATATAGGAAAAAAATCATTTACAAACAAAAGCAAGTAATAAAAGACAAAGTAATATGAAACCCAACATTACAAAAATCAATAATTATCATAAACATCTAAGAGTGGCCGACAGCAGACTCTGTGTGTTTTGTTCACCTTGAGATTTAGGGAAAGTTCACCACCCTGTGTACCGAAGTGTTAAATGCTTGACTGATCATGACACTGTAACAGCTCTGTAAGACAGTTGAAACTGGTGAAGACAACTCACCTGCCAGCATCCAAGGCCTAAGAGTGGCATATGGTACCCAGAGCTCAGCGGTACAGCCTGATCTGACATCTTCCTGAGAGATGGATGAGCTATCCAGCTGGAAAAATGGTAAAACAGACACTTTCATGAAAAGTATGGCATGTGATAGTGTATTTTGGAAGGGTGATTGTCATATCTTTAGCACTGTGGTTGTTTTAAATGCATATCTTTCATTTTATTATGGGAAACAAAATAAATGACGTTTCTGTCCATATCATTATCAACTTTCTTCCTTTCTGAGGGCTTTTAAGAATTAATCACTAGCCATGTGCAGTGATCAAAGATTCCTACAACATTATCACGATGTCTGCCACTTAAAACCTGACCCACAAGAAAAATACTGTGAACCTTTCACTGTGTTCTAACCTGTTTTTCTCTCATTTCAGAAACAGACGAATTGAGATTCTTTCGAAAAGCACAAGGAATCTTTTGCTCTTTCATAAACAGTCTTTATACCAGACTCCTCTCAAAAGCAACTGGAGTTGACCAATATACCTCAAAATATGACCCTTGGTGTTAAAACTGTCAATTCAGTTCTGGATGGCATTCCTCCAATTTCTTTTACCCCTCCATTAGAATCAGCCTCATTATTTAAAGTCGAGATTTCCCATACCACATGCAACTCTCATCAAGGCGCTTAAGAGTAAAGCCACTATCTGAACTAAAAAAAAAATGAAAGACTAAAGCTTTTAATGCATCAAACGCTCCCTTAACACCCTGCTAACAAGAGATTAGCCTTTGGGTTCAGCAATTTTACAAGATATGCAAAATAACCTTTCTGTCCTAGTGTCCCCATTCTTTCTTGAGTTCATAATGCACAACCTTCTCTGTTACGTGATACCTTGGCAAAATCACAGGGTACTGCACTTGGCATCAAAAAGTGCTTTTGAAAGGCATCATTGGTCCTTTTCAACATACAGCAATAACAATGTGATCTTCCTTTCGTCGTACTAGTTGCGTGTGACACAGAGAAAACACACTTAGGCAATACAGCAAATACAGTCAGTGAACTAACCTAGCATCTGAAAGCAAACACCACCATGACATGGCCGTTAAAGCATTGTCGGGGTTCTGGGAAGTAAGGCTTCCTTTGGTCATGTTGATTTCTAGAAGTGTTTCACTTATTCTGTACTTCACAGTATCCTAACTCATCACATCCCTTCCAGTTAACATTATTCAATAGCACAGGATAAAAATCAACCCCATGAACCTACAGAACTTACATATGATTAAAGCAACAAGTTCGGCTTTGTCTCTGGCGCCTTGTTTATGCCTTATCAGCTGACATTACAAGCCTGCCAGACGCACGATCAACTGACGTATGAAACTCCAAACCCTTGCAATAAAACACTATTCTTAAACACTATGCTGCTATCAACCATTCATTATACAAGAATTTCATCAATGGAATGTAGTCATTCGACATTCACAAACTCCTGTTGATTATACAAACTTTTTCCAAATGTGAGCGATGGTCTTAATATTAAGAATCAGAAATTTATGACATATTTATCCATTCAGTTGAAATATCCCATATACTCACACACGTCCCGATATTTCCCAATAATGATATTTTTGAGAACAGGAGTACCCTGCTTAGCTTGGGCCGAAATAAGATTTTCTTTATTTTTTCTATATGAATCTACATTTCCCTGTTTTTGAGTCAAATTATGAACCTATTTCAGACAACAAAATTTTGTTCACTCCAGGAGGTTTCTGGACCTCCTGGAGTTGTTCATGTATTAAAATCATAGTTTGAAATTGATAAATGATTTATTTCCATTTCCATACTTTATAACAGAAGTGTTTCCATTTCTTTTCCACTTTACTGCAATTGACTTATTAATCCTAGCATAGCTTCAGGTTACACAAATGGTCGTATTTTCTTTTGGTGCCAAGATGAAAAGGTCCTCTCCATTTACATCACTGAGGTAACCAGCATAAAGTTGACCATGAGAAAAACCGATTTTGCAGGTTGAGGCCAACAACCTACGGAGACTGTGTCAATGGCGGCGGAACCTATGTGGCTTTGCACCTCACCTTACTAAAGTAAAAGGAGCTCCACCTCCTCCCTCTTGTCCAGGTTCTTCAACCGCTGACTTCAGAGGATTTGGTAAAATTCATATTAAATCATCAGCGCGTCTCAGGTGGTTAAGATACCTGCCATTAACTCTTAGTACCTTTGATTTCTTAATGCAATTTTGAGGACTTTTAATACTGAGGTGTATAACTTTAGAGTAATTGTATCCCTCTATTTAATCCTTTTTTCCCTTATTTCTTTATCACTCTTTGAGTGTTTGATGTTGCACTTTTATGTGCAATTATATGTAGGTACACTACTTTTTTTTTTTCCAACACTGAAAGCAGAACTTGCGCTCAGAGATACGAATGCCTTTTCATAGGAAAATCATGATACGACATTTTCATATACATTATATAATTCCATTGTTTGCTGGACTCTCTGAATATGATCATTAACGCTGTGGCAGCTTGTAGATCCTGCATGCTCATAGTATACCCCCAAGCGCGTGCGAGGTAGCGCTAGGAAAAGACAATAAAGGCCACATTCGTTCACACTCAGTCTAATTGTTATTTGTAAGGCACCGAACCCACAGCTCCCTTTTCCCATCCAGGCCCCACAAAACTTTCCATGGTTTACCCCAGACGCTTCACATGCCCTTGTTCATATATATATATATATATATATATATATATATATATATATATATATATATATATATATATATATATATATATATATATATATATATTCTTTCTTTCATACTATTCGCCATTTCCCGCATTAGCGAGGTAGCGTTAAAAACAGAGGACTGGGCCTTTGAGGGAATACCCTCACCTGGCCTCCTTCTCTGTTCCTTCTTTTGGAAAATTAAAAAAAACAAAAAAAAAACGAGAGGGGAGGATTTCCAGCCCCCCGCTTCCTTCTCTTTTAGTCGCCTTCTACGACACGCAGGGAATACGTGGGAAGTATTCTTTCTCCCCTATCCCCAGGGATAATATATATATATATATATATATATATATATATATATATATATATATATATCTTTTTTTTTCATACTATTCACCACTTTCCGCATTAGCGAGGTAGCGTTAAGAACAGAGGACTGAGCCTTTGAGGGAATATCCTCACTTGGCTCCCCCTCCTCTGTTCCTTCTTTTGGAAAACTAAAAACGGAAGGGTAGGATTTCCAACTGTTGGATGCATAGCAGCACTTTAGTGATGTACAGTTTTACCTGTACTGAAGAAATGTTGTATGAATACAATGTACCCAGAGGCTTTCTCCTTGAAGAGTACTATACTGCAGCACATAACTTCTTCAGACAGGAGGAAAGCCATCTGATTGTTCACTTCACAGTGCCAAGATACCTTCTCACAGAGGATGCAGTTAGTGAGGCACATGAATACCTATACAAAAGGGAAACCAGATGAATTTTCACATTGCCAAGAGACTTTCTCCAGGAGGAATCATTTGATGCAATACATGATTATTCATACAAGAGAAAAACCATTCACATTTCAACACTTGCAAAAGTCATGCTTCTGGAGGAATGTGCTAGTGGTGCACACAACTACTCATACAGAAAGGAAGCATATGAATGTTCACAAGTACAGAAGATTCTCCCCTGAAGAAGTAGCATAGTGTGACAAATGGCTCTTTATATTGGAGAGAGGCCACAGGAATGTTTGTAATGCCAAAAGGCTATCTCTCAGAAGACTGATTTAGTGAGGCACATAACTACTCATACAGGAGAGAAGCCTCATGAATGTTTCCAGTGCCAAAAGACCTTTCCTCTAAATATTTAATGTATCATATAAAGGTTCACAGTCAAAAGTCAGTCTCTCAGAGAATTATTTAAGTGAACCACGTGACCATTCATACAGAAGTGAAATCATTTGAATATTCACATTGCGAGAAAATTTAGAGGAGTCACTTGGTGCAGTACACAGATGTTCACAATGCTAAAGACCTTCCGGTGAACCACATGGATATTCATTTAAGAAAGAAGCAATATTTGCATCTGTATTGCCAAAAACCTTCCAGAGATGTAGTTTAGAGAACATGGTTCTTTATACTGGAAAGAAGCCATGTCAATATTGACAATGTTAAAAGATATTCTTCTACTGGTGTAAGCTATTGCAACACATGACTTTACACACAGGTGACAAGCCATATGTATGCTCCTAGTGCCTAACAACTGTTCACTGCTGGAGGTATGTAGTGAAGCTCATTACTGTTTAGATAGGAGAAAATTGAAAAGAACATTGTTGTTGTTAAAGACCTTTAGTAAGAGGAGTTAAAAGTCATTTACATGCTCATTGATCATTCTGGTCAAGGCTTCCTCAACAGTGTAGGTCAGGCATGCCACACTTTCTGCCATGATGAGTACATATCAGTACAACAAGATGGGAAGATGAGAATTGGACTTATATTTGTTATTAGATTTTTTAAGTCACATAACTCAAAATGTGCCAAGGTTTTCAAGATACAATTCTTTACATAATCATTATGGTGAGTTCAAAATTCACCCCATCCCTCCTTGACCAAACCCTTTATATGTGCCTGGATGTAATTGTGCAGTTTGTAAACTTCTACCCTCAACTGAACTGGGAGGATTGCCATTTGGATACTTAAAGATGCATGCTGTTGTAATTACCACCATCAAAAACTCCTCCAGGATGTCAGTTACCCATACACTATGATGGCTGAAAGAAGTGGCATTTATGTTTCCCAGGGAATCTACCTGACTCACTGAGGTGTTGCAAGTCAATACACTTCATTGAGCCTTTTTTCTTATGGTGAAAATGTTATATATATATATATATATATATATATCTATATATATATATATATATATATATATATATATATATATATATATATATATATATATATATATATGCATGAATTATAGATATGTAATAATAGTATGTAGGTGAATCATGTGAGGAGAACAAGAGAACAAATGAGAGTGAGTGAGGGAAGCAGGGAAAGACAAGGTGAAAATGAGTTGGAATTTTTGAAGGATTCATTGAATAAGTTAGGTGATAGGGTGGCAGATGTGATGTGTTTGGAAGGAAAGAGAGAGAGAGAGAGAGAGAGAGAGAGAGAGAGAGAGAGAGAGAGAGAGAGAGAGAGAGAGAGAGAGAGAATGTTACTATTATGTGGTAATGAAGCCTTGTGTAAGATTAAGTATGGCAAAGCAGCAGGAGAGGATGGGATTTCAGTTGTTTCTAGGAAAAGAGGGTGACTGTAGTTTATTAGTTAGACAGGCTATTCATCGTTATGGCTCAAGGTGAGTTACTTGAGGACCGGCAGAATGCAAATATAGTGCCCTTATATAAGGGCAAGGGGGACAAAATTGAATGTTCAAATTACAGAGTATATCTGGTAAGGTGTATGGGAGAGTAGTGATTGAGAAGGTGGTGCAGTGCACACAATATCTGACTGGAGTAGAGTAATGTGGCTTTACAAGAGGTGGGGATGTGTGGAACAGATTTCTACTTTAAAGAATTTGAGAAAATCTTAGAGAAAGGTGAATTGTATGTGACATTTGTAGATTTGCAGAAAGTGAATGATAAGATGACAGAGAAGCCCTGCAAATGCTACTAAGAACATGTAATTGCATAATAGAAAGACTAAATGAATGAGTTTTTGCCAGGGGAGCAAGGAATGTACATTAGTAGGAAGGGAGGAAGGTGAGTGGTTCCTAGCAAAGGTGAGTCTGTGTTAAGGATGTATGATGGGACTATGGCTGTTTAATTTGTTAAAGGACAGGGTGGTAAGGGAGGTGAATATTAGGGTCAAACAGTGAGGGGCAAGTACATCTTATGCTGGGTATGGGAGGCATGGAAGGTGAATGAGTTATGGTTTGTGGATGATATGGTGTAGGTGGTAGACTCCATAGAGATACTCCAAAAGTTGGAGAAAAAGGAAACAGATGAAAGAATGGCCCAATCCACCCACATACATATATATATATACATATACGCTCACACGCTTATATACATACCTAAATATTTCAATGTATACATACATATACATACACAGATATATACATACATACACATGTACAAATCCATACTTGCTGCTTTCATCCATTCCCATTGCCACGTTGCCACACATGAAATGGCACCCCCTCCCCCTGCACATGCGCAAGGTGGCACTGGGAAAGGACGATAAAGACCACATTCATTCACACTCAGTCTTTAGCTGTCATGTGTAATGCACTGAAACTACAGTTTCCATTCCACATCTAGGCCCCACACAACTTTCCATGGTTTACCCCAGATGCTTCACATGCCCTGGTTCAATCTATTGACAGCACATCGACCCCAGTATATCACATTGTTCCAATTCACTCTATTCCTTGCACGCTTGTCACCCTCCTGTATGTTTCGGCCTTGATCTCTCAAGATCTTTTTCAATCCATCCTTCCACCTCCAATTTGGTCTCCCACTTCTCGTTCCCTCCACCTCTAACACATATATCCTCTTTGTCAATCTTTCCTCTCTCATTCTCTCCATGTGACCAAACCATTTCAATACACCCTCTTCTGCTCTCTCAACTACACTCTTTTTATTACCACATATCTCTCTTACCCTTTCATTACTTACTCGATCAAACCACCTCACACCACATATTGTCCTCAAACATCTCATTTTCAACATATCCACCCTCCTCCGCACAACCCTCTATATAGCCCACGTTTCACAACCATATAACATTGTTGGAAACATTGTTCCTCCGAACATACCCATTTTTGCTCTCCGAGATAATGTTCTCTCCTTCCACACATAATTCAACACTTCCAGAACCTTTGCCCCCTCCCCCACCCTGTAACTCACTTCCGCTTCCATGGTTCCATCCGTTGCTAAATCCACTCCCAGATATCTAAAACACTTCACTTCATCCAGTTTTTCTCCATTCAAACTTACCTCCCAGTTGACTTGTCCCCCAACCCTGCTGAACCAAATAACCTTGCTCTTATTCGCATTTACTCTCAGCTTTCTTCTTTCACACACTTTACCAAACTCAGTCACCAGTTTCTGCAGTTTCTCACCCAAATCAGCCACCAGCGCTGTATCATCAGTGAACAAAAATTAACTCACTTCCCAAGCCCTCTCATCGACAACAGACTGCATACTTGCCCCTTGCTCCAAAACTCTTGCATTCACCTCCCTAACAACCCCATCCATAAAGACATTAAACAACCATGGAGACATCACGCACCCCTGCCACAAAGCAACATTCACTGGGAACCAATCACTTTCCTCTTTTCCTACTCATACACATGCCTTACATTCTCGATAAAAACTTTTCACTGCTTCTAGCAATTTACCTCCCACACCATACACTCTTAATACCTTCCACAGAGCATCTGTATCAACTTTATCATATGCCTTCTCCAGATCCATAAATGCTAATTACAAATCCATTTGTTTTTATAAGTATTTCTCACAAACATTTTTCAAAGCAAACAACTGATCCACACATCCTCTACCACTTCTGAAATCACACTGCTCTTCCCCAGTCTGATGCTCTGTGTATGCCTTCACCCTCTCTGTCAATACCCTCCCATATAATTTCCCAGGAATACTCAACAAATTTATACCTCTGTAATTTGAACACTCACCTTTATCCCCTTTGTCTTTGTACAATAGCACTATGCATACATTCTGCCAATGTATATATATATTTTTTCATACATGTTCGCCATTTCCCGCATTAGTGAGGTAGTGTCAAGAACAGGGGACTGAGTCTTAAAAGGAAAAAATCCTCACTTGTCTCTCTTTTCAGTTCCTTCTTTTGGAAAGTAAAACAGGAGGGGAGCATTTCCAGTCCTCTACTCCCATCCCTTTTAGTTGCCTTCTACAACACGCAGGGAATATGAGAAGTATTCTTTCTTCCCTATCCCTAGGGAAAAAAATTAGAGGAAGAGAAGTGTTTTAGATATCTGGAAGTGGACTTAGCAGTGAATGGAACCATGGAAGCAGAAGTGAATCATACGGTGGGGAAGGGGGCGAAAATTCTGGGAGCCTTGAAGAATGTGTGGAAGTTGAGAACATTATCTCGGAAAGCAAAAATGGGTATGTTTGAAGGAATAGTGATTCCAACAATGTTATATGGTTGCGAGGCGTGGGCTATGGATAGAGTTGTGCGCAGGAGGGTGGATGTGCTGGAAATGAGATGTTTGAGGACAATATGTGGTGTGAGGCGGTTTGATCGAGTAAGTAATAATAGGGTAAGAGAGATGTGTGGTAATGAAAAGAGTGTGGTTGAGAGAGCAGAAGAAGGTGTTTTGAAATGGTTTGGGCACATGGAGAGAATGAGTGAGGAAAGATTGACAAAGGATACATGTGTCAGAGATGGAGGGAACGAGGAGAAGTGGGAGACCAAATTGGAGGTGGAAGGATAGAGTGAAAAAGATTTTGAGTGATTGGGGCCTAAACATGCAGGAGGGTGAAAGGTGTGCAAGGAATAGAGTGAATTGGAATGATGTGGTATACCGGGGTCAACGTGCTGTCAATGGATTGAACCAGGGCATGTGAAGCGTCTGGGGTAAACCATGGAAAGTTCTGTGGGGCCTCGATGTGGAAAGGGAGCTGTGGTTTCGGTGCATTATTACACGACAGCTAGAGAATGAGTGTGAACGAATGTGGCCTTTGTTGTCTTTTCCTAGTGCTACCTCGCGCACATGAGGGGGGAGGGGGTTGTTATTTCATATGTGGCAGGGTGGTGATGGGAATGAATAAAGACAGACAGTATGAATTATGTACATGTGTATATATGTATATGTCTGTGTGTGTATATATATGTATACGTTGAGATGTATAGGTATGTATATTTGCATGTGTGGACATATATGTATATACATGTGTATGTGGGTGGGTTGGGCTATTCTTTCGTCTGTTTCCTTGCGCTACCTCGCTAACGCGGGAGACAGCGACAAAGCAAAATAAATAAATAAATATAAATATATATATAATTAATGGTAAACATGCAGTTGTGCTGAAAAAGGACTGGTGACTGGGAATCCTTAGTTTAAAATGAGGGAGCCTGGGAGAGAGGTTGATATGTAGCAATATTAGGGTAGAATGGCAAAAGATGAGAGCAAATGAAAGTAGAGAGTGGATAACAGAAGAGGATATTGATCTCAAATGCTGGCTGCTGAAAACAGCAGAGTAACATGACGAAAGTCGAAGTATATTGGAATTCCAAAGAAATGTGAGCTCCAAGTGGTTGTTGGGGGACAGGTCGATAATGTTAGCCCTGGTGGCAGTTGCTAATTATCAAAGGGTAACCTCATTTTACTGGAATTGGTTATGGACAATATAGTTATTTGCAAAGAGTGAGTAAGGGCTGTTACTTACCCTACAAAAGTTGAGGATACAAGGCTTAATATTGACTCAAATATTTCTAGGGAATCCCTTATGCTTGCGAGACAGACGGAAAGCAGAAAAGTCATATTGTCTCATTCTGTTGTTCACAAGGAGACCAATACTGTCAATATTTATGGAGAAAATCTTTTTATACAGGTGAAGCTATACAGGCTGTTAATTACTATCCCCTATGTGATATAATGTATGAGTGTTCCATGTGCCGTTTGTAGTCCTGAGGGGTTCAACATGCTTCCATACAACATCCATCAATAATCATGGATAAAATTAAGCTTGCCATTTAGGGAATTATACTTTCTCAAGGTTAAACACCAAAGAAAAATTAAACTTTAATAAAAATATTGTATTAATATGTATTACATGTGATTATTGTACATTTTCATTCAAAACACATTATGGTAAATATCATTGTATCATACCCTTCATGAAAATGACTTATCAGGTAACAAAATAACTAAACAAGGGAAAGTGAGTCCATTACTACTGTAGAAAATATTATTTAAAGCAATTTCCTTTTCAGCAATATTAAAACTGGTGAATGTGTGTCTTGAAGTATGAGTTGATTTGCAACAACAGTTCATAGGTAGACTTTTTGAACCTCTAGTTTAGGCAAACCAGTTGCTAAACGTGGGATTTACAGACTGTTACATGTACAATATTTGTATGTAAAACCAAAACAACTATTTGTTTTATTGTTATTAAAATACAGCATTCTGTCCATCTCGAAACCAAGTAGTAATATAGCTGCAGCCCATTAGATAACAAAAGGAAAGCAAAATCTTTCCATCTTTTTGAGAAAAACCTTTAGAACTTATCAAAACAAAGTATCAATGTCTTCACTGTGTTTCCAAATAGACAGATGAGCAAATATTCTCTACTGTGTCTATCCCACATCAGAAGCCAGTTGATAAACAACTGCAAACACACATCAGATCTTATGTTTTTTTTTAATGTGATCATAGATTTTCATATCTATATATATATGATTGGTGTCAAATTGTGAACATTATAAACATAAGTATCAATGAGTGTCATGCAGTAAACACACTGGCAAGAATTCTAAAGCAATCACAATGTATCATAAGGTTGGCAGTTGTATATGTCTTGCTCTTCATCAGTCAGCTTACTGAAAAACTCCAAAATGATAATACCAGTTGGTGTAAGCTACTAGGTCTGTAGTCAGAAGGAATGTCTGCTTTCAGGCAGTTACCAGTGTATCTACTTTTTCTGACTTATGGTCGTAATGATATTTCACTTTATACCAGACTTGCGCACACCTTTAAGCCTGTTCTAAATGCATCCATATTTTGTTCAGTGCCTATTTATTACTTAATGAGGGTCACTGAAAGTACAATAAAAATTCCAATCAGGAATGCTCTATATTACTAATATCCACCAGATACTATACTTGCTACCCCTAAAGAATACTCTGATAACCCTATTGTCATCAAAATATGAGCATAAGAAATACCTAATTTTGAACTAAATAAAATCCCAAACAACCAAGTTCATTCCTGTTGGTATTATCAAATTTATAGCAAACATTAGTTAAAATTGTGGGTGACAATGAATTGATGAGAACAAGAGATGATATGGTTGTCACCTTTAGCCCCTCCCACCAGCTGTGGGAGAGTGACATATTGAAAATAGCTCTTGAGAAAAATTGACGTATGTGCACTTGCTCACTATCTGACACATCAAGCAATCACACTGCCATCATATTTATATATACATATTAAAAATCAGAGCCTAATTGAGCTTTACAGAGGCTCATTAACAAATGTTCTTCAAGCTTATCTTCTTAAACAGTATGTAAGCAAAGTGCAAAACACTGAACTAATCAACTGCAATAAGCTGATTGGGATAAGTTGTACATCTCTCACTACTACAATAAACAAGACAATACACTACCCTAGCCATGATGATCCCTGGGAAGTGGTACAGGCAGCAATTATATTATTTGGATTCATCATCACCAGTGGCCATTCTAAAACCCGTGGGGACAGTATGAAAACCTTGGTTCCTCCAAGGGTTCTTACTAAGGTACCCCAAGCAGAACTTACACTTCCACACTAATGGTCACCCCTTTTTTTCTCTGAGTAAAAAGAGGAGAGAGAGATAAAAACAGAAACAGAGTGAATGAATTGCAGCTGTGAAAGAGGATATGCAAGTGCTGGGGTTGACCATTTTCAATGGAAAATAAAAGGCCTCGCTGTGTTTTCAGAGCATGATGGTCTCAACTATATAACACTTGAATGATTAGCTTTCAGGTGCTTGATGATCTTTTGATAATGGATTGGCTGCTTTATAAAGCTGCATGATCAAAATATCAGCCAATATAAATTCATGAATACTTAGGCTATGACCATCTAAACATTACTGTAGATTGCATCTGTGGACTAGCTATGTCTGCATGTTGTGATGATGAAGTGGCAATTTAGTTGGCAGCAGTTTGGGTGGAGGAAAAGGAAAAACGTCGCAGGTTAGGTGTGTCATATTCTTCCATGCTCATTGTTCGCTGACGTCGGGGACGGGATTCATCATCAGTTGATGAACCACTGAAAGTTCGTTGGCGGTCAACTCCGCTGAGGGGCAATGAGGTCAATACCCCAAGACCCTTGCAGAACAACTGCAAAGACTGGGCAAACTTCTCTGGCTGAAAGAGGATATAGGTCTAATTATACAAAAATAATCTATGTGTTAAGCAGCATTTGGTGTCAGAAATCTTTTGACATAAGGTAAAGTAGCCTCATTATCAAAATGAAAATAATGCAGTCACTAAACTTACACATTCAGCAAGGACATCTCCAACATCATCAATTTTGAGGAGTGATGCCTTCTGCTTATTGCAGTGCTGGTGCATGGTGTGGACTGTGTGTACATGAGAAGCCTTAGCACCAGTCACCAACAGGGTCTCCACTTTCAACTTCGATTCCAGCTTCCCAGACAGATCAGACCGCCTGTGAAATAGAATTTTAGGTTTACTAAAACAAAGTTAGCTGCTCCAATGAAGAATTTCTGCATGATATTTCCTTTTTATGCTACTGTAAGTCATATTTTATGATAGTCAGATGTAAGAAGGTATGAGGACAGTTCCTTAGGGACTGATCATTTTTACTATGGAGGCACTGGAAATGGCATTGTTTTAACTGTGTGTTGTGGTCTTTTAGTAAAAACAATGTATATCCATGCTTCAATATTTTGGGCTATTTTCATCTTACTAATTTTCTGTGCTGACACCAAGGTCAAAATTTTCAAATGCTTTTGCAAAGTCTATGCAAATCACATTAGCATTTTATATGCTCTCCAAAGCCTCAGCAAGCAACTGGGGATGAAAGATCAGCCTGCCCTGAAACCACATTTGCCAACTAACACCCCCTACAGAATAGAGCGTGACAGTCCTCTTATACATACATGACCTCCCAGTCACATCAAAGCACCCTAACACTACACAACCAACAGCAAAAATGCAGCACTACTGTGAAGAGTGCTCTTATATACCGATGACCTCCAAGTCGCGTCAAAGCACCCTAACACCATAACCAACAGCAAACATGTAGCATCACATCACACAGTTAAAACAATGGTGTGCATAAAACAAAATGTCTACATCCCTACAGTGGCTCGCTTAAAACAAAATGTCTACACCCTCATAGAGATTCACTGTCAACCTCTTAACCTTTAACAGATATGAATCCTGCCTCTACCCTCCCATAACTCTAAATGGCTACACTCCCATTCAGCAAAATTCCAAGCGTACTGTATATTACATACAGCACACACACGACATTCACTCTCCACATAACAAACATCAAAAGAGAGGCCATAAATGCTCTTACTTAATGACAACAGATTTGGACAAGAAAAAGAATCGTTTGGAATCTTCTACAAACATATCCTCTAATCCATCCTAAATAAGTCTCACCCACTTGGTCATCCACACTTTCAAAAGTTATTGTAATACAAAATAGAGCACTCAAAACAATCAGTGGTTGCTAAGCATTCGCAAAGTTTCAGCCCCTGCAAAAAAAGGAAAAATTCTTTCAATAAAATCCATTCTCATTATACTTGGTGACCAGTTCTTTGAAAAAGCACATAACCCATATGACCCAAACCATTTCATAATTCACCATTGCTTCACATTTCAGCAACCTATAATCACATATACTCCCCCCCCCAAGTAAATACAGCAGTGACAAAACATATTAACCCTGTAATGATTTGAAAAGCACAAACAATCACATCCCCATCTCAGTCTTCACTCCACTTCTTTCATTTGAAACTACACTCCCCAGACATGTACTATTTATATGTTCTTGTCTGTGTTCTAGACACCATCCATCTCTTCACTAATGTAAACATTAGTTTAAGTGGAAATTCCAGTGAAGACTATGAACATCTGCTCCTCAGTTTCCTGCACTCACCTCACAAGGACAAAAACACATCACTGCATAGCTTCACCTTTGATTCCAGCCAATGGATATGGCTAGCTTTTTAAGTGCTACAGAAGACCCTCAAAAGGTGATTCAGAAGAGTAACTTAGGGTAACATAAATCATATGTACTGTGTTCATGAGCAAAGTCTGTACAGTACTGAAAGAATGGCCAAAGAGGAGGATGCAGAATGTGGAAGGAATAGGATGCATGGAAATTTTGAACACTGGCTGCTTTGATATGTGATGGGAAATGGATGTATTTAATACAGAATTGAAAATCCAATTTGAACCTAATATCAACCTTATATAAAAAAGAGGATTCCTAAATGCTTAACAGTCTCATGGCCTTATAGAAAACCTCCTCTCCATCTTAGTCTAATGTTATTAACCTCATGTGACATTCACTCTTATGTTTCATATAACTTGATGCCCATGCTTATGTTTGCTAACACAGACAACATTACTCTCTTCATTTCTTCCGACTTCTTTTGACAAAAATTCCACAACACTATTTTCTCTTCACATTATTACTGTTCTCAAAATTTTAACAGTTAGCTTTCATTTTACTACCCTCTCTAGTTGCTTTGGTTTATCTTCTCCTTCAGGTAGTTTCAGTTTTATTATCAACTTATTTTACATTAAGATCCATATCATCTAAACATTAATATTACACAAACTTACTTGAGGAAGGCCTCCACATACTTGCGGAGATTCTTTGGATTAATCTTACTCTGCAGACGATCCTGATATTCCTTGATAAGGCGTTCCTTGTTCTCAGCTGAGTCCAATTGCTGTAGAAAATAACAGAAAGCTACTAGCCATCCTTGTGTGATCATTTTTAAATGTAGTCTGAAACATGTCTTCATATATGTGATGTACATAGTCTATTATGCTATATTTGTATATTACGTGACATGCAGTACTGATTTCAATTAAGTATGTATTACTGTATATTCATATACATTATGTTTTGTTTCATATATTTATGTAGCTACATTTTTTAATACTACTTGAAAGCTGCATGTATCAAAATCTAAATACTAATGATTACTTGATTAGATATTAAATAATTGTAAGCAGATATGTAATGAGAGTATGTCACTGATTTATGTATTAAGCGCTTAATGCTTGTAAGCATATATGTAGTTAGCATGAATGTTATTCATTAATGTGCTTGATGCTAATTGTAAATTGCTTGACATGCAACTCTGAACATGTACCATATTCATAAGGATTATGTTTTGTTCAGGTTTTTGTAGTTTGATTTCTTAACACATTTTATGAAAATTTATATTCAATTAGTATGAATAAGTAAATGACAAACATGTTAAACAGTTATAAGCAAATATGTGGTTACTTTGATTATCTTACCTACTTTTGCAGTAGGTGTTCAGCACTTGTTAGCTAATACATATTTAGTATGAATGTTACTCACTGTTGTATTAGGAGTTAAAATCCTGTAAATCATATTTCTCTCATCTAAACTTATGATATCAGGTATTTAATACTTTAAGTGATGAATTAATTAACATTATATAACACAGATTATTAAGAATAAATATTGAAACACACACACACACACATATATATATATATATATATATATATATATATATAATAATAATAATTCTAGGACCTTTCCAAGGGCTTCTGCAGCCCAAGACTGTACTCCTTTCAGTAGCTGGGAAATGTAAATTCCTTTGAATTGAAAACTCACAGAACTCTAGCAACAAAGGAAACAACCTGCAACACAGCAAGTGGCTTCAAATGCAAATGCACAAAAATGTTCAGCTGACTCATAGAAAATAACATCCACATAACCCTCATCAAAGTAACCAGACACACCCAAAGCAGTCCTTCCACTTTTCTGCATCCACACAGGCATATAAAAAGATAGACAACAAGACCATGGAGGAGGACTCATAACACTTGTCCACCAAACCACACCATTTTCCAACACAGTGACACTAGAAAATCACCTCACAGACAAAGACAGCACCATAATTCAATTCATAAGAACAAAACTTCACAGTGATATTTATAGTATAATCAGCAACTACATACCTCTCCCCTCCACATGCCCCTCGAGATATACTCACCAACTGCAAAACATGACCAGCATACCCAATACTTATCTCTGTAGAGATTTCAATCATCACAATCTCCCTTGTGTCAGCACTTAATTCCAAGATCTTTGAGGTAAACATTTCATAAGCTAACTGCAACCTCTTAATAACCTCAACCTACCAATCAGCCAACCCCCTATCTCACTTGTCTCAACACTCAAACCCAAAACCTCTAAAGTGAGACACTCATGTACCAACTGCATCCCTTGGACTTTGGGTCTGTGTGGTTTGTGTATCTATGTAAACATTCTCAACCTGTGCAACCAACCAACCAGATTCCCAAGCCTCCACTTCTTGTAGCTGACATCATCAGACATCATCTGCTCACCAGCCCTACATACATGGACTGCTTGAAGGATGATAAATGAATTGTAATCTCATCAACTGTAGATCCAAATAACACTCCACCTGATCCATCCAAGCCATACAACCAACAAAGAGACTTACACAAGTATAGGAAAACAGGCTAGCCAACCTACACACAGTTCACAAAAACAAAGCTCCAAAATTGAGTAAAGATGATTTCCTATCATGCTATCTCATACTACATCAACATTTCCAACCAATCAAGCATAAAACACATACCACAAGGATATAGAAAGAAATATAACACAAACATCTCTCCATAAGTTGCACAATTTAAAAAAGAGAAAAACCTGCTCAGAAAGAACCATCAACCATCAATAAAAATCGGAGAACAAATCCAAACTCTAAATAACACCATCATCATCATAATCACTGCAAGGCAATCTATAAATTGGCACTCCTTTCTGACCACAATGATCAACAAGAAGACACACTGCAACCAACTCTGGCTCAAGTTAAAGGAGATCCACATTTAAAGTACTAATCCAGTCCCCATCCACAAAAGAACTTCAGCACTTCTGACTCATTCCAATGACATTCCTTCCCCAAAGGAGCAAACATGAGACACTACTCAAAAATCAGCCATGAACCAACCCCATCCCTAGACAGGAAAGTCATTAAAAAATCTACACAAATTCAATCCAAAAACAACTGCCCATGCACCTCTCGTTTCCACTGATACAAGCAATGCAATGAAAACCCAAAAGAATTCTCTTGCATCAGGACCTGACAACATATCAAACTTTAACATAAAACACTGGCCTAGTTGCAATCCCAGCACCTCAAGACATCTTCAAGCACTGTTATATGTACAACGAAATTCCTAACATCTGATCTGGAAACTTTCTAACATAACACTGATCCTAAACTCTCTCCAAACCACCCAACTCCCCATCCTCCTGCTACCCTATAGCCATTCCATCTTTGATATCCAAACTGCATGATAAATATCCTACTCTCATCAACACTACATGGCCTTAGAACTAACCACTTTACCACCACTTGACATAATGACTCACACAATACATCCAGGAAGGCTTCACCCAACCACAACCCCTGTCTCAGAAAACACTAGTAGCAATATGCATCAGTAACCAATTGACACTATTCCCCAATACATCCTCATATGAAGGACATTTGATGCCACTCTCCACAGCAATGTCAAAAAGTTTATGACCAATTTCATGGCAGGCTGCCATGCCAGTCACTCACAATGGCTTCTCCTCTAAAAACCCTAAAACTCTATATTGGAGTTCCCAACAAATAATTCTTTCTCTAGCCTTCAATCTCTTCCTACACAACCTCCCATTACCTCTAGCACATCACAACATATGCAGACAACTTCAAAGTCACATTAAAACACCCTGACACCAAAGCAGAAACAACAAACATGCAGCACTACATTACACAGTTGGAACAATGGGTAACTCAGAACATAATGTCTTTATCTCCACACAAGTCTTCAGTCACTCTTTTAACCCTGGACAGATGAATCCAGCTTACACCCTACAGTCATCTTGAATGGACAGTCACAAACACTTAATAAAATGCCAACCATTCTTGGCTTCACATTTGAGAGGGATAAGACATTCACTCCCAATACCAATAACATAAACACAAAAGCAGCACACAAACTGATTCTCCTCATAACACTGACTGGTACCAGAATCTCTTAACATCCTCTACAAACAAATCATCTGCTCCACTCTTAACTATGGTCTACCTGGTCTTCCTCCTTCTCAAAAGCAAATACAACGAAGCTGCAAAACACATGGAAGAGAACACTCAGAACAATCACTGCCTGCTCAGCAACCCAAATTACTCAGCAATTAAGGAATGAAACCCAGATCTTTCCAATATAATCCCCCCTCATTATGCTTAGCACTCAATTTTTTGCAACAGCACAAGATCCCTGCCACCCAAACCATTTCATAACTATCCACCATCCCCTAGTTACAAATAAAAGGCCTATCTCTGCTTTACACTTTAGCAATATTTACTCATAGTTCCCCCCAACCCCAGCAAACTAAACATGCACTGTAATGCCCCTACAAGCGCTTAGCAACCACTCTCCCTACTCAGCATTAAACATCACCCCACCAGAAATACATTCATCTGAATCTACACTTCCTAGACAGATATGAGTCCCACTTTCCCGTCTATGCTCTAAACATCACCCATCTCAACATATACTACAAACACTGATTCCACATACTCCAAGACCCTTAATGCTCACTGAAGACATCAAACACTCAGATGCTCTACACTCTCCCCACACAGATACACACACATATCACTGCACTTTATAACCTATGACCCTGCCTGGTGGGCTTGATGGCTTCCTGAGAATTGCAAGAGTTTCAAAGAGATAGAAGGGCCTCCTGGGGCAAGAAGTAAGTATACATCTGAATGCTGGTATAAACACATATGCACACACACATATATATATATATATATATATATATTTTGCTTTTGCTTTGTCGCTGTCTCCCGTGTTGGCGAGGTAGCGCAAGGAAACAGACGAAAGAAATGGCCCAACCCACCCCCATACACAATGTATATACATACACGTCCACACACGCAAATATACATACCTATACATCTCAATGTACACATATATATACACACACAGACACATACATATATACCCATGCACACAATTCACACTGTCTGCCTTTATTCATTCCCATCGCCACCTCGCCACACATGGAATACCATCCCCCTCCCCCCTCATGTGTGCAAGGTAGCACTAGGAAAAGACAACAAAGGCCCCATTCGTTCACACTCAGTCTCTAGCTGTCATGCAATAATGCCCGAAGCCACAGCTCCCTTTCCACATCCAGGCCCCACACAACTTTCCATGGTTTACCCCAGATGCTTCACATGCCCTGATTCAATCCACTGACAGCACGTCAACCCCGGTATACCACATCGATCCAATTCACTCTATTCCTTGCCCTCCTTTCACCCTCCCGCATGTTCAGGCCCCGATCACACAAAATCTTTTTCACTCCATCTTTCCACCTCCAATTTGGTCTCCCACTTCTCCTCGTTCCCTCCACCTCCGACACATATATCCTCTTGGTCAATCTTTCCTCACTCATTCTCTCCATGTGCCCAAACCATTTCAAAACACCCTCTTCTGCTCTCTCGACCACGCTCTTTTTATTTCCACACATCTCTCTTACCCTTACATTACTTACTCGATCAAACCACCTCACACCACACATTGTCCTCAAACATCTCATTTCCAGCACATCCACCCTCCTGCGCACAACTCTATCCATAGCCCATGCCTCGCAACCATACAACATATATATATATATATATATATATATATATATATATATATATATATATATATATATATATATATATATATATTTTTTTTTTATACTTTGCCGCTGTCTCCCGCGTTTGCGAGGTAGCGCAAGGAAACAGACGAAAGAAATGGCCCAACCCCCCCCCATACACATGTATATACATACGTCCACACACGCAAATATACATACCTACACAGCTTTCCATGGTTTACCCCAGACGCTTCACATGCCTTGATTCAATCCACTGACAGCACGTCAGCCCCGGTATACCACATCGCTCCAATTCACTCTATTCCTTGCCCTCCTTTCACCCTCCTGCATGTTCAGGCCCCGATCACACAAAATCTTTTTCACTCCATCTTTCCACCTCCAATTTGGTCTCCCTCTTCTCCTTGTTCCCTCCACCTCCGACACATATATCCTCTTGGTCAATCTTTCCTCACTCATCCTCTCCATGTGCCCAAACCACTTCAAAACACCCTCTTCTGCTCTCTCAACCACGCTCTTTTTATTTCCACACATCTCTCTTACCCTTACGTTACTCACTCGATCAAACCACCTCACACCACACATTGTCCTCAAACATCTCATTTCCAGCACATCCATCCTCCTGCGCACAACTCTATCCATAGCCCACGCCTCGCAACCATACAACATTGTTGGCACCACTATTCCTTCAAACATACCCATTTTTGCTTTCCGAGATAATGTTCTCGACTTCCACACATTCTTCAAGGCCCCCAGAATTTTCGCCCCCTCCCCCACCCTATGATCCACTTCCGCTTCCATGGTTCCATCCGCTGCCAGATCCACTCCCAGATATCTAAAACACTTCACTTCCTCCAGTTTTTCTCCATTCAAACTCACCTCCCAATTGAATTGACCCTCAACCCTACTGTACCTAATAACCTTGCTCTTATTCACATTTACTCTTAACTTTCTTCTTTCACACACTTTACCAAACTCAGTCACCAGCTTCTGCAGTTTCTCATATGAATCAGCCACCAGCGCTGTATCATCAGCGAACAACAACTGACTCACTTCCCAAGCTCTCTCATCCCCAACAGACTTCATATGAAAGAATGGCCCAACCCACCCACATACACATGTATATACATAAATGCCCACACATGCACATATACATATCTACATATTTCAATGGATACATACCTATATATACACAGACTTATACATATATACACATGTACACATTCATACTTGATGCCTTCATCCATTCCTGTTGCCACTCCGCCACACATGAAATGGCACCCCTTCCCCCTGCGTGCACGTGCGAGGTAGCACTAGGAAAAGACGACAAAGACCACATTTGTTCACACTCAGTCTCTAGCTGTCATGTGGAATGCATCAAGACCACATCTCCCTTTCCACATCTAGGTCCTACAAAACTTTCCATGGTTTACCCTAGATGCTTCACATGCCCTAGTTCAATCCATTGACAGCATGTCGACCCCGGTATACCACATCATTCCAATTCATTCTATTCCTTGCACGCCTTTCACCCTCCTGTATGTTCAGGCCCCGATCGCTCAAAATCTTTTTCACTCTATCCTTCCTACCTCCAATTTGGTCTCCCACTTCTCCTCGTTCCCTCCACCTCTGACACATATATCCCCTTTGTATATATATATATATATATATATGTATATAGAGTAGATGGGCCATTCTTCGTCTGTTTCCTGGTGCTCTCTTGCTGTTGCAGGAAATAGCAATTAAGTATAATATAATATAATATACTATAATATATATTCATTTATTTATTCATTTTGCTTTGGAAGACAGCGACAAAGCAAAATAAATAAATAAATAAATATATATTATAGTATATTATATTATATTATACTTAATTGCTATTTCCTGCATCAGCAAGAGAGCACCAGGAAACAGATGAAGAATGGCCCATCTACTCATATACACATATATATACATAAATGCCTATACATGCACATATACATACACATACGCAGACATATACATGTACATATTCATAATTGCTTGCCTTCATCCATTCCTGGCACTACCCCACCCCACAAGATGGGGAGAAAGAATACTTTCCACGTATTCCCAGTGTGTCGAAAAAGGCAACTAAAAGGGGAGGGAGCAGAGGCCAAGTGAGAATTTTCCCTGCATCATGAGTGAAAAGTCACTTCTGGGGAGGCTGTATCATACGAAGTATAGTCTCATCAGAGAACTTTTCATTCCAAAAGAGTCTGCTTTTCCTTGCTAATGGAAGTAGTGCAGCCTTGGGCTGCAGGAGTCTTTAAATAGGCCTTGGATAACACCAGAATTCTTTCACACAAATTGGTCCTGATTTAATTGTAAATAATTGAATAAATGAATAAAAATATACATGTATATAAAAGTAAACATATATATATATAAAAATCAAACCTATAGAATATAGTTTTGAATAGTTAGTATTGCAGTAGTCAAAAGACATTATGGATAATCAAAATAGTTGTATTTGTGTCTCTGCTGACCGAAAAATATATATTACAGGTACAAACAACTAAACAGTGATGGGAAGTTTCTTACAGTTTGTAAAGTGTAATATAGAAGAAATTGGTGAAACATTAAAACAAAATATTAAGTCCTAAATGCAGACACACCTACAAAATTTGACATGAATTCCAGGAAAAACACCAACAAAATTATTTCACAATTCATGCAGTTTTCTAACAAACTAAGTACTACTTAGTCTAAGGTGGATGATATTGATGTAATTGTGACTTGGGCATGACATCTTTCATGACTCCTTTTGATTATTTATTTTATGAAATGTCATCCCGAAGTCCAAAGACTTGGAAATGTCTGTCTATGAAAATCTCATTTTATGAAATGATGGGTTTTGAAGGACTAGAAAGATCTGAACACATATTTTAATTTGGAATAATCATGTGTATTGTGGGAAAGATCATAGACAAACTTCTCATGGAGTAAAACGTGTAAGTACTTGATTAGACACCTCACTATGCAACACTACACAGTACCTCCATCAAGCGCTGGAAGATGCCCAGTACAGTTGTGTACAGACGTGACAAGTTCGTAGAAAATTGAGGAGAAAACATAATGAAATTAGAGCTTGTGAGCGTTCACACAACACAATACACTAACAGAGGGGTACATGAGCCATAAGTCACAAACTTATGACCACCACAGAAACCTGATGCCAAATTTGAATCTGATGGTATGGCATAAGATATTCAAAGGTGGTCTCTTTAACTCAAAGCATATATGCCACACAGGTCCTACCATACATGTTTGATAGTGTTAGGTTGAAGGTATATTGGCCTATTTTAGTAAAATACTGTATTTACAATATGTACTTCTACATATACAATGTATGGTAAGACAAGATAAACTACTGAGTGAGCAAACTAGGAAATTGAAGTACTTCAGTATAAGTTACCACTGTAAAACATTAATGAGCCACTGAGAAAACTGAGTTACACCAGTTACCACACCAATAAAAGAATTTAATATCGGAAATTTGATGCATTTTTACTTTTCTTACTAATATCACTATTATGTTCTATGCATCTGATTATAAACCTTAACTCTTTTTCTATTTACAAGGGATAACTCAAATATGTATAGCTGCTCATTATAATCAAACACATCTCAATTTATGTCAAATGTGCTAAAAGAAACATGGGCTTCCTCACTAATATATATATATATATGCCTTCTTAATTTTTCAGTTTGCACATCAAGTTAATTTGTTAAGTTCAAGTGACTGAAAAAAGTCACTATAAGCCCATACTGAATAAATTAAATCAAATTAATGAACGATGGTGAGACTTAAAATCTTTGACATGTTATTGTTATCCGTTTACTGTTTCCTCTCAGACATGAAAATACACATTATTCCAAGAGAAGAAATGCTTGAAGCACACATTTATTGAGTATCTCATCCATGCAGAAACGAATTTCTAAACTCTGTTGAAGAATAAGTCTTTCATATATTTTGAAATTTTTCCCATATCTCAAGTCAATGATGGCATATACTACAACACAGCTGCCTAAGATGTTCCTTAAATAATTTCTGAGAGTTAAGCATGCAGTAGCCTGTAAAAAAACTCAACATTTAATGTTAATATCACACCAATCATTAATGACATACAGGCTGAGGAAGACTAACAACTCCACCAGCTGATGCAGTACCTGATAGAGCATCTGAAACAAAAGTGAAACGAGAATCATCACAAATCTTTGGACTCCTAGGTCCAAACCAATGATGAAACACCAAGTTTCTATTTCAGTGCAATTCCTTCATCTCGATATCTTTAGAAGGATATGCAGAAGGACATCCTAGTGTCTGAAATTTGATCTATATTCAGTAATAATTCAGCAATTGAGACAGAAGGCTGTGTTGATGCACTAAGTTCTTTTCGCTTGCAACACACATTTGGGAAGCAGTCAACAGCAATTTACTTTTGTGCAATATGCCCTTAACTGATGGTTATAATATCAAAAATACCATGTAAAGCAATAGTATGAATATGAAAGTAGAGACTGGTGAAAACATATCCCTCTGGTAATCTTTTCTGTCCAAATGTTATAAAATTCATTTGAATAAGGAGATATTGGTTCATCTTTTGCAATATACCACAATGAGGTATGCAAATTTTCAATACTGTATCCTCAAAGACTGTATCTATACTGTTTTTATTAAGTTCATAATAATGTATGAATTTTATCATATAAAGTGTTTACTAAACGAACTTACATTCCACTGAGGAATTCAAAACAATCTGAACTAACCCTATCATGAGTTATCGCAATGGGTTACTAATTACAGAACTGGATGGTACCTCTATACACAAAATGCATCTTTTGCATCTGATCCCCAATTTGTAGCCCTAATCAGTTCTTTCATTGCACCTATCCATCTCTTTTGCAATCTTCTTCTCTTCCTTGTATCTTTAAATGTATTGTACAACTATAAATCCTCTACATATTCAAGCAAACTTTCATCCATGTACCTTTCTAATGATTTCTTTGCACCACATATCCTTTTCATATCATCATTCCTCATTCTATTTGTCCTCCTAATTCCAACTATAATAAAAAACTGCCCAACTCTACTGCTATTAATTTTCACCAGTCTTGACCTAGAAAAGGGTTTTCATACCCATATATTAGAGTTGGAACAAGTACACTTCATGCAAGCCTCTTACACATTCTACACTATTTTCTCCATACATAAGAGCTTTTTTTGATCTCCAGCTTCCTCCCTTGCATGACTACTTTCAAATACAGCTTCCCACGAACATCCATATTAAACATAACTACTAAGTATATAAACTCAACCACAATTCTCACTTCTTCACCACGCAAGTTGTTATTACCATCATCTCCACCCCTTTCAAAAACTTGTCTTACTTTTAACATACATTCAATTTAAGTATCCTTTCCCTAAGTATATCACTGAAAAAGCCTAAGATTCTATCCAGCTCTTTCTCAACTAGAAACACAGCATCACCTGCATGCAGCAATTGTAGCAACTTTCACTGTTTCTCCTTGATTATTACAAATGAGTCATCCTATCTTGTTTCACATAATCCCTCATTCAGAAAAACATCAAATAATCCTGTGAGGTCACACAACCTAGATGTGCACCCACATTTACTTAAAATTATTCGTTCATAACACCACTTACTCACATGTTGCATTAATTCTATGATAAACATTTTTTACACAATTCAAAAGTATTCTCTGAACAATGAAAAATACTGAAATACAGAGATATATGGGGGAAAATCTTCATGAAATGAAGTACCTAATGTAATATTTACTTCTGTAATAAAGAGTTTCAATGACGTAATGAATACATGCAAAATTCTTAAACACAAGGGACAATTTTCCATACCATTCTAATTTCTGAAACAATCATTTGTGCCATTCCTGTTTACAAGGGATGGATCAAGTGGATGCAAGCATGTGTCTATTGAAGGAATTAAATCTGAAAAATAAAACCCCTATCCCAACATCAAAACCTGAAAAAGGGCAGGGATGCCCAATCCCTGGGGAAGACTTGCTACCCTGCTTTCCTTTGCCTAATTTTGAGCTTTATTTATTTTGAGTCTGTTTCTGGACAGTGCCTTCTTTTTTTCCAACAAATAAGAAAACATAAAATTCCAATATTTTTGCAATCTATATTAAGTGTTCTGTTAACATAATAACTGTTGGTGGAGTTGCTCACAGCTACCAAGTGTTGCTTGGATATACATAGATTATAATGGAGCAATTTCCTAAAATTCTATCTCCTTGCACTGTTGTACAATTTGAATAGCATTCCAAGCACTTCTAAAAACTTTAAATGATTACTTAATGAGAGTCAATCCTTGAAGAGTATTTTTCTATGATCTTGATGGATGCTGCATACTCTTAGATTTACATAAACACAACCAAAAAGAAGATAAGCAATGTTGGATTTGGCAAGTGATTTGGATGGTGACTATCTGGGAACACCAGATGCTATTGACATATGTAGTCAGTGCTATTTCCCAGTCCTGCCTGAAGGCAAATTCTCATGACTCACAAGTATTATAAGCACTACAAGTGGGTAGCTTAGGAGTATTTTCTTGCCTCATAATTCATATGTTGGTATTACAGAAACATACACTCTATCTTGAAAAACCCATATTACAGTAATACTCAAGCCTGCCTCTATGAAACTGTGAGTCTTGTTTAGATGCTGAAGTTTCTTTTCTTCTGAAAAGTTGCTCCATTTGTTTAGAGTATTGTTCTCACATCTAGGGTGGTCCTAACTCTGCATCTTTATCCTGACAGGATTGAGTCAAAAGTAGTCCAGTTTATCAACTCTCCCAGGCTAATTAAAAAACTTGACCCACTTGTACTATGCCCCAATACTGGTTCACTTTCCCTCTTCTATAGGTATTGCTTTGGTTTTTGCTCCTAAGAGCTGGCTGTTTGTGTGCCCCCAACATCAGCTGGACCATGCAATACTCAGCAAGCTACTGCATCATAGGATTACTGTGTGGCCATTGGTAACTCAAGGGTGTGCTGTTTTGATAACCATTTCTTACCTTACACCTCAAAGCTTTGGGACTCTCTACATCCCATGTCTTTTCCAGTACTATGACCTAGCACTATCTATAAGGCAGGCTTTCCACACTCTCCAAAATTTGTATCCTTCCCTTTCATTAACTTCTCATTTCAATTAAGGCTCATCCTTGATGCGGACTTTTGTCTGTGACTGGAACCTCCAACATAAAAAAAAAAAAAAAAATGCAACATGAAACAGACCTGATAGAGACAAAAAGTTTCTTGTAAGTGGCAGGTGTAATGAAAGATGATAGAAACAATAATTGATAAACATGAAGTTGCTGAGGAGTTGGACATAACAACAAACTTTAATCCAGAACCAGTCTGAATTAAGAGGAGGAGACAGCGGTTAACATAACAAGTAATTGACGAGTCAATTTAGAACCCCAAGGAAAATATCAAAGTTAAATTCTATTTTGCTGTACTGAATACAACCACACAGTCCACTGCAGAAAGGTTTACATATATGTATAAAGTTTGTTATGTTTGGTTTCCCCTACGATATTCAAAGTTTGTAGAAAAGAATATTAGGGGAACTAATGGAACACTGCTTGAAGCTAGAGCATGCTTTATGACATGGTGACAACAAAGATACTGATGCCTCAGATTTATGCAGTGAACTGTGAGCTATTGCAAAATTGGTCCCATAATGTGAGTCAGTAAAAGATATATCAAAATTGACATATCAAAAAATGGTGGGATATAGTTTTCTCAACACATTAGTCTACACATTCTCTTGACCTTCACTGTCTCTGTGCCTAGTGGTGAGCAAAGATTTGACATCTCATTTCTTTTCAATAAGAACTCATGATCCAATAGAGACTTGTCAGACTTTCTGCTTTCTTAAGAGAGCATGAAGTTACAGAAAAACACACCTGAAATGGCTTATTTCCACATTTGCTAAATTGAAAGCACAAAAAGTAAAGTTTCAAAGTAGTTTCATGAATCTGTTGAACAATTACAGCCATCTGCTACATGGACACAAACAGTAACATACTTAGTCAGTAATTGGGTTCTGACTGATCAATTCATTTTCTGCTAAAGCTACCAACTACTTTCTGATTTTGTATGTGTATTGGTTGCAGCACTTTTTGTTCACAGTATACAATGTAGTTCTTTGCACGTAACTGTATTTTCAATGCATGTATGTGTGCTTCTGTGAGGATACAAAAGAATCTTTAAAAAAATAAATGAGTGATTCTCACCATTATTTTAATTGATAATAATTTTTTTTAGTATTAATGGGTTATCAAAATTCACAAAGTGAAGGCTTACCTAGAGTGTCAATAACCTTATGTTGACCCTACCTGAGGGAACCCACACGTAACTTTTGCCTGGCTTGAAAAGGCTTGCTTTACTTCAGTTTTCTGCTCTTTTCTTCTTAAGTAACTTTAAACCTATTTCAAAAGTAACCTTGCCCCAACCTAGAATTCCATGGTCTTTATCAGTCTTCTATCTAATACAGTACCAAAAACCTTTTGGTAGTGCAAAAATGAACAATACACTCAAGTGTCTTTCTTGAAAACATTACTCCCACAGCAGCCATGTGTGTATGTGTACATGTATGAATATATATATTATATATATATATAGATATATCATTACCATTATTATTGTTATTATACATAATTGCTGTTTCCCTCATCAGTGAGGAAGCACCAGGAAACAGATGAAGAATGACCCATCCATTCATATACGCATATTTATATACATAAATGCTCGTACACGCAAGTATACATACATATACATATCAACATATATATACACATGTACATATACTTGCTTGCCTTCATCCATTCCTGTCGCTACCCTGCCCCACAGGAAACAGCAATTGCTACCCCCTGCCTCAGCGGGGGGTAGCTGTTTCCTGTGGGGTGGGATAGTGCAAGGAATGGATGAAGGCAAAGCAAGTATTCATATGTACATGTCTATACATGCATATGTCTGTGTATGTATATGTATATGTATGTATATGTGTATATGATGATATGTATATGTACATCTATGTAAATGTGCTTGTATGGGCGTATATATATATGTGTGTGTGTGTATGAGTGGATGAGCCGTTATTTGTCCGTTTCCTGGTGCTACCTCGCTGACGCGGGAAATGGCTATCAAGTATGATTAAAAAAAATAACAATATATACATATATATATATATATATATATATATATATATATATATATATATATATATATATATATATATATATATATAGTGTCAAATCTGATATCATACACGAAATGCAAGACCTACATAACAGAAAGTATGAATACACTAGCTTACAAAGTTTTACATTAATGATTCTGCCTATAAGCATGATTTAGAACTTTCAAAATAAGAAGTACAAGAAATAATATTCAAACTTACGTGTCCAAACTTATGGAAGATGAGGTACTGCTCAGCTGTTGGGTGCATGCCCACACTGTTCAGCTTCCATGAAATGATCTGCAACACACATTCACACTATCACCAGTGGCATCATTAATCTAGCTACACTATGTAACTCCTGTAGAAGGTATTAGTGAGTTTACACATACATGCTGTTCATGGGCAACTTTAACCACAAAAACATGGACAATGAAAGTAAGGACCATCAAGTATCATTAGATCATGCTGCAAACAAATTTCTGCAGAGCATCAAAAATGTCTTCCTCATCCAGCACTAGACAGATCCCACCAAACACTCTAAGAGATGGTGGTCAAGTCTTACTAATCTGTTATTCACCAATAAGGAAAGCATGGTATCAAGCATAAGCACTGCAAATGAGCAAACAGAGGAGTTACCAATTGCAGCTGTGCTTTGTCCTAGGGGTGGAAGGGTACTCTTTTGAGATATGAATTAGAGAATCTGGAAATCCCAATCCTATTTCAGTGCCAGTACTTAAAAAAGAAAATGAAAGAGGAAAAGAATATATACATATATATATATATATATATATATATATATATATATATATATATATATATATATATATATATATATATATATATATATATATTATCCCTGGGGATAGGGGAGAAAGAATACTTCCCATGTATTCCCTGCGTGTCATAGAAGGCAACTAAAAGGGAAGGGAGCGGGGGGCTGGAAATCTTCCCCTCTCATTTTTTTTCTTTTTAATTTTCCAAAGGAAGGAACAGAGATGGGGGCTGGGTGAGGATGTTTCCTCAGAGGCCCAGTCCTCTGTTCTTAACGCTGCCTCGCTGAGGCGGGAAATGGTGAATAGTATGAAAAAAAAAAAAATATATATATATATATATAGGCTTCACACGCCTTGGTTCAATCCATTGACAGCACATCGACCCCGGTATACCACATCATTCCAATTCACTCTATTCCTTGCACGCCTTTCACCCTCCTGCATGTTCAGGCCCCTATCACTCAAAATCTTTTTCACTCCATCTTTCCACCTCCAATTTGGTCCCCCACTTCTCGTTCCCTCCACCTCTGACACACATATCCTCCTGGTCAATCTTTCCTCACTCACTCTCTCCATGTGACCAAACCATTTCAAAACACCTTCTTCTGTTCTCTCAACCACACTCTTTTTATTACCACACATCTCTCTTAACCTATTATTACTTACTCGATCAAACCACCTCACACCATAATTCTCTCTCTCTCTCTCTCTCTCTCTCTCTCTCTCTCTATATATATATATATTTTTTTTTTTTTTTTTTTTTTAATTTTCCAAGGGAGGGAGCAGGGAGGGGGTCCGGGTGGGGATGTTCCCTCAAAGGCCCAGTCCTCTGTTCTTAATGCTACCTTGCTGTCGCGGGAAGTGGCGAATAGTATGAAAAAAAAAAAAAAAATAGACATATATATATCATACTTAACCACTGTTACTGGATTTGACCAGCATGTGGTTATATGACCAGTGAAAAGTCACAAAAGTCATGTTTGGTGAGGCATCATCATCATGGATGAAAAGGAATACAGTCTCATCCAGAAAGTTTTTGCTCCAAAGGAGTTCATCATTTTTCTGTTCTGCTTGAAGTGTGGCCCTGAAGCTGAAGGAACCCCACAAAAGGGGGTCTGAGGTTTGAAATATATATATATATATATATTTTTTTTTTTTCATACTATTCGCTATTTCCCGCGATAGCGAGGTAGCGTTAAGAACAGAGGACTGGGCCTTTGAGGGAATATCCTCACCTGGACCTCTTCTCTGTTCCTTCTTTTGGAAAATTAAAAAAAAAAAAATACGAGAGGGGAGGATTTCCAGCCCCCCGCTCCCTTCCCTTTTAGTCGCCTTCTACGACACGCAGGGAATACGTGGGAAGTATTCTTTCTCCCCTATCCCCAGGGAATATATATATATATATATATATATATATATATATATATCTTTCTTTCTTTCATACTATTCACCATCTCCCGCGTTAGCGAGGTAGCGCTAAGAACAAAGGACTGGGCCTTTGAGGGAATATCCTCACCTGGCCCCCTTTTCTGTTCCCTCTTTCGGAAAATTAAAAAAAACAAACAAAAAACGAGAGGGGAGGATTTCCAGCCACCTGCTCCACTCATATATATATATATATATATATATATATATATATATATATATATACTATTTACTTAATTCCTGACCCAGGAGTTTCTTCTATCTTTGTAAAGCTCCAGCAGCATTTAGGAAGCTGGCCACATCTAACAGTTGGGACCATAGGTCATAGTGTTGTGATGTGTGCTTCTGTGTGCACACTGCACAGGGCAACTGAAAAGTAAGTGCTCAATGCCCTTTTTTTTTTGGTAGTTGCATCATGGGTATGAAAGGTCTTGGGATATGGTGAAATGGTATCTGTAGTGTTTTAATAAAGAGTGATGTCCACAGTGTAGATGGGAGAGTGTGACTCATGTTTGTCTGGGGAGTGTGGTTTCTAATGGGTGCATTTCTGGAGGACTGGAGCTGAAGACTGAACTAAGAGATTGGTTGTTAAGTGCTTTTCAGGTTATTCCAGTATGTATGTGTTTCGTTAGTATCATATTTGTTGGAAGTAGGTGGGGATCTATGAGTTAAGGTTACTGAAATGTAAGGTAGGGATATTCATTTCTACTTGGGGTTGGTGGCTAGTCATAGAATGGTTTGGGTGGGAGGAGTTTAATGCTATTGCATAGAACTGAGTGTGGAGCATGATGAAATGGGAGTGTATTAGGAGAATCTTTGTTTCACTGTGAGGGTGCTGAGTGTTTGTCATTGTTAGGCAGTCACTGACTATTCTGAGTGCACTATTTTGCAGTACTGTTCTGTTTGCTTTTGTATGCCTTTGAGAGGATGTAAGACCTGACAGGTGAAGCATAGTTTAAAGTGGAGGGGATAAATTTTTTGTTAAGTATGTCTTTTTCTTGTCCAAATCTAGTGCCAGTTATTGCTCTTAAGCCATTTAGTTTGAATGTTGCTTTTGTGTTGATGTTATTGGGGACTAAATGTCATTTGCATGTCCTATTAGATGCCAACAGTGTTTGGCAATTTGTTCAGTCTGAATGATTATTCATTCAAGGTGACCTGAGGGTGTGAGCTGAAGCAATGTCCCTCTGGGGACATTTGTGGAGATGCAGACATTCTGTTTTGGGTGAGCATATACAAAAATGTTACAGGTCTCTACTTGCTTGAGGTTACACTGTCAGTGAAAATTCACTTTGGCTAAGCTGTATCATTGGGAGTACAAATCTTGTCAATGAACTTCTTGCTATAAAGGAGCAGACATTTCCTTGATACAGGAAGTACTACAGCCTTGGGATGCATGAGCCTCTGGAAAGAAATCCTGCATAACACCTGGACTCTTTCTAACAGGTTTATTCTAAGGAAAATAATAATAATAATAATAATATATATATATATATATATATATATATATATATATATATATATATATATATATATATATATATATATAGATATATATTTTTCAAACCACTCGCCATTTCCCACATTAGCAAGGTAGCGTTAAGAACAGAGGACTGGGCCTCTGAGGGAATATCCTCACCTGGCCCCCTTCTCTGTTCCTTCTTTTAGAAAATCAAACATATATATTTATTCATTTTGCTTTGTCGCTGTCTCCTGTGTTAGCAAGGTAGTGCAAGCAAACAGATGAAAGAATGGCCCAATCCACCCACATACACATGTATATACATACACATCCACACATGCACATATACATACCTATACATCTCAACATATACATATATATACACACACAGACATATACATATATACACATGTACGTAATTCATATTGTCTGCCCTTATTCATTCCCATCGCCATCCCGCCACACATGAAATGACAACCCCCTGAAGAGAGTGAATGACCAGGCAGGTGATGTGTGGTTTTGGGTGGAAGGGGCGAATTATTTGAGATTAGTAATACATTTCTTTTCTTGTCCAAATCATGTTTCAATGTGCATGAAAACACTCTCAAAACTTCAGTAAAGATGATTTACCACCCTTAATTCATGCTGTCTCTCACTTCACCAGCATCTCTAAGTCAGCAAAATGCACATACCACAAACCACAAGGACACGAGAATTTTTTTTGTTATACTTAATCGCTGTTTCCCACATAAACGAGGTAGTGCAAGGAAACATGAAGAATGGCCCAACCACCTATATACAGATATATATACATAAATGCCTACACATGCACAAATACATACATATACACCTCAACATCTACATACGTATACATACACAGACATATACATATGTACACATGTACATATTCATACTTGCTGCCTTCATCCAATTCTGTTGCCATCCGGCCACACAGGAAACAGTACCCCCCTTCCAGCGAGGTAATGCCAGGAAAAGATAAAAAGGCCACATTCGTTCACACTCAGGCTCTAGCTGTCAGGTGTAATGGACTGAAACCACAGCTCCCTTTCCACATCCAGGCCCCACAGACCTTTCATGGTTTATCCCAGACTTTTCACCCAAAATTCTTCATACAACGTGCACACATCATAAAACAAAGAAACCTGCTCAGACAGAACCACCCACAATCAGCAGAATTCAGAGAAGAAATCCAAACTCTAAATATAACCATCATTAACCTCATCACTGAATTACAAACTGAAAACTGGCACTCCTTCCTCAACACAATGGACCATTAGATCCACAGCAACCAACACTGGCACATGTTAAAGAAGATCCACTCTTAACTGCACCAATCCAGCCCTTATTAATGAATCAATCCTGACCCATTCCTGTGACATCCTATCTCTCAAAGAACACACAAATATACTCATGAAACACATTTCAGAAATCAGTCACAAACAAACATCACGCCTAAACAGGAAAAATCAAGAAAAATCTATACAAAATCCATCGAGAAAGAACTACCCACCCACCTTCTACTCCTAGTGATACAATCAGTGCAATTAAAACCTAAATAAAACTTTCCTACTCCCGACCCTGACAGCACATCAAGCTTTAGTATAAAAGACTTTGGCCCATTTACAATCCAAGAACTCACACATATCTTCACCCAATCCTGGCAACACAACAAAATCCTTAACATATGGAGACCTGCTGACAAAATAACAAATCTAAAACACTCCAATCCATACAACTCCTCCTCCTCTTACTGCCCTATATCACTTTTATCCTCAGTATTCAAAATGAAAAATTGATCCACTACAGAATCAAATAAAACATCCTAATCTCACCCACACAACATGGCTTAAGACCACTCCATCACCATGCTACATACAGACCTCACGCAACATATCTCAAGTGGTTTTACCTTACCACAGCCCCATCTCCTGCACAGTACTCATGGCAATAGACATCAGCAAAGCATGCAACACTGTCCCATGACACATCCTCACACAAAAGATACTTAACATCACCTTCCACAACAGTAATCAAAATAGGTAGCCAATATCAGAGCTGGCTGTCACAGGAAAGTCACTCTCAATAACGTCACCTCTAAAACACTTAAACTCTAAAATGGAGTTTCAAGAAGCAGTTCTTTCTCCAATCCTCTTCAATCTCCCTTCATGACCTCCTATTACCTTCAGCAAACCATAACATTAAGGTACTTTCTTACCATATGCATGACTGCACAAACACATTACAACATCCTGACACCACAGTAGCAACAACAAACAAGCAGTACTACTGCATAAAACTAGAATGATGGCTCAGACGGGACTCTGGCAACAGCATTGGGATGATGTCAGCTCCCAGTTCCTTATCACACACAGATTCCTTCAGGTTAATTTCTCAGCAGATGATTATCATACTGAAGCCTTTTTTTGCTTTGACCCATCCTCATTACTTATCATTCCGGTTGAACTTATCAACCATGTATTAGAACAAGTTTGGAGTTTGCCTGTCCCCAAGTAAGTTGATTCAATCCACCTTGATCTGCACTTCCTTCACAACCAGTGCATCATCTGCAAACACTTAAGCAAGAGTCCATACCTTCTGGCAAGTCATTCTTATAGATTAGAGAAGAGTGACAGTTCCAGAGCAGAACCCTGAGGCACTTCATTGGTGACCATCCATTTTCAGAAGGATTTTCTGACAACTGTCTTTTGTTCCTTTCAACTGAGATAATCTATTCACAGGAAGAGTTTCCTTGTTTTTCTGACAACTGTCTTTTGTTCCTTTCAACTAAGATAATCTGTTCACGGGAAGAGTCTCCTTGTTCCTGCCTGGTGATCCAGCTTCTCAATCAGCCTCCCATGAGGAAGTGTCAAATGCTTTCCCTCTATTCAGATGCAAACAATCCATCCAGCCTTCCTATGTGTCCAAGACACAGCTCATTCTCTTGTAAAAATCTAAGTGGTTTGTTACACAAGACATCCTCTCTCTAAAACAGTACCATCTCTCATTTTGGTAATTTCTCCTCTGTAGAAAATTATCCATTGCTTTTTCATCTTTCATAGAACCTTTTAGACCACACTTGTTTGGAAGACTGGTCCTTAGTTCAGCTCCTCTTCCCAGTGTGCTTTCATTCAGAAACGTATGGCATCTGCCCTTTTCCACTCTCTTGGCGCTTTGCCTTTCTCTAGTAACATCTTCAATAGCATTCAAGAGTTTCTTTTATAGTGTACTTTCAAACATCTTCAGCACATGGTAAAATATCATTAGGGCTGTGAGCCTCATATGGATCAAGAACCTTTAGCATTCTGTTAACACCTTTTCTAGATATCTTAATATGTATATGTGTGTAATTACCTATTTGTATTGTGAAGGGAAGTTTTTCATTCAAGGGGCCCCATCTCTTGAACATTCTCTATTGTCATAATTCTTGAATTATGTATGTTGTTTGCATTAATCACATCTTCAGTGAATCTGTTCCAATCATCGACCACTTTTATATAATAATGTAATTCTTTATATCCTTATTTTCATTTCTTACATAATTTCAAGTTATGTCCTCTGGTTCCTCCATCCTACACATCTTAAAGTACTGTCCACTTGTCAATCTCTTTTAAAACTTTATAGGCTGTGATCAGGTCACCCCTCACTCTTCTCTCTTCTAAGAGTAAATTCAAAGCCCCAGCCTTTCCCTGTGGCTTAGGCCTCTTATTTCTGGTACTATCTCTGTTGCCCTTATGTGTATCATGTATCATATCTTCAATTCTATGTATAAATACCCCCCCCACACACACACACACTTACACTCCAGCCTAAGCCAGGTACCCATTTATCAACCAGCTCTGAGGGGAGGAAGAACACATGTGTTGGGTGTGGGCTGACTGCCACACCAAGGATTTGACCTGATGCAGATCCAATTCTAAGTTGGCCCAATGTTACTCATGGTGAATAATGCTGACCACTACACCAAAAGGCTCAAAGGAGGCTTGTGTGTGTGTGTAAGTGTGTGTGTGTGTGTGTGTGTGTGTGTGTGTGTGTGTGTGCATGTGTGTGTGCGTGTGTGTGTGTGTGATTTTCTGTGATATACTACTTATGTTTTACGGGGAGAGAGTTTTACAATCATGTTGTCTGTCCCTTAACCTTGTATATATATATGTACCAAAGCCTTTTACTCCTATGTATGTATGCAAATACACACACACACCCCAGCCTATGCTAGTTACCCATTTTATTGACCTGCCCCTAGGGGAGGATGAACAGCTGGGTGGACTGTGTGTGTGTGAGTGTGTATAGGTATGTGTACAAAAATTTGCTCAAACTGTACCATTTATTTCTAGAAATATTACGCTGCATTGAAAATTCGGAGGATAACAAAACTTGCTGTAGTGAAATCACAAAATAGTTAACCTGCTGTACAGATAACAGTCCAGAATGGTAGCCTAGTCAATGGCACATACCTTACACCACCATGTACATAAGTACCCCCTCATCCCTGGACTTTAGGTTCCACTTACTCCAGTCATAGGTCCTGAATGTGGATGTATAAGGCAAACTACCTGATTGTGAATTAAGCACTGGATGCAGTAGACTGACAATAACAGATTACTAGCAAGTCATCTGAGAAGGCCTGGCAGCTCATTCATGGCAACAAGCAGCTGGCATGTACATACCAGAGTAAACATTCACAAGAAATCTCGGTCAACCTAACAAACCTTTGATGGACCCCGAGTCCCTGGCAGCTGTAAAGAAAAAGTACAGGTTGTACCGCCATTGGGTTTAGAAAAAGAATGAGTGTCCAATCTTAACAAAAATTCCTGATCTTTTAGAAAATAAATAATAGTTGATTATATAAACAGGCAAACAAGCATTAAGAAAGGATTATTGCAACTTCATTCATGGAAAAGACAAAGGCTTTCTGTTAGTTAACACCATGCTAAAAACAAACTAAATTGGTGTTAATTTGGATAAGTCAGACATGAGGAAACACCACAGCTCAAGTGGCAGAGATCTGACTGACTTTCAGTAGTGGAATATGCAAATTACTTGTAGCTGAACCTGCATTTTTTGAGTAGTGAGTTTCCGCTGAGTAGCATTAAAATCACGCTGGCAGACATCAACAGGATCCTAGTCAGGCTTCATGTCCAGACACCCTTCATGCAGAAGTGCTGCAGGAACGTGCCAAATTCCTGGGTATCCCGCTTAGTACCTTGCTTATTGGTGTCTGCAGGAACAGGCTAACTCTAGCCTATGTGGATGACAAATTTTGTCTCCCATCTTCAAGAGGGATTGCAGACACACCTCCAGTAACTATTACCCAATGAAGTGGTAACTGTGATTGATAAACTATTGGGGGCAGCAGGAAATCATGCATCACCTCATCATGTAGACTTAAATCAAAAGAAGTGCATGACTTCATCAAAGGAAAGTTATGAAAAAGTCATTCAGAGTTTTGAATACATGGACTAAGATGCTGATAGTTACAGGGATTTTATTAAGACCCTAAACACTGTCCCTGTTTATGTATGCTGCTAATGTCAAGGCTCACATCTTGGGGGAAAGGTACTAAAGGATGAGGGTTAAGAAATAGTTATCCAGAAGGGAGGAGCTTTGATTTAAGATAAGGCAGCAGTCACAGGCAATATGCCCAAGTATATCATCATAATCCAGACCCCAGATGTCATCTCTTCCAATTTTTCTTCCCCCACATCTACAACTCAGTTTAGTACACTTTCTCTCACATTATAGGGCTTTGCAGAATCTATACTTTTATTCTGTTTCACTACAAACACAGTTTCACCATATCCCAAGACCCTTCATGCCCATGATGCATCCACCACAAAGAAGTCATCAAGCACCAAGTGCCCCACATTCTGTGCAGATAGACATGTAGAGAACATCACAACACTCTATATCTATGATCCCGACTGGTGGATGCATCCAGCTTTTTGAGTGCTGCAGGATCCTCATAAGGACAGAAGAGACTCCTGGGGCATGAAGTAAGTATATCATTATATACACAAAATACTGTGAGGGTTCTCTCATGTGAATAGGGTCTCACAATCACAACAGCTTGACACTCCCCAACAATTCATCTACTTTGCCCTAAACTCAGCTAACTTGCTTGGTCCTCCACCTTGCTAAAAACAAATAAAACAAAGCTGCAAACCACACAAAACAGCACTCAGAACAATCACCAGTTGCCTTGCTACCACAAATTATCTAACACCTGCACATTGCAAAAGAAAAGTGGCACTTAGTTCATTAAACAGCAACATTGGACCTTCATATCCAAACCACATCAACTAACCCTCAAGTCTAAATAAAAAGCTGATCCTGATTTCATATTTCAATAACATAAACTTACACCTTCCTCAACAAACACAACAATGAACAAACAGTTTTACTTGAATGACACAGCAAACATTGAATGACTACCCTCATAACCCAGTCTTAAATGCTATCCCACAAGACTTACACTCATATGAAACTACACCCCAGACATGTAGAATTTACATTTTTCTTATGCATTCTGGGGTTGCATAATGATGTTAATGATTACTCCTTATCTTACCCCCATTCTCCAAAATTACCTTCTATGGGGCTTCTGCAGGTCACAGTGTGTTAATTTTTTTTCTGGGGTGAGCAGAGAGCGACTGAGATGTAAGTGCTCTGCATCTTCAGTGTGGAAGTTGCATTTTGGGGGTGATGGATTTAGTGGTTGCATCTTGGGCATGGTGGGTTTTGTGATATAGTGAAATGGTGTTTGTCTTCAGTGTGGAAGTTGCATCTTGGAGATGATGGGTTTAGTGATTGCATCTCGGGCAAAATGGTTTTGTGATATGTTGAAATGGTGTCTGTCTTGTTGGACAAATGCCATTTCAACATATCACAAAAGACATTATGCCCAAAATGCAATCTCTTTACCAATCCTTCCCAAGATGCAGCTTCCACACTGAAGACCTGAAGCATATGCATCTTAGTTGCCCTCTACTCATCTAAGAAAAAAAAAAAAAACCACTCACCTGCAGGAGTTCCATAGAAGGTAATCTTGGGGCATGGAGGTAAGATAAGGAGTAATCATTAATATCATTATGCATCCCCAAGATACCCTTTATGAGGCTCCTACAGCTTCAAAGCTGCACTCCACTCAGGAGTAGAGTAATGACGGACTCCTCTGAAGCAAGATTATATCAATGAGACTACTTCCCATCTACTGTGATACTGTATAGCCTTGCTGATTTTTTTTTTTACTTGTGGTGTAACCACTTGCAGGCCGAGTCAGGTAACACATGCTCACACAAACACACCTTGTATATTTGCATCAAGTCTATATTACTAAGTATGTAAATACCAACCAACCAACCAACCTCCCCCTACACCCTAGCCTAAGCCAGGTAACCATTATCAACCAGCCCCTAGGGGAGGATGAATGCATGGGTTGAGTCTACCTACACTCAACCCAGGTGTTCATCTTCCCTTCAGGGCTGGTCAATAAATGGGTACCTGACTTATGTTGGTGTGTGTGTGTGTGTATGTGTGTGCAAACATACATAGTAATAACTGTATGGTCCCTATGTACAAGGTTAAGAGACACACAAGCAGTAAATGCACACACAAATATATATATATATATATATATATATATATATATATATATATATATATATATATATATATATATATATATTCATATATATCCCAGGTCACCACTATTCAAGTATCCGAATCATAATCACATCTGTTTATATGAGCATATAAATTACTGACCAATAAATCTAACATACAAGGAAAAAATCTACTTATACAAGTATGTGCCCATTCTATCCATTCAAACTAACTGAGCAAACTGCTTTTAACTGTGTTCCATGGCCAGCTTAAGCAGCCAGCACCACCTACAATGTGATGCATGCATGTTTCTGTAGTGTGCAACACTAATAGCAGAACATAATGGGCTCCTTTGAAGCAGGGTCTTTGATGAGACTGTGGTCTCTTTTATTAATGAAGATGATACAGCATCACCAAAGGTGGCTCTTCAATTATGGTGTAACCTCAAGGAAGTGGAGTCTCATAACACCTATATATATATATATATATATATATATATAATATATATATATATAAATATATATATATATATATATAGGAAATATATAGGTATGTATACGTGTGTGTGTGGACGTGTATGTATGTACATGTGTACGTGGGTGGGTTGGGCCATTCTTTCGTCTGTTTCCTTGCACTACCTAGCTAATGCGGGAGACGGTGTCAAAGTATAATAAATAAATATGCATATAACTAAGCCAAGCATACTGTTATAACTGAATACGGAATGCAGCATAAGTTGCATGCAGCCCCTACAATGTCGGATTCAACATGTTGTCTGTATTGTGCAGACCTTATTACAGACATAATGTGAGCTCAGAATTTGGCCTTTTGTGACATGATCTTTCTAAAATGGAAGTGATGAAGCTACAATAAGGAGTTAAAATGGGTATCTAGAACTTCAGGAAGTCGGAGTTTAAATGGATAATGATTATGAGGGACATGCAGAAGCTTGCTATGGACGTGATCAGAATGAATGGATCTGTGGGCATGGAAAACAGGACATGGAGTGTGACGTTAGAAGGTAGAATGGTGAACTTGGAAAGAAAGAAGTATTGTGTAAGTGAAAAGATGCATTTAGTGGCATGTTTGCAGGGAAAGCATTTTGATTGGGTGAAATACTGAGCTGAGGGAACGGTGTGGGAAAAACATGCAAAAGTTGAAAAAAGGCACAAATGATGAAAGTGGTTCAAAGAGATATGAGTTAAAATTTAGAGAATAAATATAGATCTTTGGAAGGAGTTAATAGGGTGCGTATCAACAAGGAGCAAACGTGGGAACTTCTAATGAAGGGGTTAATTAGGAGGAATTGTATGAGCAAGCAGTGCGTGATGTGAGAAGAAGATGATCATTTGAAGGTTTGTTAAGTGGTGTTATCATAATGCATGAAGTAGTGCTGTATTCTAGCCCGTTCAGCTATGCAAGATGATAAGGGTGGAAAAAATGATTTGGTAATAAACGTGAAGGTTTAGTGAAAGCTTATGCCAGAAAAGCCTGCAAGCAAGATGGACCAATTGCATTGGTAATTATATTACGTATGGGGGGATAGATGTTGTTGCGACTGGTTAAAGGTTATTGTTAGAAAGACTTTGAGGTGAGGATGTACTTAGAATGCGGACAATTGCTTTAAGTGCCATGTTAAAAGGACAGGATAGAGTGAGTGCTCAAATTACAGAGGTATAAGTTTGTTGAGTATTCCTGGTAAATTATATGGGAGGGTATTGATTGAGAGGGTGAAGGCATGTACAGAGCATCAGATTGGGGAAGAGCAGTGCGGTTTCAGAAGTGGTAGAGGATGTGTGGATCAGGTGTTTGCTTTGAAGAATGTATGTGAGAAATACTTAGAAAAGCAAATGGATTTGTATGTAGCATTTATGGATCTGGAGAAGGCATATGATAGAGTTGATAGAGATGCTCTGTGGAAGGTATTAAGAATATATGGTGTGGGAGGAAAGTTGTTAGAAGCAGTGAAAAGTTTTTATCGAGGATGTAAGGCATGTGTACGTGTAGGAAGAGAGGAAAGTGATTGGTTCTCAGTGAATGTAGGTTTGCGGCAGGGGTGTGTGATGTCTCCATGGTTGTTTAATTTGTTTATGGATGGGGTTGTAAGGGAGGTAAATGCAAGAGTCCTGGAAAGAGGGGCAAGTATGAAGTCTGTTGGGGATGAGAGAGCTTGGGAAGTGAGTCAGTTGTTGTTCGCTGATGATACAGCGCTGGTGGCTGATTCATGTGAGAAACTGCAGAAGCTGGTGACTGAGTTTGGTAAAGTGTGTGGAAGAAGAAAGTTGAGAGTAAATGTGAATAAGAGCAAGGTTATTAGGTACAGTAGGGGTGAGGGTCAAGTCAATTGGGAGGTGAGTTTGAATGGAGAAAAACTGGAGGAAGTGAAGTGTTTTAGATATCTGGGAGTGGATCTGTCAGCGGATGGAACCATGGAAGCGGAAGTGGATCATAGGGTGGGGGAGGGGGCGAAAATTTTGGGAGCCTTGAAAAATGTGTGGAAGTCGAGAACATTATCTCGGAAAGCAAAAATGGGTATGTTTGAGGGAATAGTGGTTCCAACAATGTTGTATGGTTGCGAGGCGTGGGCTATGGATAGAGATGTGCGCAGGAGGATGGATGTGCTGGAAATGAGATGTTTGAGGACAATGTGTGGTGTGAGGTGGTTTGATCGAGTAAGTAACGTAAGGGTAAGAGAGAGGTGTGGAAATAAAAAGAGCGTGGTTGAGAGAGCAGAAGAGGGTGTTTTGAAATGGTTTGGGCACATGGAGAGAATGAGTGAGGAGAGATTGACCAAGAGGATATATGTGTCGGAGGTGGAGGGAACGAGGAGAAGAGGGAGACCAAATTGGAGGTGGAAAGATGGAGTGAAAAAGATTTTGTGTGATCGGGGCCTGAACATGCAGGAGGGTGAAAGGAGGGCAAGAAATAGAGTGAATTGGAGTCATGTGGTATACAGGGGTTGACGTGCTGTCAGTGGATTGAAGCAAGGCATGTGAAGCGTCTGGGGTAAACCATGGAAAGCTGTGTAGGTGTGTATATTTGCGTGTGTGGACGTGTGTATGTACATGTGTATGGGGGGGGGGGGTTGGGCCATTTCTTTCGTCTGTTTCCTTGCGCTACCTCGCAAACGCGGGAGACAGCGACAAAGTATAAAAAAAAAAAAAAAAAAAAAAAAAAAAAAAAAAAAATATATATATATATATATATAGGAATATATAGGTATGTATACGTGTGTGTGTGGACGTGTATGTATGTACATGTGTACGTGGGTGGGTTGGGCCATTCTTTCGTCTGTTTCCTTGCACTACCTAGCTAATGCGGGAGACGGTGTCAAAGTATAATAAATAAATATGCATATATATCCCATTTTATGCCAAGCATTCATTCATCAACCAACCCTAAATAAGGGAATGAATGGATGAGTTGGTGTGAGCCTCCTACCATGTCTGGAATTCAAACATGTGTCCATGTGATTTACAGGTGCCCTTGTTAATCACTATACTGTGAAAGCAGTACAGTTTTTTTGGCCCTTTAGTTGCTTTCATCAGCATCTTTGCACAAGATGGCACCTCAGTGATCTGTAGAGCTATTATGATTTAAAGGAGTAACTAATGAGGGCTCATCCTTAAGACTGTGTCACATGAAACTCTGAGTTGAAATTGGGGCAATCTATTCATTGCAGGAGGGACAACTGCAGAAGCTTTTGCTATTACGTGATCAGAATTGAAATGGATCTGTGGATGAGCATGGAAAAGCAGCTGTACTTTCACTCCATACTTCAGACAGTAATGCTGATACAAATGGACACCTTGGATTAATGAGAACGAATTTCTGGTGCTTTAAGTGAAACACATTCCTTTTTAAAGGGGCTGGTCTGAACAGTGTTTAAGCATGGACAGCATCTTTGTACTTTAGGGGTGAAATCTGCAGCCTGGAGTGGAACGGTGTTGGGAAAAATTCTTATTCCAAGCTTCAGCAACAAGAAGCAACCCAAGAAGTTGATGAAACTGTATTCCAAACAGAAGAAAGGAGATAAAATACATATGTATAAATTGGATCCATGGAGTATAGATTTCAGGCATGCCCATCATTCCCTTAAAAAGGAACTCTTAAACCTGTGGCACCTTCTACATGATTGTGAGGTTTGATTAGGAGGAACATCTGTTATGTAGGGGACAGTCTTTTGAAACTCATTCCACTTCTCCCTTCCAAGATGCAGATGTTACTTCATTAAATGCCTATGAAGTCCAGCATGACCATTAATTCTAGCCCTGCTTACAAAACCTACTGAAGATGATATCAAGGGCTCAATAAAACTAATATATGAGTCTTTAATGAAGCTGTTGTCAAGTTCTAGGACAGCCAATCCATCATCAGAAAATTTCTTCCAAAATGACAACCAAAACGGTTTTCACTATATGACAATTTCTTACTGGGAGAAATTGTTGTGTTGCAGATGTAGTAAACAGGTCTATTGCTTGAGGAAAAAGTTTTGGAGGGGAGGAAGAAATGTAATTATAAAGCTGATTCAATTTTGCTTTAAGGTCGCATGATCTAAAAACTGGTTATCCCACAGCAAACTTTAAACATGCAAAGCTTCAAGCTATGACATGCTCAAAATATAAGATTGGGAATCAACCATTAGACAAAATCTGTACTAATTCTCCTATCAATATCTTATCCTCTGTGAAAGAAACGTATTACTATAAGATATAAACATGAGCTAATACATAATAAAGTAACTCCATATGTCAGCAGTTTCACCTTATAAAAACTGATTTTTTTTTTTTTTATCATCTTGCCTTGTCTTTGAAGTGCTCCATAACGCCTGCTGTGGTAGAGGTGCAGTGGATGAGGATGAGACCCATACAGCGATCTGGATAAGCCATTCCAAAGCGGGCTAGGATGTTGGCCCCAGCACCTTCACCTAGACCAATAACCAAATTCACGCTCAGTTTATCCAGCACAGTAACCAAATCCTCAGCAATCATCTGCATGGTAGGGAAGGCGTAACTGAAAAATACAAATGGAAGTTGCAGTACAATCACAATGTAAGCACGCTACAATTTTGCAATAACACATCAAGTAAATGTACACAGAACTGAATGTTTTTTGGATGTGTCGAGAGATGGAGAGCTCAGAACTGTGTACACTATCAGAGAGTAAAACTTAAGATAACAGCAGTTTCACCATTTTTCCTGCCAGTTTGAAATGTGATACATCGTAAACGTTCATAAAGATCGGTGATAGCAGCAACAAATAAAAACTTACATAAAATGTCGGAATTAATCGCTTATGTTTATTCTTTTCTTGATGGATTAATACAAAGTTATAAAAGCATTCCTTGAAACAACTCCAAGCAAGTGCAAACCACTTTATTCTCCTTGCACTTCCTATTGAAGGAACTAATGGGACTCAAGTGCGACATAGTAATTAGAGAAAAGTACTAAGAACATCGGAAAAACAATTTCATTACAGCATTTTATAGAAAAGTCGATCAAATATTCTTGTGAAACTGTACATCGAATGATAAATATTGTTGTACATTCCCCTCTAGTTAGCGGAGTTGAAGTAGTTACCATTTTTCATATCGATCTACAAGTGTCCACTGCCTTATGGCATAGAAAATTTCTGTTGAAAGAAATGCACACCAGCTGCGGTCACTGGAGACAAATCTAAAACTATGTTTAACTTCTAAATTGATACAGGAAGCAGAAAATTTAATGTTGTGATCCATATATTTGTCAAATTGTCATTCGTTGTAATCGACGATAAACTAAACTATGAATATGGGTGGATGGCTGAGCATATATTGTAATAGAAAATGCGTAGACCGGTAGCTGAAAGCATTTCAACGGGCAATCCTATATCAAAAAAGGATGATTAACTATTTTAAGAAAATAGCTTAACCTAAAAAAAGTTTCATCGGTTTGATTTCCCAACCCTACCTTAGATATGTAGTCTTGGTCGGACTAATTTTCATCAGTCAAATTCATGCTTAACACTAAAATCATTCACTGTTATCAACAAAGATTAATTGTTAGGGTTTAATGCCACATATTCCCTCGTCTTCCCCCAAGTCTTCCTTAGTACCTCTTAAGTGTGACGAGAAAAACTAAGAATCAAAATGATTATATATCTTCAAATAATTTCTTTATACAAATAAACCATATTTTTTTGAAGATTTCCTTCAGGAATACATTATTCTAGGAACGGCTAAAAATAAACATGCAAAAATACCTGTACCAGAGATATCTCACTATCTTGAAAATATTCGCCATCGACATATATTATCAGTATTCGTGTAAAATCATGTCTTTAACCTTACCGTATCAATTCCTACCGGTGGTTCTGGGGACACTACATCCAAGTCTGAGACCCGTTTTTTTTTTTGGATTTTACTGAACAGTCCATTTTTTCAATTTAGTACTAATAATGTGCTGTACAGTTTGGGGGAATTATGAATCACTGCCTAAAGAGACGCTAAACAAGCTAATGACCAATTACATTTATGCTAGTAAACTCCAGTGACGAATACATGAGAAATTTTTTGCTGTGAATGAGCTACTGGTGTCCATACATTATGCTCTAGGGCTAGAGACTTTACGATAAATAATGTATCGGAAAAACAAAGGCGAAGGTTATGACCCTGCCACCACCAGGAGAATTTAAAAACAGGCGACAGCTCTGCTGAAAGCATAGGGCGAAGCAGTTGTGAAAATATTAGACAGTGACGATGAATGCACGTCACTGAGGTTTTTCAAATAGTATTATGGGAAAAAGATCGAATATGGAGAAACAAACACGTAACTTGGGATGACAACTTTAGAAGTGAACGACTCCCTTCTACGATGAAGTACCTCCGCAAAGACTCCTTCCATGATGAGGTGCATCCAGACGACCCCTTACATGGTGAGGTGCATCTTGACGATCTCTTCCATAGTAAGGTGCATCCACACGACTCTTTCCATGGTGAGGTGCAATCACACGACCACTTCCATAATGAGGTTCCTCCACATGATCCCTTCCGTAATGAGGTGCCTCCATACGACCCCTTTCATAGTGAGGTGCATCCACACAACCCCTTCCGTGGAGAGGTGCCTACACACAACCCCTTCCGTGGTGAGGAGCCTCCATACGACCCCTTCTGTGATGAGGTGCTTCCAACAACCCCTTCTACGGTTAGGTGCCTCCAAATGACCCTTTCTATGGTGCCTCCACAAGGGCACTTCCAAGGTGAGATGCCCCCACAAGACCCTTTCCGTGATGAGGTACCCCTGCACGATCCTCTCCATAGTGAGGTATCTCCACACGACCCCTTCCACTTTATCTTTATCCTTCACATTAACCACTCATATGTTTCCCCTAAGCTGATGTTATCTGACCTTATTTTCCCCTCACTTAATCCTCCCAAACTAAACTCAGTCGTTTCCTCCCACCCAAAAGACTTCCAAAATTTAATTATTTTTCCTCAAATGATCCAAGCTAAGTATATTCTGTCGCTTTTTTCCAGTTCACCTGATGCACCCAAATACTCTCTTAGACGTCTTCACGTGATACACACCGAGTATGATCCTAACTCCTTAACGAACCAGAAATAAAATTTGGTTCACCAGCATCACTTCTAAGCTGCAGTTCGAGTTTCCCTTTGAAGATAGCTCGTGCATGGAATTCCGTTCGAAGGTCGAACGTCGTTTATTTTTTCTACTTTGTGTTTGTCCTACCTTTCCTGTCAACAATGTCTCTTTAAATCCCTTTGCATGAGTCATTAACGGCCGACATCATCATATTTTTCCTCCCTCAGAGAAAAGCTTCGATCCCTGAACTAACGCGACCAAGTTTAGGAGCATCTGGGGAGTTACGGTACGTCCACAAACTCGCACAAAGAGAGCTGCTTGCCGGCGAACGTTACTCTGAAAGTCGTGGGATCGTGGAAACAAAAGATAAAGAAAAAAAAAAAAATTGCCTCAGGATCTCGAGGCAGGGTCCAGGTCGCCTACCCCCACACAGGAGGGCAGGTCGGACTCCACAAAAGGATCCGACGCCTTTAAGCCGGTAACGATGAGCAGCCTAGTCCAGCCAGGGCCCTTGCCCGCTCGGCTCCTCCTCCGGCACCATCCCTCCCGCCAATCGATGCCAACTCAACTCAAATGAAGATGTACTTCTCAGGTGTCATCTTAAAGGAGCATAACCTGAGAGGGGAAGTCTGTCGAGGAACGTCTGACGTGGAGGGCGGGTGTCGGTACTGGCGCATCCCATGATGAAATGGTGTTTGATAATGCATTTATTTGTAAGAATCATTTGTAAGAAGTTAATTTAGTTGGTCAAGAGTAGCTTTCATGGAAGAGAACCGTACCTTCACCTCTCACGCTCTTTCTCTTTCTCTCGTTGTGTGGGTCAGAGAATCTAAATTCTATACATGGTAATTAGGTATTTCATCAAGACATGCTATTTTAAAAAATCACGGTTATCGGAAGATTACTTTTTCTCCATTTCCTGACTGAATTTAGGTGAGTTGGTAAAATAGTTCCTATGTGGGTGTTGGTCTCTTGTGAGAGGAGTCACTTCAAGCCAATGGTGTGCTACTCAGTCACGGACATACAGGCAGGGACTAATGTGAGTCCTGTACGCGTTCCTAACAGGATGATCACTGGCGCCTCCCTCATTCCTACACGGAATACCTTCCTCTCCAACACTCTCCATACCTTCTCTTAAGGCCTCCCAAACCTCCCTCTCTTTCCCTAGTGTCTCCTCAGCCTTAGCGCCCCTTGCACCTTGGGGAGCGGTGAGTGTACCTGGTCCGAAACACTGGTCCCGCCGGGCAATAGTGACCCTTCAAACATACGAATTTTAAACAAAATTTAAACAAAAGATTTATGAGCAGGGACAAGGTGTAAGAGTTAGGAATGATAAGAATACTGTGTTTATGTCACGGTAGAGATTCTTGTCCCTGACTACATTTCAATGATTGTCAATAGTAGTTGTAACCTTGACTTCGAATTTAACGATTGTGCCAAGAATTGTTTATAAAGTTCCCTATACATAAAATTTCAATTTTCCTTCAGCAGAATTTGTGAGGAGGATACAGATATATTCAAATTACCAAGAGAATGCCGAGTCAACAATTCCATTTGGTCAAGAATTCAACTTCTCAGGTCAGGTCACAACAGATGATGTGATTAAGGTTACGTACAGCCAGAGGCAACAGTATTCTGCGCTTTCATATATGCTGTCCCTCCTCATTTTCATTCCTATAACTAACTGAAGAGTGTCTGTGACGGGTTGAGACTGTTGGAATCATAAAAAACGCCACGAACGATTGTGGTTTATATTCACATACGTTCACTTCGCGACAGTACGTTGTCCAGTCTCATGTTGATATATATATATATATATATATATATATATATATATATATATATATATATATATATATATATATATATAATCCAGTATCGAGAGTAGTAATATCGAATTTCCCGAGGTAAACGATACCAATATCTATTGCTTCAAGTACTATGGTGCTGGTGCAATACGATCCAGCGGTGCTGTCGTAAAGGCTTGAGACAAAGATCCGCGATGCAGAGCTACTTCGTGTCCCCCCCCCCCCCCCCCAAAAAAAAAAAAAAAAAAAAACTGTTTACTTCTATAACATTAACTTGTTTTAGTAGGAAGGTGGTAGAGGTGAAGGGAGGAGGAGGGGGGAGGGGCTTGTAATCATGATTTATTGTATAGGGTGTTGCATTAGTTTTTATACTGATGCAAAATTCAGTCTAGTTTTACCACGCAGTGTAAGAAAATGAGATTAGGCGGTTCGATGCTCATTCATTTTGGTTAACTATATTGTCAACATGTTCATCTGATACTTTGGCTGATTAGCAAACGAAGCTGAAAGACATTGTTATAAAATGAGAGCTGTTAGGGTTGTGAGAGGAAACTCTTATCAGCACCGCACTGATAAGACGACTCAGAGGAGCCAAACTCAGTGTAGGTGAAGAGCATCGCCATTATACGGTGGACTTTTGCTGTTTAAGGCAATCGCCACCTCAAAGTAAATTTGCACTTTGTATTAATTACATATATTGACTTTAATTATCTCTGGCTGCTGATAGCCGTCACATCCAACAACATTCCCTACCCGTACACTGTTTCTGACGGAGAATTTTGGGGGAATTCAATATAAACCATAGAAATGATTAGTTTAGTCAGCAGAATACTACATTAACAAAGTCCCTGGCAGTTACAAGGGTTCAACTCGTGTTTTTCAACAATATGTTACTTTGACTGTCAGAGGGTTAGGTTTGTTGTCCTGGCAAATACTGTGTTTACTGACTTCCTTGTGAGAGCATTGTGCTGACCCTATTCTTGCGAGGCCTGCATGTTGCTGGCGTGTTGACATTTGTCATGTAGATATTCTAATCTCGTGGTTATCCTAACGGCAGTTAACTCCAGGTCTGTCAGCGTTTCTACTATTGTTAGACAGTGTTTTCTTTTAATGTATATTCTAGAAATCCTTAAGCAAAAGTTTTCTACAGAAAGCATACCAGGAAAGACCGGGAGCGCAATGGAGTTTTACCTTGTAAGTCTTCTTACGGGGCATGTCGCCCCCTGGGGCTTAATAATAAATCAAATACCGATAAACTTCAGGATGAATCATGAATTTTGAAGAAAGCCATAACATAACAGATGCTATGAAGTGTAATTCAACTATTAATCAACGAAGTAACGAGCTATTTAGCTCTATATATACCAATAACATTACTATATGATCGAGAGAGCCAGATCTTGGCCAGATATCTACTTTACTGACGGCACTGGAATGAAAATTTTCTTGACTTTCATAACCTAAGACAAACAAGGGCTGCATCAGGGCTACAATACCGACAAAGACACCTACATGAACCTCTACAAAAGCAGCATAGGTGTTCTACAGAGTCTGTTGAATCCAGACGGCAAAATAAGCCTATCCGAGTAGGTGTAACAATAGGATACTCAAGACCCACGGAGAGAGGAGAGGAACCATCGTGTTAGGTGGAGGCCCGTGGAGGGGTTCAACAATAGCCGCACAACGCACCAGTCTTAGAATTAATCCCACACAAGAAACTTGAGATTTCTGTCGCATATTCCGGAAGGAAAACCTTTTATCAAAATGGAAAGCCGACACTCACCAACCATGAGTAAAAACTCACTTATTCTTGTTACAAGTCCAGTGTAAGGTAACCTTTGCTCTAGCCATATGGAGCTCCCCGTAAAATGATCAAAATCTTGATAAAATCAAAACATTGAATACATATGTTAGCATCTTATACGGCTACAGCAAGTTGCTAACGTGTAAACTGAATGTTTTGATTTTCTTATCAAGATTTTGATAATTTTACGAAGAGTTCCTTAAGCCCAAGCGAAGGTGGACTACCTACCTACCCACATACCAGGCAGCGACATAAGGTTAACATGGAACTCTTGATCCCAGCGCCGGATTCTTCACCATGCGTTTTAACAACTGGATTATGGAAATGATGAATCTGGATAAAAGGATTACCTAAAGCTTCGCCCTCCAACCACCATCCCCCCACAAAAAAAGTTAGGTTAGGTTAGGTTGTTAAAAAAAATAATAATAGCCTGTGTTTAGAAAACATTACGGGTACGAATCTTCAGGAAAGTCTAATACTTACTTCATCCCCCCTGGGCGCGCTTAGCACGACGGTGTGACCTTAGGGTATTTCAATATTAAAAAAGCTTGTTCTGGAGAGAAAAGAGACCCCAGCCACAAGAGGAGCCTGCACAACATCCTTTGAGTAGGATGATATGATGGTCTGGTATTTGATTTGACCCTTACGGGTGAGATCATGGGGTAATACATCATACCCCAAGGTGTTTTTACGCTATATCAAAAACACCTAGCTCACACCTGGCTCTGCATAACGTAACAGGAAACTTATTTAGGTTCTGAGAGATGAATGTCTCAATCATTTTGCTGGCAAATATATTCACGTGTGGTCAGTTCTATGCCTAGTATGTCTATTGCTTCTTCTCTGGACTGACAGTCTTGTTTTAGCTACTTGTGTTCATCTCAGTACTATACTCTGTATTGCAGATTTGATCACAAGACTTTGTGACTATAATTTTTTCCTGTATTGCTGTACGAGATGAGCATGAAGGCTCACTGGTCATCAACACTACACTGCCTAAAGTATTTATTCCTGACACGGACAACTTGACTGACTGGCACCTGGGCTGAGCTCTTATATCTGCTATCCTCTTACTTTTCCTTATATTTGTCAACACTTTCCTTCTCATTGCAATCTTTAGAATCCTCCAACAAACCTCTCCCAAATTCCTCACCTCTCAAAGCCTGTTCCTTCAGTGAAGAGAGATATTCACAGGTGTAGATAGAGCCACCTGGACGAGGACCTGGACTTAATATTATCTCTTACCCTGCCAGACAACCAGGATAAACTCACAGGGTAATAATTTGGGATGACTCGTCCATTACCTCCCCGCTTCAAGGCCGCGAACCAACCACATTTTTTTATTTTTTTAGGTTTCTTTAACCACCAGGTAATGCTTCTCCCCCTCCCCTCCCCACACCTTTTTTTTTTTTTGTAAGGTGACTCCACACATTTCTATACGGTAGGGAAAAATTTCCTCCCAATGTGGTGCGCGTAATGTCATGCGGTGTTCCCTCGCTTTATTTATTGGGGGGAAGGTAAGGCAAAACCTAGACCGTTGTAGCCTTCAATGCTGAAGTAACAACAGCTGCTGTTCGTAGTGATGCCTCGGGTTGCTGCGTCCTTGCCGGTGTCTCGTGCTGCAACCTAACTTCTGGTGTGCTTTATCCTTCTACTTACCCCCTGGTGTAGCCCAGTTCAGCCACCAACCTCCTGGGGTACCCTACCCACCACACACGCGCCACCGACCACCACATGGAAGCTATAAAGTGTAATCCTACAGTATCAATTATCGAAACAAAGAGTTATTTAGTTCCACACATAATACCTTTAATTAACAGTGAGAGAGACAGAGTTTGAATAGATGTCCACTTTACTAATGACATCGGTTTAAAACCTTTCATGATCCAGGCCAGACAAGGGCTGCACCCGAGCTAGCACATTTAGCGCCAACCCACGACACACCGCCCACCGCACGCCCTACCTCACCCACCCATCCGCCTGCTATCAGTCGGTCTCCATCAAGGGGTCCGCCACAATCTCTCCTGATACCTGGGGAGTATAACAATCAATACTCTTACCCCTAAGTCGAATTGCCCATAAAGGTCAAGGAAGGCGTCACCCCTCACGGGCATGTGGGGAATCTTTAACACTCCTGTCATGAGTTCGAAAAAGGAAATATATTTTCTTTTTACATATGACTGGCGTGGGACCACCTGCAGCCACACATGGTTCAGTTTCCCAAGATAAGGACGGAAAAGGTTCGTCCTTGATGCCTACGGCAACAATCTTAGGTATTTCACCTTGGGTGAGGGGAGGGGAGGGGGAACGGATGCTCAAAATGCGGGGAAAAAGAGCGAGCATTAGAACAGGAAAAGGAAAGGAACGTGAGCTGAGGTATGAGGTGTAGACTCATCTGTACTTTGTTCAATTTACGGATGCCTTACTCTTTTGCCAGCGGGAGCGATGGCTTAGTGGGTCGAGTACTGGCTCTTTCCAATGTCCCTGCTTATTCAAGGCATATCCCTTTACAACTGCCTATCATGATCATCTATTACTGTAGTACAAGGAGGGAGTTCTACACTCTTAAGGGCCCCATCTCGTAAACTGTCTCTGCTGTCATACAAATGATTATATCTTTGCATACTGTCAACATCATTTCTTAAAGACGGGTTGAAAATAGGCCGTCTTCCACTTTCTTGGCACTTTACCTTCCTCCAGCCACATGCAGAACCATATTTCAATCGGCCTGTCAAGGGTATCTCCACGCTTTCTCAGCATACATGGAGAAATTTCATCTAGACTACGAGCCTTGTATAAGGTCGAGGCCCTTCATCAGTATGTGTGTGTGTGTGTGTGTGTACAATAGAGTTATGTCGTGTACGAACACTGACCCAGCCTTACACGATCATCTCCGTGGCCTGAACTGGTTTCCTCCGACACTGAGGGTTCTGTGGCTCCCTCATGTGTTCCTCCAGACGCATCCTACAGAGGTTTCTTCACCGCTCACGGTGACGTAGTTTAACACGGGAACTACCTAGCCAAGCTTGAGGCTCTGAAAGACACGTGTATGGCACGGAGTTGGGTTTGTCTAACTTAACTCCTCTCTGAAGTGACAGACTGGATAAGCTGCGGCAAATCAGATCCACCGACAAGCACGGGTACTGCAGGAACCAAAAAAAGAGAGAGAAAAAAAAAAACTATTAGGGAGCCACGTCTTCTGTTCAGCCTACTGCCGTCAGATGTATGGCACACGGAGAGAGAGAGAGAGAGAGAGAGAGAGAGAGAGAGAGAGAGAGAGAGAGAGAGAGAGAGAGAGAGAGAGAGAGAGAGAGCTAGGTCTGTGTGATGCGGTGGTGTAGGAGGTATCAAAATGTCAGGAGTGAATAATTGAAGATCTACTTAGAAGTCCACGGTCGTCGGCTGAGGTTAAGTTCAGATTGCCTTCAGGGGACGCTGGGACTTGTGTTGTTAGGAGGGAGGCTGCCGCCCCTCGGTGAGAACCCTGACGCTCGAATGCTCAAGAGCAGGCACGGGAAGACACCTGACGTATGGCTTCCCTGGGGGTAGGTAGGAATATACACTCCTGACGCAGGTTTGCTCGGGCGGCAGGCGGGGACTCAAAGTAATCAAACATAACAACACTAAACGAGTAAATAAATAATTCAGATTACGAAAAAAAAGGAGCTGGAGAACATAGGAGATGAAAGCGTACATTGTTTTAATGTTATACTGGGAACTGCTGTGGCAATTCAAATGATGCATGAAGAGGTGACTAACTTGATAACAGAGAAACGATATAATAGCTTACATCTGTACCTTCCATTAGTCAAGTTCAACGACTGAGTAAAAAAAGACAAGATCTGTGGAAATGAAAGACGTATATAGATGGATCCAGCCAGCCAAAGTAGTCTGGCGGACTGGGGGTCGGACCCGTCCTTGACATATCTGAGTACCCAGTTCGGTCCCCAGCTCTGATACGCTAATTTTAGTTTTGAATGAATATTTCAAACGAAGGTCCTAAGGATGTTGACACCCCTGCCACGGAATTGGTGTACCACCACAAGGGGGGGGGGGGGGGGGTGAAGAATTTTACAGCAAACAAAGACCTTGATGGTAGAGTGATTTCCTGAACATTAGGAACGCCACAAAATTCCCCTTCAACAGTTGAAGAAATATAGGTGCTTGCAAGACGACAGCGAACAGGAACTTTTAAGTAACTGTTCTGATCACGGTATGGCAACATTACGATGGGCGAAGCAATCATATAAATCAGTAAAGTTATATTGGTCACAGCCTCTCAGTCAACAAGGTGGTTGACTAACATCAAAAGGTTTTCAGATCTTATTTACGGCGAAATGAAGATTCGTGATGCTGCTCGCGCGCGCGGACACACACACACACTCACACACACACGCAGTAAGCCAAGATTTTTTTTTCTAACGTGGTTTTCCAGACGTCAAAAATGTGAAAGGAATTGACTGCATTTTGCCGCATAAATCACATATTCCACGTACATCTCCTCAGTTAAAAGTATCAATAATTTCTCTCCCGTACATTCACCTTCTGGCGTCTAGCAGACCGTACGTCCGTCCGTTTACAAGGAGCGGCAGAAGTGTAGGATGCGTGTTCGCCAGCCACTCCTGCATCGAAGACCACCACGGAGTCAATCCACCCCATCTCCGCTTGGACCTCGGGGTTATCTGTGTGGTCACTATGTGACTCGAGTGGCGATCGGTCAGCCTTATGGGTGGTGAGTGTGTGGTGGTGGGAGGGTGAGGGAGGGTGTTGGCCTATCGATGGGACGGCACCCACCCACACCCAGCTCCCCCAACACACACACATCAGCCCCTCACCACCACAAAGGCCTAAAGATCCCCCTCCAGCCCGTGGCAGATTACGCGGCAGCTTCCATCCAGTTTCTAAGAACGTGATTGAGTCTTGAGGATCGATCTCTTGGGGCTTAAAATGTTGGGTGGAGGTTGGTGTTCTGTGCTGGAGGCGCCGTCATAACGACACATTCCACTTTCACTCTACTGTCCCCCGGCTGGTAAATTGTAGCGCACATTTACTTTACTAGCATTACTTACAGGAAGAATGTCTGTCATTTCTATTTCTTTTTCGTATATGGATGTTTCAAGAGACATCGAAAATGTTAAAATCTTAATGGTAAATGGACCTGGTGAAACCTCTCGTACACTGCAGAAAATCTCTTAAACAAACATAAAAATCCAGGCATTGTGGAGTCGAGATGGTGATGATATATTGTGCCAAGAGAAATACCTGGGTCCAAGTACCTTGTGTCCCTCATCCCGGCGGTAATAACCTGTCGACCCAGATTCCCCTCCCCCACACCCTCTAGCAACAGCCTGGCAATCCCACCTTAGTCTCCGTGGCGATTCCCGGAGTCAACAGTGAGGGGACGGAGGTGGGCTTTGAGAGGCAAGTTACCCAAGGTATTTGACGTCTGGTGTCACCAGTCACTTCTGTCTACCTCCACCACCTCACAGTTCCTTCTGTCTGTCCCCTACCATCCCTTACATTTCCTTCGTTTCCCCAGCTGCCGAAAGCTAGGCTATAACCCCATCCGTCGCTGCCATCACCCATCGCCTCGCTTTAGGAATGACTACCATACCTCAAACATATATGGTTCACACGGTACAAAAAACAGCATGAGGCGCTGCATGACATATCCACAAGTAGTGCCTGCATGGCGTATCTATCCCCTAGTGTATATGTGAGGGTGATTATTATTTACGATTACTGATGGTGTTACGGGGAGAGTTTTACACTCGTGTTGCCCCGTCTCAGGCTTGTATATTGTACCATGTTTTTATTCATATATATATGCAGCAGCCTTTTTCTACACATGCTTTCACCAGACAGCGATGACCTGCGTCTATACAGGGATCCATGTATTTAATCGTGAACATATTTTCCATGTTTACGGGATACTCAGCCTTAAGTCCCAGACTACAAGTCATCCTTTCCCTACACAGAACGTGGTGAGGTAACAGTCTCGGAGGGGGACCTTGGCCTCTCCGTTCGCCCTACATAAGACCTATGACGCTACAAGTTCCGTAACCGGTAAGAGGATAGGGTCACCAAGCTGCACTTGACCCAGCTGATTGACCCTCGGCTCCGCGGGCTTAAGTTGCCTCGCTAAGTCCTGTCCATCAACATCTCGTGCAGCACTCCTTACTAATAATAATGATGATGATGATGATAATAATAGATATTACTTAAAGTAACATAACAATAACATTCATGGAATATTGACAAAAATGAAAATAATTTATCACTGTGACTACTACTAGTGATAATATTAAGGACGTACGAAAATTTGGTTCACAAAAATACATTTCTGATTTTCTTAAAAAAATCACTTTATAAGGCAAACTTTTTATTTCTTGGAGAGAGAGAGAGAGAGAGAGAGAGAGAGAGAGAGAGAGAGAGAGAGAGAGAGAGAGAGTCCAAATCCTCAAGCATCCAAACTGGTTACATGCTTCGATGCCACTTCCATTTACGGCTGTAGTAAAGCCGTGCAGCACTCCAATGAATGTTTTCGGTTCAGGAGACTCCATACTGTGCCACTTCTGCAGGAAAGATCCCTCACTTACATTCAGACTCAACATACGACCTTCATTTTTTCAAAAGGAAGACCCGATGCTTCCCCCGAATTGAATTAGGTCGTGCGTCAGCCGTGGCGACGATAGCGGTGTGTGGGCAGGGCGCCTGAGCAAACACATTCGTATAAATCATTCATCGTACAGTGGGATGAACCTTTGGCCCCAGCAACCAATAGCATTGTAATGACTGATAAGTTTCCCTTAAGAGGAATCTCCCGTACACGAAAATCTACAGTGCACGGGGAATCAGTTTTGATCTCAGTAATTTTCATTCTTGTGCGTTTACTTGATATTTTTGAAAGCTGATTCATTCATTTTCCCACAAAATTCCCTTCTTCCAAGTTTCTTTGAAACATTTACAATTATACAATAAAATCAGAGCTACTATAAAGTAACTTCAGTGATATTCATTTTTTTTCTGTAAACATTTCATCTGCTTTATGAATGAACTTACTCAACGGTGATTTGTCAATGGTATGGAATTAACCACATTGACAAAGGACAAAAATAATAATTTTTCACATCAAAATTAATCAGCCAAAATATGTGTGAGACTGAAGGCAAAAGTTATGGCTGTGCTGGATTTAGTCTGTGCAATTGGTGGTATAAATAACTCATTTATCCTTCTATTACAACTATAATGACAACAATTATAATTCATTACATGACACTAAACAGTTAATCCCATAAATGAGGATGAACGCAAAAGTTATGGTTCTGTTGGCGATAGTTAAAGCGAAAGGTGGTGTCAAACACCAGCCCTCTTTTACTGGTGGTACAACCCCGAATACTTATGATCCAGTAGTGTGTGTGTGTATATTAACATGCACGTATTCCTCAACTTACAAACATGCAGACATGCGTTGGTAATGGTGATAACTACCAACACAAGTGCCTTCTCTTCGTATCACGTTAATATCAGATCTTTCACGTTCATGGTAAATAATGACATTGGAAATTTTCTACAAATACTAAATGTAGAATAAATATGAGAAGAGATCTGCAAAGTAAATAACTAACAAAACAAAATAAAAGCTGGAACGAGGAAGTGGTGGTATGATAACCTCGCAAACCATCTCTCCACCGCCACCCTCCCACCCCATCCCCTGCTACGTTATCACCACTTGATCACCGCGCCACTTATATCTACACATTCATCATCCTCCCTCGAGGATGGCTGATTAATTTCCGTAAAATGGATTATCATTTTCATTTATCTAAAATTAATCAGCCAGTCCCAGAGGAAGGTTGAAGCCAAAAGTTATGGCTATGTTGCATGGGTCACATACAAGAAAGTGACCGTGGTCTCGGAATTTACCCTCTACACCTGAGGGAGGTGGTATGTTCTGGTGGTGGATGTAGTAGGCTGACGCTGACGGGGTGACAGGTGACAGCCTGTATAGCCCTGGCAAGGGATAAAGTCCAAACAACCAACTAAGGTGGTGTTGTCTAAGCGAGAGGACGTTGTGTAAACAACAGCACTCGATCATTCCTTTATCTCTTATGGTGCTGATATAATCCGAAGTATTTCCTCGCATTACTATTATTGATATTGATATATTGTGCTAAGTAAGAATCCATTTAACTACAAACACTTGAGAAGACAAATGTAAGGCAGTTCAGCTAATCACTCGTTGGCTGCTTCGGTCAGAGGCCACCACCAACTCGTTCATGATTGGTGCAGGGTCTTGTCGACCTAAGCTCTGGTGTGTGTAACAGGATCAGAAAGTGGTGTTCCCGCCTATCCTTGACGGGTACAGACATTCGATCTTGTGAGATTTCGTTTTTTATTTTGTGTGTGTGTGCAGCTTTGCCATGATTCGTAAAACGAGTGAATAAGCCAGTGTTAGCCGAGAGGAAGTAAAACTGAATAGTTTCACAGTGAAACAATCTTAAAATCATGGGAAAAAACGTGAAAATGTGTGGGTCAAAGAACTTGTGAGAGTCCCACACGGGACAAGTCCGCCATATACGATGCCAAATGTTCTAAAGGAAAGTGGAAAACGATTGTTGTAAAGAACTCTTCTAGTGGTGAGGTTATGCCCCACGGCCTGAGTCACACTCGTATCAACGGTGTTCATTACGAGAAAAATAGATCTTGCTGTCTATGACTAGTTCAGTCAACAACCCAAGCATGATGCATCAAACACGGCTGGTGAGTGTTCATTTACAGAGTCATTATTGTAGCTATGATACAATGTCTAATCTTTTTCTTCAAAATTCTGATGTATACAGCGTGGTAGGTGCTGGGGAAGGGCTGGGAGATGTTGAACGACGGAACAAGTGTTAAGGCAACATGGACATGTGCTTCATAAGCCGAAATTATGTACTGGCAACTATAAAATTAACGTGTAGGACTTTTTTTTCTTGTCAAATGGAACATTTACGGAGAGCTCGAAATCACAGACGGTGATCTATAATATATACCTCGTTTAATAGGGAACCTATGAATTGAGACCAATTCTCCAGTCTGTTTCTTTATGTCCTCCGTATTGCCGCTACTTCTTAACTTTGTGCAGTTGGAATATAAAAACATTAATGGAAAGAGCACTTTTCTTACCCCTCCCTCTCTCTCTCTCTCTCTCTCTCTCTCTCTCTCTCTCTCTCTCTCTCTCTCTCTCTCTCTCTCTCTCTCTCCAGTATCCAAGTTTGGACCCTGTCACAATAACATAAAATTGGGAGTTGTCCCCCTCACTCTCTAGGCTACAATATTTTATAAGCTTATCCAAGTTGCACAACAACTATTGAGACAAAACGTGGCATGGACAAAGATTTTATTCTGCATTTTTTAACCTCTTGTTACACTCACTTCGTTGAAGCATATTTTCTCTGAGTGTTCCAAACATATTCGAGAGGGCGTAGATATACTTCTTTCCATGTTTTATGGACACAATAATACAGAGTGTGAGTGTAGAGGTGAGGCGGGGCTGACATTGGGAACGGAAGGTTAGAGTGCTACCGGTAGTCCGACTCCTCAAGAATTATAACCACAGAGCAACTCCTTAATATATATATATATATATATATATATATATATATATATATATATATATATATATATATATATATATATATATATATATCGTTTTTCATATCAGTTATTTACAGTGAGCAAAAGTGTTTTATATATGACCAACCACGATGTGGTGGACTGCGGCCTCCAACAATTGACCGAGCTGAGGAGCAACACGCAAAGTTGATCCAGATCCAGCAATGGGGGTGCAAACCATCGTGAGGTATTCGTTAAGTAAAGTCCCAGACCCAGATCTTAAGGTAGAAGACCTCAAGAAAAATCGTAAGGTATAAGTAAGGGAAGTTAAGGTCCTAGACTAAGTTTTGAGGTTCTATGAACTCCGAAACCATTTAAGGTATACGCAAAGTAAGTTAAGGTTCCAGGCAGAATTGTAGGGGCAGAAGACACCCGAAAACATCGTGAGGTATTAAGTAAGGTTACGTATGATCTCAGACCGAGTTCTGGGGATAGAAGTCCTCCGATACCATTCTAACATGCTCGCAAAGTAAAGTAAGGTCCAAGACCCAAACTATCATTAGATATACGTAAGGTTTCAGACCCATATGTAGGGGTAGACGACCTCCAAACCCAATATAATACATACATAAGGTAAGTGAAGGTCCCACATCTAGCTGTAGGGTAAGTCCCGGTCCAAGTTGTGGTGGTGAAGATATCCCAAATCATCGTAAGGTATGCGTATGATAAGGTGACGTCTCAATCGAGCTTCAGAGGTAGAAGACCTACGAAACCATCATCTAACGTAGAAAATAGGTGTAAAATTCAGAGAAAAGGCGTACAGTTCATTCAGTTGGTGGTGATACAGACATCACGTCGACATTCGTAAGCATTAAACCGCTTTCAAAACGATAATGATTATTTCTTGTTTAAGAATATCATGTACGTAATACGCATTACGTTATATGTAAATATTTTCTTTAGGAGTATGCTCGGGCTTGATTACAGGAGGAATTAGTACTGTAAACAAGGTTTTAATCGGCTTAATCAAGTTGTTACCCGACACAAACGTTCCCACGCAGTCCAGTATTTATAACTGTGTTTTCTCATGATTTCGCAAAATGAGAATTGGAGATTATCGTATATGTATGAGTAAATTTTTTTTTTTTTTTTTTACAATAGAATTCGCAAAATCAACTAAATAATGAAAAACATCAGGAGGTGTCTGGGAGCCCAGACCGTGTCGTCACTCAACAGTGTATTTTCTCCTACTGAAAGTCTGGTGCAGACGTTAAAAGTTGTTGATGTATTTCTCGACTGGGGAGTGGTTGCCGGTCTTCAGGTACATGACACCCCCATTAAGAATCACATCTCAAACGTGGTACCATGAATTGGATGATTCGTACGTCTGGCATCGTCTCGGGTCTGAGGTAAATCCTCACGAAATTATTTCATATCTTTTTGTTTTGCTTTAATTGTTTTCTGTGCAGCATCTGTGAAACATATAACGCTTTAGATGACATGATTTACCTGTACTGAAATTCACTTGAGTATATCTTCCCGTTGAGGAGGCTGCATTTTTTTTTATGCCCAACGGCGCAGTTTACTGATTGTGACAGAAAGATGACACGCTTCGTATATTGCCTTAAAGACCCGTCCTTCCTTTTGGCCCAACTGATACAGAGCGCACAAGAGGAACGACAGGCACGCCACACAGATACAACACATCAGAAGAGAAACATGGCACGTCACGGAAGTACAACGAAGACTGTGTTGTTTCCGATCTATTTCGTGGTTTCCAATATTTTTTTTTTCTTTTCAAGGGAAGATGGGAAGGGGGGGTAAATGTTTTCTCCCATGAGAGGCACCTACAGCGCACCCAATTAGGAGGTGAAGGTACATTTTCCCTCCCATGTAAGAGCCCGGAGTGCTTCTTAATGACGCCATCGCTCCTCCGGCATAAACAAGACTCGCGAACGTATACATCAAATACTAGTTATTTTCTGCCTTCAGGGGTGAACGAACGAAAAATAAAAATTAGCTGGTGAGATAAACAGTAAAGATGCTTCTCTTTCAGTGAGAGAAATTTAGCTTTAAGAAAACTATTTACAGTGTATTAGAAAATATAGAAATATGGACTTAATTGCATAGGCAGACATTACGTTACCGAAGTTTTAGCAATCTCTTTTAACCCATTCTATTAATATCTAAATAACATTTATTTATCATCTCTTATTCAAAACCGAGACAGTTACTTAAAGTCTTGAATATAATGTTCAAGTGTACCAATTCTGTTCCAAGACTTCCAACGATTAATCTTCTCTAGAAGCAGCCAATGCGGCTGTCACATGTAGCGCCTCTCACTTCTTCACTTAAATTCGCCTTAACGCTGAAAGATCTTCGGAAGAAGGATATCCACTGCTGTTAAGTCATCTCTGGAGAACCTGGATTAAATCAACACTCCTAAAAGGCTTCGCAGCCGCCTCTTGTACATGACAATGTAATCTTCGACACGACACACCAACCCAAAGGTATGACGATCGACTGACTCCCTGACCGAACACTTTACGGGGACAGCCCGAAGGCCAGACCTTGACACCTACGGGTTGTACCGTTGTGGCCAAAGGTGATGACTTCCCCACTGTTCTTGACCCTGTATGACCCCAGCTTTTATAAAAAAAAAGGGCACCTTAAATTCCTCGACATATAAAAACGTGTGGATAACTGCTAGAGTGAGAGCGTCCAAGGCCGATAACTTACACGACCCATGATGGGTATGGCAGAACTGGTAACAAAAGCGTCCAGCAACCGAAGGACTCTTCCCAGCGCCTCCGAATCTCGGATAGCCCAACTCCTTTAATGGGACTAGTTTTATGTACGGACTGTTCTAGACTAACGGAGAAGAATGTTCCGAAATTACAAACAAGGAGGCGGTGGACGATATGCGAAAGGGGAATTTACATACTGAGTAATCTTATGGGTTCTGGAATGGGCCAAGTTTGTTTGAAGTTAGTGGTGAAGTTTGTCTGGTGTCTCGTAATGTAAAACACTTTCTTGCTGCAGAAACAGCTGAGTGACCCCATTATCCCCTCCGGTGTGTTCCAGGTATAGCAAAATGTTTTCCAGACAAAGCACAACATTAATCTGTAGGGTCAAGGGAAGAGACCAAGCTTAATCATTTTATGTTCACTTTGTATTGGCTGATTTTTAGAGAAATATATTGAAAGTAGTTTGGACAGAAAAAAAGGTGTAAAAATTACTGTGAACAAAGGGCAACACGATACAGGATACAAGTTAGGAGAGTTGAAGGACGAAAATAGCCGAGCATTGAGAACAGGGCATGATTCCTGGCACGGAGGAGATGTACGACGGGAGCCGAGAAGACGAGTCGTCTGTGTGGAGGACGAGGGAGACGCTGGGGGTGAGGGTTGGAGGGGGGAAGACACGAGGGAGAAGACAATACGACATGAAGGAGAGAGAGAGAGAGAAAGAGAGAGAGAGACGAGGGAGGAGGGAAGGGAGAAAACACGGCGGAACAGGAGGAGGAGAGGTCAGACGAACGTCGGAAGTTACGTAAACCAATGACAGAAGGGGAGAGGTATGTGAAGTGGAAAGGAGTGAGAGGGAATGAGGGAAAGAAAGAGGAGGAGGAGGAGGAAGAGGAAGCGTAAAGATCAAGAGCCTGGAGAGAGAGAGAGAGAGAGAGAGAGAGAGAGAGAGAGAGAGAGAGAGAGAGAGAGAGAGAGAGAGAGAGGACATGGGAAGGAGTGATGCTTCCCCGTCGAGCTATCGAGTTATCTGCTGGAGGACAATGCAAGCGTCCTGACCTTATTTATGGTACAGACTGGATAGCAAGAAGAAGAAGAAGAAGAAAAAGACTGCATCTCCAAATTCGGCAGCCACTAGGAGAAAACCTCAGAGACGCCATGCAGAATGGGCGAGGATATACTGCCACGGAAACTTTGCAGGAAAGTGTGCGAATTAGACCGAGGGGTGCGAATTGCAGATGAAAGAGACAAAGAAGAAGGATGAAAGTGCACAAGGTAACTAGTATGAAGTAATGAGGAGAAATTATATGCATCATGGCTTGCAAGGAAAGACAATGACTGGGTAAAAAAATGACCGTGTTAAATGCAGTGACAATAGTCAATTGTAAACGATTTAATTTTTTGTATGAATGTGGAGAAAATGGGAAAAATGTATATGGATGTTGGTCGTGGTGATGATATTAACACGACCATCCCATCAAAAATAATAACAGCAATAATAATAATGATAGTAGTAGTAGTAGTAGTAGTAGTAGTAGTAGTAATAATGATAAAACCCAACAAAATCATGGAAAAATGTGAAGTGAAAATGAATCCCTCACTGGTCAGCCATCTTACCTCTTCAGTTCCTGACGTTATGTGATGGGTTTGGAGGGTCCTGAGACTCGCTCCTCCTTCATCCCATCTTGTCCTACATCCATCTACACCCTACCACCATCTCTCAACATCTCGCTCACTCCATCTGTCCCACCTGGGGAGCCCGGCCGGCCCAGTACAGTAATAACTCCGTAAGTGTGTTACTGGTGGGAACAGCGAAAGACAGGATGTCAATACTGTCTGCTAGGTAGGCGAAGTTTACGAATGCCCTCAAGAAGGATAAGCTTCGGGATGAAGGAGAGTCTCAAGAGGATCAGAGAGTCTTAGGAACCCTCAGGAGGGTGGATCCAGGAAGTTAAAAGAGGGCAATTCCTCCCTCCCTGGAGGTTAGCCTTAAGAATGCAGGGCAGCCTCGTCAGGGAACCTGAAGACTGACCAGGGTGTTACGATCCTGAGAGGGACTTCAGGGGAAACATCATAACCTCGGGACGACCGTCAAAGGAAATCCTCAAGGTTGAAGCACACCTCAGGAGGGAGGGAAATCCACTTAGAAAGACGTGGTGGAGCCAGTCAACCCCCACTTGGAAGGGAGCCTGAGGGTCGGGGAAGGAGGGGATGTGAGCATCTCAGTCAAAAAAAAAGAAACCATAATTCTAAGGCTGAAGTAGAGAGAGAGAGAGAGAGAGAGAGAGAGAGAGAGGACGCTGGTGGGGTACTCACTCATTGGGCAGGTCCTTAGCTCCATCCTCTTGGCCGGGGATGTCCACGTGGATGAAGACGGACCTCTCCTTCGTCTCCCGCATCACTGCATGCTCTACGAACTCCACCCACGACGAGTCTGGAAGGGAGAAGACCATGCATGACTCTAGGTTGGCTGGACTACTTACATGGGTGGGGCTTTGCAGGTTAACACTTACGACCACCGGTTAAAAGGCTAACTGAATCGGTCGTATCACTTGGTGATTTTATCGGACCATCTTCTTGAGGGGTAATTCATTCCTTACATACGACTTCACGACCCATGAACACGGCGGCGACACGACTCCCTTCCTCCTCCTCCTCCAGCACGACGGTACGACTCTCAGACGACACGACACGTCCCGACTCTTTGGATGTGGCAAGTAAGGGTCGTACCGCCGTGCTCGAGGGTGGTAATCTGATGACCTGGCTCAGTTGTTGCTGTTAAAGTTCATATGGCCTTGGTGATGGCAAGGTAAGGTGACGTGAGTTGCAGGACTGAAGAGCGAGCGGATACGTGAGAGAGAGAGAGAGAGAGAGAGAGAGAGAGGCCTTCTGGACAGTAATGCTATCGGGTGTAGAGTGCGCTGTACTGACGGATCAATAAAACGATACCGTGGTGTACGTGTTACCGGAACAAGTAGAATGTCTGCTTACAGCTATCCCCTTGGAACGCAGTTGAAGGACTGGCACACTCGTTTAAAAAAAAAGAAAAAAAAAAAAACTTGCTGCGACGGTGTTGAAAATAACGCGCAGTCCTATAGACAATGCCCTTGGGCGCACGACCCTTGGGAACGACGCCACTATACCCTTGGGAACGACGGCACTACACCCTTGGCCATGACGGGGTTCGACACTTGGGTATTCGTCCACGTCCTTTCATCAGACCAGTCAAACGCCAGGACGTCATTCGTAAGGTTCGTGTTGGTGGTCTTAAACATCGTGTCGTCGCGCTCAAGGGTCGTACAATTATCCTCAAGGAAGGTACCGTCATGCTCAAAGGGGTTGGATCGTCATGCTCAAAGGGTTGGGTCATCGTGTTCAAAGGGTTGGGTCGTCGTGTTCAAAGGGTTAAGTCATCGTGTTCAAAGGGTTGGGTCATCGTGTTCAGAGGGTTGGGTCGTAGTGTTCAAAATGGTTGGGTTGTCGTGTTCAAAGGGTTGGGTCGTCGTGCTCAGAGGGTAGGATCGTCATGCACAAAGGGTTGGATCATTATGCTCATAGGGTTGGATCGTCATACACAAAGGGTTGGATCATCATGCACAAAGGATCATAGAGCCGTGCTCGAGGGGTTAGCACGCCAGCAACACACGTATCTAGCTCGCCTGATGTTTACCATCAAAGCCCTCTGACCCGCTGGACTTTTAAAATCGTGGAAAAAAATGGCAGAAAACATAGACACGGAAAATCAGCACCACTCTGACGCTCATGTGACTGAGCCTTCCCAGGGTATTAAGCCAGCTAGTGTAACAAAACTAGAAAAAGAGAAAAAGAAAAGATAATAGGTAAGAAAAAATGTATGCATATTGAGAGTGAAATCGGTAATCATTAAATCCATTTAGATTTATATTCACTGTTGAGGGAAAGCTTGGATGACGTCAGGTCAGTATATGAATGATTTAGTACAAGAAAAATGTGAAACTGCAGGACACATTCCTGTACACAGTGCGTAAGTGATGGCATTTGGTCGCTGTCAAGTTAAAAGGCCAGGACATCAAGTCCTAGGGTCGAGCCGTTGTTTTCGAGGGTCGCACCGTCGTGCTCAAGGGTCGTACCGTCGTGCTCAAGGGTCGTACCGTCGTGCTCAAGGGTCGTACCGTCGTTCTCTAAGAGCAGAGTCCGAAACCTGCATATGATGTCATTGTTGCAGGAAGTTGTTGATTACCTTACTTACCTTAACTTTCACACAGTTAATCTACTTCTATAGGCAATAATCTCTTACCTAACATAAGATTATCTATCTATCTGTCTATCTATCCATCTATCTGTATATATAAAGCTTCTGTACCTTACTCTTAACCTTCTGCTGCTTTCTCCTGCACAACTCCCAATCACTCGCACTCCTTCCCGGCAGTCACCGTCCATAAACCGCTCTTTTTCTCATTCACTCCTATTTTAACTTCCTAATCCAACCTTTCACTACCCTTTCCTTGATGACCACATACCACACACTTCACCCACACATGTAAACAGTGCTTTTCTAAATAACATCCACTTCTTGCCCAATCCTCTTGTTTCTGTTAACTCTCACCTTATGCCATTCTTCGCTCATTCTCTCTAAGTATTCTTGCACACAGGCCTCTCCCCCCCAGCTCACTCACTTTCACTACTCCCTTCCCATCACTGTCATTTCCTCATTTCTTAAACCCACTACAGTGTCTCACACTCGCCTCCACAAAGAAATGATCAGACATCCCACCTGTTGCCCATCTCAGCACGTTCACATCCAATGAGCTCTCCATTGCATATCTGTCAAGTAGCATACAATTCGGTAATATTGTTGACCCCCTATCCCTCTCACCCACTTATACTTACGTATGCCCCTATCATATTTTCACAATCACCAATCCTACGTTTGCACTCATCTCGACAAACTGTTCTCATTTTCTTTTACATCAGTAACCCCATGCCCCCCAAACCTTCTGCCAAATCACACAATCTTGTATTCAAATTCTCCCACCTACGAGGCTTCAATCTCTTGCATCAAAACTGCCGAAGCACTCACTACGCTCCTTCAAAAACACTTCCCTTTCAACACCAGATGCGTAAGCACAGACGATGACCCACTACCAGTGGTCTATTTTCGTTCTCATCCACACCAGTCTTCAAACTCGCTTCTCGACACTCCTTAACACAGTTCCTCCTTCATCACGAGTGTCATCCTCTCCTTTACTCTCGTCCTCACACTGTCTCCAGACTTTACTTCCCCTTCCGGACACTCCCACATTATTCTACTCACTTCCCTTTCAGCTTCGTTGTTGAATGAGAGCCAGAACGTCCATGTTCCTCTAACATAGCACCCGCCGTCTCTTTCCCTTCTCATCTTGGTTGTGTCCACGCACATGTAGACACCCAAGCCTGAGCCTTCCAAAAGCAGTCCTCAGATTCTTCTATTTTTGCTCTTGGAGAGTCATAATACAAGGTGGAAGGGGGGGGGGGGGGGCTTCCATTCCCCCACCCTGCCCGCCACCTCCACTTCAACATGGTGGAGATAAGTGGGTAGTTTTCTCGCTCCTCTGTCTCCAGGGATAAAGAAATTTTGAGATTTAGGATAAAAAGAATCGTGTGCATTACGTGTTGCCCCAGTGTTATGTGAAAGATGGAGGGAGAGAGAGAGAGAGAGAGAGAGAGAGAGAGAGAGAGAGAGAGAGAGAGAGAGAGAGAGAGAGAGAGAGAGAGAGTGTCTGTATTTGTGGATGGAGTTCCAGCAACTCATATTTGATGGCAGAAAAGGTAACAACACATCCTGGTCCAAGGAGGGACACGTGACAGCCACGTCTCCTTTCCCTGGCCCAGGTCACTGTCTTTCCTTTTCCTCCATCATATGCACACGGGTTATTCTAACTCGAGCCACAATACCCAACTTTCTCCATCTTTCACGTAACACTCGACCACAAGTAACTAAAGCGGCACTTCGTCCTGAATTTCAAATTTCCTTTACCCCGGGAGAGAAGCGCGAGTGAGAGATGGGGAGGAAGTATCGGTAAAAACTTCGGAGAGGATAAGGACATGTTTTGAGAGGAAGTGAACGGTTCTCAGAGAACAAAAGAACAGGTGGGAACACTGTGAAGGGAGGAGATGGGGATTTGCAAAACAGGCAAAGAAGAAGCGAGAAACTGGATGGAGGATCTTGAAGGACAGCTGAATGTGCCGGATGACAGGTTGATAGATGGGGTGTGTCTGAGACGAGGTGGTGCTATGTGGAGGAAGATGATCATGAAGAATGGGTTTAAACCCTCACCACCACGGTTCTAGCCCCCATCCCACCCAACCTGCATAGCCTTTCGCCACCACGACCCTAGCCCCACCTTATACCCTGGCAACATCACCCTGAACCTCGTCAGTATGGGTAAGCCCCTACCACTATCCCCTAAACCACCTGGGCCTCCTGGCCTCTAACGGCGCCCCCCGAGGCGGGAGGGAAGGTACTCACGGTTGCAACCCATGTCGTGGACGGTGAGGAAAACGGCCCTGGTGTCCGTCTTGGTGAGGTCACCCTGCAGGGAGAGAAACACATTAGAGTCAGTACCTCTGGCGGCATTACATGTGCTACATATGTGTACCACATATGTAGCACATATCTACCACATGTGTACTCACACACACACACACACACACACACACACACACACACACACACCCTCCTTGTCATGAGCACCTCTGCTTTCCGGCAGGCTTCCCTCCTCCCTCGGTATGAGGGGAGGGGCAGGGGTCATGACGAGGGCAGCGCCGGGAACCCCCAGCGTTTAATGATGCATGATGGACGTCACCAGGGGAATGTTGACCACCAGTCACCACTGTGGTGAGGGGAATGTGCGAGGTTTGCTGCCACGTCCCTGTCTGCTAGCCTTCCTGCCCGTGTGCCAACCAACCTCAACTACCGTCCACCAGCAGTCCTGTCTTGGCTAACCTTACCCGCGTCTGCTGAGTCCATTTATCTGTCTACTGGGGCCACCAGTGTGTCTGCCAGCCTTAGTCATCTGTCTACTGGGTCCCTAGTGTGTCTGCCAGCCTCAGTCATCTGTCTGATGGGGCCACCAGTGTGTCTGCCAGCCTTAGTCATCTGTCTGCTGGGTCCCTAGTGTGTCTGCCAGCCTCAGTCATCTGTCTGATGGGGCCACCAGAGTGTCTGCCAGCCTTAGTCATCTGTCTACTGGGTCCCTAGTGTGTCTGCCAGACTCAGTCATCTGTCTGATGTGGCCACCAGTGTGTCTGCCAGCCTTAGTCATCTGTCTGCTGGGTCCCTAGTGTGTCTGCCAGACTTAGTCATCTGTCCGATGGGGCCACCAGTGTGTCTGCCAGCCTTAGTCATCTGTCTACTGGGGCCACCTTGCCTCACCTTCACCTAGCAGCGTATGTGTGTGTCAGGTCCAGTGCTACTGTTCCATTCTGTCATCCCTCCTCCTCCTCCTCCTCCTCCTCCGCCACACATCGTGAGGTTGCTAACAGGCCTCCTCATCTTCTCCTTCCAAAATATTTGGCGATGCGACAGGCCATTGGCGCCCCCTGGGGTGTCGGAGAGTATGTTGTAAAGAATGTCATTACGAGGCGGGCCAGGTATCAAACCCGACGCTGCCCACCTCTTAAGAGACCCATTTGTAGACGGCCCCTCGGGGGGCGGCGGAGCTCTCCTCAGTCTTTGAGGACATTTTCCGGGCCAGACCACGATGGCGATGGTAGCCGCTCAGTGGTCGTCAGGAGCGAGCCAATCAACACAGGCGACAAGGGCAAGGTATGCAACACAAGCACCTCGGGCCAACATGTAGAGAATGAAGCCACAGGTTTTGGGAACACTGATGTAATACTACCAGTAAACCACCTTATGGATCATGGCCAGAATGATGACTTACGAGGAACCACATCCTCTAGAATGCGACTGGAAACATGGAAGAATCCATGCCATGTACTGGAACACTCCCGACACTATGCTCCGCTGTGCGTTTTGTGAAGTACTGTGAGAATAATCACAGCGAGATGGCCGACAGAACAAGACTGCTCAAAATGTCCAACAGGAACACCCAGGTATCAGTTAAGCTGTGAGACGCGCATAGAACAGTGGTCTCTAAGTCATCGTCTGGAAGTAGATCCTGGAACAGTGCTCCATGACGCATCGGAAAACACTCATGGGACATTGTTCCATACGGTGTATTACGGATCATCCGGCATCTCTGGAAAAGTCTCGAGTACAATGCTCCATGAAATTGACCGACGGTAGCGGCGCTGCTGCCGTTCTCCGTCTGCTTGTAGTTTCAACACCTCCCCAGAGAACAGGAGTGTACTGCAACATGGAGGGAGGACTGATGAATAACCTGCACTGGTCGTTGTCTCCTGAATTGTTTCGGTGAAGAGTTATTCATTATCAATGCAGCAGGCCCCGGCTTGATGAAGCGGACCACCCCCTCTCTCCCTAGTGGAGTCATTTGTGAATGACCATTATTTTACACTGATCTAGCCACTCACTGTCCTCCACACACACACACACACACACACACACACACACACACACACACACACACGTTATACTTGATCGTAGTTTCCCGCGTTCGCGAGGTAACGCCAGGAACAGGCGGTGAAAGGGTGCATCCGCTTATACTCTCCAAGTAACAATCAGTTAATCATGGGGTAACTCATACAATATAAAGCCCACAAGAAGAGAGAGAATTAAGGCAAATACTCTTAACCTATTGGCACGTCAAAACCAGCTGTCTGCCATAGTTTCTTCCACTTAGCTTAATAATGACAAGCGGCTTCGCCTCACGTCTCTGGTGCTAAAGTCCACTTAAGTGAGCATCAGCTGGTAACACACGTCCTCAGCTGTGGGTTTTGAGTCATCAGACTGCAGCCGGGGGAGGGTCTCTGGTGTGTGTGTCCGTGACCTAGCGATGGACCCTCGTCCTCCTGGTCACGTCGGTCCGTGGTCGCGTTTCACGCAGCGCCCTACCACGCCCGCTGGGTCACGCACGCTCTGAGCGCGTCCTTAGCCCTGCCCACAGGATCGGTCGTCACACAGATAAGACTCTCCCCCAGGTGGGACCCAGGATCATTACGAACGTATGTCCTCTACACCCACTGGGTTCAGCAAATAGTTCCAGCTCCTGTGTGCGACGCCCCTGGGAAACTAGGCCAGAGACAGTACTCCTGAGGAGTGCTAGATGCCTTGCAGTGTTAATTAACTTTCCTTAATTAAGCACTTTACAAGTTCACTCCTTCGATTTTCCACGCTCGATGCATTTTCTTTGTTTCATTATTTGACGCTGTCTCACTGTATATTCTTATCTGAGCACCTTCATTGGTAAATTTTGCACTTGGCTTGATCCTATATGAGACCTGCAATGGACAATCTCATATCCTCTATGAGTTTAACAATTTAACCTCTATGATTAACCTACAGCTATACTCATATGCTATGGATGACCTAACGTACTAATTCACTGACATTATTCCTACAATGTGATAGATTGGCTCATTACTAGTTAAACCATCTTGTAAGAATATCCATAACTGGCATATTTGCCCCTTTTCCCCCAAGCAGGAGGGATGTGATGGGGGAATCTGTGGGGGACTGTCAGCTGTCAGCCTCCCGCTGCTGACGTACGACCTTAGACACCGACAAACACCCTTGCGGGGTTGCCACATTTGGTCTCCTTCCCTCGTACACCCGCTCGAGTGATGGTATATATATACTCCCTTGCACGTTAGAACATACCCAATGTATCAACTAACAAGTATACGTCAGTAATACTAAATAATCATACAGGTTAGACACATGTGGTGGCACCACTGGTTATCATCTGTTCCCTTTTTCTTCTTTACGTTTTTGTTGACTCCTGCCTGATAGGGGGATGGTTGCTTGGCGAGGCAACACCACCACACACAAGTCCCCTTATAACTTTCAACCTGTTACACACACACACACACACACACACACACACACACACAAGGGGGAAGGAGAAGCATGTAAAAGTTGGTGACAAGCAAATATAATTTACAATATATAGGTAATTAGCAAGTCAACAGTCCCCTGTTCTGGAACGAACTGAGGGAAAGAACCACAGTGGCAGGTCTGCTGTACTGTGGGGGGAAGTGTGGGCGTCGTGGGAGACGCAGGTGATGGTGCTGTCTTCAGTTATCAACACAGTGGAAAAAAAAGAGGCCTAAGCTCTGTAATCCTCCGTGTTCTAAAGTTTCCCCCGTTTTCACAACTTATATAGAAAACGTCGGTGTATTTTGTGGTAGTGTTTTTTTTTCCCGTGTTTCTTCCCCACTTTGTAAAAAACTGATGCAAAGTATTTACTACAAATAATGCCCAGATCTTGAGGTGTGATGGTGTGGTTCTGTTGGTAGAGGACGAGAAGGTGTGGAGGAGAGGATGCTGCTGACACTCACCTGCACGTAAATGGTGAAGTTCCTGCCGCTGGCGGTCTCAACCTCCATCTTCTGTAGGAGAGAAAGAGAGGCGGGTTAGTGGGCTGGCGAAGACCAATTCAAAATCTACACTCACATGACAGTTATTGAATATCCCATCATGAATATAGGATAAATGCATGATTAACCTATCTGGTTAAAGGGTCGTTCCATATTCTGTATCCTAAATGCATAATAAATACATAATAAATATATCCTATAAATAAAATATGGTAGTCCAGGAGTAGGACGTGATAACATGAAGACCTAGTGGTCTATGACGAGGGTTATCTGCCGTCCTCAGTTCGTACTCCAGGAGAAAAATACGTTTCCATTCGTGTCATAAAATGTATACAGAAAGATTCTGTTCTAATAATACATCACGGGTTTTGATAAGGGGGAATGCAATTAGGCAATAAAGACATCTTATCTTATCTCATTGACGGACCTTCATATCACGTTAGGGGGTCCTTCAGAACGACGCTACAGCCCTGTGGACGCGAACAGTACGGGGTCTGTACGTGAGATTTGAGGAGTTTCGAGCCAAAGGCCACGGCCACCACCATAGCCAAGAGCACGTACCGTCCTGTAAGGGTACACGTAACTCATACTCAGAGGGTGGAGACTTGAGGGTAGGGAGGTGAGGGAGATCTCCCAGTGAGGTAGTGGATTCCCGCGTCAGGTGAAGGCTTCTCCCCCCCACAATCCATCCCCCTGTACAGAGGCAGCCACACCACCACGCCACACCGGACGCCCCCTTTAGCATCCTGGGCCTTATTTGCATTCGGTGACAAAAAAGCTGAATTGAAAGGCTGGATCATATAGTGCTAGGCCCTCTCTACCAGCGAGGCTATTTGACCCTTATGATCTGATATATTCTCACGCTTCCGTGTCGCTGGGGAGACGAGGGGGGGGGGGGCAGTGTAGTGTGAGGGGGCAGTGTAGTGTGAGGGGTCAGTGTAGTGTGAGGAGGCAGAGTAGTGTGAGGGGGCAGTGTAGTGTGAGGAGGGCAGTGTAGTGTGAGAAGGCAGTGTAGTGTGAGGAGGGCAGCAGTTTAGTGTGAGGAGGGCAGCTGTTTAGTGTGAGGAGGGCAGTGTAGTGTGAGGAGGGCAGTGTAGTGTGAGGGGGTAGTACAATGTGAGGGGCAGTGTAGTGTGAGCGGCAGTGTAGTGTGAGGGGCAGTGTAGTGTGAGGGGGGGTGTTAAGTGTAGTGTGAGTGGTGACACACAGGTGTGAAGGGGCACTGCGAGACGTGTGGCCCTGGGAGGCTGGAGACTATCAACAATGGTGAAGTCTTCGGGGTCTTACTCTCTCTCTCTCTCTCTCTCTCTCTCTCTCTCTCTCTCTCTCTCTCTCTGGGCCCAGGCTGAAGCCCGTGGTAATGTGGCAACATCCCACCCTGGACACCCGCTCCTGTGCTCCAGCCAACAACACAGGCTAGACATGCCTCACGAACGCCTGGCGCGCTGCGCTTGCAATACCATCACGTGTTTCGTTAAAGCTATCACAAAACTTTACACTGTGGTGATGGTTTTGTTATGAACTAAGGCCGCTTTTAAAAAAGTTTCTTAAACATTTCCTTTTCAGGTATGTAGAAATATATATATATATATATATAATATATATATATATATATATATATATATATATATATGACAACATACAAATCGATTATAATTCGTTAATGTAACTTTCCAAATGATTACATTATGGTAACAGCAAAAGGACTCTTTTTCCGTATTAATCGCTTTGGTCAGGCTATCTTTCGTACATTTCTTCTTTTCTTTTCTAAATTTATTGAGAGAGTTCCTCAGATAGCTTTTGTATCTTTTCTTTTTTTCCTTTTTGTTACCGAGATGAAAACGTTTTTTTTTTCTAAATGTTTTGTAAAGAAAGAAACGGAATATATTCTACATAGATGTACAATGATCCCTTCGTATGGGAGCGTATGGGAGGAACTCAAAGTGCTGTTATACTGTTGGGGCAACGTGGGACAGGCTACGTTCTTCCACAATACCATACAACCCGGAGATATTCTTTTTTTTGTGCTCTTTACCTGTAACATCCAGGTCACTTTACCCATCCTTCATCCTCCACCTCCTCGCCACCTCTCTCTCCGTCTACATATATATACACAGTTGTTCATAAACCTTCGGACATTTCCTTTGTGCTAGAATAGCCAGGGATCCATCACTTAAGTCAAATACGTCAGAGTAGAGGGCCTATTTGTCTTCCCCCCAAGACAGTTCACGATATTACTCGACTCACCCAGGGCCTCCCTCACCTCATACCTTGCTTCACCCACCCACCACCACCACCTGCTCTGTCGATAACATGAGCCCTCCCGGCGCATCTCCGGAGGAACTTGCAAGATTATATTCAGCGTCTTGGGCTGGCGTCAGGTATACTGCTATGCCTGTGTACGTGTGTGTGTGTGTGTGTGTGTGTGTGTGTGTGTGTGACAAGCTGTAGTATCTCTTCCCTAACAGGTGTATATAGAGGGACTTAAACGTGAGCAGATTATTATCTTCTGTCGTTCTGACCACCTCCCTTGCCCCACACACACGCTCCCCACCTCCACCTCTGGACGCGCAGGACACCGCCCAGATCCTTTAGGATGGCCCTCCCACACTCAACCAACCAGCCATTCCTCGCGTGCCGCCCTACACCATCCTCCTGCCGCAGGGAAACCAAACCAGGTCCTTCAGGACGACCTTCCCGCATCTTACACGGCGGGGCCTACTAACACCCTCCTCCCCCAGCAGCAGCACCAGCCAAGTCATTCACTGTGGAACTCTCGCACCTCGCCAGCCAAAGACAGATCCATAATTTCTTTAAAAAAAGAGCGATAAAAAGCGCAGACGCTTAAGGGACGTAATAGAATTTTTCAGAAATACTGAAAACCAACCACAAATAACAGTAAAGTATCGCCACATTACAGAGATGTTCAGCGACTACATATATAACAGCATGGAATTAACAGGAGAAAGTTTTGCAAACTCTGGCCAAAAGTTTCTTATCGAGCTGCAGACTTGCAGAACACTGGAATACATCATCACAAAAATTGTCAAAACTTTTAAACCACGAATGGAAAAATATACTTTCACGGTATCAGCTGTCACTAAATAAGCGTTATAAAGAAGGAAATAAAACGTAAAGAAATTTCATAATCACAAAATAAACTCCTTTCATATTTCAGAGTTCAGCGTCTACGGTCATACTTGGGTTAATATTCCCAGGTCATACTTTCCTACGAAATTTCCGCGGTACCGTGTATGATGTCATGGTTCCTCTTGAATGTTGTCTGTCATCTGCCGTTGTTGCTGGGGAGAGGAGTAGCGGGTGGGTAGGTGTCTCCTACTTTACTATCCTGTCTCGGTGACGGCCCTGCACCACCACCCTCCTGCTGCAGCAAGACCTGCTCGGCTTAGCAAGATGACATTCCCAGGGCTGGGACGTCACGCCTCGAACGTCGTGAACCACGCACACACACACACACACACACACACACACACGTCGACTCCCTTGAGCATCACTCCTTCCCCTCCTGCAGCAGCTTCAGGGAAGATCACGAAGGCCATCTTCCGTCAGCCACTTACACTAACGACATGGAACGTGTGGTTTAAGTCCACTTCGAACACGAAGCTTGTAGTAATTAACTACACTTGGGCACATGGCCAGTGGTACATGATACTCAGGGAGTGCTTGCTAAAATACCGCACCAACAACACCACCCTGGTTCAATCCCCTAGCCTTCGGGAAAGAGGATTAAGCAGGTTACTCAAACCTTGAGGAGTGTCTTAGCTGTCACTTAGTCCTGGCTTGAGGGCTGGCCTTGTGGTCGTCCCCCGCCTCGGGTTTGTGGGATAGGTCAGTGTTAGCCTTGGACTGTGGGCAGGGTTCACGACAGCGAGGGTCGAGGGCCCACACCTGCCGGGAAACCTCACTACTTTCAGCGCGCTTCATTTCTCGAGGAGGAGGAGGAGGAGGAGGAGGAGGGGGGGGGGGGGGGGCATATACGTGCCAGGGGACCCATTTCGTGCCGGGGACACCTATTTACCAGGGCGCTACTCCAGCTAAGGCTTCTCACCTGCAAGGGCCTCCACCTTCCAAAGCCCTTACCTGCTGAGGGCCTCCATGTGAGGGCCGGGCCCCTGGCACCAAGCGTCAGCACACCCACTTGATCACGACCTAACTCAGCCAGGGTTACCATAATGAGCTAAATGGATTGATTAAACACAGCCTGACTGCCTACCCTTCACTCAGCACTGGTTTATTAGGCCAGAGTATAACGGGCGTGTATTTGTGGGAGGGAGGGAGGGAGGCGTGCTTGGGTGTGAGGAAGGGAAGGAATGCTTGTGTGGGTGGGAGGGAGGCGCGCACGCGCGTGTGTGTGTGTGTGTGTGTGTGTGTGTGTGTGCCGGGGGTAAGTGGGTTACTACCTGCTGGAGTGGTTGTTTACACCAGGTGACCACTTGTTTACCTCCCACCTTCTTGCACACCTGCCCCACACGCCTGGCCCAACTTCACCTGCATCCCGGGCTAATGGTGGACAGCAAACTCGGCGCCAAGCACTCCTTAACCTCCACCATCACCGTCATCAACCTCCTCCACCATCATCAACCTCCACCAGTGTCAGCACCACAAGCTCCCACTCCCTCGCGGTTACAACAACAGTGACAGCAGCTTGCTAACAGCTGCATCACGTGCAGCTGGCTCTCCAGGGCTGTCACCTCTCCTGCACGACATCACAACAGCGTGATCCTCGACAAGAGAACATCGCAACGTACCTCCCTCAGCCACACCCATTTGCCTCAACAACAACTATTTACCCCAACCACATACATCAACCTACAACAACTTGCTTCAGCCACAGCCACTTCTATCGGCTACGACTTGCCTCAGCCACAACCACCTGCTTCAGCTACAACCACTTGCTACAACAGGTGCCCAGTAGCTCGTCACAGGCTTGCTCGGTAGCTGACAGGGTTAAGTTAGGTTACGTTACACACAAACACTCCTCCCCACACACACACACACACACGCACCCACACACACAGGGGAGACCTCTGACACGATGTGTGATCTAACAGTGCGGTGGTTTTGGCCCTTATGGTGAGAAATGGAGACGTTAAAGCCTTAGGGAGACTGACTGACTGGATCGCCTCGTCCACAGCCACGCCTGATTTGCTCCATAGCACAGCTGTTGAGGAACGTTTATATTTGTGTTTCGGTTTGACTACGCTGGGGGAATTTGTTTACCCTGAGATTTGTTGTCATGGATTGGAAACTGTTTTCTAAAGTGTTTTCTTTTCATCATGAGTTTTGAGGTTGGTTATATACTGTGTCGAGCCTGGGTCAGCTGGGGTTCTGACCACGGTGAGGTGGGGCACCGCGACTGACCCCCCCAGGTGAAGGATGGTGCTAGCTAGGTGCTAAGGAGTGCCGTCACTGTCAAGACTTGCGGGAAGTCCTCCGTCGTCAGGAGCAGCACGGAAGGCCTGGGGGCCCAGCCCCCGCCGAGGTAGTCGAAGGCCGTATAACACAGGAGGATGAACACGGAGGGAAAGCCGTGGGAAGAGAGGGGGAGAAAAAGTCCTGTGGGAAGGTAAATATTGGGTCAAGGCTGAGGGTATTGAGGAAGAGGTGGAGAGGAAGGGAGGGTGGGAGGGAGGAAGGAAGAAGCAGGGAGGAGGAGGGAGGAGAGAGGGAGAGAAATTTACGAGGTTAAATTTAGGGGAGGGAGGCAGGCGACGGACGGGTGGGTGATGATGGGAGACTCGCCACAAGAAGACGAGCGAATCTTTATATACGGTTGTGATACACTGAGTGGAGAGAGAGAGAGAGAGAGAGAGAGAGAGATTTACACACTACGTCTTGGTCATCATGAGTGAAGACTCTGCAGTTCAGACCAGCTGGCCTCGTAGCCCCTGACCCACCACTTTCTGGTCCCTGACTTACCTCCTGGCCTCGTGACCTCTGACCTACCTCCTGGCCTCGTGACCTCTGACCTACCATCTGGCCTCATGACCCCTGACCTACCTCCTGACCCTTGACCTACCTCCTGGCCTCGTGACCCCTGACCTACCTCCTGGCCTCGTGACTCCTGACCTACCTCCTGGCCTCGTGACCTCTGACCTACCTCCTGGCCTCGTGACCTCTGACCTACCTCCTGGCCCCGTGACCCCTGACCTACCTCGTGGCCTCGTGACCCCTGACCTACCTCCTGGCCTCGTGACCCCTGACCTACCTCCTGGCCTCGTGACTTCTGACCTACCTCCTGGCCTCCTGACCCCTGACCTGCCTCCTGGCCTCGTGACCCCTGACCTACCTCCTGACCCTTGACCTACCTCCTGGCCTCGTGACCCCTGACCTACCTCCTGACCCTTGACCTACCTCCTGGCCTCGTGACCCCTGACCTACCTCCTGGCCTCGTGACCCCTGACCTACCTCGTGGCCTCGTGACCCCTGACCTACCTCCTGACCCTTGACCTACCTCCTGGCCTCGTGGACCTCTGACCTACCTCCTGACCCTTGACCTACCTCCTGGCCTCGTGACCCCTGACCTACCTCCTGGCCTCGTGGACCTCTGACCTACCTCCTGGCCTCGTGGACCTCTGACCTACCTCCTGGCCTCGTGGACCTCTGACCTACCTCCTGGCCTCGTGACCTCTGACCTACCTCTGGCCTCGTGACCTCTGACCTACCTCCTGGCCTCGTGGACCTCTGACCTACCTCTGGCCTCGTGACCTCTGACCTACCTCCTGGCCTCGTGGACCTCTGACCTACCTCCTGACCCTTGACCTACCTCCTGGCCTCGTGACCTCTGACCTACCTCTGGCCTCGTGACCCCTGACCTACCTCGTGGCCTCGTGACCCCTGACCTACCTCGTGGCCTCGTGACCCCTGACCTACCTCGTGGCCTCGTGACCCCTGACCTACCTCGTGGCCTCGTGACCCCTGACCTACCTCGTGGCCTCGTGACCCCTGACCTACCTCGTGGCCTCGTGACCCCTGACCTACCTCGTGGCCTCGTGACCCCTGACCTACCTCGTGGCCTCGTGACCCCTGACCTACCTCGTGGCCTCGTGACCCCTGACCTACCTCGTGGCCTCGTGACCCCTGACCTACCTCGTGGCCTCGTGACCCCTGACCTACCTCGTGGCCTCGTGACCCCTGACCTACCTCGTGGCCTCGTGACCCCTGACCTACCTCGTGGCCTCGTGACCCCTGACCTACCTCGTGGCCTCGTGACCCCTGACCTACCTCGTGGCCTCGTGACCCCTGACCTACCTCGTGGCCTCGTGACCCCTGACCTACCTCCTGGCCTCGTGACCTCTGACCTACCTCCTGGCCTCGTGACCCCTGACCTACCTCCTGGCCTCGTGACCTCTGACCTACCTCCTGGCCTCGTGGACCTCTGACCTACCTCCTGGCCTCGTGACCCCTGACCTACCTCCTGGCCTCGTGACCTCTGACCTACCTCCTGGCCTCGTGACCTCTGACCTACCTCCTGGCCTCGTGACCCCTGACCTACCTCGTGGCCTCGTGACCCCTGACCTACCTCGTGGCCTCGTGACCCCTGACCTACCTCCTGGCCTCGTGGACCTCTGACCTACCTCCTGACCCTTGACCTACCTCCTGGCCTCGTGACCCCTGACCTACCTCCTGGCCTCGTGACCTCTGACCTACCTCCTGACCCTTGACCTACCTCCTGGCCTCGTGACCCCTGACCTACCTCGTGGCCTCGTGACCCCTGACCTACCTCCTGGCCTCGTGACCTCTGACCTACCTCCTGGCCTCGTGACCTCTGACCTACCTCCTGGCCTCGTGGACCTCTGACCTACCTCTGGCCTCGTGACCCCTGACCTACCTCGTGGCCTCGTGACCCCTGACCTACCTCCTGGCCTCGTGACCCCTGACCTACCTCTGGCCTCGTGACCTCTGACCTACCTCCTGGCCTCGTGGACCTCTGACCTACCTCCTGGCCTCGTGGACCTCTGACCTACCTCCTGGCCTCGTGACCCCTGACCTACCTCGTGGCCTCGTGACCCCTGACCTACCTCTGGCCTCGTGACCCCTGACCTACCTCGTGGCCTCGTGACCCCTGACCTACCTCCTGGCCTCGTGGACCTCTGACCTACCTCCTGGCCTCGTGACCCCTGACCTACCTCGTGGCCTCGTGACCCCTGACCTACCTCCTGGCCTCGTGGACCTCTGACCTACCTCCTGGCCTCGTGACCTCTGACCTACCTCCTGGCCTCGTGGACCTCTGACCTACCTCTGGCCTCGTGACCTCTGACCTACCTCCTGGCCTCGTGACCTCTGACCTACCTCCTGGCCTCGTGACCCCTGACCTACCTCGTGGCCTCGTGACCCCTGACCTACCTCCTGGCCTCGTGACCCCTGACCTACCTCTGGCCTCGTGACCTCTGACCTACCTCCTGGCCTCGTGACCCCTGACCTACCTCGTGGCCTCGTGACCCCTGACCTACCTCTGGCCTCGTGACCTCTGACCTACCTCCTGGCCTCGTGACCTCTGACCTACCTCCTGGCCTCGTGACCTCTGACCTACCTCCTGGCCTCGTGACCTCTGACCTACCTCCTGACCCTTGACCTACCTCCTGGCCTCGTGGACCTCTGACCTACCTCTGGCCTCGTGACCCCTGACCTACCTCGTGGCCTCGTGACCCCTGACCTACCTCCTGGCCTCGTGACTTCTGACCTACCTCCTGGCCTCCTGACCCCTAACCTGCCTCCTGACCCTTGACCTACCTCCTGGCCTCGTGACCTCTGACCTACCTCTGGCCTCGTGACCTCTGACCTACCTCCTGACCCTTGACCTACCTCCTGGCCTCGTGACCTCTGACCTACCTCCTGGCCTCGTGGACCTCTGACCTACCTCCTGGCCTCGTGACCTCTGACCTACCTCCTGGCCTCGTGACCCCTGACCTACCTCGTGGCCTCGTGACCCCTGACCTACCTCGTGGCCTCGTGACCTCTGACCTACCTCCTGGCCTCGTGACCCCTGACCTACCTCGTGGCCTCGTGACCCCTGACCTACCTCCTGGCCTCGTGGACCTCTGACCTACCTCTGGCCTCGTGACCTCTGACCTACCTCCTGGCCTCGTGGACCTCTGACCTACCTCCTGGCCTCGTGACCCCTGACCTACCTCCTGGCCTCGTGACCTCTGACCTACCTCCTGGCCTCGTGGACCTCTGACCTACCTCCTGGCCTCGTGACCTCTGACCTACCTCCTGGCCTCGTGACCTCTGACCTACCTCCTGGCCTCGTGACCTCTGACCTACCTCTGGCCTCGTGACCCCTGACCTACCTCCTGGCCTCGTGACCTCTGACCTACCTCTGGCCTCGTGACCCCTGACCTACCTCGTGGCCTCGTGACCCCTGACCTACCTCTGGCCTCGTGACCCCTGACCTACCTCCTGGCCTCGTGGACCTCTGACCTACCTCCTGGCCTCGTGGACCTCTGACCTACCTCTGGCCTCGTGACCTCTGACCTACCTCCTGGCCTCGTGACCCCTGACCTACCTCGTGGCCTCGTGACCCCTGACCTACCTCGTGGCCTCGTGACCCCTGACCTACCTCCTGGCCTCGTGACCTCTGACCTACCTCCTGGCCTCGTGGACCTCTGACCTACCTCCTGGCCTCGTGACCTCTGACCTACCTCCTGGCCTCGTGGACCTCTGACCTACCTCCTGGCCTCGTGGACCTCTGACCTACCTCCTGGCCTCGTGACCCCTGACCTACCTCCTGACCCTTGACCTACCTCCTGGCCTCGTGGACCTCTGACCTACCTCCTGGCCTCGTGGACCTCTGACCTACCTCTGGCCTCGTGACCCCTGACCTACCTCGTGGCCTCGTGACCCCTGACCTACCTCGTGGCCTCGTGACCCCTGACCTACCTCCTGGCCTCGTGACCTCTGACCTACCTCCTGGCCTCGTGGACCTCTGACCTACCTCCTGGCCTCGTGACCCCTGACCTACCTCCTGACCCTTGACCTACCTCCTGGCCTCGTGACCCCTGACCTACCTCCTGGCCTCGTGGACCTCTGACCTACCTCCTGGCCTCGTGACCCCTGACCTACCTCCTGGCCTCGTGGACCTCTGACCTACCTCCTGGCCTCGTGGACCTCTGACCTACCTCCTGGCCTCGTGGACCTCTGACCTACCTCCTGGCCTCGTGACCCCTGACCTACCTCGTGGCCTCGTGACCCCTGACCTACCTCTGGCCTCGTGACCCCTGACCTACCTCCTGGCCTCGTGACCTCTGACCTACCTCCTGGCCTCGTGGACCTCTGACCTACCTCCTGGCCTCGTGACCCCTGACCTACCTCCTGGCCTCGTGACCTCTGACCTACCTCCTGACCCTTGACCTACCTCCTGGCCTCGTGGACCTCTGACCTACCTCTGGCCTCGTGACCCCTGACCTACCTCGTGGCCTCGTGACCCCTGACCTACCTCGTGGCCTCGTGACCCCTGACCTACCTCCTGGCCTCGTGACCCCTGACCTACCTCCTGACCCTTGACCTACCTCCTGGCCTCGTGACCCCTGACCTACCTCGTGGCCTCGTGACCCCTGACCTACCTCGTGGCCTCGTGACCCCTGACCTACCTCGTGGCCTCGTGACCCCTGACCTACCTCCTGACCCTTGACCTACCTCCTGGCCTCGTGGACCTCTGACCTACCTCCTGGCCTCGTGGACCTCTGACCTACCTCCTGGCCTCGTGGACCTCTGACCTACCTCCTGGCCTCGTGGACCTCTGACCTACCTCCTGGCCTCGTGGACCTCTGACCTACCTCCTGGCCTCGTGACCTCTGACCTACCTCTGGCCTCGTGACCTCTGACCTACCTCTGGCCTCGTGACCCCTGACCTACCTCCTGGCCTCGTGGACCTCGTACCACCAGTGTTGGTGGGGAGTGACTGCCCACGACACCAACATCACACGATCCTCCGAATCTAACAAAATCTGAAATTGGGGATGAGTGGAGTTCACCAGATCCTCACTTCACCCCGTGAGGGAGTGGCTTCCCCACCAGTAATACGCCCTCTGGACTCCAAACAAAGTGTTGGGAGTGGGATCCACACGTCCTGGCCCGACGAGGGACAAGGAGACAGACAAGCCACTCAGCAGACGACGGGGTGGTCCCTCCTGCCACACAGTGTTGGTACACGTCCGGAGTTTGTTACCTTCCTTCCCCCCTCCACCCACGTCACCTCCCACAGACCCGTGCTGAATACCTCCTCGCGTCCCCAGCTTTCAACAAAACTTCACAGTCTCTCTAAAGACCTGAATTCCATCTCCTTCCTGAGTTTCCTCGTGGCCCGAGGTGCTCAATACTTACACGTCTTGTTAAAATTCTCGAGGGCCGAAGTTTTTCAGAAATATTTCCTTGTTTTAATAAACTTGTTAAAGCAACAGTGTGGGGGAATAGTTCCTTGTCCTCTCCCCCGAGAGAGCCAGAGAGACCAGGTGCCGGGAGACTTCGGACCTTACTAAACTTGTCAGGAGGTGTGGACTGGGCCGGGTGTATCTTATGTCCTCCCTCTTTACACTGGTGGTGTCGCTCCTTCCTCTTCCTCACTCACACAGTACAGCACTTGTGTAACACTACACCTCTGGTCACACACACACAGAGATATGGAACACCTTAGGAAGGCCTTGATCACTTCAGTTTCCTCGGGTTTCCGACAACGTCTGCTACGGGACGCTGGAAAGTACTTAGTTCACGGGTGCTGTGTGTGTGTGTGTGTGTGTGTGTGTGTGTGTGTGTGGGGACATACCCGCAGCGTCATCCCGTATTACTGGGCCGTGAGGAATATCATGTAGTGTGTAATGCTTCTGTCTCGATCACTGTGTAATCTCTCTCTGTTCGTTCGGTCGTGACTCACTCGACCACCCGTCGCTCTGCACCCGTCTAGGGGAGACAGCCGGGGACATCTTCATTCCATCTCGTCCCCTCTACCTGTTTCTCGCCCAGCTGACATACACACACACACACACACACACACACACACACGGGGGAGCCAACAGTACAGAGGGCGTCTCCAGGGACCCGCCTCAAACAGTATGTGTAGTTGGTGTATCGATTGTTGAGGCGTGGAGTAGTTGTGGTTCTTTGTCTGGTGATGTTGGCGTTGGTGCCTTAGAGACGGCTGTGTTGGCGCACCACCCTCCCCCAACACACACACACACACACACACACACACACACATTCCATCTCTGGTACAACCCACAAGAATACAGTTGTCGTTCAGACCATGCATTCACCCTCCATAAGTTCACTAGCTGGTAACAAGGCACCGTTCTATACCAGCTGGTAACAAGGCACCGTTCTATACCAGCTGGTCACCAAGGACCGTGCTGTAACAGCTGGTTACCAGGCACTGTGCCACATTTGCGATCACTTAGGCACCGCGCTGTCCCCATCTGGTCACCCAGCTCCGTGCCATAGCAGCTGGTCACCAGGAAGTGCCACATCAGCTGGTCACCAAGAACCATTAACGGCCAAATGTACCCTCTCTCAACATCCTTATACCCTCCAGCCACACATCCATGGCTTCCTTCACACTTATGTATTTTTTTTTCCTCTGATAAAAGAAAGGGTAATTTCTTGAAGAAGTTTGTGGTTGGTTGCCATGACGACATCTCATGACCATAACCCCCCCCCCCCCCACCACCACAACCTCCCTGAGTTACAAGGCATTAAACCCCCTCCCCCTGCCCCGTGATAAGACATGGGTCCCCTTTGGGGCCCCCATGACTCACCAGGATGGGTCTCCCCTTCTTCCTCCTCCTCCTCCTGGATTCTTTCACAGGAGATCAATAGTCAAGTGGGAGGGGAGTACATACGGGCATTAGTCAAGTCCGCTCAAGCCGGAGGAGCCGGGTCTCTTTTGCCCTCCGTGTTGGAGGAGGTCTTCAGGAGCGGGGGTCGAGCCATGACATCCATCTACCGTGACTCATTCTTCATCTTCATCTAAAAATGGTCATTTGTCGAAATTTACATAGACATAGCATTTTGATGACAGCATGGAGGAAGGGTCAACGGGGTAAAGGAAGGCGTGTGGAGGTAGATATAGAGCGTGCGTGCGAGTACAATACGCCATCAGTTATTGGCAGGTGCGGCCCAGGCATGTTGTGTGGGTGGGGTGCGAGGGGGAGGTGGCAGTGCATGGGTGGTGTGTGTGGGTGTGTGGGTGTGTGTGTGTGTGGGTGGGTGGGGCCCGGTGTGGGTGGTGAGGGGCGGTGGGGATGGTGGGTGGTGGTGGAGGGTTGGGTGGGCGTGGTGACCCCCTGGTTCCTCTCTCTCTCTCTCTCTCTCTCTCTCTCTCTCTCTCTCTCTCTCTCCCCAACAAACATCAGGGCTGTCTGGCTAACGGTGGGGGAGGGGATGGTGGGGGGGGGGGGGGCAGAAGAAAAAGAAAAAAAGGAAAAAAGAAAAGCAGTCTCGACTCCTTAAAGGTGAACGCGTTGAACGCCGGTCCTGAACGCCGGCACTGAACGCCGGCACTGAACGCCCCCCCCCCACACACACGTGTCAGACCCCCCTCCTCCACACCAGCACTGTATATACATATACCGAGGAAGCAATACACGAGTGAGAAGTATCCACGCCAGGGATATGGAAGTACTTCTCAATACAGAACCCTTGACAACGGCAGGATAGTGTATCTGTACGAGTCACTATATACATAAAGAGGGAGATTGGGGAGACTACAGACCATCATCCCCCTGTCCAAGAAACACGCTCGACTGAAACAAAAGACGGTGCGATGGAGGGGGAGATGGGAGAGGGGTGTGAGAGGGGTGCGAGAGGGAAGGAGATGGGAGAGGGGTGTGTGAGGGGGGGAGAGATGGGAGAGGGGTGTGTGAGGAGAGGGGGGGGGGAAGGAGATGGGAGAGGGATGTGAGAGGGGAGGTGGGGAGACAGACAGCGTCATCGGGAGCGGTGTCTGTCTGGGGAGACGGGAGGCACCCGCCCCACGCCAACCGCCTCCACCTACCCCCGGAAATTAATACGGGCGTTGACAAGTACATCACCACCACCACTCCCCAGCGTCAGTAGTGATACACGGGAAAAACACGACAGCCCGGCGGCAGGAGGAGGAGCAAAGAACTACTTGAGAGAGAGAGAGAGAGAGAGAGAGAGAGAGAGAGAGAGAGAGAGAGAGAGAGAGAGACTATGACCTTTCAGTTCATAAATGTTTAAAATACACACACACACACACACACACACACACACAGAGTGACAGGACCTTACGACTGGACACTCGTAGTCCTTCGTCACCACTGTGGAAGCTGTAGAGGCAACCCTGTAATTTGTGAAGCTCACGTTATGTAGAGGCAGTTCGTGAAGCTCACGTTATGTAGAGGCAGTTCTGAAGCTCACGTTATGTAGAGGCAGTTCTGAAGCTCACGTTATGTAGAGGCAGTTCGTGAAGCTCACGTTATGTAGAGGCAGTTCGTGAGGCTCACATTATGTAGAGGCAGTTCGTGAAGCTCACGTTATGAACGACGATTTTCCAAAAGTTGGAAGATGGTGACCATAGAGTTGCAGCGCTCCAGCTGTGCATCGCTGGGGTTCAAGAGGTGAAGAAGGTCGGTTGATCTCCGGTTTCGTAATGAGCGGATCCCACGTAGGAACAGGGAAGCTGGCAGAGATCCAGCATTCCTTACGCGCAAGATTATACCCACCATGAGAGTGTACTTGCCTCCCTTTTCCATTATAAGTTTCCCAGATGAAATGTAGCACAAGAGGAGGACGCGTCCCTCGAACACAACACCACGCCTGGTGTAACAGACAGTCTCGTCTGCTTTAAGGCAAGGGGGGGAAAGTTCTCGACAGACAATCCCAAAATTTTCGGTTTCGGGAAACCGTGCAAAATTCGATTACCTCACGCCAGGATCGCAACATAAATCAAGAGGACCATCGAGATAGAGCGAAACACATCCGGGGAATCATTTCCTTGCGCCAGGCAAGGGCAAAGTCGCGCAGCAACACGAAAAAGGGTACACTGGGGTGGACTGTGTACCGTGCCAAGCAATGGGTAGAGCAAGGAAGCAGCAGAAGCACTCAACGAAGTACCCTAAGGACGTGCCTCACTACCGTGCCAAGAGGGAAGTGAACCCGGGTCTCTCCCGCTTCCTACCAGACCGGCCTAACAACAGTCGACGTGTGCAGGTATGCGGGCCGCCGCCTCCAACAGGCAAAATAACCCAGAGAGCCACCAGGGTAGTGTAGCTACCGGCCGAGCCATGGGGGACGTGGACGAAGACCCCCGGAGCAGAGGACAAGGGGGGCTCTCCCGTCAACCACGATAAGAGGCCTCAAGTCTCCACCGCTGTCGGTATAATGAAGCCAAGGGTCCACATTTGTACGTTGCCATTGGGGGAAGAGAAAATGTGTACTGAGAGAGAGAGAGAGAGAGAGAGAGAGAGAGAGAGAGAGAGAGAGAGAGAGAGAGACTGACCGACCTACCACTAATGGACACCAACCCAAAGGAACTTTTGCCTTAAGGTAAGGCTTGTGCGTAGCGCTCTACCACAAGAGAGAGAGAGAGAGAGAGAGAGAGAGAGAGAGGGGTTGGCGTCAGCGAAACAAGAGGAGGTGAACGGGTGGTGGGGTTCGGTTGTTTGTGGAGTGGGGGGTGGAGGGTAAGTTGTGGTTCTTGCTGCGTAAAGAGATAATCATGGGTGTGTTGAGGGCCATAAGAACGGCTGTATATTATACGCCACACCCTCCCCAGGGAGCCGCCACCGGGCAGGGAGCTAGGCATGGCCCCCCCTCCCTCTCCTCGCCCACTACCATTTCCATTTCCCACAAGTGTCGGTTTAGAGACGGAGGTCAGAACAGTTGCGTCTTTAAAACTGTATCTGCGTCACTTGGCCTTCACCGGATATGACCACCGCAAGGCTAAATATACTGCCGTATTCAAAGGAGTTCTACTGTATTAAGGAGTTCTACTGTATTAAGGAGTTTTAATGTATTAAGGAGTTCTACTGTATTCTGAACAGGACAGATCTCCACACCTCCACCTGCAGTATACATTACCAGCGTCGTATCTAAAAAGAGTAGTTTACAATATTTCGTTTTCTAATAGAACGCAGCACAAGGGAAGTTTTCTGAAACACGACTGCTATGTATAAACAAATCTTATAATACTAAAACCTCACAAGAATATAAGAGAAATAACTATCATCACAAAATAGATTATGCAAATGATGCAAAATACATTATGCAACTATGCAAAATACATGACTCTTAAAATGTAAATTTTGAATATAAACAAATGCATGAGAGACTAATGAATCCTTGCAACATGTTGGATAGAAATTCAATCCTGGTACCGTGATCGTCTTCGAACCCGTTCCATAGTGTTCAAACCAGCCCGGTACACCGTTCGAGCTGGTCCGATACGGTGTTCGAGGCGGTTCAGTGCACAGTGTTTGAAGCCGGTCCGATACGGTGCTCGAGCCGGTCCCGGACGTGTTCGAAGCAAGAGTGTAAGGCAGTAACACAGAAGAGGCGTCACAGGAGGCCGTTCGACCTTCACACCCGCATCGTCTATCTCGATTCATTTCCTGCGAGAAACACCACTGACTGCCCCCCACCCGGGGGACACGCCCTTGAGGGGAGTCAGCCCTCTGGCGGTATTGGAGAGGGTCGAGACTCCCCTGTGGCGGAAACACGAGATGAGAGAGAGAGAGAGAGAGAGAGAGAGAGAGAGAGAGAGAGAGAGAGAGAGAGAATGTGTACATACGTTAGCGTGTTGCGTGACAAGGGAGGCTTGGGGGAGGCGTTGGTGGAGGGCGATGCAGCCATCTTAGTCGCTTTCTTAGTTAACCACTTAAGGACGAGCGGTGTATACGACACTTGACCACCACAGTTCGACTCCCTCTAGCGCGGCCTTTGACGTGATACTTTGTGGGTCAAGCCACCGAAGCCGAGAGGCGTACCGTCGTGTACCCCAAGCGTCGTACCGTCGTACCTTCAAGTGTCGTACCGTCGTAACCAACAAGGCTGGTGTTCTCGTGTGAGGAACTCCGTCGGTAGCGTCTTGCCTCCTCCCTCACACCCTAGGACGTGGACATGGTTCACTATCTGGAGCATGCACGAGCGCCACCCGGGCGACTATGTAACACGCCTGACCATTGACCTCTGAAAGCCAGGTTAACACACACACACACTCTCTCTCTCCCTCACACACACCCACCCACACACACACACACACACACACACACACACAGTATCTCCATGCAACAAGAGCGTCTGCAGTCGGGGTTGTTTATATAAAAAAGAAAGCCTCTTTATTACCCACATGTTATCCGAATTATGCAAGAGACAGGGCTTCCCTCAGTGATATCAGATGTACTTCTCTAACCACACACACACACACACACACACAGTATTTCTGTGGTGCACATGCACTGCTTCCTTCCCTCCCCCTCCCCCCTCCGCCATCTTCAATACCCTTAATTACAGGGGATAATCCCAGGGATCGCGTCAGAATGCTCCTCACATCCAAGGATGTGGAAGGAAGTAGTGCTTTGGCATTTTGCGGTGTGGTATGGTAGATGGCTTGATAGCACCCCAAACCTCTTTCTTGTCGTCGAAGTACGATTCTTTAAGGATCCCCCACCTCTTGACTACCCCCTCGAACACAGCCTTGCTGTTGTCAAAACCCTCGACCGTAGGCACGTCGTAGCCATTGACCTGGAGCATGCCTTTCAGCTTGAGGGCGTAGTCCTTCATGTACAGCAGGTGATCCTGTATACAACTGCGCCTGTATGTTTGCTTGGAGCGGACGCCGTGTTTGAAGAAGTAGTTATCGTAAGGGTTCTCCTTGACGTAGTTACAGCGCCACTGTTCCCTCATGTAACGGACGTACTGCTCCTTCACGTCGTCAAGGGCCGTCTGGACGTAAGGGTTAAGCTTCACCTGTGTTTGGGTGTGGGTGGGGGGTTTATACTGGGTCCCGTAAAAGTCCCAGGTGGCTTCGAATCCTGGGGATTTGACGGAGTACCTGTCGTACTTGGTAAAGTCGACGGAGTCGTCACCACCATTGTTGGCCAGGAAGACTGGTTCGTCCTGGTCGTGTGAGTCGTAGAGGGCCAGGTACCTGGGGTTCCTCTCCAGGGTGAACCAGTGGTAGGTGTCGCTGGAGAAGCGGAGCACCTACCCGAGTTGGATCTCCACAGCTCCATCATCCGACAATATGGACAGGGTGGGGTTCCCTCCATTGGTCATCACGCCGACCACACTGATGGTGGACTTGCTCAAGCCAGGAACACCAAAGCTCGACCCGGCATCGGGCAGCTTGTACATAGGCAGCGTGGGTTTGCCGCTGGATAGGGAACGGACAAGCTCGTAGTGCCTGATCATGACGTCTTTGGCGTCGTTCAGCTGATACAGTGAGGGAGCCTTGACTTCCCAGGGCGGGAGCTCCTATATGGTTTTGTGGAGGGTGGTCCGCAGAGGCGGAAAGACACTCGTGACCAACTTATATATTCTATGATATATATTCGCCATTTCCCACGTTAGCGAGGTAGCGTTAAGAACAAAGGACTGAGCCTTAGAGGGTATATCCTCACTTGGCCCACCTTCTATGTTCCTTTTTTTGAGGGGGGATGGAATAAAAAAACGGGAGGGTAGAATTTCCAGCCCCCCCCCCGGCTTCCTCCTCTATTAGTCGCCTTCTACAACACGCAGGGAATACGTGGTCCCTGCCTAACCCCTCTTCATCTTAATACAGGCGTTGATGGCTTGACTTCGAGGGAAGATGACCTGCGCTCATCCATCGTTCAAACCCTTCCCAAGGTGTGTGTATGTGTCAGATATCTACTACTAATTAGTGAAACTTACTGAGGTTTGATTTTGAATTTAAAAATACGGATAAACAATGTAAAATAGAAGAATCATTCTTGATGAGTTGTGTTGTTGGATGGTGGTGTCTTGTGTTTCTTCTCGTACACGCGAGAGCAATTGCAAGATCTCTCTCTTGGCCATCTCAACGTTCTCCTCCCGTCCGACAATATCGATGGATTTGTATGACTCATTCCTGTGTGGCACGTAGATGCCTACCCGTTACACCCAAGGTGTTGTGCTGAAGGTGCTAGCACGGTAGGTAGTACCTCTTTATATATCAAAACATCATGCCTAGTGGCAGCAGCAACAGGAGGGTGGAACGCAACCAAAAAAACTGTTGAACGAGAGCGTAGTGACACCCGCTCTCAAGGTCAACCTCTTTTGGAAACAAGGGCACCGCTCCTCCCCCAAGGACGCTATTTAGTATCCCCCGCTGCTGACTGCGTATCTCTCTCTCTCTCTCTCTCTCTCTCTCTCTCTCTCTCTCTCTCTCTCTCTCTCTCTCTCTCTATATATATATATATATATATATATATATATGTATTGTTGACAAATGAGAGTGATGCACGCGATCATAAGTATATGTTGATAACCACAAGGAAAATTGAGCCATAACTCCCGAACCCTTTCGTGTATTCATCTCCGTGAGAAAGTAAAACACGAAAGCGTTCGAGACTTGTGTTTCATTTTCCCTGGTCGTTATCAGCATATGTATATTTATTTATTCATTTTATCATACTTTGTCGCTGTCTCCCGCATTAGCGAGGTAGCGTAAGGAAACAGAAGAAAGAATGGCCCAACCCACCCACATACACACGTATATACATACACACCCACACACGCACATATACATACCTATACATTTTAACGTATACATAAATATACATACACAGACATATACATATATACACATGTACATATTTCATACTTGCTGCCTTCATCCATTCACGTCGCCAGAGAGAGAGAGAGATGAAGGCCTGATAGGCCATCGCACCGTCGTGCTCAAGGGTCGTACCCATTTACCTGGTACAGAGTCTTGTAGGCGTGCAGTCCATTACGTGTTACAAGTCCAGTGTGTACTGGCGGGCTTCGACCACAGCAACTTAAGCAGCGTCCATTGTACTGGTGAGCCTGGCTGTCGTAACTTGAGGAGAGTCCAGTGTGAACACTTTGACCGAGGCAACACACTCACTGGTCGAGCAATATCCCTTTACAAGACAAGATATCTCTGACGACTTACCAGGAAAATTGTTCCTCCTTGTTAAGGCGGCAATCTGTCCTGTTTAGCTGGCAAAAGACGATCCGAGAATCTGCGCTGCTGGAGCAGTGTGGTCAGCTGGTGGACGGTGGACGACCTGGGAGGTTGAGGGCCGTGGGGGTTATGGTCGATGGACGACCTGGGAGGCCAGCTGGGGCCATGGGGGTTGTAGACTATGGATGACCTGGGAGGCTAGGCCGTTATGGACGACCTGGGAGGCTGGGCCGCGAGATTTGTAGACGATGGACGACCTGGGAGACTGAGACCGTGGGTTATGGACGATGGACGACCTGGGAGGCTGGGCCGTGGAGGTTGTAGACTATGGACGACCTGGGAGGCTTGGTCGTGGGGTTTGTAGACGATGGACGACCTGGGAGGCTTGGTCGTGGGGTTTGTAGACGATGGACGACCTGGGAGGCTGAGACCGTGGGTTATGGACGATGGACGACCTGGGAGGTTGGGGCCGTGGGGATTATGGACGATGGACGACCTGGGAGGCTTGACCAGTTGGTGGACGAAGGACGACCCGAGAGACTGGGGCACAGGTTTGTGGACGAGGGAGGACCCCCGGGGACACTGTGGTCAAGTGGTGGTGGACGAGAGGGAGTGATCCAGAGTATGGGTGGAGGATTTCATAACGAGGTCGGTGTGAGGCAGTGGTGCTTCACCCAGCCCAGCCCGGCCCGGCCCGGCCTGACCCCAACAGAAGGGACCCCCGAGTGTTACTTAGTTTAACTTCCCATCGACTGACGTACCGAGCCTAACATCATTACTCATCTGGGCTCAGCCTGACAATCACTGATCTCTGGATTCACACAGAATCACCACAACGCACCGGCTGGTGGCGGGGGTACTCATGGCAAGCCACACCATTCCGAGTCTTTGCCGCTGATGGCCGGTAAAGCTGGAGATACGGGAACGCCTGGGCAGAGAGTGTGTACATGGATGATACATACTTTGATGTCAGGGAGTGTTAGAGGGGTCACGGGAGGCGAGCCCACGTGGGGGGAGGGAGGGTTGACCTCCCGGTGCTGGGACCAGGTGACATAGCCAACTCCTCTTGGTAATAACACCGTCCCTATCACTACAAAGGTTACAATCTCACCAGAAACTGATCTGGTTATGCAACGGAGGCGGCGGCTACACCCCACCACCGGCACATGTTGCTCCACACATGTTGGCCAGAGTCACACACACACACACACACACACACATCCACAATCTTATTCATTTAGGTATTTTCTTCCTCATGTCTCACGTGGCAGTGGTGAGTTCCTCACACCCCACACAGGTTCGTTCCTCATGCCTCATGCGATGCTGGTGAAGTCCCTCACACTTTTAGGTAACAGCAGGACATTAGCAGCTAAAGTTTGTGACGCACTTTCGCGGTCTGGTGATACGTTAAAACACAACGGATCGAGGAGTGAGCTTCTCCACCGACTCAGGGGAAAAATATCAGAAATAACCCGAGCAAAACCTTCCCCGTGGGTGGGGTCCGACGCCCTCGCCACCCTTCCCCCATTAGTTTCGCTCGGAACCAACTTGGATCGTGTTGGGCTCTATCTTTCCCCCACTCCTCTCAACGGGACCACTTATCTCCCGGATGATGATAATTTGGCTAATTTTTAGACTTTCCTGTTTCGGTGTTTGTGGCGCGCCTTGAAATTTATAAACAGGGCCGGCGTACACGTCTCCTGGTTTGGGATGGTCGTTTTTGTCTTGTCTTACAGACACGTAAATTTTTCGTCTTTACGTCATCTTCTGACATAATTTCTTCTTCCGTCTCCTCCCACTTCCTTACTCTGTCTTTTCTGTCCCTTGCCCCCGTCACGAGGGGCTGGAGGGAGGGACGCACGCATTTCGGTAAACACATTAACGCCTCCCGTATAAGGCCGTCTGCACCCACAACTTTACGGGTACCGTCTCTCGTTATATAAAAACCCGTTTTATGATATCTTTTTTTTCTTCTACCATGACTTAAACCAGCTTTACGACGAGACAGCCACTTGTTATGTGCCTCGTGTGACGACCCTGTTGTCGTACAGACCATCAATGCAACTAGCCAAAGGGGAGGGGGTCTATGTTCCTGGAGAGGACATTGAAATCATACAGACATATCAGTACAGCCAGCCACCTGGGTCTGTGTTCCCGGAAAGGATCGTGATAGCACACTGACCGTCCTTCAGTAGAGCCAGCCTTGCAGGCCGCCCTCACGGTTAAGGGGAACGGTAATGTTTACCTACCGTAAGCTCTGTCAATGGCTTAAAACTCTTCCGTTCTCTGTATTTGTTCGTCCCACGTACCCGCCAAGGTCTCTGCGCTCTAGCCTCGCCATATGGGAGACAGTGTCTCGTAGTAGGTTGACGTAGATGGGTACTCTGTCTGCCCATCTGCCTGTCTCTCTTTCCCGACGAGACGAACCGTAAATCAGATATGGTTCCCGACCCCCAGCCTGGCGGGACAGGTTCCCAGACCTCCCGCGGCAGTGGCGGCCTTGTGACTCGATGGCTTATAACGTTCCCTACGACCCTGTCGCCGCGTCCCTGCCCCTCCTCCTCCTCCTTCCGGGAGGCATTCCCCTCAACGGCCGCAGCAAGAGGACCTTCCCTCCCCTCCGCCAGGGGGAAGGAGGGCGGCCCTCTAACCCCGAACTTAGCCCCTACACTCAGCCATGTCTCCGTCCATCACAACTCCTGCCTCGCTAGTCTGCCGTGGATATTTTCGTAGACTATATATACATATATAGCTCTGAGGTAAAACAGGTGAAGGTCGGGTATCACCGTTCACCACAGGACTAGAGGCGGGAGAGGTATCCGTCGTCAGGTAGTGTGTGTGTGTGTGACTGTATAAGGTGATCCTGTGGCTGTGAAGGCCGGAAGCCTGGGTGATTGTAAGGTATCACTTGGTCCTCACCTCCTCTACTCCACCTTCATGATCGGGGAAACAATGTAGCTTTTACGATGTCTAAGTTTTATATGTCAGTTGACGTGTGGCTGCTTCAAGTGTACGTGTTCCTCAGCCTAACTCTGCCCGTGTTAATAAACCAGACAGGGCTACACATGGGGACAGCTGGGTACTGCTGAATATCAAGACTTTTTTATATATATATTTATAAATATTAATCCACAATAGGCTCTATGCTCGCCTTTACAATTCCTCCTTACTATGGGCCATTTAACCCAACGATCACAGGAGACTGTGTGTGTATACTTGGACAAACACAGAAGGAAACACGTCTCAAATATTTACCGACGAAATGTACATACGTAGTAATGTTTGGCCATTGTTGTGTGTAAACCTCTATCACAGAGATCCTGGTGCGTAGTAGCTGCTGCTGCTGCTGCCAGTGCCACTACAGGTTTTTCCAGCCGCCGAGGAAAGAAATCATTAGTTCTGACGTGAGGGTCCAATTCTTTTTTGTGTGTGTTATCCGTCGGTATCCAAGCCCGAGTGAACACGCAGGTCCGCGGGTGCCATTGCTGACAACAACACAGTATGGCCTTAAGCTGCTGCTCCGTCTGATGGTGACACGTTCCCTTTCGACTTTGCTTTTCATCTTGCGCGTCGCCACCTCGCTCACACGCCTTCTTACGTAAACCTTAGAAACTCTCGGATATCTGGGTTTTGATTCATGACTAAAATGTGTACATACATCGGCTTTCATCCCATCTCTGAGTGTTCATTCAGCCTACTCTATTTTTTCTTTCTATGTTGAAGGCTCCAGTCATGGACAAACGTCTGCATCAAGGACGGGCCTTAATCAAAATAGAGACTTATGAAGCAGAAGAAAAAAAAATGGATGAATATTCATGTGGGTCGCAGTCTGTCCAAATCTCATCTTAATGTCTCGATGACGCACTTCAGTTGTGGAGGTCGACGTCTTTCTACATACTTTCAGGCCCCGTGTACCAATAGGGCAAGACCCACGTCGTGGCCAGGCCACAAGACCCGGTCCTCGCTTCAGCCATGGCTGGCTCCAGATCCTCCTGTTTACCACGGTTGGTTATGGGAGCTTTGCCGTCAGACAACTTGTTTGTGTGAAACACGAGGCGACGGGGTAGTGTCAGGTGACAGATGTGCGTGTGTGCAGGCAAGTGCACATACTAGATGGTCATGAGTACACATGTATTAATGGGAAAACACACACACACACACACACACACACACACACACACACACACACACACAGACACACACACACACACAGGATAAGACTAGAGGTACAGAAACACATCTCATGCGAATATTGCTGGTAAGGCAGAGGATAAGTATAGGAAACTCTTCTGTAAAATCATCAAGAGTAAACTGTCGAAAAGAACACCTAATCAGACTAAGGATTTGGAGGGAAGAGTAACTAAGGATGATGGAAGGACATACAAGGGACAGAATGACAAGCACAAGAGTGTTTTCCAAGTGGAAGTCGACTGTTGCCTTAACACAAGAAAGATAGAATTGAAAGTTGGGATTAGAAAACATTAATATAAACAGAATACTAAAAGGTCTTGACTCCAATAAGACACAAGTTTCTGATGAACTTTCTCCACAAGTGCTGAAGCTGTGTGAAGACACACTTGCCCAAAACGCTCGAAACGTCTTTGAAGATGTCGATGTAATGTATGGCAAATTGTCTAGGAATTGAAAGAGGCCAAAAGAGGTGCTGAACTACGTAGACCAGTCCCCCCCGCCTTATGTATGTAATTTAGAAAGAAAACGGACGACTTATTTCCCAGGTAAAACTACCTAACTGATGGAAAACGCAATCAGAAAGAAAACGGATGACTTCTTCCCCACGTGGAACTACCTAATTGAAAGACAATACGGCTGTGGAAATGAGGTCGTGTGTAGCCAACCTCTTACATTTCTACGAGATAATGAGCTCCTTTACACAAAAGAGAGAAGGCCGGCCGGATTGTCTGTATTTAGGCCACCAGATATTTATCTGAAGGTGCGCCATAACAGGAGGCTTATAAAGTAGCTGTATTACCCAACAGGGATTCGAACCTCTGTGCATTATATATTACATAACCAGAGTGAAATGGTTTTTACTCTTGTACCCAGACGAACCTTAACGCTTGACATGTCTGGTCACCGCACTGAAAGAGGCACAAAGAGTAAACAGAGGAGGTTCAGAGGAGGGCAACAAATATGGCACCAGAATTAAGAGAACCAATTTACAGGGAAATGCTAAAAAAAAAAGGGCTTAAATTTGTCTAGTTTGGAAGAGAGAAGAGTAAAAGGGCATCCTGATCACACACTTTTCTTTCAAGTTTTTTAACCAACTTTTGAACACGTAGACAGTGGACTAGATCCTCAATAGATGCGGGGCTAGGACAATCAGACGACATATTGTGGGATGATACACGATACATGTTAGACAACACATGTAGAGACGCACATCTGTAGTACACGAGTACTGGATGAGTGGAACAAAAAATATTTGTCTTGAAACAATGACTCGAACACCATGCATATGTTTGAGATGCATGACAATTGAGAAGGTTCATGAGACAGATGGCCCCACGAGTGTACAACTCACTCCCCCGTTCCGTGCAAATGTGAAATTACAAATAGATATAATTAATTACTCACGCGCCCGTGGTTGGGGGGAAATTGAGAGGATCTATCTAGTTCCGAGTACCTACGAGAGAGAGAGAGAGAGAGAGAGAGAGAGAGAGAGAGAGAGAGAGAGAGAGAGAGAGAGAGAGAGAGGTACTTCGTCGGTGGTGCTGCTCGTGAAGTTAGAACGTCAACCAATTTAAAGAATAACGTCTCTTTCCATCACTCCCATTTTCGGATGCCTCCACCAACACCCTCCTCCTCCCATGGGTCGTCGGCCCCACAGTACCTCCCCCTCAACCCCGAGGCCTGGGTACGAATCCTCGCTCCAGTCTATCTTTTATTTCCCTTCGTCTATTTTTCAACTCAGTTTTGAGGACAAGCGGAACTCGATGTTGTCTGGACTGTATCAATAATTGCCGAGCCCGACACTGTCATTGCTTTTGTCTTCCCCCATCTCTCTCTCTCTCTTCCCCACCTCCCCAGAGTTTCAACCGCCCCACACTCTCGTCTCCCCTCTCCCCCACAGGCATCCACAGCAGCTGTTTTATTAACCCCGTTCCTAAATTTCCTGCCGCAGGAACACAGGCCAGTCCTCGTGTACATAAGGATGGCACCACCGTGTTCTGGGGTCGTACCATCGTGCTCAGGGGTCGTACCGTCGCGCTTAGCGGTCGCACCGTCGTGCTCATGGGTCGTACCGTCGTGCTCATGGGTCGTACCGTCGTGCTTAGGGGTCGCACCGTCGTGCTCATGGGTCGTACCGTCGTGCGCGAGGATGGCGTTCAAAGGCGTTCATTTCCATCAAGAGCGGGAGGTGGTCTACCTCGCTCCGGGAGGAGGGGCTGGTCGAGCTGGGGTGCCGTAGTCACCTAACCATACGGGGATCACACAGGAAGAACTCCTTGCCACCTTCTGCCTCAGGAGACTCCGTGACCGTCTTTCTGACTGGAGGGCCGCCCCGCGCCCCCCAGACCTTCAGCAACTGCATGGCCATGACCTGCCACACACACTGGTGGTGGTGGTGAGGGGGAGGGTGGTGTCCAGGCCTCGTCGCGCCCCGCAGGTGGGGTAGCGTCTCTCGCGTTGGTGCGCCTGTCTCACCAGTGTGAAGATGTACGCGTGAGGCTACGTCAGGAAGATGTGGAGTTGTAGAGGCGTCTTGGAGGGGTGGAGTATGGGGGTGGGGGGTTGGGGTTGTAACTACAAGAGAAGGTTGTGTTGTTGGAGTTGTCTTGGAGGGAAGTTACATCATTAGCCGCTGATAACGTGATAACAAGTTCTTATTGGGTTACCGTGGCTTCCCTTGACCTTGATCAAGTTATCTGTATTTTCTCTTTACCTTTGTTTCGTCTAGTTTTGGCTCTCTCTCTCTCTCTCTCTCTCTCTCTCTCTCTCTCTCCTTCTGCTTCTTCTTCCACCCCGCTGACGTCAGTTGCAGGTGACTCTATGAGGAGGGAGACATGGTGCCTGGTATCAGTAACACCCCCACCCCCCAACAACAACAACACCCTCCCCGCTGGCTGTAACCATCAACTGCCCCACCCCACACCATCACCACCACTCCCTCACCCCTCACACATCCCCACCCCACCTCCAGCTCGAGACAACCCCGTCTTGCCTGACCACCACTACAGACAACTAACCACCCTACCACGGCCCCACCACAACCCCCACCCCATCATCACCATAATCAGCTCCCCTCCCCGTCTCCCTTCTTCACCACGACTATCAAACCTCCCTTCCCACCCCAGCTCACCCTACCGCCACCACCACAATCACTCCCCTTCAATACCCACCATCACAGTCAACACTCCCCTCCAGTCCATACAAAACGAACGTACAAACACCCGAGTACATGATACAGACCTGTAAACTAACTGTATCTGTAACGTATAACAACCAGATATTGTATAACACCCGAGTACATGATACAGACCTGTAAACCAACTGTATCTGTAACGTATAACAACAACCAGGTATTGTATAACACCCGAGTGTAACAACAACCAGGTATTGTATAAAATCCGAGTATCCACCTCATACAATACTGCGGTGTGTGTGTGTGTGTGTGTGTGTGTGTGTGTGTGTGTGTGTGTGTGTGTGTGTATTTATGGCCAGTGTTCGATCCCCTTCACTCATACTGCTCTTCTCCGCTCCTCCCCGGTCATGGTTCACCGTGCCTGTCTCCCGGTCGTCACTGTAGCCTCTCTAGCTTCCCCCCTGTCCTGCCGGACGCAACCTTCCGTACCCGTGATGCATACATGTGTACAATGGTAAACCCAACCTGAAATCGGGATAAGGTAAACTACACGAGTTTTATTTCAAGCCCCCTTCCATCCTCCCTCGTCGTTAAGCCTTCCGGCACTGGTGGTGAAATCATAGATCGTAAAATGTTTTTTATGAACCTTTTAGATGGTTGTAGATAACATGCATAAGACAAAGGTAAACCATAAAAACAGATGTACCACAGTTGAAGCACTGATGATGGCCTTCATGTAAACGCGTGTGGACGAGAGGTAAACCCGGTGTAAACTCGTGGACACCAGAGGTAAAGCCATGCAGAGGTATATTCGTGTAAACCACAAGTAAACCTAGGGTCTGATCCATGTAGATCGGAGGTGAACTCGTGTAGGCCAGAGGTAAAACATAAAAACTAAGGGCAAACACAAAGTAAACCCATGCAAACCATAAATAAACTCCATGTAAACCATAAGTAAACCCATGAAACCAAAAGTAAATCCATGTAAACCCGAGGTAAACCCCCCATGTACCGATGTGAACAGCGTGGCGGGTCCGGGCCAGCTAGAATATTCACCCTACTCTTCATGGGGGACCTTGTTCCCCTGATGTGCCAACACCAGGCCAACCAACCCAACCCCCTCACCCACCACACGCCTCACCTCTGCCTACCTCCCTCCCTCGTCGCCGCTAACTCCCTTCCTCATCGCTACTGCCTCCCTCTCTCATCACTAGTCCCTCGCCTTCTTCCTGCCCTCACCTACCTCCTGCCTCGTCCCTCACAAGAGGCTGGATCTGGCCGTCGCCGTGAGGGGCCTCCTCCCACGTCCCTCCGTGTGTGTCACGAACGGCCAGGGGAGGAGGGGTGTAGTGAGTGGCCGTGACAGTTAATTGAGTGGCCACCATGGGGGCTCCCTGTATGCTCTGAGAACCCTGCAGAGACACGGAGAGAGAGAGAGAGAGAGAGAGAGAGAGAGAGAGAGAGAGAGAGAGAGAGAGCCTCCATCGTCATAACCCGTTCACTTCACCTCCGTCTTGAACGTTCACTCCCTTCTGACCTAAACCCTCCCCGCAACCCCATCTCCGTTTCCACTCCCCACCCGCCTTACCCAGGTCTACTTCTCTCCCTCCCCCCTTTCACCTTCCGCTGCTCTCATCACGCACCCTTCTCTTCCTCCTCTTTTCGTTTCAGAACCTTACCTACCTTCTTCCTTCACGTTGCCCCTGACACTTCTCACTCGGGAGTACCTCTGTCGAGTGGGAGAACTGCGAGACCCGGTCCTCCGTGCCCAGGGCTCGGCATGTCCCTGTGTCCATGTCTTCCCCACACCTATAACCTCCCTTCTTGCCTTCCCATCCCCTCCCCCCGACGTCGTCTGTGTTCCCTGCTTTTGTCTGCCTCTCCTGCTCCACACACACACACACACACACACACGGGGAGGTCATCGACCAAACCTCAGCCACAGACGCCTCCATCTCCATCATGGTTAATGGGACCATTACTCTAGCCAGGTTGCTTTCTGGGGAAGCCACCCGAAGCATGGTGCCCCCCCTCTGGACGCCACCCCGAACTATGGTGCCTCCCTAGGCCGTCCGCCCGAACCATAGTACCTCTCCTTGGACATCACCTTGACAGGGTGCCTCCTTCAGTAGGGTCATTGTGCTCCTGCAGGAACTCCTCCTTTCCGTGCACCCTGAGCTACGACTTCAGCTCCTGCCTCCTATGTAGGATCAGGGCGGATGAAGGTGTGCCACTTCTCACGGGTTCCTCTAATGGAGCAATTAACATCGCCTCTCTCGACGAAGAAGGTTACATTACTGCTCAAGAGGAGAGGAGGAGGAGAACCATCTTAATCTAAGGCTCACGATCCTTTCGACCAAGTTAGAGTGAGTGGTAACAGCCCGAACTGCAGTAGCGCGTTAGTCTCCAGGTTGCCCAGCGCCACTATAAAACTGGTCTCTTGTCCACCAGCAGGGGGTAGTGCACTCCGAACATGACTCCTGCCAGCATTATTTCTTAAACAGAAACCATTTGCTCAACATCAGTCATTAGGTTATTCCATCGCTTCATCAAAATTAATCAAGGTGGTGATTATTTCCTTTCTTAGAAATCTCATATTTTTTTCTTCTTTTGACAAACCTAATTCGCCTCTGTGAGGGAGACCAGAATTATGTCCTCGTAACCCTGAACTCACCAAGTGCTCACAACTTTGCTTGCTGAGTGGCTCAGGGTTGCTTGGCGAGTGGCCCAGGGTTGCATGCTGTCTTCGCGCTGTTTCCTACGTGTGGCACCGATGCTTGCTGTGTTTCCTCCCCGTCCTGCTGTTGGTACTCGCGACCTCTACATAGCATGCTGAATGGCTGCTCTGCCCTGTTGCTTGTTGTGCCACCGCGAGTTATTCGCTGAGTGGGTCTCCCCAAGCTGGCTCCTCAAAGACCCTCTCTTGTTGGCTGCAAAGTGGCCCCCATGGTCTTGGTTAAGTGGCCCCTCTTATTGCTTGTTCAGTCACCCTTGCCTCCATGTTGGCGTCTCTCATGCCCACAACACCAACGCTCACTCAGGGGGTCCGGCGCAAGGTAGAACAGGTCTCAGCAAGCGTCTAGGAGCGCCAGGAATACCAGCAGTGAACAGTCTTATATCACATACATCAACCTTGGCTTCCACGGGGCATAGCCTGAGAGTAAATTGAGCATAGCATCATGGTCGAGTACTATGACTCGGTCATGGAGAAATAATGATAGAAAAACGGATACCTATCAGAACGGTTGCCACCAGCACACCATAGCTGGGCGACCCAGGAGAAAGTGGGTTGGGAAAAATCTCAAGCGACACACGAACGCCAGCCATTTCGAGATGACGTGGGGGAGGATCATGAAGTCTCCAAGGACAGACGTGAGTGGAAAAGCCTCTCAGCAGCTGCGGGAGGACGTGGGCCTACCGGCTGGTAAGATAATGAGATGTTGGGGGGAAGGGGGCTCTCTCTTTCTCTTGCTTCGGGTCATTGCTTCGACACGAGGCCCCGAGGCAGGCCCGACAGAGGCCATCGCCCCCACCTTCCGTGGCAGAGGTCTACTACCACTGAGGGAGTCGGGCGCTGGCAACAACAACCGGTTAGCCATTCAGAATACTCGCTGGTGTTATCACCGACCAATCTCCGAGCGAAGGAGAGGATTAGATCATTTTTATTTCCGAATAGCGTATGCATACCGGAACGCGTCTCGCTCTTTTACGTTAATAACATTTACACTTTGTAAGTGACCGATACAACATGATGCTATTCTCAAATTTATTCATTTTTTTCTTTTCTATTTCAATTGACCACAAAGGTCGTAACTAGAATGTTTACCGGACGCGTATCATACATGGGGTCAGGTGCGATAGTCATCAGTCAGGATTAACCCATGTCAGATAGTGACTACCTGTGACCCACGATAAGCTGCCCGCCGCCCCGAGAGAGAGAGAGAGAGAGAGAGAGAGAGAGAGAGAGAGAGAGAGAGAGAGAGAGAGAGAGAGAGAGAGAGAGAGAGACCCCCCTCCTGCTTACTAGTCACCTGCTACAGTCATTCAAATGAGCAGCCAATCAGAGCGAGCGAGGGGAAGGGTTTGAGGAGGAGGAGGAGGGGGTCGTGGTCGGTTGGGTTGTATCTGATACCAATCTGGCCTCGAGATTGGCACCTACGTCGGGAGGGAGGGAGGGAGGGTCAGCTGGGGAGCGCGTCACCACGAACCCTCCTCCAGACTGGCCTGGCTACAGAGGCCTTGCCTCACCCTCAATGTCACACCAATGTCGAGGCCAACCAGCTGATTCGGCGCCTGGCCAAAGGCGTCCCCCTCCCCCTCTCCACACAAGACAACGGCGCACATGCAGGAGGAAATGTTTCGATCGCCAGGGGCACCAGGCTCCTCCAGGAGGAATACAACGTGAAAAGCTCAATCTTCAGGGGAACCAGGTTCCTCCAGGGGCAATACAACGTAAAGTGTTCAATCTTCAGGGGCACCAGGCTCCTCCTCTTCCCCCGAACCCCACTCGACTGTTTTCCCTCCACACAGCAAATGGAGCGTGACCCGGCATGCCGTATGCACACTAGCGCTGACCTGACAGACGTGGCTCCGTGCTCGCAGCCACAGCCAGGATGATGGACGGACGCTGGGAGCACCGGGGACGTAAAGCTAGCGGCTGTGGGATGAGCTCACCCACGCCACCACGCGAGCGAAATTCATTTACTCCGGGGCATCCGGAGCTGCCGAGGGTGCATCCGTGGCCAGTTGGATAGACCAGCCAGCCAGCCCGGGCAAGGTTAAGGGTGAAGGGCGTCACTTCCCATCTTCACCACACACACACACACACACACACACAGTTACATAAATACTCATACACAAAGACACATACGCTCTCTCTCTCTCTCTCTCTCTCTCTCTCTCTCTCTCTCTCTCTCTCTCTCTCTCTCTCTCTCTCTCACCGGATGCCCGCTATCAGGACAGCTGGCTGATATCACTGGTATATTTAGAGTGATGGCGGCGAGGGTGATTACCGCCGGACACCCAGGTGATGGTAACACTGGCCAGGAGCTGGTTGCCCCCACCTCCTGGGGGGTTAGCCTCCCCCTGCGACGCGCCCTGTTCCTCCCCACGGGTCAGCCACCCCTACCCACGAGTTCCCCTACCCATGGGGTTAAACCACTCCACAAATACCACTACGTACATCCTACACAAACACCCATCGCATACCTCTGTTTCACACACACACACACACACACACACACACACACACACACACACACACACACACAAGCGTCCGTGGTGAAGTGCATGTCTTTGTTGATCGTGACTCACGGTCAGGCCCGTCCAGATTCGAATCCCCACGCGGCAGTGGGCCCATAGCCATCGCAGCTGCGGCCGGTCGATAAAAGAGAACCTGGCTTGGGCTGGGATGTGTGTGCGCCTATACACTTACGAGTGAAGACATGATATATACACATAACACACAAATACTAATGACACAGTTCATGAGTGAGCGCCCCACGAGTGTTGAACTTCCTCCCTGTATTGTAAAAGTGATTAATTGCACACATATATAATACACACTGAATGAGGAATGAGTAAATGGGGACAGTATGGTTGAAGTTTACATGGATGTATAATAGTAGAGAAGGCTCGAGTGATGGGGGGACCCCAGAGCGTAAAACTCTGTCCCTCTCTCTCTCTCTCTCTCTCTCTCTCTCTCTCTCTCTCTCTCTCTCTCTCTCTCCACCCCCTTCCTTCCCCGAACAGTACAAAGTAATCATTAGAAATAAATAATTGAACTGCTGCTGCCACTTGTACGACTATAGAAGCCTCCCGCCTAGAGCTTAAGGAGTGAGGGAAGTGTCTGTACGACATTGATTTACGTCTTGCTCACAAATACGATGAGATTAGTAGGTGTTGTGGAGATACGTGTGGATGTGTGAGGGTGCCTGAGGGTTGTGGTGAGGGTATATTTACTACACGAGTTGAAGTGGAAGGATTAAGGTGCCTCATCGTTACTTGAAAACACACTGAGGCTTTGATGGCGATTTTATGAGGACCTGATAAGTTTCCCCCGTGATGGATTTTTGTTGTGAATATGGGTTATAAAAGAATATTAATTACGGGGTCGTGAGGTGGAATATCTCAAGAAGACTGAATCTTCAAGGAAATATTGTGGAGATTCAGCGTTGAACAACTCTGGGTGACTATAAGATTTGAAATGAAAGGTATGAGTAAGATTTTCTGAAAAGCTTGAAACTTTAGAGGCTATATGGTTGCCATGAGAACGTTACCTTAAGCTTAGGTAGGTGAATCAGACATATGTCTGTATAATGGATCATATCATAAGCGCTAAAGACGAAGTAATATAGTCCGGAAACCTCTTCTAAAAAGATGTTAGGCTGGGTCTTGCGGACCTTCAAAACAAGAGAGAAGAAAAACAGTGATGACGCTCTTTGTAACGCTAATAGTTTCACGAACAGAATGCTACTATGTGCATTGACCCTATAAAGGAGCTGAGCTAGCGGGAAAGATTGAAATCATCGAGGTTGTATTCTCTGGAGCGGAGTCAGGAGAGCTGTACCATATAATCTATACCTGCAAAATCTTGGGATGTATGTTTCTAACCTTACGCTCATAAAAACTTTCCCCCCAATAGCACGACGGGCATGGAAGACTGTAGTACAGTACCACTGGAATATAAAGGTGCTATAAGCCTTCGACTGCAGCTATTACACACACACACACACACACACACACACACACACCATACAACGTACACTGGAAAAACGTCAGAACACCTTGGATAAGCAATTACCATAGTGTACCAGACTAGCCCAGGCTGTGGTGGTGGTGGTGTGGGTCTGAGGGATGCGGCTCTCAACAGCTTGGTCAACCATCACACCGACTGAGAAGCCTAAATCTTGAGCCCCGGGGCTGTGTGTGTGTGTGTGTGTGTGTGTGTGTGTGTGTGTGTGTGTCTCAGCGGAAGACCTCTGAAGCCATCATGAGATATACGTGATGGAGGTATGGGGGTCTTCAAGACAAATCCTACGTATCTTTATCTTCACCTCAGCGTATATGGTCCACTTCACCGGCTGGCAAGAGATAAGACTGCTGCTCCCTGTGAACCCTGGGTTAGTTGGTGTGGGACATCGGTTCCATACGGATTCCCGTGGGATGTGTGAGGGACATTGGTCTACATGGACTGTGTGACCTCTGGATGGAATGGTAATCCCCCTTGACTTCCGGGCAGTGGACTGGGTGACCCCGGAAGAATGAACGCCCGCCCGCGCGCTCGACCGATGGTGTCCTCTCAGCCACGGAATTCAAAATATTGCCTGAAGAGCTGTCTCTCACGCCAAGGTGATCAACAACCCCCTCCTCCCACTCTCTCTCTCATTCTGGTACATAAATAATCACCGTTCACTGCTCGCCCGACAGTAGCTCTGATTGGTCGAGCGAGATCTAACGACCGTCATTGGCGCCTTGGCGACTGGTCGATAAAGACGTGGGCGTCTAGTCTACGCCAGGGTTGTGGTGCGTTACGGTACGCAGGGGTTGGGGGGGGGGGGGGCGTGGATGTACCATGGTGTACCGCAAAGGCTGTCTTCTGCATCATGACAGATGTACCACGGATATGTCCTTGGGCAATGGAGTTGTACAACGGGGCTGTATTGCGATGATACAGCTGTACCGCGCGCAGCTGTCCTTGCTTGATACAGCTGTAAAACTGACGGATGACTTCACTGATTGTTTTGTGTTTTTAATCTACGTCGACGGTACGACCCTTGAATACGACGGCACGACCCTTACGCATGACGGTATGACCCTTGAGCACGAGCGTACGACACTTACGCACGACGGTATGATCCTTAAGTACGAAGGTACGACCCTTAATGCACGACGGTATGACCCTTGAGTACGCGATGGCACGGCCTTTGACCCTTATAAGACATGTCAAAGGTCGGGCCAGGCCAACCCCCCCCCCCCTCTCTCTCTCTCTCTCTCTCTCTCTCTCTCTCTCTCTCTCTCTCTCTCTCTCTCTCTCTCTCGACGTCTGATAACAAGAAACGATAAAGAAAGAGGGGAAAGGAAAAAGGAAAAATAAGAATTGCCTATTACATCCACAAGGATCATCTTGCCCTCATAGTGACTACACCTCTGAGGCATGATGCACGGGCTGCTGCTGCTGCTCCGCCAGACCAACACCGAGTTCACCACATACCTGACACACGGCTCACTGTTGCACGCACCCCCACACACCTGCTGAGCTATGACCAGGTGGTAGCTGCGCCCGGTAACACACACACACACACACACACACACACACACACACTTGTCTCTCTTGTGATAATTTGGCTGAACATATATGCAAAAGTCATAAACGAACATAAACTCCCACAGCAATGGCGTCAAGACGAGTGTAAAAGAGAGAGAGAGAGAGAGAGAGAGAGAGAGAGAGAGAGAGAGAGAGAGAGAGAGAGAGAGAGAGAGGATCGGTGGGGGGGAGAGAGGAAGACGGCTGTCAGTGAGGGTGAGGGTGAAAGTGAGGGGTCGCGTGTCCTGCTAATTAGCAAGGGGAACAAAAGTTAATCTATCATCCCAGGCGAGAGCAAGGGGAAGGTAAGGGGTGTGGCTCCATCTGCCTCACTCCATCACTTACTTCTTCATCCAGCCTCAATCTCCACCAACTCACTTACTCCTCCGCCTTCTACCAAACCAGCTCCCCTCCCTCGCCAGCCAGCCAGCTCCCTCCCTCCCTCTCCAACACCACCACCAACTACTTAACGACGACTCTATTCACACCCTCGAGTTCTGATCACTCTGTATCTCTTGTAGCAGATCAGGGCCTGCGTCAGACCTGCGCTCCACCACCCATTCCCCTCCCCTTACTGGCTCTCCCCCCCCCCCCCTCCTCCTCACCATCCTCCAGTGGAGGTTAAAGAAAACGGTACTGGCCCACAGTACGACGGTACGGCCCCGAGCGCGACGGTGCACCGTCCTGCCTCACACCACGACGGTAAGGCCTGACCTTGACAGTTCGACAGATGGATGTTAGATGGGTTGGCTTTTGGCCTCATCGTTAAAAGTGTCAGATCAAAAACCAGGTCGTCGTATCAAAGGGTCGCACCGTCGTGCTCAAGGGTCGTACCGTCGTGGTCATATGTCGTATCGTAGTAGGAGTGGGGTAGTATTGTCGTGCTCAAGGGTCGTACCGTCGTGCTCATGGGTCGTACCGTCGTGCTCAAGGGTCGTACCATCGTGCTCAAGGGTCGTACCATCGTGCCCAAGGGTCGTACCGTCGTGCCCAAGGGTCGTACCGTCGTCATGCCCAAAGGGTTAATAGATCTAGCCAGTCCCGGAACTTGTGTGTGGACCACCTTTTTATGGTCGGAGATAACGTGTGTGTACCCTCCCAGTCTCTCTCTATCTCCCCCTCTCTCTCTCTTCCATAGACACAGATACACAGACCACACAGACCCAAGGCCCAAGCGGGGTGGTCTGGCCTTGACGCTAAGACCACACCACCTCGCTTGGATCTTGGGGTCTGTGTGGCCTGTGTACCCGCGTAACTCTATGTAACTCTTTCGTTCAGTCGCCTGGGGAGTTTAATCCTCCTTGGCTATAATCACCGCCATGCCAGTAAAAGTCTTCATACGTATGAGTGGATGAATCCCAGTCTGGTTAACGTAAATGTGGACTACACACACACATGAAAGGAAAACTGTAACTTACCAGCTGATCCCCTCCTGTAATTCCTTCATAGAGTATTACTTACCTCCAGAGCGACACCACTTGATCCCCTCCTTCCACTAAGCTAGGCTCCCCACACCACCCCCTTCCCCACCTACCTCCTCCATATCTGGGAATTGGTAAACACCCTCCCACCCCGACTAACACCACCCTCCCATCCCCTTTGGGCCGTCTGCACAGCCCAAGGCCAACAACACAGCCCTGACCTTCATCTGAGATCAAGTATCAGCCACAGATGGACCCAGTGTGTGTGTGTGTGTGTGTGTGTGTGTGTGCTCAAGACATAGCAAACACGACGCCATGGGAGTAACAGTTGTCTACGGTGACGAAAACATTCTATTTTTAGGATCCCAAGGGAGGAACTAATGAGACGAAAGAAAAAAAAATCTTGGACATTAAGATTCTGTGGCGAGAACACATAAAACATGACGGGAGCTTCTGTCCTGACGCTCCTTGAGAGATAAACACGAGCAGCCCCGAGAAATCTTAATACCATTATACATCCGGATAGAATACACAAGTTACCCCTGGGTATATACTATTTTCCTTGGCGCATCAAGGAAGGCAACAATCCAAACCTGACTTATACCAACATTTCTCATCATTTGGAGAAACTCTCCTCCCAGAACTACTTGTCTTTGTCCACGAAAGAAAAGAGACCCCACGCCTTAAGATGCATCTATGCATCATTTTGACCACTACTGAGAAATTAAAGGCGATAAAGAAGAAAAAAAATGCAATAATCTAATGTAGAAAACGAGATGGTCCAGTAGTTATCGGTCTGTGAATAGCCCGTGTGTGTGTTTTACCGATTAAATTTTCTTTGAAGAGATGTTTGAAGAAGCGACTCAAAGAGAATGATTCCAGATGAAGATGGTTTCTCTCCTTCGATTTTTATACTGTTGCAGTCGTGGATGTGGAAGAAAAGTGTAATTAATAGCTTTAATGTTACGTTGTTCATAATTTGTCTTCACTTTAATCCAGAAACTAAGTAAACTAGACGCATGAATAGCCTTGCACTGTCAGACCTGTTAAAAGAAAATGACACAGCAGAACAGTGCCTTAGATTCGTTAATTTTCATGACACTGAAACCGCATCCAACTAAGGTGCCCCTTAACATGTCAACGGTGATACGTCTCCTATTGGTTAAGAAAGACGGACTTACACCACTCTATCTACACCCTAAACACTAGCGGATGTACTAAATCGAAATAATTAATCTACACTGTCATGTGTGATATACATAAATGACTGCAGGGCGCTGCACATGTTTAATTTAATGAGAGAAGAATATATCAGTACAAATGTCCCGATCCCATGCGTGGTGGGTGGTGGGCGGGTGTGTGGTGGATGGTGGGCGGGTTGGTGGTGGTGGTGGATGGTAGGCGGGTGGGATGGCTCCAGCGAGAGGGGTAGCAACCCAGGCGCGTCTTTCTATTATAGGCCAGACTGGCAAGAGGAGTGGTATAAAGGCTGTATAGCCTCACCATCCCGGGTGGTGTATATTTGGGGCGAGGCAGGCAAGCACCCAGTGGCCGCACCACCGTCTCCAACACCTGGTGTGTTGGTGACAGCAAGCCACCGTCTCCAACACCTGGTGTGTTGGTGACAGCAAGAGCGCCACCAACACCGCCAGGAGCACCAACTAGCAGTTACTACCAGGACCGACACCCAGCGTCACCCCGGAGCGAGTGGCGTGTTGCTGGTCCCGCCTCACACACTCCTCTCGCCAGGCAAACCTTCCTTGGGATTTACTCCTGTCTTTTTTTCTTTTTTTTTTTAACCACAAAGGATTTTATTAAGCAAGTCCAAAGAGTTTACGGCTGGTGGGGTTTTGTTTGAAGTGTTTGTCAACTTGACTCTTGCAGATCTATTGTTTTTTGTCTTTTTTCTTCTCTCTTTGTGGCTTCCAGTGTATTTTTTTAAATCTATATTTACTTCTCGTGTTGGTCAATCATACACCGGGAAGCAGTACAAGGATGTGGCTACGATGATGACTGGTGAAGACGTGGGAGACTCACAAAGACCAGACTCTGCCTTGAGGGGGACGAGGGAGGGACCAGCACAACCACACACCCCCTCCCTCATCTGGCCCCATCCTCAACACAGGACCCTAGTCCCGGCCACACCCTCAACACAGGACCCTAGTCCCGGCCACACCCTCAACATAAGAACCTAGTCCGGGCCACACCCTCCACACAGGACCCTAGTCCTAACCCAACCCTCCACACAAGACCTCTAGTCCTGCCCCACCCTCAGTACAGGTAGGTCCCCAGCCCTGGCCACACCCTTCCCCTTCCCACCCTCTAACCCCCCCACCCAACCCCTCCCCATGCATTTGTTACACCACTTGGGCCTGGCAACTACACCCTTGCCCTCCAGCGTCGGTGGCTGGGGAAGAGGGGGGGGGGGGGGACAGTGAGAAGGGGAGGGGGGAAGGAGGCGGTTGGGGGGATAGACTGTCAGGGGATGGGAGACGGTGTCATTTTCGTGGCTCCGTCTGGTTGTCTTCCAAACACAAATGTTACATGAAACACTGGCAAAGACAATAACCAGTGTGTGTATGTGTGTGTCTTACTTATTCAGGACAACACAGTCATTAGAAAAGCCCAGTGTTGTGAGTGTTACTGATTGCTGCACTCAGCGATAGACATGTTCCATGTCCTTAGTGTTGTTGAGTGTTGCATCTAATGATAAGTCAGGTCCCGTGTTGTGGGTGTTGTTAATAACTGCGCCCGACGACAGACATGGCCAGTGTTGTGTTAATTATTGTTCTTCAGAATGACCAAGTCCTTGTCTGATGGAGCTCATTAAGGCAGTCATATAATACAGCTTCCCGCGTAAACAGAGGCCAGCATGATTCATTCTCCCGGTGTGATAATGAGATGGGTTGCGAACCAGGGCCCCACGCACCCCAGGTCTGTAGCAGGCCTGGACGACGGGGTGAGATGGCCACACGGCACGACCCACGCACCTGTAAGCCTCGAAGGTGGGTGAGTGACGTGATCATAGTGAGGCATCATACATCTCTTTCCATCGTAATGTTATCACCAATACCTACAAAACTCATCTCTTTTTTTTTTTCTAAATACTGTCGTTATAATCAACTATTCAACCCTCACCACCACTATCAAACATGCATTTATCACCAGTGCCACTATCGTTATCATAATGGCCATCGTTATCATAAACCACCACCACCACCACATACCCTCCCTCCCTCCTCGTCATTATCAACCATCACTTTATCACCACCTCCTGTGAAATCATCATTCATTCCCACCATCATCACTAACACCACCACCCCTCACCATCACCTCTACCATCACCCTCAACCATCACCTCTACCATCACCCTCACCATCACTTCTACCACCACCCTCAACCATCACCTCTACCACCACCCTCACCATCACCTCTACCACCATCCTCACCATGACTTCTACCACCACCATCGTAAGCTGGGCAGCGTCCGCCTGCTGCCTTTTAGGCTAGGCTGCCTTGGGGTAGGTCACCTTTGCTCGTTAGGATCACCTTTGCTCGTTAGGAATTCCAATGTTGGTGTCCAGCTGGTACACAAACTCAATGTCATGGGGTCCCAGAGAGAGAGAGAGAGAGAGAGAGAGAGAGAGAGAGAGAGAGAGAGAGAGAGAGAGAGAGAGAGAGAGAGAGAGAGAGAGAGAGAGAATCTTCCACAAAGGCAACGGTAAATAAATGCCTGTTAACCCCAAATCGCAATTCCCCCCCTACATTATTCCAGCAATATCTAAGATGCCCAAACACCTGAAATGAAGTATACCGTACCATCACACGCCCCAAGACGACCGTGGGTAAAATTAAGCTAATATAATGCTCCTCCCGCCTGTACCAGACGTAATCACACCATTATATTGAGTTGCTGAACGTTTCATGTGAAGTGTGGGATCTTGGACCCTCGCCTTACAGCCCTCCCTGTGTTTGTGACTGTGAAGTGTACGTGGGAAGATGTGCGTTTCTGAATGTATATATCCATGAATGAGGAAGTGTTTACACATGTGTGCTACATTAGAATGCATGGGTATCTTAAGAAATCACAGACAAGATATTCCTGCGACTTTATGTTATATGATTATTTGTATTGCAATCTAGGGGCTTCAGGTGTTCATTCTAATCTGTCTGTGTGACTGTATGGTACGGGTACATGCTCGGATGGTGGCGTTGCGTATACAAACAAGAGATGAAGGTCTCATGAGTGAAGAACTCTCTCCCTCCCTGTACTGGCCAAACAGGTCATTTCAAATACGCACACATATACACACGCAGAAACAAGGGATGTAAATGTTGTGTAAGCATTTACAGATTTAAAACCGGACGTCCATGGTGTGGTAGATAGCTTTAGTGACCGTCACGCATGCATGGGCCGCACGGGATCAAACCCGAGTAGGGTCGAATCCTAGTAGCAGCAACAACCTGTCTATAGTCCACCTATAACTGTTGATCCTACCTTATGGGTTTACCAACAAAATAGGACCCTGGCAAATACCAGGATGTGTGTATGTGTGTGTGCATATACAGTAGGAAACGCATGGTACGTATATACAAGGTTAAGAGACGGAGGCAACACGAATGTAAAACTCTCTCCCTCCGAAACAAGCAATAATCACACAACCTTCGCTGTAGGCCCACCTCCACAGGCAGATGACATGGCCAACAACTTATACCTCCTCTTGGCTGCTAACTGTATGCTGCCAGCCTTGGGAGACAGAGATAACGGGCCACGGTACACATAGTCAGCCAGGGACTCCAGTGAAAAATAACTGTGCTAAGCTAGAAATATCGGTCCACAATACTTTGTCTGTCGACCTCCACTGGCCAGCTTCCTTTCCTTCCCTTCCTCACCTCGATCTTTCGCTCTCCCTCTCCTTCTCTCCCAGCAGCAATCTCGCTCGCTGCACAACAGTTATAGCCTTGCAGTCTGCCTTGCCTGGCAGCGTTCACACCCCCCAACAAAATATTGGCTCCCGGTAACGCCACACAACCTGCTCCCCCGCCGTCCACACACCCACCCGGTGGTACCGCTACCTAACCTGCAGCTCCCCCTGCCGCCCCAACAACCGCCACGGCACAAAGAGAGCTGGCTGCACAGACTGTCCATTTCTCTCTCCGATATTTACCGCTTGCAGTTTTCCTCTCTACCAGATATTTTTCCCTCTGAGATAGGTAGTGCTTTACTCTCACTCCTACCTACCTACCTACCTTTGACTTACCCACCTACCTACTTCCTTATAGACTCCTGCCTTTGCCAGACACCAAACTTCCTGCATCCTACCACCATGTATTGGGACTTAAGAACCTTCCGCCTTTATCAGCCTTGGTCCAGCCTCCGCCCGATCCCTTTGCGCTGTGTAAACCCATGTGAATATTATCACACTGCACCCTGGCGTTATCCCCCTGGCGTGTATGTAGCATCTCCTAGGGAAGGTATTTCAAACTTGATGCTGACAATAAATTTGGATCTATCACAGGGAAATGATGACCTATGATGAAGGTTTCCTGTCAAACAGGAGCGAAAATGTTTACGTGATAATTTACTCATGCTTGTCAGATTAATATTTTTTTGTTTCAATAGTTTTATTCTCAAGAGGAAAGGGAGCCAATCCACAATACGGTGAGGTAGGTACCTGCTTTAATGTATTACCCACTTTCAACATAGGTAGGCATCACGTAACATTGGTGTTTATTTCAAAAGTTTGCGAGTCGGTTGGAATTTCTCGCTACGCCATAACAAAATCTAGTCTGTAGTACGTGCACAAGTGTTGTAGCGGCTTGTGCCGGCTTACTTAACCGTGTGAGCTGGCTGGCTGGTTGGCATCAGCGAAGCTTGGAGATTGGGGAAGTAACAAGCACAGTTTGGGCAGTTCCGAGTGTTTTAAGTTTCAAGTGATTGTGAGACTCTGTCGATTCTGTCCACGATGTGGTGAGGCATGACAGATACACAATCCACTTGCTATCGTCTAAACATCAAACTTTTCTAATCCGATTTCAGCAAAACGTGACAAAAAAAAAAAATAAATCAAACGCATAAACAGAGACATGTATTTTTTCCCCCGTCCGTTTTAAAAAAGGTTCTAAATATGGATTACAAATCAAACAATTAATTCAACACTGTAAAAATATTTCAGTTGAATCAAAACATTGCAAATGTTCTGTCGTACTTTTTCACGACCATTAAACTTTATTTGTAACTCTAACCATCCAGTATCATGAAAGGTAGTAATCTCACAGAAACATAAAAGCCTTCGTCACATTACGACCCGTGTTGAAGCTGAGTCATCGAACATCCTAAGCGATGGAATATATTGAACAGAGATGTTCTTTTGATGCATGACTTTCGGAAGTCATTTTCATCTCTTAAACAAAACCTAACGTAACCAACCATGTACTCCACTCTCCCACCTACCCACACAAAACCTGATTAACCACCTGACCTAACCCAGTCTTCACCTAGTGCCGCGTTGATGGATTCTGAAGCCTTTAGGATCAAAAGTATTCTTACCCTCCCCACCCATATCCCGCCAAGATTGAAAATCATAAACGTAATGATACCTTAAGGAAGGTCCAATCTTCTCTTCTATCAGGGCTTCCTCAAACTATCGAGTCCTCTAACTTTCAGCACCTTCGGTAATAATCGAAATTTGAAAGTCGGATTTCCTTATTTTTGGAGGCTCCAACAACACATCTGACCCTGGGATCTTCCCCAAACTCCTCTACCCCCTTAATATGCCACAGCACGTAACCAAATTCAACCTCAGATTAATATCCCCAACTTAACCTCCTTTCACCACATTGCTAAAAGCCGTAGCCGCTCAGTGCGAGGCAGGAAGGCATCAAGTTAGTGTGAGTGAGTCACGATAATGAGTGTAGAGAAAAGGCAGCGAGCCATCAAGTTGGTATGAGTGTCAGAATGGGTTAAGAGCAAGGCAGCCGTTAGTTAACTGAGAGTCAGAAAACCACTATGACTTATTGCAAGGTAGCTGGAAGTCAATGAACCATAGTGACTCGATCAGTGCAAAGAAAGTCGTAATACGTGAGCTGCAGAGTCTAAACGAGAGAGAGAAAAAAAATTGCTAAACATTAGCTTGTTGACGTTTATGCAGCGCCACACCAGACAGCACGTAGCCTACTTCCCAATATATTTCTTAAGGAATCAGACGAGTCATCCGTAATATATATATATGTAGGGAGGTGAAGCTGGGGGCAGGTAGTCACCCCAGCCCCCGGATCAATAGTACATGGGAGGGAGAGGCGGGAGTGGTTGAGCCAGCAGGTGGAGGGTAGTGGCGGACCAGGGAGGGGAGTGACTGTCAGGGACTGAGGGAGATGGAGGCTTTTAGGTTATTAACTCATCATAAACTTTAGTATTTTAAATGACTGGGTTTACACTGCCTCCTCGGAAAGACGTACCCAACGTAAGGAGGAAGGAAAGACATGCGAGGGTTGGAGACACGGAGGGTTGAAGAGAGATAAAGGGGATTCAAGTCAGTTATGGATTCTCTCGAACACAGATCTCCGGGACATAATGGAGTTAAAGGCTATCGTAAACTTGATTACGACAGAGACACAACACAATTTTGGGTTGTCAGAAATATGACAAATGCTGTAATAAGGAAAGAACTAAGAGGAGAATAGTATATATATATATAAAGACCTAAAAGAACAATTTTCCACCTTACTTTGATGCTTGCAGTGAACCGTGTTTGGGGAAAAAGTAATAAGATTGGTCGGGTACCAGCAGTTTAATTTGAATGAAACCGTTAAGACACTTTAGCCTGGACGATCATTTTGATCATACTGACCAGAAAGTTTATGGGCTGAGATACGGAGGTAAACCACAACAATACGCCCTAGCTGAGAAAAATCTAGACCTTCTTAAGTCCAAGCGAAAACCTACAAGAAAATCAATTTTGCAACTGACTGTAAACTGTAAACTGAACTCACTTTTCGTATCAAGGAAGAGACAGCTGCTGTATCAAGACATTATTAGATGATGTGATGAATAAACTCTGGAATGCCTGCTTGTGTGATTATCTGTCGCCTGGGAAATGACAAAGACTCGTTGTGACCTCAGTGTAATCCTCTCGCACCACTACCGCTCACGCGATGAGCATGGGATGCATAATAAATTAGTCGCTGTTGGCAGCAAAATTGAGTTGAAAAGAGGGAGAGTTAAGAGGAAAGGGAAGGAGGAAGAGAGAGGAAGGAAGAGAATGAGTGTCATAGAACAGTGGGAGCTGAGGAACGAAAGATATATATATATATATATATATATATATATCATTGTGGCCATAATTTCTCAGTTGTGGCAGATGGCTTTTTTCTTTGATGTCACCATCAAGTCTTATTCATATACATATGATTTACCGTTCAGTTTCCCCTTACACATCCATTTACAGAACCACAACATCTATTTAGAGAAGGTTCAGAGGAGGGTAACAAAGATGTTACTAGAATGAAGAATGCTGAGTTATAGGGAAAGGTTAGAGGCCTGAAATGTATGGAGAGACTTGACCCAAACCTTTAAGTGTCTACTCTATTTAGGGGATGCCAGCTGAGAACATTCCTTCGAAACAAGCAACGACAAAGCAACTAGAAGCCATAGCATGAGCAAGAAATCTGTTAAGAAAAGTTTTAAAGTATTTCCATTAGTATAATAGTAGCAGGGAGGGACCTTTGGAAAATGTGAACATGGACAGCATACAAAATTTAAAAAGTTGTACGATAGAGAAGGTTCAAGGGATGGGTGTATCACGAGTGTACAACTCCCTCCCACTGCAGTACAGTTAAGTAAATACATTCAGCTCTTACATTTGCTGTGTTATGAGTGTTTACCATAGTCTTGAAAAAAGGGGAGAATATTCGTCTCATAATGATCGTCTCATAATGATTATGTCTAACAGTCTTGTTCTGCTACATGACTGGTAATTACCTGACGTTCATACTAAAGCTTTCAGATAATACTAATTATATTAATAACAACAACAGTAAAACTTATTTATAATTCATTGGATTAAAGCAGCCATAAGCTGAAAACGTATGTGTGTGTGTGTGTGTGTGTGTGTCACATGTCTGTCATTTCGCACCTATTTCTAATCTGAGCCAATTTCATTTAGAGTTAAATGTGTGAACGGCTGTCATGCAAGTTATTATCATCAGTCATTACATGGGCAAGAACAAATGATAATTCATTTCTGTACTTCGCCGTATTGTTTGACCCTTATGGGCCAGGACAGAGGTCACGCCATTATACCCAAAGATCGTAACAGTCGCGTTCAGGGGTCGGGCCCTCGTATTCCAAGGCTTATCCTCAAGGTTTTTCAGGAGACTGGGCCTTAACCTGCCTTGACGTGATATGCAGAAGGGCTTGTCAGCGAGGGGGCTGGGTACACGAATCATTAATGGCGTAAGTGGCTTAACCCCGCGAACCGGAGATGGTGACCCTGTTTATACGGTGCTTGCCCGCTATAAAGGACGGCTCAACACTGGCTTCTGAGAATCATAATCCCACTAAACAGTTCCTGCACTGTGGGAGCACTACTGGATCCCATGGTCTGAGGCGTTGGGACTCATAGGTTAAGGTGTTGGAGGTGGGGTATGTGGTTATTATTGTACTGGTAATGATCACCACCATCACTGCCTGCTGGTGAGGACGGGCACCAACACTGCTGGTGAGGACGGGCACCAACACTGCTGGTGAGGACGGGCACCAACACTGCTGGTGAGGACGGGCACCAACACTGCTGGTGAGGACGGGCACCAACACTGCTGGTGAGGACGGGCACCAACACTGCTGGTGAGGACGGGCACCAACACCGCTGGTGAGGACGGGCACCAACACTGCTGGTGAGGGAGGACACCAACACTGCTGGTGAGGACGGGCACCAACACTGCTGGTGAGGGAGGACACCAACACCTGAGGTGAACCGTCCCTCCAGTAACCAACACGACATTAAATGTTGTGTCGCTCCCTCCTCCGCCTCTTCCCTCCCCTTCCAGGGCAGACAGGCCCCCCTCCTCCTTCGTCAGTGATCGGTGACTCCAGTCAGTAATGTGTGCCCGTCACACTACCTCGTTAGCAGTGTAATAACTTCGTCCACCTTACCCCAGTCGTGATACGTTACCATCATCAGTCATAAGCCAATAGTAATTGCTTTAATGCTCATGAGCTTTAAGCACTTTGACCACAAACTTGCGACCCTTGAGCACGACGGTGCGACGCTTGAACACGAAGGTACGACCCTTGAGCACGACGGTGCGACCCTTGAGCACGACGGGGCGACCCTTGAGCACGAAGTTACGACCCTTGAGCACGAAGGTACGACCCTTGAGCACGAAGGTACGACCCTTGAGCACGACGGTGCGACGCATGAGCACGAAGGTACGACCCTTGAGCACGAAGGTACGACCCTTGAGCACGACGGGGCGACCCTTGAGCACGACGGGGCGACCCTTGAACACAACGATACGACTCTTTGAACAAGTCGGTGCGACCCCTAAGTATAATGGCCTTTAAGAGTTAGATCAAACAACGCGTCATCATGCCCGAGGGTCAAAACGTAATGGTGAATGGGGTTAATATTAGTGTGTAGCGAGTGCATGGAAAACAGTGTAAGTGTATTAGTGCACTGCTCAGGAAGTGAAAGTGTGACGGTCGCCGCCCTTAGTAAACACGGTTGTGGTCGATCGTGTTGTGATGTCCCCTCCCACCTCCCTCTCCCCCCACGTCCCCGAGTGAATGCAGGGGGGAGGAGGAGGGGGGGAGGATGGATGAAGAGGTGGAGGAGGAGGAGGAGGAGGATGGACGGACTCCTCCCCCACCAACCATTGTGATGCCTACCGTGTTATGCTTGCATGCTTCCCTCCTCCCCAACTCTTACCTGACTCACGCCTCACCACCACACATTATGAGTACTACATCCCACCCTCCTTTGTTTCCTGCGCCCGTACACCAATCACCTGACCCTTATCTCTTGTTCGGGACCTAAAGGAGGCAGTGTGTGTGTGTGTGTGTGTGTGTGTGTGTGTGTGTGTGTGTGTGTGTGTGGAGGGCAGGGGTGGTTTATTGGGGACAGTTAGACCCGGGGTCCGTCGAGACCTGGATCCGAGCTCCTCCCTCGTCCACATCCCATGTAATCCTATTCATGCATGGCATTGAAGTGTTTGCGAGCCATAGGGGCAGCAAACACCTCCAGGCTCCCGGCTTCATGCAGTCATAAAGAACACTGTGTATGGCTCCTCACTGCGTACAGACGCCTTGTGCATTAAACAAAGATTGACTTGATAATTCAAGTGATAATCAATATATTTTGGTTACTTTATTGATAAATTACTTATCTGGTTATTCTGATATTCATACCGTTGAGTTCAAAAGAAATCGTCTGCTCTTCTGGCTCTGCTGTGTTTTTAAGCTCGTTGCCGCCCGATTTTTTAGTTCGTTATCGTGAATTCTTAAGAGAGAGAGAGAGAGAGAGAGAGAGAGAGAGAGAGAGAGAGAGAGAGAGAGAGAGAGAGAGAGAGAGAGGTGGGGGAACGTGGGGAAAAGGGTGGGGGTCGTTTTCCCCAGGGCCCAGGCTGGCTCTTGACATGCCTGCACCTGCCCCCTACCCAACACCATTCCACCTCAGCACCTGTCCCCTATCCAACACTACTCCACCTCACCACCTGCCCCCCTATCCAACACTACTCCACCTTACCACCTGCCCCCTACCCAACACTACTCCAACTCACCACCTGCCCCCTACCCAACACTACTCCACCTCACCACTTACCCCCCTACACAGCACCATCCACCTGCCCCTACATAGCACCACTCCACCCTCACACCCTGTTCTCTACACACTCCACACTAGCGCCCACCTTCCTCCCTTGGCGGGGCTGTACACTAATACAGCTCAGGCATGGGGTCTGGACGCGGCGCCAGTGATCCAAGGCGGCCGACAGGTGACTGGAGGGGGAGAGGGGAGCTGCCGGCCTGTGAAAGAAGCTATCCAATTCATTATTTACAGCTTGTAGCCGACCCGAACCCCCGGGACTGAGCGGCGACGAGGGGCTTTCTCTCCTCCAAAGGTGATAGGAGTGACGATGATGAGGGAGGTAGCGTTCCCCTGGTGCTGCGGGCGCCATTAGCTCCGACAACCTGTCTTAGTGGAGCAGCAAGACGCGAGGTTGCTGGAGGGGGAGGGGTTGAAGACCTGCTACCTCCGAGACCATTGTGAGGTACTTGTAGGGTTTCCAGATCCAGTTGTAGGGGTAGCAGGCCTCCAAAACCATAGTAATGTACACGTAAGGTTAGGTAAGATAAAAGTCCCACTTTTGAAGGTTAAAGACCTTCGAAAGTCTATCGTAGGGTGATGTAAGGTCCCAGACCAAGCTGTGGTGGCAGAAGACCTCCAAGAATATGATAAAGCTTGACGAATATTTTGATGATATCAGTTAACAATGACTAAGCCAACTCCAAGAAGAGAAAAAACTAATTCTGCTTCTCTGAGGCACAAAATGTGACCTTTTACGCTTCAGATTTGAACCTTCTTCCCAGATCTTTCCGCTGCAACATTAAGATATGGCAGGCTTCTCATTCAAACTTTTTTGTATAATTTCCATGAGAGTTTATTCCCTCCATATACACGGTGCTTCACTTTCTTACCTCTTTTCCTGCTCCGTTGAGCCGGAGGGAAAGGTGGTAACGGAGGTGCCCTTCGCTTTACTGTTATCTCTGTATATAAAATAGAATAGGAGCTTAGGATACTATTACCGTCCTTCAGCAGATAGCCTCATCAGGGACTATAAAGTCTCCTGTTATCTTCTTTCCTATGTACACACCTCCCACACACTCTCAGTTCCCCTCATACATCCTCCACTCCTACCACCTTACACACTCCCCACATCTGGACGCACTTCCAATACTTGCCTTGCACTCCCCGCTTCTACGCACCCGTACACGCTCTCTCTCACATACTTCCCGAGACCTACAGACTCGTCACCTCCCTACAGTCTTCCACAACATCTCCAATCCTCCCAACCAGAACACCTCCACCATCCTTTCTCCACCACTCCAACAGCTCCCACCATCGTGCCTTTCCCCACCATCCTCAACACCCAGGGCGGACAGTGTGTGTGTGTGTGTGTGTGTGTGTGGTGATGTCACAGCCCTGTTATCGCCAGCTCAGTGTGGCCACTACTCGGGTCACAATCTTCAAAGACGCGAGTGTGCCACATAATTTTTCTAACCCCTTGATCACGAGGTAAGATCCCTCGTGGTCATGATGGCGTGGCCTTTGGACCTAGTCTCTTCCAAGTCAGGTCAGCAGAGAAGCCACACCGTCATGTTTAATGGGTCAGTCTTCTGGACGGCATTCGTATGCAAAACACCTTTTTTATTTTTCCTGGCGAGCTAATGATGGGCCAGCTGGGTCATCACCTGCGCCAGTGTGGGGAGGATCTAGCAGCCACAGGTGGCATCAGAGGCCACCTGGGTATCCAGTACCGGTATGGGGGGAGGAACCAGCTGCCACAGGTGGCCCTCCTGGCACCATGAGAGCCATGATCGTATCAAAATTCAGTGAGTGCAATATTACCTCACCTTCCATTACGAATCACGTCCATTACCCGTGCAATTATTAGGATATATATATATATATATATATATATATATATATATATATATATATATATATATCGTTTGATGACACAGAGATCACTATGAAGAGGACCTTCGAACATTCTGAAGCAAACATCACCAAACTACACCTCCGGTCGTTAGGCCACCACGGCAGAAACAGTTCACCTGTGCCCCAGTTTCGAGGGAGAAAGTCAGCGTTAATGTCCAGCAGGTGACTTAAATGTCCATCGCTAACTTTTAAACGTCCGCAGATGACTTTTATAAAGTTCATAGGTGGCCTTTTTTTTTTTTTTTAAGTCCATAGACGGCTTTTAAAATACCAGAGGTGGTACCTCGCTCGCTCGCCCCGACCTTGTGGCCTTTGGCCCGAGTGATGACCCCACTAACTAACGACGATGTTTGGGTGATGACCTGGCCAACGACGACTGTGGGATGACCTCACTCATAATGACGACGACTGAGTGATGATGACCTAACGAACTAACGACGTCTGAGTGATGATGACCTCACTAACTAACGACGTCTGAGTGATGAGCTCACTCATGACGACGACGACTGTGTGATGACGTCGTCAATCAACGACAAAGTCGCGAGTGCATCCGGGCAGCCGTTGCTAGACCCACCAGACCTGTCGTGGAGCAGAGCGCACCCTTAAGAATATTGGACGACGCGACGACAAATTATAAACGTTAGACTCTCCGGCCACGCCTCTGTGTGTGTGTGTGTGTGTGTGTGTGTGTGTGTGTGTGTAAAATTCCCCTTTTGCACTAGACTTGTATTTTCTCTTACGTCCTCCTTGGCTCAGAGTTGAGGCCATGGATGGCCACTAGGAACTCGTGAACGACCTGTTTCCTGTCAACGCCATCATCCACTTGATCTAGGAACTCTTGGCTGGTTATTAGGTCACACACCCCCTCCCCCTCCCCCCTCTTGTAGCCTCTCTGTAATGCGCTGAATACAGGAGCGGATCAACAAGTCATGCTGCCCTTTCATTGGGGGAGGGGAAGGGGGTAGGTCTCTCTCTCTCTTTTCCACTGACGTTGTTCACAAAATGGGTCTTTCATGTTTAGAAAACCTACATGCACAGTTTTTCATTTAAGATAACACTCGTTTTCCCTTATACTAAAGCTCAAAGTTGTTAGTTCAATCTATTATACAACTTCCTGTGTTACTTGTTCACAGTAGACCACTGTGTTAGTACGGACAGACAGACTGACAACACACTCTTGTTCTGTTCAGCCCAACGCCTCCTTTCTCACATCATTTCGCTCGTGCTGTATTTCAACATTTCTTTTTACTTTCCAATACTTCACAGCTGCGACAAATTGCTCAGAAGAAACTCAGCGAGACAACAGGTGAAGCAAAGATTGCCGTATGATAATATTCTCCCATTTTTTTTATAGTGATTAATTAAGCGATCTCAAAGCTATTACGTCTGAATATGTTTCATCAAAAAACAGCACTGAAATGGGTCGAGAATCATATCTGCTGATGTACATTTCGTTATAAGTAATTTGAATAATGTCTATTATCATCTATCATTTTAGAATTTTATATATATATATATATATATATATATATATATATATATATATATATATATATATATATATATATATATATATGCTAGCAAATGGTATTTGTAATGCTTTGCATGGCTTTCTTATTGGTACTTGTTAACCTTCTCCCGCGTTAGCGGGGTAGCGCCAAGAATAAACGAAAGGCCTCATTCGCTCCCTTCCATCCTCTAGCATTCACGTGTGATGCACCATAACCGCAGCCACTATCTACAGCCAGGCCCCCACAGGCTTTTGCGTAGTTTCCCTGAACTGCTTCAAATGACCGAGATAAGTCCATTTACAGCACGTCGCCCCCTGTATACCACATCGCTTCACCGCACTCTGTCACACGCACGCCTCTCTCCTTCTCAATGTGTTCTGTACCTAGGTCAGGGCCCACCTGAACTGACAGAGAACGATGGTCAGGGAGGGACCTTGTTGTGGAGGAAGTGGGTCTGTATGAAGGGCCTTTTGGAGGGAGTGGATGGGTCTGCACGGAGGGTCTTGTGGGGAGGAAGTGGATGTGCATGGAGGGCCTTCATGGAGTGGCGTGGGGGATATGTGTGGAGTGGGGGTGGGGGATATGTGTGGAGTGGGGTGGGGGATATGTGTGGAGTGGGGTGGGGGGGATATGTGTGGAGTGGGGTGGGGGGGATATGTGTGGAGTGGGGTGGGGGGGATATGTGTGGAGTGGGGCGGGGGATATGTGTGGAGTGTTCCGGTGGCCTGGGCTGGACGCGAGGGTGCAGTTATGGGAGGCGTGGAGAGGCCTGGTATCTGATGATGGGAGGATTTGGAGTGCCAGGTGATAGTCTGGAGGGGTCGATTGTCAGGCGGAGGGGCCCGAGTGTCAGACGGAGGGAAGGGAGGAGGTGCTTAGTCTCAAGTAGAAGGATTAAGTAAGGGGGGGAGGGAGGAGGTGAACATCAGGTGGAGGAAGGTCGGGAGGGATGGAGGAGGAACCGAATGTTAAGAAGATGGAAAGAGAAGTCGCGTGTTGGAGGGAGAGATGGATTAGAGAGGGAGGGTCAGTCTGGAGGGGGAGGTGATGGAGAGGTGTGGCAGGAGAGTAGGGTAGAGGGAGGGGTAGTATGGGAGGAGGGGTCGCGTCTAGGAAGGGACAAAGTGGAGGGAGTGTTAAGGTGTTGCATGGCGGAGGGAACGTTTGGCAGAGGAACACTTTTTATTAGTGTAGAGTCATAGAGCTGCCCCAAGCGAGGCGCCCCTCGGGTACGTTGTCTGTGGTAAAGGGCGTGTTGATGATCGGGTGGAGGGCGGTGGATGAAGAGGTAGAGGTGGAGGGCGGTGGATGAAGAGGTAGACGGCCGTGGATGAAGGGTAGAGAGCGGTGGACGAAGAAGTAGAGGGCCATGGATGAAGAGGTGTAGGGCTTTGGATGAAGGATGGCGAGCGGTGGACGATGAAGTAGAGGGCGGCGGATGAAGTGGTAGAGGGAGGTGGGTGAAGAGGTGGAGGGCGGTGGATGAAGGCGTGGAGCGGTGAATGAAGGGGTGGGGTGGTGGTGGATGAACGGGTGGAGGCGGCGGGTGAAGCTATGAAGGGCGACGAAGAGGCAACGGAGAACAGTGGATGTAGGTGTTGAGGGTGACAGGTTGGGAGTGACGTAAATGTGGATGAAAGGGCGGGCGTTATGGATGATGCAGGTGACGGATGAAAAGATGCATAGTAACGGATGAAAGACTGGCTGTTGACCAGTGACGTGGTTGGAGAAGCGTATGGCATGGTGGGTGAAGGGGTGGGGGAGACAAATCAGTTGGGCAGAACTTGGGTGATGGATGACCCAGGAGATACTGGAAGAAGAGGTGGATGAAAGGGGTGAAGTCGGCAGATGAGAGGGTGGACGATGGGGTGAAGACTTAAAGTGGGGGAGACGGTTGACGGCGGGGAGACAGATGTAGCGGTGTTGGGTTCTAGGGGTGGGACGCTTTGGGTGGAGCAGCACATGGGGGGGGTTAGTCGGGTGATGGGTGAGGGAACGGAGGGTGACAGCTGCGTATAACACTATCGGTGTCTAGCAACAGACGGAGAGGGGCTGTGTAGTTCTCGCCCTCACCACCAGGGGCGCCTCAAGCATGACGTCACAGCTAAGTGCATTTATTTTGTAACAATTTTCTAAACGACCAGTTACCCAATGAACTGCCCTCATAAACTTAGCTTGTTTTTATAAGGCATTACTGTCTTACTAAGGTCATTAGGGGATGTGAGAACATAGGATGAGTTGCGATCCATCGAGGACTCAAGTATTGAGTATTAATTTCGTTAACGATAGTATTTGGAGAAGCATTAGCATGATACTGCCTCCTTCAAGTAAGTGCTTGTTCAGCACGACACACATTTCCCCCAGAGCGACAGACTGGAAGAACTCCGGTTGGGCTCCGATGGTCCTCCTGCATCACCAAGAAGTCTCGCTTGTCTTTCTGGTCTCAAAAGTCAAGCGTTCGTGAGTTTCTACGAACTGGTTTCTTTGGCCCTGTGTTCAACAGTTTTTCGCTTTAGTCTCGTTTTAACAGCGAGTTCTAAAGGGTCTAGTACTGGTCTGTGGTGTGTCGCGCCGGTCCAGAGACCGTGGACCGTGTTGGGTCTGGGCGGGAGGGTTTTGAGTAGCGCGGCGGTCCAGCGCAGGGGGGATCGGTTGGTCCCAAGCCAAGTAACGCCGAGGGTGGCAGGCTTTGCCCTTCCCTCATCCAGTTCATTTTTCATCGCTTCCCTCATACGCTTCTGTGTAATATCAGGCTGGAACTCGGCTAAAGGTAATGTCTCACAATACCCTAAAAGCAACGTGAAGTTATTTTCTGTCGTTGGCAAAAAGGGAGCGGTAAAATCTCGCAAAATTCGCTCCGAAGAAAAGTTTGAAGTATGCACCTACCTCGATGTTAGACATGACTGGAGTAGAGTTTCACTTGCACGTTAATACAAAACTGGCACCAAAGGGAGGTGATGTTTTGCCACAACAGACGAATGTGCAGGCTGGTGTCAATCCCACAAAGTTGAACGCGGTACTACCGTCCCCGTCACCCGCCCTACTCTTTACAACTCCCGCCCCGCACCTCAACCTTAGCGCCATCTCGCGCCAGCTCTCCCTACACTTCGCTCACCTCCCACGCAAATCGAACCGGAACCTTTTGTAAAATAATTGCACTGAGGTCCCATCACGTGATTATCAGACTGTCTTAGGGGATAGTGGTAATGTACAACGATATGGTAAGAAAATAAGACTTTCCGAGAGATAGATCCATGGGTTGTAAAGGCAGGAATTCTGGAGGTGAGCGTCCGAAGCAAAACAAAATACATGATGATTAATGCTAAATTTGACATCCTCGGGTGAGAGCGGGCCACTCAGCGAGCAAAGTCAACATATCCTCGCCACCAGCAGAAACTGTACATAACATTACTACTCTCACCTATGACGCAGGCCCTGTCAATACTTATATCACACGATAAACTGGGCTATACATTAACCTGGATAATATTTACACGATCACAGCATACCCGAGTACTGTTATGTGTCCACGACAATCCGTCGACGTGAGCAACTAGCCAGGCTTAACTGCCTCATACTTTCTACAGTAAACGTGGAAAAGAGGGGGATTGGGGGAAGAGGAGGGGGGATTTGAAAGAAGCAGATATTGACGAAGATTGTTGAAGAAGTACGAAGAGAGAGAGACTAAGAAAAGTGAGAGAGAGAAAGAGAGAGTGAGGTGAAAGAGCGAGAGAAACAGGAGTATGAGAGAGTACGACAATGAGATAAAGTGTGGACTTCGTTGCTCAGTGTGACGAAGAGGTGAAAGTGGAGGAAGATGATGGAGAATTATTCAACCAGAGAGAGAGAGAGAGAGAGAGAGAGAGAGAGAGAGAGAGAGAGAGAGAGAGTACAGTAACCACCGTATTGTGGCGTCATTCGTAGAAGGTTCTGCGTCGGACGGTGTCATCACCCAGAACCATCATTGCCCAGCTCCCTGACGCAACCAATGAGCCGCCACACCTGCCCTTGTACTTCTGTGACCACTTTAACGATTATCCTAAGTTCCTTATTAGTATGTGAAGTCCTTGTTTTGTACATTCTCGGGTGTTGATGTGTCTTTGTTTTGTACATTCTGTATTACTGTGACCACTTTTAACAATCATCACCCATACTGGGTGGTTGTGATAGTCTTTTGACCGCTCATGCACCTTGTTGAGCATGAGCTGATGTAATGTTGTACCATGTAAATGATGTAACACTGTATCAGTTTCTGTCCAATAGACTTTAATGATAATAATAATAATGCCCCACCAACATATGTACTTCACCACCACGTCTGTGCCACTATCACCACACCTGCCCTACCAACAGATGTACTTCACTACCACATCTGTATCACTACCACCATACCTGCCCTTTCAACAGATGTGCTCCACTAACACACCTGCACCACCGCCAAATATACTCCACCTCAACATCTGTCCCACCACCACCACCACACCTGCTCCAAGAACAAATCTACTCCACCACCACACATGGACCATCACCACACCTACGTTATTACCACATGTATATCACCACATTGACACCACCACTATCCTTGCACCACCAACACTCCTCCATCACCACCAGTTCTGCTCTCCTACAGCACTAGGCCTACCACCAAACCTGATCCACCACCACATCTGCCCGACCAGTATGCTAGCTCCACCACACCTGCTCCACCACCACACCTACACCACCAGTATGCTTGCTGTATCACCACACTTGCTCCACCACCACACCACCACCACAACCACACGTACACCCCCCAAATGCCAAATTCACGAGTAAAGAGTGCTTGGCAGACCATTACTAAGGGTTCAAGATGCCATTATCAGTAATGACCTTCAGGATGGTAAACAAAGCCTCGCTGCGAACAGTAATGGTTTCATTGTCATCAACTGTAAACAAAGGATATCATAATCACCACCCTCCATAACGCCCCCTTGCCAAACCTCACTTGGAGTGAGCTGTTCACTTGTAGAACGAATGCAGAGAAGAGCAACCAGACTAATTCCTTCCCTCAGACGTAAATCTTATGACGAAAGAATTGAATACCTCAAAAAATTAATAGAAGAATACGAGGAAATCTATGAATGGTTTTCACAACAGTAAAAAATTTCGACAACATAAACCTGCTATTTTTTTTTCTCACTCTAGAGAGATTCAAAGACCAGAACTAACAGTATGAAGATAGAATGACAGTGATGTTAAATTGAACGTAGATGATTTTAGCTTTTAGACTGGCTGACCTCTGAGTAAGATCACCTCCAGGTGTTGTGTATGCAAAGACCATTAAAACCTTCAAGTCTCGGCAGGACACATACATCAACAGTATCTGTTGTCAGCATAGAATCGCGTTTTTTTTTTTTTTATCAGCAAATAATCCGGCTTTTCAGTTTACATTTTCTCATTCAACCATGTCTTTCTGTTTCAGAATCCAGCCCCAGGGCCGTGGTCATCAAACTGGTAGGTACACTTTCTTTTTTTCCCTGTCGAACTTTCCTGTAAAAGTTCCCATGGTTGTATTTTTTTTCTCTCCACACGTATATTTTTCTCCTCTCTCGTCTTTTTTCCCTGTCGGGAGTTGAGCCGGAGAGAGAGAGAGAGAGGGAGGTGGGCTACGGAGGTGCCTTTTGTTATACTAGATCAACATTGTCATGGACCATTAGGTCTCTTGTTAACTGTATTTCCTATGTACACCACCAACACCTGTAACACCACTACCACAACACCTGTATCATCACCACAACTCCCACATCTGCGCCACTAGGGACGCCCCGGGCCCCTGGTATTAGATTAATTACAGGATGCATCACTTCCTCACATTTAAAGGACCAGCGTGACAGTATAACCCTGTATCTATGTTAAACAGAAGCTGATGACGAAGTGCATGACGTGATAGGTTGACATCTTGCAACAATCATGTGGAACGTTTGTTTTCTAGATATTTTATTCCCATAGAAAATGGTCAGAGGAAAGTATCCTATAAACTATAATACTATATTCAGTCATAGCAGATATCCAGGTCCAAATACAATCAACTCCTCTGTACCTAAAACGCCTCAAGTCTACTGAGGAATAAAGATTAATCTCTCGATAGAATAGATTAAAACAAACTTTCCTCAATCCACCCGATTTATCTTGGAAGCGTTTCTTCCACTTCTTTGTGAAAAAAATCCATTATAATGTCTTCAGAAGTGTGACCTCCTCGTCATGTACCACGCCATGCTAGTAGAGACTTCCAAGTCTATGAGTTTCCCCTGAGTGAGTACTGCTGAGCACAGCAGCTTCAGAGTCGACTGTGAGCTTCCCCCCCTCCCTTCAGCACTGGCTACCACAACTAGTCACATAGATTCTCAAAAGCACCACTCAGGTTGGGAAGAGCCGTAGCCATAGGTGTGGTGTTTCATTCGCAAAGTGCATCGAGAGGGGTTTATCGTCCGTCAGCTGTGATTTGTCCTCTATATCCTGCAACATACTGAAGGAAATCATCCGAGAAGCGGTCCTTCAGGTCCCTTGCATACGTGACCCCACAGCAACCTTGAAGCGTGGTGTCGTGTTCTTAAAGTTGTCGCTTCAAGAGTGCGATCCGAGACGAACCTTCACGCAGTCTGGTGATCAGGGAGGGTGTGAAAGACACCGATGCGAAATTGAGCTGATGCTCATGAAGAGCTGAATATTTATGCTACTGTTTTCCATATACACCTTACCTTCCACCAGTAACTCAGCTCCCTGTTCGTATCTCCAAGAAGAAGAAACGATTTTCACTTAGCCGTACAAAGAGAGTTGTCATTCTCATTAGTACGGATCTTCAGCGTACATTTCCTCGCTTGCAACAGTTTGCTGCAGTGGTGAAAGCGACTGAAAACCACGTTCCGTAAACGGAGCAGTTTAGAATTTTCACAGCTTGTCGTTGCTTTCCTCTGCATCCACAGTTACCGCGGATCGTGACGACTGAATTCAAAATGCTTTTCCTTTCAAACCTGTTTGGCATCAGCTCTCGTACCCGGAGCGAGTGTCTGAGAGGCTTTACTGCGTGCAGGAAAGGTCAGGGATGAATCTGTTCCATCTGTGAGTGAACGCTGGCCAGAAAAGTGTGGAAAGTTTGCAGAAAACCAAAGAAATCCCGTGGCTGCTACGCCACGCCTTCCTGTGACCTTCGGACATGGCCAGCATTCGGTGACACAACCTTCATTCAAGCTTGGAGATCTGTGTAATTCCCTGACATGTTCCTCTCGCACAGGAAGTATCGAACCGTTAGTCATATACCCCCTAGAAGAATACTTGGGTTCCTTCACCTCACCGGTCCTCGTGGGTCGAACTTTCTCGCTCAAGGACCAGATAAGGTCATTGTAGATCGTGTTTAAGGGGTGTGATAGGTTGCCCCGGCCTTTACTCCCATAGCCTGATAGATAATGTTGGTTAGAACTGGACAGTGTTTTGATAGACGCTCCATCACGCTCAGAAAAGTCTTGGCGTGAATTGAAGTGAGGTGTTGGTCGTGGCCTTGCATGAATAGACCTCCTTCACTGAGATAGGCTTTTGGTTAACCGGATTTTTTTTTCTTATTTACTGATGATATTTATAGACTTTGCATTTACTACATCGGGAAGTAGTTTATTCCAGTACCCAACCACTCCACATGTTTTGCCCACACTGTTATTACATTTCCATCCTTTCAATCTTCATACCATTTTTTTCTGGTCACTGAACCAGTTTGAGGACATTTTCGTACACGTTTTCGAAATTATTTAACATTTTGAGAACTTTCAGATCCCCTCGGCGTCTACTCTTTTTTTCCTTTCTTGAGAAAATAATTTTAGGTCACTGAGTTTTTCTCATAAGGCTTATTTGTGAATGAGGGAATGAGGTTGGTTGCCCCTCTCTGAATTCGCTCAAGTTTCTCTCCATCTTTGATCAGGTTTGCTGACCAGAATTGAACAGGGTGTTCCAAATGAGGTCTGGCCAGTGTGTTATAAAGGTTGAGTATGATGTCCTTGGCTGTCTAGTTTATATCTCTGGCTATGAAACCTGTAGTGTGTACAACTAGCCATTATTCACGGTCTTTGAGGTTACAAATAATCAGTCCAATGTCCATTTCTTCTTTAACTTCCAGTCGTGGTTTTCCAGACATTTTGGATTTTTATTTTTGCACCATTTTCTAAACATTTTGGATTTATATTTTTGGCACCAGAGTGCATTATTTTGCATTTGTTAACGTTGGAATCCATCTGCCATGCTACTCTCTAGTTTGTCTAAGTCTTTCTAAATCTCTAGGCAGACTTCTTTTGAATGAATTGTGTTTCCTCATTTCGCATTGTCGGCAAATTTGTAGATTCACTATGTGATTCCTGTCTCTAAGTTGTCGATGTAGACGATGAAAAGTGTGGGACCCAAGACTAAACCTTGTGGAACTCCACTAGACATTGGCAGCCACTCAGATGCTTCACATTTTAATACTACTTTTTGTAGAAGAACCAGTTCGGCGCCCAAGCACAGATTCCTTCTGGTATGGCTTGAGCTTTGATTCTTATTTAGCAATATTTCTCTTGTAACATGATCGAAGGCTTGACGAAAGTCCAAGTATATAACTTCAGAGGGTAATATGGAGTCAAGGTTAGCCTATGACGAAAATGTTGAGTCAGATTCGTTAAACATGATAGCGGTGGGAAGCCATACGACAGACAAGTGACGTGGTTAGGCTCTCTGTCGAATTCCGATCTCTCAGAATAGATTGCTCTATTTGGAACACTGAGACTAGGGAGGTCACCGCAGGTAGACACCGCCGTCTGGGTGTCCCGACGTCAGCTAAGTAGGTCCAAGGTGCTAGAGTGGAGGGGAAGACAGGTGTTCTTACGTCAAGGTGCTGGAGGGTAGGTGTGTGTTCCTACGTCAGGGTGGTGGGGAGGCAAGCCTTCCCTCTGACCATCAACGTACCGTGAGAGCAGAGGAGCAGATGTGAACCACAGTCCAGCTCAGTCGAGAATTTCCTGAGCATCAACACAGCGGATGGTGTCGCCCACCTCACAAAACCTGTGTCAGAGAGAAAGAGAGAGAGAGAGAGAGAGAGAGAGAGAGAGAGAGAGAGAGAGAGAGAGAGAGAGAGAGAGAGAGAGAGAGAGTACTGTGAACTGTGGGTAGGAAAAACCTAATCGAAGCTGCTGAGATCTTAGCTCATCTTGCGCATCCTGTAATTCAAGTGACAGCCTGCCTGTACAGAGGGGCCCCTGGGCGCAGCGCCTCAAGAACTCCCCATTAACTCTAGCTTTACAACACCTTATTGATGTCATTAACTTGTCCCGCTGTCATCCATCCTGTTAGAAGATGATGTCCACTGACGTCTTCCTTCCTAGACGCCTACAAGTGTCTGTTTATAAGCCTCTAGGACCCGGTAACTCCCTGAAGGAGAGGAGGGAACATGGGCAATGCTTTCCAGTGCCCACCAGTCGATGCTGTGGTCCAAGGGATGGAGAAATTCAGTGCGACGTTGGATATGTTCCAATTTTTTTTTGTTGTATCTTATTACATCATTAGCGAAGCGTACGTACAGACGAGGCCACATCAGACGCAAAGGTCAAGAGTGAAGCTACTGTAAGCATCATATGGCCGCCGAAGACGAACTGGCGCCCCTCTACCACTGACGAACAGAGACGGAAGTTGTCTTCACAGTGGATAGAAAGATGATCCCTTTTGGCAACGAGGGGTTACACCCGGGGCCATAGACCGCACCACTACCCACAGTGGGCTACTCTCCCCCTACCCTCACCATGGGCCTTACACCACCGCCCACACCACTACCATCTGTGGGTTCAATCAGCCACTCCCATGACCACGGTGGGCCACGCCCACAGCCGCTTCTAAGGGCGTCAACCGTGGGATAAGATCACCCAGCAATAACCTTTTTTTATATAGTGCTGTTAATGAGTAAAATACGCCTCGGTGGTTCAATGGTGACACAAAATTCACCATCACGGGCATGTGGCTAAGTCACTTCAGGTCATGGGGATGTGGCTAGGGGCACTTCAGGTCATGGGCATGTGGCTAAGTCACTTCAGGTCATGGGGATGTGGCTAGGTCACTTCAGTTCATCCCACTCACAGGATACTGACGGAACGCTGACGACCCCAGTCGTCCGCTGCTAGGATATCAAACTGTTCCAGCGGTGTCACGCCTTCGGTACGACCTACGAACACGACGGTATGACCCTTCAGCGCGACGACATGACCCTTGAACACGACGATATGACCCTCGAGCACGACGACATGTCCGTTGAACACGACGGTACGACCGTCCAGCACGACGACATGACCCTTGAACACGACGGTACGACCCTTGAACTCGTGGGTAAAGCCATCATGCCTAAAGGTCGTATTCTTGTGTTTAAAGCTTGTACACAAGACGACATACCTGGAGGCTTTGTGTGTGTGTGTGTGTGTGTGTGTGTGTGTGTGTGTGTGTGTGTGTGTGTGTGTGTTTTGATCAGCTAATGAGGGTCACTTTGCAGTGAGCTCACTCGGGGCCCCTTACAATGTCTCTCCATCATCATCAGTCCTCCAACTAACCTAATCCTTGCCTCATCTTATTCAACTTTCCCCATCATCGAAATAGTCATGAGCACCATCTTCTGTTTCCTCATTCTTACGTTCCATGTTCTACGCTGTTCCCCTGTTCATCCTCCAGTCTCGTCTTAGTCTGTGTCGTTTGAAGTCGACGCAGACAGTTCTCGTTGTCGAAGCCCCTCCTCTCTCTCTCTCTCTCTCTCTCTCTCTCTCTCTCTCTCTCTCTCTCTCTCTCTCTCTCTCTCTCTCTCTCTCTCCGCAGCAGAGCAATTTTGATGACCTCTGCCCTGACCTACACCACAGACAAACCCGACGCAAACTACCTCCCCCATCCATCCACAGGGCTAACAACGGTGAAGCTATTCGTGGATAGAAGTTATTTTCATCTCGCCTAAAAGTCTGACAAGAAATTCGGAAAAGCGCTTACAAAAAAAAAAAAACTCGGCCGCTAACAATGCGTTCGCGACGTGGAATTGTGGCCCCCGCGTGACGTCAGGGGCGAAGGACAAAGGCTTATTAATAAACCCCCGGGCTTTTGAGCGTGACGTCATCGAAGACCAGGCAGGAAAGCGTTCGTCTTGGGGTCTTGGGAGGTGGTGGGGAGGGTGGGACGACGACAGACAGGGCGTGGTGTCCTGAAGAAGGGAGACGGGGTCTTCGGTGGGAGCGACCTGGGAGGAGGAGAGGGGGCGTCGTGGTGTGATGTCGTGAGGATGGGCGGGAGGACGAGTGTCAGCACCTGGGGGTGAAGGTCCTCTCATGCAGGAGGGGGTGTGTGTGTGGAGGTGGTGAGAACGGGTGCTTGTGTGCAAGAAGGACGATGATCCATTCCTTCCCATGTATGTTGTCATCCTAATGATTATGACACACACACACACACACACACACACACACACACACACACACACACACACACACACAGAGGTGCTCAGCAACGTATACACACCTCCCCTCACAGAATGACCCCTCCCCTGACCCTCCTCACAGACAGGTTCACTTGACTCACTAGTCAGTACTAGATCGGGCCTCTCTCATGTCCGACTGCAAGTCAAGCGTTGACCCCTCTCGCTGACATTCACCCAACCTTCTGCAAGCGAAGGCAACCCTTAAGCACGACGGTACGACCCTTGAGCATGACGGTACGACCCTTGAGCACGACGGTGCGACCCTTGATAATGACGGTACGACCCTCAAGCACGACGATACGACCCTTGAGCATGACGGTACGAACCTTGAGCACGACGGTACGATCCTTGAGCACGACGGTACGATCCTTGAGCATGACGGTACGACCCTTGAGCACGACGGTACGATCTTTGAGCATGACGGTACGACCCTTGGGTATGCAAGCCTTGGTGCTTGACCCCAAGCCTTAAGGTGTCAGGTCAAGGGACTGGCTATCATAGCCAAGGGTTATACCTTTCCCCTCAGTGGTCGTACCGTCGTGCTCAAGGGTCATACTGTCGTGCTACAGTGTCGTGCCGTCGTGATCAAGTGTCGTACTGTCGTGCTACAGTGTCGTGCCTTCATGCTCAAGTGTCGTACTGTCGTGCTACAGTGTCGTGCCGTCGTGATCAAGGGCTGCGCCGTTGAGCTCAAGGGATATGTAAACACCGTTGGCCGATGTTTTTTCAACCATGAGTTCGAGACCATCGCTCCACTTGCTGCTCGACACACATCTTGCCCAAGCAGTTCTTGATGATGTTCGGGCGCCTCTGATTCCATCGTATAATTTCTCTCAAGTTACTTTCCTCACAAATTGCGTTCTCCTTGACAGTAATTGCTTATATAAAGAGCTACATTCATCTCTGTGAGTATTATAAAAGCAATTTGATGTCATCTGATCTTGAATTACTGGTGTACTTGCTCGTACATAGATGAATAACACTGACACCCCCCCCCCCCCGCGTGTTTGTGTCCGTAGTCCAAATATAAAACGCAAGTGAGTTTCCAAAATAATTCCTTCAGTTTGAAAAGAAAAGAAAATAGAAAAAAAAATGAATGAATGTATTGCGCTGCGATTTTGTTTTCAGTATCGGAGGATCTCATTATGTAGTTTTACGCGGTCAACCAGTTTCACCGATATTGTTTTGGCTATTTAAGCCGAACTGTTTATGGGGGAAGGATTGTGTAGCTTTAATGTGCAACGTCGGGGTGAAGGGGTTCCTGGTACACGTAATTTCAATCCGGAATCATTGGGTAGATATTGGATCACGTCAGATGATGATGATGACGCATGCGAGTCAGCTATAAGGGAGGGAAGAAGCTGTGCTCTGAGGGCTTTTCTGTACCACAATAGTACGAAGTAAGACTAGAGGGGAACTGTCGACACTCCTAGGGGAGTAGAGTTACCGCCTCCCAGGACAGTGGAGTTACCGCCTCCCTCCTGTTTGACAGTGAGGGGACCATACACATTCCAGGTGAATTGAACAGTAAGAAAAATTTCTCTGTATTTTGGTGTAAGGTTCGAGTCTCCCAGGTATGAGGCCATTTGGCCAGGAAAGGAAGTCATTAGAGTCGAGGGAAGAAAGAAGAAAGATCGGTGGAACAGCGCCTCGCTCTCTGCTGGGTGAGATTGAAGAAATTGGACCTGAGTGGTATGTTCTGTTCTCTGAGAGAGGATGCCACCTGAAGATCTGTGAGTTATCTTTATATATCTGTCATCTCTGTGTTACTGATGAGAAAATGTATATCCCAGGGGACGTGTTATGTGGTCAGTTTCCAACTGGTTACGGAAATCGACGCATGTAAACATTGGAATGCACCTGCCATCCCGTTGGTAATACGATGTTTATAAGTCGTCGCGATTATTTTTCACGGGTCTTCTTCTCCTTGCATGTACACGGCCCTGGAAAATGCACAGTGTCGGGAGAGGTGAGGAAGGTGGTTACTGACGAGAGATGTGTTGTCGAGTTAACCTGGAAGTGGCACTTGCGAGAGGAGGTTCACTGACTAGAAAGTTACCAGAGGGTGGTGGAGCTGGGGAGGCCTCCAGTTAGAGGCGACGACGAGAGTCGAAATATGAAAGAAAGGCTGTTTGTTGACGCACTTCTTAAATCACTGCTCCTACTTCGCTGTTGGGCCGATCTCAGCCAAACTTAGTTCGTTCTCCCCGTGAGGCACCACTGGAGGTAGTCACAGGAGCGTCAGTCACCTTAGACATTTTCAAAAGAAAAATATTTCATTCAGAAAATCTTCGTAGAGCTTATATTTTATTGTTGGCTGAGGGTCGGCTGGCCGTCAGCCTGCTGCCAGTCGTCGTGGTTTAAAGTGTCGTACGAGAGAGGTGATTTTTTTTTTTTTTTGTCCACAGAGACCAGTGGCTCATTTCAACCAAGCAGTGCTGGACTGCATCCAACAAAGTAGCGTACAGTATGTCAAGAGCCTCAGAGTTTATTAAACATAAGTGTTAGACGACAAGGAACATATCTCGGGTATGTCGCGCAGTCTAACGGTATAATAAAGATATCTTTTGAGTATGTCGAGCGGTCTTAGAGAGTATTATACAGCTTTTGTACATAGTGATATACTGTATCATACGCCCTCAGAGAATGTGATTTAGCCACATACTATACCAGAGAACTCTAGATTAACCACTCATAGTATATCAGACAAAAGATGGTAGAACATCTCTCACAGACCTTATAAAATGATGAGCCATATGACGAACACACGACTGCCTCACCTCCTTAACTTACGCTACGTCAGCAAGACTCCTGCTAAGCCTACCTCCCGACGTATGACCGTCTTACCATAATCTTAACGCCACGTGTCTCAGCTTAGCACCACAGTACTTACTTAATGAATACACTGTGTTGTTACTCATGTATCCGTAGCGCTCCCTCGGCTTCCAACAGTCGTGGAAGAAGTATCACACCTTACGGGAGTATCATAAACATCTAATTGATACAATTCTAAGCAAATGAGGCATCTTCGAATCAGATGCCATTTCAGTCCAGCGAAGCTAAACGTAGCGTTATTAACCTGTTTCATTTCTGAACCACGGGAAGAAAGGTGAGTTCACTGTAAAGGCTGAAAGCATCAGCAGGTCCCTAGCCAGTGGGAAGCTGTGTTGACAGGTTGCAATATCCTCAGGGTTAGCGTGGAGGGGATGTTATTATCAGTCGGCGTGTGAGGGAACGGAGTTCCTGCCTCTACTGCGGGACAACACCCACCCACCACCCCCGTCATAACAGGAAGAGTTCCATCGTCATTCGGGTGAAGAAGAGGTTCGATAGACGTTAAGGAGAGAGAGAGAGAGAGAGAGAGAGAGAGAGAGAGAGAGAGAGAGAGAGAGAGAGAGAGAGAGAGAGGAGAGAGAGAGAGTAGCTATCCCAGGCTTCATCAAGCGAGTGGCACTCGACACATCAAGATAAGACCTCTCACAGAAAGCTATCACGGTGATCATATAGAGATAGCGTCGTTGGATACCATCAGTCGAGTGTATTGGCTCGACTCTCCTCCATCCCACTTAGGCTCTGATACTGCTTAAGTATCATATATGGCAGTAATTTGGTAATAGATAGATAGATAGATAGATAGATAGATAGATAGATAGATAGAGAGAGAGAGAGAGAGAGAGAGAGAGAGAGAGAGAGAGAGAGAGAGAGAGAGAGAGAGAGAGAGAGAGAGTCTAGCACCTTCAAGAAGGGTTCAGACACCTTAGGTTTGCTGGGCCTTGCCAAGACACTCCTCCAGCCTGACACCATGACGGGCGTAGACAGACGGAGGAGGAGAAAATTAGAGGCAATAAGAATAGTAAGAGCCTTGTAGTGTGTTAGTAACGGTGAAAAGTACTGCTTTGTTGCTCATGCAATTTCCCCGACCGCATCATTTTCTGGTTACATTCCAGTGTGGCCTTGTCCCCTTCTTCAGGTAGTTCCCCTCCTCTCCGGGCCACTCCAGCCACAGATCCAGGATCCTACCCCCCATCGCTCAGGTCCAAGACCTTGTCTCCATCCTCACAAAGCCAGAGTTCCCCTTACCCCAGCTCCCAGGGGCTAGGGTATCTCCCTCCTCCCCTCTCCCATGGGGCTAGGGAATCTCCATCCCCCTCTCCCATACTCCCTCCCTCAGAGTCAGGGTCCTCAACGCCACACAGATGGGTTCGCCTCGTCTCTACATCCCGCGTGTCGAGTATTGGAATCTTTCGAGCGGTATTGTTCGTGTCGGTCACCCCTGAGTGGGTAGGTTCTACCACACGGCCTTACCACACACCTACCCCACACCAAACACCACCCAGCCCCCTCACCAACCACCAGCCACACTCATCTGCTCCTCACGACTTTTACTACCTCTCATTAACCACACTCACCCGCCCCTCACCAGTCACACAGACCAGCTCCTCACCAACCACACTCACTGCCTTTCACCATAAATCCTCACCAATCATTACTCTCACCAGGCACACTCCCTCGTGCCACTATACTCCCTCGCCCCACATCCCCCGCCCTACACACTCCCCACCATCACCCCAGCACCTCCCCAGGTCTGCCGTCCTCAGCCGGCGTACGGTAGGTCCCCTTTAACTCCCTCGCCTCCCTCACGCTTTAATAATTGAGATCACCTTCACCACCCACGCCCTCCCCCATTCCTCACCACGCACGCCCTCCCTCATCCCTAACCACTCACGCCCTCCCCCATCCCTCACCACGCACGCCCTCCCTCATCTCTAACCACTCACGCCCTCCCCCATCCCTAAATACCTACGCCCTCCCCCATCCCTCACCACCCACGCCCTCCCCCATCCCTCATCACCCACGCTTCCCCCGTCCCACGCCAGGAACGCCTTCCCTGGCTCACTCTGCTTATGCTTTCCACCGCTTCAGTCCACCCAGGCAAGGAGAACATCGACTGAGAGATGGAAGGATGGAGGTAAAGGTGCTTTGAGTCATCGGGGTCTCAATAAGAAGGAGGGTGTGAGACATGCACGGGATAGAGCGAATTGGAGCGATTTGGTGTACAGGGGTTGACGTGCTGTCAGTGGGATGAAACAGGGCATGTGAAGCTGTCAGGAGAAACCACAGATAGGTCTCTGGGGCTGGGAGGGGGGACAGGAGGTCCTGGTTTTGGTACGTTATATATGAAATGTAGAGGGGGGGATGTGAGCAGATGTGGCCATTCCTCATCTATTCCTGGCGCTATGTCGATACGCGGAAATTACACACACACACACACACACACACACACACACACACACACACACACACACACACACACACACACACCCAGGCTGTGTTTACAGAGTACCATGTAAAAATTATGATGAGTTTTATGTTGGGCAGGCTGGTAAAGAACTTTCTGTCAGATTTAAGCAACATGATGACAGTATAAGAACAGGACAAGCATCAAATGTCTAGTTTAATCAATTTGAAAATGATGATCATTGTACTGAATGGAATAATGCCATCTCAGTTATCAACTAACGCCTGTACCACGAGAAGTATCATTGAATCTTCTATCATTAAATACACAAAGAATTGTAGCATTGATTTTAGTGAAGGTCTACACAAATTGGATAGCTTTATTGTTGATAAAGTTTGTAAACAGTTCTCTTTTTTTGTCCAGGCTATAGATTTTATGATACGCTTGTTGTCAGACTTGAACGCACCCGACCTCCATTGGGGTAGTCACTTGTTTACCAAATGGCGTCCTAGCTACGTCTTTTCGTTGTGCATCAACTGACTGCTATATTTCTTTCTTGTATCTCCACTTGATGATGTGATCATTACACGAAAGTGCACTTGGGAACTTATCGTGTTTCATTTTCCACGCGGATTAGATGGATAGATAGATTTATATATAGTAAGATGGATAGATGGATACGAGGCAGATCAGCATACCAGGTACTGGTAAAACTAGCCACGAGCCGTTTACGTCATAAGATGTAATAAAACGTCTCGTCAACGGGGCCAACAGGAAGACAGCTGTGGCGAAATGCGTCTCCCGTTGGTTGAGTTTCCTACAATAAAGTTCAAGGAACTAAAGCAAGTTGGATCATGAAGTGAATAATGAAGAAAGTTATTGACCAGGGCAAGGCTGTGACCTGACCTCCTGGGTCACGTGGCCACCCGTCTCACACACTCTCCTCCCCCTACCACAGCCCCCCACCCCCATACAAGCTGACTGGCCATCCTCAGCCTCCTAGTGACGTCATGCCTTGACGTCACGCACGCTGGTCGTATAACGTTGTTACCGACACGAAAATATTTCTTTAGAAGTTTGTTTTCCATGTTTCGGCGAGAGATAAGCAGTTTGTGCGTGTAGTGGACGGAGGCTTTGTCTGTCTGTCTGTCTGTCTGTCTGTCTGTCTGTCTCTCTCTCTCTCTCTCTCTCTCTCTCTCTCTCTCTCTCTCTCTCTCTCTCTCTCTCTCTCTCTCTCTATATATATATATATATATATATATATATATATATATGACGACAGCATGCTGGCTTAATTGGTGAGACACGAAAGCTGGAGGAGTGAGGGGCACTGGTGATACTAGTGGAAGGAGGAGGAGGAGCAGAGGAGGAGGAGGAGGAGGAGGAGGAAGAGAGCATTAGGAGAGAGAGAGAGAGAGAGAGAGAGAGAGAGAGAGAGAGAGAGAGAGAGAGAGAGAGAGAGAGAGAGAGAGAGAGAGGAACAGTGGAGGGAAGTAGTAAGGAAGAAGGAAAGTAGGACATCCACGTCTCCTAAACACGTCAAGAGGCATAAGTTACCATCAAGAGGGACGTGGGATGAGTTCCCGCTGAGTTTCTCTACAAAGGCCAGGCCTTCCTCCCTTGGGCTCCTCCCTGACGTAACTCCCCGTAAGGCGCAGATGCTTATCCCCCTCCTACACCAACCACACCCCCACCTCCCCAGTGGTCTGCGTTTATACAAATAAATAATCCCATAGAAATGTAGCAAGGTGGCCAGCCTCAGCTTCCAGGGGTGTAATTAGTTTAGGAACTCTTGTATGGCTTGAGTAGACACACACACACACACACACACACACACACACACACACACACACACACACACACACACACACACACACACACACAGCTCGACGTCAGCCCCTATCCCGGCACACCGACTCAACTCCATCTCCCCCGAACACTGTAGATGAATATCAAGTACCTTAGCACCTTCACCTCCTTAGACCCAGATACCCAGCCACACCCAGTGAAACTATACGATTGATACACTACACCTTTAATACACTATACAGTCAATACACTATACAGTTACTACACTCTACAGTTAATACACTATACAGTTCATGCTTCGCTCAAACAGTGTAGATGCCACACAGCCTAGACAACAACATATGTCACCCTACTACCCAAAGCCAACAACCGAGAGTCTCCTTAATAAGCCGAAGACCTGTTGCCATCTCTCCAATCCTCAGTCTGATTTGTGAAAAGTTTTGTGTTTGGCTGGTCCCATCATGACACTGCTGATTCACAAGACCCTCAGCAGTTTGGAAACATGAGATCTTCCTCCACTACTCAACGCCTTGTCAGCCTTCTAAGACATCGTTTACAGCAACTTGGAGAAACGCAAGACCTCGGTGGCATTCAGTGTCGTTGACTTCACTTAAGTTTTCCACTTGGTCAACCACAACATCATCGTATAGAAAGCCTTTGACCTGGGACTGCGTGGGAGGGGGGCGCGTCTCGTCTCGAGGCTGGCGGACATCCTGACCGGACGACGTCAAACCGTCCTTTTTTTTAGGGGAAGCCACATCGGGATGACTACCCTGAGCATGTGGCGTACCGTAGGACACTAGGATGGAGCCGCTCTGCTCCCTCATCCTTACCAGTGACGCCCTGAGCATGTGGCGTACCGTAGGACACTAGGATGGAGCCACTCTGCTCCCTCATCCTTACCAGTGACGCTCTGAAGGACACAAACCACCTGTGGAAGTTACGTAGATGACTCCACCTTTGGCATCAGCAACTCTCCTGACTTCAGCCACTACAGCACGTCTTCAGCAACCTTCAGGAGTGGAGTACGGCCGACGACGCCACCATCAGCCACACCAAGACCGTGGTGATGCAGACGACACCACTCTTCCACACATCTGACCAAATATACCCAAAGGAATTATACCACTCTTCTTATTGCACATTCACTTTTGTTCCTCTTGCCTTTATACATCCATAAATAAGACGCTTTCGGGCAGTCCTCATGTACCATACCTTGGGTCATACTAACGTCCTTTGACTAACCAGTCAACAATGCAATTACTCTTTTCTTTAAAAAAAAATAAAAGATGCAAATCCATCCACTTTTGCCGCTTTGCCACACTTCACCTTGCACAAAGCTTTCACTACTTCCGCTCTTTTCACCATACCATTCGCCTGGACCCTCTCGAACTCGTCCAAAACACCAATATCCGCCACTCTATCATCTAAGGCATTCAACAGGTTTTCCTTTGTGTGCATGGGGGTAGGTAATAAGAATTCCACCCTTGCATTTCCAAAGCGTTACAAGAGGCGGCTAACAGGGATGGGAGTAAGGGCGTTGGTAACCCTCCCCTCATGAATTATCATTTCTTAAGAACGTGATCAGAAAAGAAAAAGAGAGAAGAGCCAGGAGAGTGATTTGTCCTTCGTAGCCTCAGGCTCGGGTGTTTGAAGTGCATGGCTATAGACTGGATGAAAAGCAGGGAGAGAGATAATGCGTTCTCTTTGATAAGAGAAACCTGAGCAATCTGGCTCTCATTGAAACCGGGTTGAGAGAGAAGGAGGTAGAATGGTCCCGGAAAGTTCAAGGGGGTAATTTCCGGTGTTCGTGGGAGAAGCACGAGCGAAGGAAGGAATGGGAGAAGGTGTGAGGGTTGAAGAGTATGAGGGAGTGGGTTTAAGACGGATGAAAGTTACGTCGACTGCTCAAGATGGAGGGACTGATTTGTGCTTTTGAACTTAGTAGTCGCGAGGACTGAAGAAGAAAGGGGTGCTTTTCTTTTTTCTTTTTTTTTTTGAGTGGAGGTGAACGAGTGTTTTGGCTCTTACGGTGCCTCGGGACGATAAGAAATGGGGCAAATCAGAATAGGACGATGATGGGAATGGGGCTCCTCAGGTTGCGCAGTAGTCATGACGGGTCAGAGATCTTGGCTGCCTTACCCAGACTTAACTCAATACACACACCGAGTAAATTTAGCCTCAGTGCACAATGGAGGCTTGTGAGCTGTTGAGCTTGTTAGTGTGTGTGTGTGTGTGTGTGTGTGTGTGTGTGTGTGTGTGTGTGTGTGTGTACGGGTGGTGGGGAAAGAGGAAAGCTTCAGCTTTAGCTGGGGGAGAGCTTCATCAGAGGCGATGGTAGAGAGTCCATTTTAATGATCACTCCCTGAAAGAAGATGGCCCGGTAAGGCACACTGGCCGAGGAGGGCGAAATGTTTATAGGAGAAGGTGTCAGGTGAGGGGTGGGGGTAGGTGTCATGTGAGAGGTGTCAGGTGAGAGGGAGGGAGGTGTCATGTGAGAGGTGTCAGGTGAGAGGGGGGGAGGTGTCATGTGAGAGGTGTTAGATGAGGGTGAGAGGGAGGGAGGTGTCATGTGAGAGGTGTCAGATGAGAGGGAGGTGTCATGTGAGAGGTGTCAGGTGAGAGGGAAGGAGATGTCACGTGAGAGGTGTCAGGTGAGAGGAAGGAGATGTCATGTGAGAGGTGTCAGATGAGAGGGTGGTGTCATGTGAGAGGTGTCAGGTGGGAGGGGAGTACGATGTCTTGTGAGAGGGAGGTACGGCGTCTTGTGAGAGGTGTCAGGTAAGAGGGAGGTGTCATATGAGATGGGGAGATTCGCTGAAGGTCAATTGAGACAGCGCGTGAGTCGAATTCGGCGTCGGGCGAAGCACGAGGGTTCATTTGTGAGGTCAGATACAAGCCCCAGGTACTAAGGACGATGTGGCCCTTGGATGGGAAAAGATTGAGTCAAGTTGATAGAAAACAGAGGCGAGCGTCGACAGAAGGTGAAGCAACTGAGACGACAGGGTCACTTGGGGTCAGAGGTTTCGGGTGAGGTATTACCAAACAGACGAAAGGAACGAAGATGGTTCAGTAGACTTGGGGTTCATATGAGGTTTAATATCGAGAGAGAAAATATGGAAAAGGTTCACTTGACGGAGGAAGCGAAGGAAGAATAGGGCTTGTTGATTGTGAAGTCATGATGTACTGGTAAGGGATGTGGAGGTGTAGCGGGCGGCTGAGGATCAAAATGATGGAGAGAAGGAAGGGGTGGAGGGAGAGGGTTTAGGAGGAGGGAGGGTGACATAGGTGGAGGGGGAGGAGGAGGATAGGCGTGGGATAGGAAGTGGGGAAGAGGTGGAGGGGTGAGGTAGAGGGAAGGAGGTAAAGGTGGGGAGGGAGAATAGGCAGTGGAAAGGGGCGAGAGGAGAACTAGTGAGGGAGGAAACACACACCAGATCCTTCCTCCCCCAGGTCGGTATGGGCAACAAGGGGGTGGTTGAGGTGGGGTGGATATGGCAGGAATTGCTGTGGCAAGAGAGGGCAGAGTGTGTGGCAGGAACTGCTGTGGCAGCAGAGGGCAGAGTGTGTGGCAGGAACTGCTGTGGCAACAGAGGGCAGAGTGTGTGGCAGGAACTGCTGTGGCAACAGAGGGCAGAGTGTGTGGCAGGAACTGCTGTGGCAAGAGAGGGCAGAGTGTGTGGCAGGAATTGCTGTGGCAAGAGAGGGCAGAGTGTGTGGCAGGAACTGCTGTGGCGTCAGAGGGAAGGGTGTATATGTAAGGTGGCAGGTGCTGATGACGGGGTCATCATCTCGTGTGGTTTGTGGTAAAAAAAAAAAAGATAGAAAAAGATCATCCACCGCGACTGGGGAATGTCTGGGTGGTGGAGCAGGGCTGACCTGAAGTGACGTGTTCGAGTTATTGGACGAGATGCTAGCTTACCCTCACATGGCGTGACGTGACAGGTGGCAGGAAAGGTGCACGTGGCGTGACAGTTGGTACGAGAGGTGCACGTGACGTGACAAGTGGCAGGAGTGTTGCACGTGATATGACAGGTGATAGGAGAGATGTACGTCATGTGACAGGAGGTAGGAGAGATGCACGTGATGTGACAGTTGGCAGGAGCGATGCACGTGACGTGTGACAAGAGAGGTGTACGTCATGTGACAGGTGGTAGAAGAGGTGCACGTGACATGACAGGTGGCAAGAGTGGTGCACGTGCCCACCATCGCCAGAAAGTCACCCACCACAGTTGCTGGAGGTCCCCATCACCGTCTACCACAGCAGCTGGGGGTCCCCACCACCGTCTACCACAGCAGCTGGAGGTCTCCATCACCCACCCACCACAGGAGCTGAGGGTCCCCACCAACGCCCACCACGACAGCTGGGGGTCCTGGCCGCCCCCGCAACCCTCCAGGCTTCCATCACACTAACCAGTTTCCACTCCTTCATCATGTGCAGGAACTTATCCCATTACAGAATACAGCCTCCCTCCTTCCTGGGTCTCTCCTCACGCAGCAGGTCACAAGTGAGTGGCGCCCTCGAGGGGGGCAGAGTCTGGAAGGGCGTCCAGTTCTCTTTTGGCCAAGCGTAACCAAGGGGGGAGAGGAGAGCGGGAGTGAGAGGGAAGGAGAGCAGAGTGTGAGAGTGTTAGAGAGCCACATGTTTGTGTGGGGTTCGTGTTGAACACTAGCCATCCATCTTGCGAGGCTGACGCTAGTGGGTGGCAGGCAACACTGTCACACAACACTCAGGGAGGACCTCCTAAAGCTGGTGCCTACAACACAGCCTTGCATTACAAATGTCTTTCGTACAGACGCTGGTGCCTGGCTGGCAACACAGTCTTCCATCACACAGCAACCTCGGGGGGACCACCTGACGCTGGTGCCGGGGCCTGCAACACAGCCTTGCATCACAAGTGTCTTCTATCATCAAGACAACACCCGGGGGCGTCCTTAGACTTGGAAATTGATGAGTTCTCTCCCTACGGCTGGGGACGGGTCTCCCTCAAATGCTCTGCTCCCAGAGTGAAGGAGAATGTATAATTCCCGATGAAAAAGGCATTTGCCGTCGAGCTCTGAGGGTCTTGGTTGACATCGACGACGAATCTAGTCATTCGTATGAATGTCCTACGTCCTGGAGGTGGGGGCGCTCAGATCTACCAGCGGATGGGGGAGTAAGGTGGATCCCGTGGCAGTTAGGGGAAGTGGTGGCCGCCGCCGCCCCTCCTGATCTATATATCTGCTGGAAGTGGTCCAAGTTGGGCGGCAGCGTGGGCGGCGCGAGGAGGAAGGGGATGGGGGATGGGCCGACCCGGCCCATCCCCCACCGGGCGGAGTCCAACCGCCAGCCTCACTTGCGTTCCAGAGACTTGTTGATACCTGCATCAGGCGAACAGAGGGTCAGCGTAGCTGCCTTGTGGAGGCTGTGGCGGTGAGCAGAGGTGGTCATACGTGGGTGTAGAGAGCCGGTATACGTGTGTGTAGGGAGCCGGTCATACGTGGGTGTAGAGAGCCGGTCATACGTGGGTGTAGAGAGCCGGTCATACGTGGATGGAGAGAGCCGGTCATACGTGGGTGTAGAGAGCCGGTCATACGTGGGTGTAGAGAGCCGGTCATACGTGGGTGTAGAGAGCTGGTAATACGTGGGTGTAGAGAGCTGGTAATACGTGGGTGTAGAAAGCCGGGCAGAGTGGGTGTCACAGGCTGGTTACATGTGGGTGTCGGGGCGCGTCCCACGATAGCTAGGGCTAGGCACTGTAGGGCGGAGTTAACTCGGGCTCACCGTCACAGAGCTGGGAGTAGCTGGGGATGGCCGTCACAGAGCCGTGGGTAGCTGGTGCTGACCGTCACAGAGCTGTGGGTAGCTGGGGCTGGCCGTCACACGGGTGGCGAGGGGGTTGGGTAAGCTGGTAACAGTAAGTAACACTGGACTACCAACAGTGTATATTGGCAGGTCAAGGAGCAGTAGCATGGTGAAGCGGTAGTAACAAACAGCAGGTGAACACAGCAGCAGCAGCTGTCATAGTAGCAGAAGAGACAAGCAGATACTTCAGCAGCAGTAGCAGCAGCAGCAGTAGCAGCAGCAGGGGGAGGAGGCTGCTGACGACCCTCCTGAACACCATCAATATTGCTCAGAATACCTGATGGAGACGCTGTCGTCGGAAGCATGTACCTCACCCCCCTCTCCACCACCTCCAAGCCTCGTCCTGTGTACTTGAAAAGTCGCTTTCGGGGAAGAGGATGGAGTACCTTTAGCTACTGCTTCCTGGTGACCTGCGCTGGCCTTGTGTGACCCCCACAGGGCGATCAGCCTTTTAAAACAGCGGTCAGGTAGCAGCTGTTATCAAAGACACGGGGCAAGTAAAGAGTTCCAAAAGCTTATCGGTGGTGGTGGGAAAGAAACAGACATCACATCAGCCCGCCCTTGAGTCAACAGCGGTCACACAGTAATCATGTGACACTGTAGAAGCTACAGTGTCGTATGACGTGGTCAAAAATACACAGCGGGGGTTACGCAAACAACCAGTTCTCGAGGACGGAAACCGAAATGAGATCAGTCATAAAAGGGAAAGAGAAAACCAACACGATGATGAAAAGTAAGTGGATCACGTTTTGTGGTTAGACTGGGAGAGTTGGGAAGTCGGGTTGCTGTAGACTCGACACTGTCATGTAAGTACGTCGAGCGAGATCCTCCCCGGATGTGAAAGCAGCGCGCAATACAAGAGCGAATCAGATGATTGAATAATCAGAGGCACGACTGCGAAGTGGAGGATCTTCAGCATCAGACAGGACCACCATCCCCACAGTGTCTTGTCGGCACACTTGAGTCATCTGTGTAATGTCGGGTGTCCACGAAAGATGAGATGTGACGGTGATACCAAGTATGGTTATTGAGTGGTGGAGTTACCGTGACCTCAGAAGAGATGGGAAAGTTGTGAGATGGGTAGGTGGTTAGAAATGGAAAGGAATTTGGACTTTTAAGAGTCATTCAGCTCGTCTAGATCGTGGCTACGTCACTGCGAATTCCTCTCCAAGCCTGAGCTTATGGAGGCAGTTGGCACGAGATGAGGCGTAGATCAAGCGAGGTGTAAAGGTGGAGGAGGAGGAGGAGGAGGAGGTGTGCAGGAGGAGAAATGGCATACACGTACTATTACACCACCGCTGCTGTAGTAGTAGTAGTTGTCACCAGGGTCGTGTGATGCTTGCTACGCATGCGATGTACACAATGCTTGCGATGCTCCGCGAGTGACTGCTGATGGAGGATGTTGCGTCAGCGGGGTTGTTAGCATGGTCGAGACGGCCTGTGACTTCTGTTTATGGATAGATTATCATAACTAGCTCTCAGGTGTCCGAAGGGCGAGTCCCGCCGCCTCATTACGGGTGGTTGTTGTCTTAAAAGAAAAAAAAAAGAAAAAAGGTGGTTATTGTCCAGGGGTATGGGCTGTGGTCCACGGGTGGCTATGATCTAGAAGGAAGGGCTTGGCCCATGTGTGGCCACATAACACCTCATGACTGCCCCGGCTTTAAGTCTCGACCCACCCTGCCCTGGCCTGGCGCGGCCCTAAGCCATAGTTCCTCACAAAAAAGAAAAAACACAAAAAGAGAGAGAGAGAAAAAAAAAGCGAAATCTCACACATAGTGAATTTAGGTCGGCTGATTTCTGATTGGATGGCGGTCGTTGGGGGGGAGGTTACGACCAGCCTGGCTAACTTACCGTTTGCGTGTGTGAGAGTTTTGATCCGGAATTTATATTAGATCAGGTCAGTGAGTCTGTCATTTGTGAGGAGGAGGGGGGAGGGGCGGGTTCAGTCTGGGTCAGCTGGGGTGGTGTTGGGCGGGAGGAGGCTGGCAGGAGGAGGCTGGCCATTGTCATTGAAGCCAGTGGTGGTGTAGGGGAGACTGGGGAGGTCACATTGGCTACCCCCCGCGTGTGATTAGTGGAGGATTGGACCGGCATGCCAGTCTTTGATTGGATGTGGAGGTGAACGTCATTGATCAGGTGGATTTTTTCTCCCCCCCCCCCTGTGGCCGCTGCATTGGGCGAGGCCAACCACCAGGAGAGAGAGAGAGAGGGATTAAGAACGGAATTTCGGTATGACCCGTCGGTACGGTGGTCTGGGTTTGTTTTGACCTGGCGCGTCGTGCTCAAAGGGTCGTGCCGTCGTGCCACAGTGTTCGTCCAGTCGTGTTCAAGGGTCGTGCCGTCGTGTCCCAGTGTTCGTCCAGTCGTGTTCAAGGGTCGTGCCGTCGTGCCCCAGTGGTTCGTCCAGTCGTGTTCAAGGGTCGTGCCGTCGTGCCCCAGTGGTTCGTCCAGTCGTGTTCAAGGGTCGTGCCGTCGTGCTCAAGGACCGTGTACTGTCTTGTTCCAATGGTTGTTCAGTCATGCTTAAGGGTCGTATCGTCGTCCTTAAGGATCGTACCTTCGTGCTCCAGTGGTCGTCCAGTCGTGTTCAAGGGTCGTGCCGTCGTGCCCAAGTGGTCATCCAGAAGTGTTCAAGGGTCGTTTCGTTGTGCACACGCGTCGCACACCGTCGTGGTCAGGGGGATATGAAATCTATTGGCCAGACCAGAAGGGTCGTGGCGGGATAACTGTCCCCCAAAGACCTGGATCTTGCACGTAACCTATCACATCAATTAATTTCCAGGAAAGGAAGACAGTTTTATTGCACACGGGACAGCTGGAATTACTTCACCAACTGGGAGAATAACGCTCACAAAGTGGGCCCACTGGGGTTAGACTGGGAGTGAGGAGCCATCCTGGGCCGTCAGTTGCAGCAGGAGTCACCCACAGGGGGCAGGAGGTGGGGGAGCCGCTTGACGAACGACCACAAGAGAATACTCTCCAGGAGGCAGGACGCTGTAGTAATGAGAAGGAGTGGATGTGCGTGTGTCTCCTGACTCCGTCTTAAATGCGTCTTCTGTGTGTGTGTGTGTGTGTGTGTGTGTGTGTGTGTGTGTGTGTGTGTGTGTGTGTATTCTACCTCTCTGTACAGTACGAGGTGAGTTCTACGTTCGTGAGGGCCGCATCTCCTAAAACTTTCTACACCGTCGAGTTTGTCGTTTAAACCTTTTGTAAACTAATGGTTTCCACTGTTCCCCTGTCTGGTCTGTTCCAACCACCCACTGTCCTTACACTGTAACAGAACGTCTTTATTTCGTTGGTAACCACTCTCCCTCACCCAGCTCCTGTCATGTCCCCTGACTCCTCAATCACTTCCTCTCACGAAGAACTGTTCACTGTCAACAACGCTCGACTGATTTAGAAACTTGATGACTTATCTCACCCGTGGTGGAGAAATTTGCAGACCCCGATACTCTCCTTGTTTCCCCAGCTCTCGAAAGTTTGGCGCCATCTGAGCTGCTCTTCTCTGAACCCTGTGCTTATGGTGCTATGACCAGCTAATCCAGTTTTGCTCTGTGTTGTGAATAGATTACCAAACATTTCCGAATTCACATACTTGAATGCGATTCTAATATTCGCCAGCACACACTGGATCTCCTTCATAGTTCTCCTGATGAGCATCTCTGGTGACAGATTAGGTACAAATGTTGATCCCTTGGTGTCTCTTACCCCTAGATTCCTATAGTTTGATCCCTGCCAGTTATTAATGGCACTGATGCCTTCGTTGACTGTGTCCCATTCTCATCACTTTACTCGTCATTGGATTAGATTTCCCCAACCCATTTAATCAGACAAACTTTGGTGTTTGCTTAAGCCCCCTTGAGTCCCCGTGTCAGCTGATGCAATCTTCGTCTATCTTCATTCTTCTCATGACCTCGGCAACATCCGCAAACATGTGTAAATACGAGTTCTGTCCGTCACACCAAGAAAGGCAGTGGACCCAAGAGTGAGCCTTGCGACACGCCATTGGTCACCCCCAACTCATTTCGAGAATGTTTTTCCTATCTGTATCCTATGATTCCTTCTGGCCGACCATTCCTTTGATCTAAGATGAGTCTCGGCTTCTCAGGGGATCCTGTGAGATTCATAATGCATGACATCCTATTTCTGAATCCATGGTTGTCACCCAGTTAGGTGGGTGGTTCTCCCTCCGCCAGTAGCACAAGTTGGTCTGTTGTCTGGTCATCTTTCCTTGCGTTTATCAGACCACACTTGGGCGCGAAACTGCCTCGTAGCTCACCTTGCTTAAATACATGCCTTCGTCCACGTCTTACGTGCTACTCCTTCCTCTAGTGACCTACAGTACCCATATGTCAAGTGGCCTAACAAGTTCCTTCCACACATTTCTTCAGTACGTATGGGGAGAATTCCTGAGGACCATGAGCCATACATGGTTCAAACTGTGTTGATAGCCTGACTATATCATTTCTATCAGTTTCTATACCTTCAAGGATCACCTTACCCCACCCACCATGCTAATGTTAGGGCACTGCTGTCCTCCGCTTTGAAGATACTGTTAAGCTTATTTTCAAGCTTATCATTCAGCGCCACACATATTGCCTTATCTTTGAGAATTATATCCTCCTAATTCTTTAGCCTGATTAGCTGTTGTATAACCAGTCATTTGCGCCTACTGAACTTATGCAAACGTGATGTATGTTCCATTGCCACGTCCAAAGTTGTCTTCTCAAAGACTGTTTGCTCCTGTTCCCCCTTATCTACCAGTACTTATGTCACGCTCTCTTGTGTCTTTCATGTGCTGGCTGTGTCGTCTGTATGTCGTCCATACCCCGTGTGTGTGTGTGTGTGTGTGTGTGTGTGTGTGTGTGTGTGTGTGTGTGTATGTGTATGTGTATGTGTATGTGTGTGTGTGTGTGTGTGTGTGTGTGTGTGTGTATGTGTGTGTGTCATATAGACGTCCAGAGTCTGTGTGACCTTTGTATTCTGAATGTGTGGCTTAAGTGCGACTAAATAGGATCCAGTAGCTTGTCCTGAGCGCCTGGTAAATGTGTTACCTGAGTGCAGCTGCTCAGTACGTGTCCCCTGGTATGTCGTCTCAGTGTGATGAGCACGTCTCCCGCCTGAGTGTGCTCAGCACGTTCCCTGAGTGAAGGTCGTGAGTAACATTCCTGGTTCATGAAGCTGTACCGTCACTGGGGTCGTGGGAGAGAATCATGAGTGATGGGCGGCCAAGCCTCAGGGCGAGGGACACTGGGAAGGTGTGTGTGTGTGTGTGTGTGTGTGTGTGTGTGTGGGTGTGGGTGTGGGAGGTGAGGGGAACTGAAGGAGAGGACAGGGAGAGGTGAGAGGACTGAGCTAGAGGACAGGGAGAGGTGAGGGGGACAGAAGGCTGGGGATGGGGGGTGTTAGGGAAGGTGAATGGGGGTGAAGACACAGAAGGGAGAGGGAGTAGAGGAACAGGCTAGGGATGAGGTGTTGAGGGAGGGATTCATCTGCATGACGAGGAGGGACCGTTAATGGGGGGGGGGGGTATGTTATGGGGACGTTGTTTTTGTTGTGTTTGTTGTTGTCTTTGTCATTGTCGTCCTCGCCTTCCTTGTTATCGTTGTTCGAGTTTGTCGTTGTCTTTGTTGTCGTTGTCGTTATCATTGTTCGGTTATCATGTGTCTAACTTCTATCTTATTTCTGAGGACAGTGGGTGAGGTATGTAAACACGAGGAACAACACGATGCTTTTTTTGGCTCCGTACAGAGCGGTGTTGTTCAAAGGGTAAGACGCCCCTCGTAGAGCAGAGTTGGGTAAAAGGGCAAAGTAAGATGATGTAGGCAAGCTTAGCAGGAGTCTCGTGGCGCTGGTGTAGATGCAACGGGTGTAGCAGGAGTCCTGTAGAAAGTGCGTAATCACCTGGATCTCGTGGTGCTACTACTGGAGAGGCGGCGTATCACGGCCCAGCTAGGTTGTGGAGCAGAGAGGAAAAGGAGTTATAGAGGTCTTGTAGCTTTGGTGCCGGTGCGGAAGACGAGAGGAGATTGACATTCCACAACTGTGAGAGTATTGGGTTGTGTTAGATTTAAACTGCATGTGGAAAGACGTAGCCGAGACCCTGTGGTACAGGGCAGCGTTGACGAAGTCTCAGAGAGCTCTCGTCAGTAGAGTCGAAATCACCTGAAGGTGGCTCCTGAGGATGGAGACGCCCCTTGGGCTCCATGTCAGGAAAGATGATCCTTGAGCCACAAGGCAGACGTGTCCAAATGCAGGTATACCTCGGTGTCAGAAAGTCACTGTGGTGACTCAAATGACACAGGTAACCGTTGTGCCTCAAATGACACAGGTAATCGTTGTGACTCAAATGACACAGGTAATTGTTGTGCCTCAAATGACACAGGTAATCGTTGTGACTCAAATGACACAGGTAATCGTTGTGACTCAAATGACACAGGTAATCGTTGTGCCTCAAATGACACAGGCAATTGTTGCATTTCTCTTCGTCATGTTGAGTAGGTGTGGTCGCCAGTATCATTACGGTGGGCCTCTGGACGATGATGGGGATTCTGTAGCGAAGGTCAAGACTGCCTTCCTGTTCCAGGGTGATAGAGAAGTAACGCCATATAAGGTTATGCGAGGTCATTTCCCCTGTTACGACAGCGGTCGTGGTGTAGTATCAATGTGACCTCAGGTTGCTGGTCTCATATGCGTGTGGTGTCGCTGGAGAATGACGATACATCATGCATCTCTCGTCTTGATTTGCATGTTGTTGCTGCTGCTGTTATTTTGTTGCTCCACCCTCCCCCTCTTTTTTTTAAGTTAAGGAAACGGTACATTTACAGTATTATCCACCCGGTTCACCGATGTTAGTGATGATTCAGTTTTAGCACGGCATTACTGACCATAAGAAAGCTTGTCTGAAGTCCTGTTCGCAGCTGCCTCTCGAGATGTTTGACTCGACCAGAGATCTGCCCCAGACTCCTTCTGACGTACTGGCCTGTGTGTGTGTGTGTGTGTGTGTGTGTGTGTGTGTGTGTGTGTGTGTGTGAAGTACGCCAGTTTGAAAGTGGATACTGATTAGATCAAGTGTAAACTGTGCGAGCAGAATTACTCTCACACTCTGCAACTTTATGTAAGATATCGGCACAGTTTACATTCGGTACGTAAACTCCCATGAGTATCTATAGCCCGCTCAGCCTGGGTCGGGTCGCAACAGCATTGAAGTGTGTGTTGATCCTCTTCGTGAGACCATATACGTAGGATTTGTCTTGCATGATATGATGACGTTTGGTGGATCTGCTTTGTGTACATTTCACGTCGTTTCAAGTCCAAAAGATTTTGTTTCGATCTCTTCCGTTTATTCATAGTCATCTCAAAGATAGACCCAAGTTCCAGTCGATTACATCCTTGAAGGCAATTTTTTTTTGCTAATTCATGCGTCCTGTCACGCCTTCTGAGCCACCTTCACGTGTGGTGTACCACAACAGCAGCAAAGTGAGGTCAGTGTGGTGTAGCGCCACCATCCATCAGAGTCGTGTGGGTGCGACACGTCACCAACAGTATGCCGCTTCCTCCTCCTCCTCCTCCTTCCTCCTTCCCTCCTTCCTCGTACACATTAGAGTCAGATTGGTGATACGTGGGTGCCAGCAAGCCACCCATTGGCCATGATTATAAGTACATTTACTCTATAATCTACAATGAATCACCATTGCTGCTGTCAGTATTTGCAAGTAAAAATAAAGCATGTTTGACTTGGAAATTAGGCGTCCCGTATGGTGAGGAGCCTTTACGGTATTGCTACTGTTGCTTACTTCACTGTACCGGGCCAGAGACCTGTTGATCAGGGGTTGAGAGACCCTATAGACGGCGTGGGTCTTTGACCTTTGCTAAGGGTCAAGGGTACCGTCGTGCTCACAGGGTGATTACGTGCTGCCAGGGACAGGCACGGCAGCAGTCAGACCCAAGCCTTATACACAAAGCAAACATCAAAAACCCGAGGCGTTATAATTGGAAGAAAAAAAATACATTCTAGACGATGTTTGATATTAAATGAAGCAGGAAAGTATTTTCAAATTAATTCGTTACGAAATTGTCTCTATAATTCTTTAAGACATATTCTCAAATAATACCATTAAGTAGAGTGGTCAGCGCCTCTGTCTCTCATCTCGAGTCCTCTTTGGAAATAAGTCACAGCTCTCTTCCTCAGTGAAGTATGACGAACCATCTTACACCTGAGACTTGAACTTACACTTAATACTTAAACAATAATCATCTTTACTGTAAGAAGGTGTCTGTAGACGAGCTAAAGGTGTTGCCAGACGTACGACGGAAAACTTCCCAAACACAGTTGCTGATAATTCATCCGTTTCTTTATCACGATAGAAATTGCCGGTTGGTGGGGTTATATATTTCCGGAAAAATGTTATAACTTATTTTATCTCTACCATAAAAAACCAGTCCGCTGGAAGTAGCCGAAGAGGGTACAGAGGGCCCGAATCTGCTATTATTTCTAACGCATCAACAACAAATTGAACAAGATTTTTTGAGTTTTTTTTTTTTTTGGCTAATTAGAAATGGCCCGTCTATGGCGTTTTCACCACACCTTAGGTATCACCACATTGTTCACCACAGCCCAGGCTCTACCACAGCTTGATCACTACAGCCCAGGCTCTACCACAGCTGGTTCACCACACTTCAGGCTGCGCGGTCGAGCCAACCACAAAATTCCAATTTTTCAAAATGTCATAAAAGGTTAATTAAGCATTTTGAAGCAAATCCCCCCCCCCTTTTTTTTCTGTACGTCATTAAGATCGTCAGGTAGGAAGTGTAAGCACGAATTTATTGTCCGTTTCATCGGTAATGAATTTTGTACGAGTTATGAGGTTGAGGTTGAGTTTGGAGAGTATGCGACAGTAGCCAGGTCTCTGCTGTATAGGGAGAGGAATAACCGAAATCCTGTGTAAAGTGAATCAAAAGACGGTATTGACGATGCCCCACGCAGCCTCCTCCAGGGCCCACGAAAGGGGAAGAAAAGAGTGAGTCTTGAATCACACAATGGACGTTTCCAGACTCGGTCATGTTTTGATGTCCAAAAGCCAAATATGCTGAATTGACTGACACTGGTAGCAGCGGCAGGGGTACCTGGTACGGTGAAGGATGAGTGGATGCAGCTACCAAGTCCATCACAAGTGCTTCTCTGTAGGATTCTGAGCTCCCGTAGCGAAGGTGAGGATTGTCACCCCGTTAGAGTACCCACAGTGTGTGTCAGGTGTGCTTTCACGAGTTCTTTGTCCATTGTGATAATGGTCCAGGTCAACGTTGTGTCATCATGACATCACTTCACTGTCAAAGACATTTTCAGGGAGTGTGTAGTGCTATTGGAGAACGACGCTACACTGTTATCACTCCCAGTTTTCGTCTGTGACTTACGTAACACTTGGACTGTGACGAGGAGCCGCTACGGTTGTCTGGACGTCCAGTGCTGGTGGGTAGGGAAGGGGCTTGACGACTGTTCAGGTCTGGAGTGTTCATGTCGTTGTGGCAGTGGTAGCAGAGTGCAGGGGCTTGCTGGGTTGGGAGCCTGGTTACGAAATGTTGCCTTGGCATGCCAAGAAGACAAAAGGGTAGAGAGGCAGGTGTAGGATGCATCAGGGTTAGGGTGTGGGGTGGGGTAAGATAGGGTTATGAAAGCAGGCGAGGGTATGGTCGGGCCGAGAATGAGAATTTGACAATTAAGCTTGTGTGAACGTGTCTGACCATCTCCGTCAACAGCTCCGGTGCTCACCAACAGCTGTTCTTATGTGTCTTAAGTTCTTTATTAATGGGGAGGAATGGCAGATAGGGAAACGAACACATGTGTAACAACTCAAGTGCTTCATTGAGTTCAAAGGTGATGATTTGGTACAAGTGGTTGAGGGTTAGGTAGGAATATGAGAAAAGGTAAATAGATGGTGATGACACACATGTCAGGAATCAGAAGGGTGCTGGTATAGGAGAAGGTATGGCAAGAGCCTTATGGGAGAGGTGTGTCGTTGTCTGGATCTCATGGTGCAGCTATAGGAGAGGAGGCAACATCGGGTCTGTACTGTGGCTTTGCTGCCGGTGCGGCAGATGGGAGGCAGTTATGTCTCTGTACTTTGTTGAGTTTTATGCTGCAAGGACAGAGGAGCAGGCGAGATCCTGTAGGAGATGATGTAGATGATCGCGTTGAATGAAGTGTCCCGATGAGGTTCTCTCGTCGGCAAGGGAGGGCATTGGAACCACCCCTGGAGGAGGAGGAGGATGGCCTAATGTGACGAAGGTCGAGACCTGACCACACGAGTTCCTATGACAATCGCAACAGAAGCTTAGGTTTTAGTGTCATCATGGCGTCATGTTGCCGTCACGGAGGAATGCACGGTGCGTGTGGTGTCGGTGCAGACTGATGCTGCAGGTGAAGACGGGGAGACTGCAGTGAGGTTACACATGGTTATCTACTATGCAGGAGGTGCTACCGGGCTCCTCCTGCGAGAGTTACACCGCCGCGAGTGAAAGGTCACCTTTGGTAAGGTCGTATCACTGGAGGAGTATAGTCTCGTCAATGACTTTCTCTTTCCAAAGGACTCTACGTTTCCATGCGACTGGAAGTAGTGCAGTATAGGTTCTATGGGAGCCTTCTAGAAAGGGTAACGCCAGGCATCTATTATAGACATTGGTCGAGGGGTAATTACAGATAGATATTATATGGCGGGATGATTAGTCGATTATCTGAGTTGAAATTAACAGTGACCACCTACCCCAGCCTCCACCACCCCATCTTCCTCCACCAGGAACTCCCACGTCTGGTGCAGGAGTCCAGTCTACACATAACGTAACTCGTGTCATTCTCACTTGGAATGACTTCCTCTGGTCGGTCCGCCAGCCACCACTCTTGCGTGTGGTCTTTAAAGGCGATAGACACATCATACGTACCAGTCACAACGCCTCTAATGCTCAGTCTCGTATCACCTTTAAACCCATGGGTCGGCAGTACGACCGCCTAGGCAAAAGGTCATTTGTGGCCGGCCGTATAGTCTGCCGAAATTGCTGGGTGTTGTGCCGTCCTGGACGTGGCCAACAGGTGGTACGTGTCGTACTACCACACGTACCTCTACGGGGTACCACCACACCTGTACCTACTAGGATGGGGTACCACGATACCTGTCTCTACCAGTACGGGGTACCACCACACCTGTCCCTACTAAGAGGGGGTACCACGATACCTGTCTCTACCAGTACGGGGTACCACCACACCTGTACCTACTAGGATGGGGTACCACGATACCTGTCTCTACCAGTACGGGGTACCACCACACCTGTCCCTACTAGGAGGGGGTACCACGATACCTGTCTCTACCAGTACGGGGTACCACAACACCTGTCCCTACTAAGAGGGGGTACCACGATACCTGTCTCTACCAGTACGGGGTACCACCACACCTGTCCCTACTAAGAGGGTGTACCACGATACCTGTCTCTACCAGTACGGGGTACCACCACACCTGCATCTACTAAGAGGGGGTACCACGATACCTGTCTCTACCAGTAAGGGGTACTAACACACCTACCTCTACCAATAGGAGGTACCACGACACCTACCTCTACCAATAGGGGGTACCACCACACCTGCCTCTCTTGATACGAAGTGCCTCTCATCCTCCACATCAGAGTACAGTAACACCGACTCCAGTGTTACAGTAGTGTAGTCTGTACTGAACCATCCTCGCACACCTTACCTGTACTGGAGAGAGAGAGACAGAATTGATACATAGATACATAGAGAAAAATAGATACATATAGATAGATAGATAGATAGATAGAGAGAGAGAGAGAGAGAGAGAGAGAGAGAGAGAGAGAGAGAGAGAGAGAGAGAGAGAGAGAGAGAGAGAGAGAGAGAGAATAGTAAGAGGTTGTTGTGTGTGTGTTTGTGTGTGTGTGTGTGTGTGTGTGTGGCGGTGGTCAGCGACCCCTGGTGTTGCCAATAGGGAATGAGGCTGCCTCACCCCTGCACCGCCGCTGCCCCAGTGGCTGGCTGGCTGCTCTCTCTCTCTCTCTCTCTCTCTCTCTCTCTCTCTCTCTCTCTCTCTCTCTCTCTCTCTCTCTCTCTCACACACACACACCTCACCTCACCTCACTGGAGACTTGAAACCTACGGTCGGAATGATTAAATTAACTAATTGAACCCGGCGGCATCACGTTAGCCGACCCACTTTAGAAAAATGAGGGTGTTATTTAAATCCTGCAGAAGAGGGTTTACGTCTCCTTCAGCCAACATGAAGCGGTGACATACCCTCATGTGGAGGGGAGGGGGAGTTATTTACTGACGCAGGAGTCACTCAACGGGTTTCGAGGTATCCTGAAGCCCCGTCAGGAGTTTTTGGGTCTCGATAGGAGTCGAGGTTGTGTGCTGTGGTCATGAAAGAGGTCAGCACGACCGGGCGCCTCCCGCCACCCACCACAGCCCGTCGTGTCAAGGGTGATTGCCATTTGTGATGACTGTGTGTGTGTGTGTGTGTGTGTGTGTGTGTGTGTGTGTCTGATGGAGAGAGAGTTTTATACTCGTGTTGCCCCGTCCTCCTAACCTTGTATATATATGTACATTGTCTTTACTTCTAGACACACACACACACACACACACACACACACACACACACACTAGCACACTCCAGGTACCCATTCTATCGAGCAGTCCCTTAGGGAGGATGAACAGCTGGATGAACTGTGGACGGGATGCCACAACCAGAACTCGAACCTGTGAGGGTTTGATCCCAGGCAGCCCATGCATGCATGACGGTCAGTAACGCTAATCGCTACACCACGGAGGTGTGTGTGTGTGTGTGTGTGTGTGTGTGTGTGAGTGTGTGTGCCGGGCATATATGATGTGGGTTAGACCTGAATGCCAGTCATTATTCATGTTTGGAGTGTGAAGAATGCCAGTGTGTCGTGTGAAGCTGCATTGAGCACTTGTGGTGAGTGTGGCGTTTGTGGAGGAGACGGCTGGAGGAAGGAATGTAGTGAGTGTGAGGTGTGGTTTGTGGTAGAAGTGTGGTTGATGTAGGTGGATGAGTGAGTGTGAAGTGTGGTTTGTGGTAGGAGTGTGGTTGATGAAGGTGGATGAGTGAGTGTGAAGTGTGGTTTTTGGTAGAAGTGTGGTTGATGAAGGTGGATGAGTGAGTGTGAAGTGTGGTTTGTGGCAGGAGTGAGGGTAGGATGATGGTTTGTGTGTTATGTATGTGGCAGGAGTGTGGTATGGGTGTGTGTTGTCAGGTATTGCTATGAAACTCCTCTAAGCTAATAGCTGACGAATACGTCTACAAGTAATAATAGAAATGATTACCACTACTACTGCTACTGCTACTCCTACTTCTACCGATAATAATGATAATAATAACAATAATAACAATAATAATCAAATCTGTACAACAAAACTGGCGTCCTCTCTCCTGTCTGTAAACGCAGCAAGGACGTTGCCAGACTCAAGATGACTAACCCCCCACACACGCGAGTAACTCATGTATTCCCTCGGCAAGAAAGATATTGCTGGCTGCCGGGGTGATATATTTTCCCGAAAATATGTTTTAACTTTACTGCAAAAAGCCAGTCCTCTAACAGCTAGCAGACAAGGGCCCTTAGATTTTTCTTGATACTTAGGCAACTTTTGTCTGCCCACAACAGTGAGTGATATATATATATATATATATATATATATATATATATATATATATATATATATATATATATATATATATATATATATATATATATATATATATATATATTCCTTTCATACCACAGGCAGGGAAATGAAGCACGATAAGTTCCCAAGTGCCTTTTATCCTAGATATTTCGTTAATAAATCTCTTAAATTGGCAAAGAATTCATTTTATATAGAGTTAAACACAAATCTCCCCTTGACACCAAGAACCTTTTAGTTCTCCCTTTTAGTAATGATTTTACTTTACTTCCCATGTTGCTTAAATCCTTTAATGTAAATGTTGCCTTCAGCAACAACAGTACTATAAAAAAAGTATCTTAGGAGCTCACCAGAAAATTCCGCAGGGTGCGTTTATAGAGTACCATGTAAAAATTGTGATAAGTGTTATGTTGGGCAGACTGGTAAGGATCTGTCTGTTAGACTTAAGCCACATGAATGTAGTATAAGAACAGGACACGAATCAAGTGACTTGTTCATTCATGTTAAAAATTATCATTGTACTGACTGGAGTAATGCCATCTCAGTTATCAACTGTAATTCTTGTACTAAGAGAAATATCATTGAATCTTTTACAAGTAAAAACACAAAGAATTGTAACGTTAATATTAGTGCAGGTCCATACAAATTGGATAGTTTTGTTGATGATAAAGTTTGTAAACAGTTCTCTTTCTTGTCCAGGTTATGACTTTTATGATACGCTTGTTGCCAGACTTGAACGCACCCGACCTCCATTGGGGTAGTCACTTGTTTGCCAAATGACGTCCTAGCTACGTCTTTTCGTTGTATATCAACTGATTGTTATATTTTTCTCTTGTATCTCCCCTGATGTTGTGATCATTACACAAAAGTGCATTCGAGAACATATCGTGTTTAATTTGCCTGTGGTAAGAAAGGAATTTGGTTGATCACGCGCTCAATTGTGATCTCTTCCTATATATATATATATATATATATATATATATATATATATATATATATATATATATATATATATATATATATATATATATATATATATATATATGACAGGTTTGTTGTTACAAAGGAAACGTAATTCAGACTGTAAAGCAAGGAACATTATCTGGCATCCATAAAGCAATGTTAACTTATCAGTGTGTTTGATAATTACGTATGACGGAGCGACTTTTCAGCACGACAGTTCGACCTCTAAGAACGACGTAATGACCCCCGTGAGCACGACTGTGCTAAGATTTGGTCTGGTGGCTTGGTCTTTGACGTTGATTTGTCGTGCACAAGGGTCGTAACGTCGTGCTCAAGGGTCGTACCGTCGTTCTTAAGGGATCGTGTCGTCGTTCTTAAGGGTTCGTGTCGTCGTGCACAAAGGGATCGTGTCGTCGTGCTCAAGGGGTCGTACCGTCGTGTACAAAGGGTTAATAGAGCGATATAGACGTCTGTCAACCCCCCCTCTTGCCTCCCTTAGCAGTGTTGCCACCTCACGTGAGACATCTCGAGTACCTTTGTAATGATGTAGTTGGCAACAGTTATCTCCCTCTTGCCCCGGCTGCTCCTCTCCCCACGCCCGACCCCCTCCTCCCCTCTTCTCCCCTCAAGCCTACTGTTCTCCCTCCAGGCCCCGCTAGTCTTGGGTTCACTGTGGATAAAAAGGTGACCGATAACATGATATCTTATCAGTGTAAGATCTGACCCACTTGGCTTTGGCTCCACTCACGTGTGGTGCCTCACGCCCATCACCACCATCACTTTCACCATCACTGTCACCATCATTTTCACCATCACTAGACAGCCAGCTAGGCAAGACCCTGCATTTAACAGACCGACGTCCAAATGGAATGGCTTTTCACGCAAACACAGCGACACGTCTCGTTCTGTGTCAGCCAAACAGTGGAGTCAGTGCACACCTGGTTCCTGCATGTGTCGCCCTCCCACGCACCTGACACACACACACACACACAGGATCGGACATTTTCTAAAATAAGAAACGGAGGAATAAATGCAATGGTTATGAAAGGTATCATGAGAGATAGGATAGAACTTTGTTTTGGTGATCTTCAAACTCGTCTTCAAGTATATGGAGAGGGTGATATGCTCAGGAGTATACAGTATATATACATGAGGTATATTCGCCCCAACATGGGGTATACCACAACAATCTGGTCCCCTCAGGAATTCCCTCACAGAACTGTTGGAAATGATCGAACGGAATGACACAAGAATGACAGCATGAATAAATGGAATGAGCTACGAAGAGAAGATAAGAAACCATGAATATACCTGGGGAAAACAGAATGGAGTTACGATAACTACTTATGACTTCCCTAACGGAGAACACTTCTAATATGCTGGAGGGAAGTCCTAGCGAAGGAGGACGCAACTGGAATTGAGCTGGCGTCCTTGGTGGGCGGATGAGGTAGGGATGGCGTCCGTGGTGAGCGGATGAGGCAGGGATGGCGTCCATGGTAAGCCGATGAGGCAAATGTGGCGTCCGTGGTGGGCGGAAGAGGCAGGGGTGGCGTCCGTGGTGGGCGGATGAGGCAGGGGTGGCTTCCGTGGTGGGCGGATGAGGCAGAGGTGGCATCCGTGGTGGGCGGATGAGGCAGGGGTGGCGTCCGTGGAGGGCGGAGGAGATAGAGGTGACGTCCGTAGTGGGAGGGTGAGTCATATGTGGCGTCCGTATGAGGCAGGTGTATGTGGCAGCCAGACGTCCCCCCCTCCCCGCGCCTGCATCACAGGAAGCGGCTGCAGTATTTAGGTGGTGGAGAGTGAGGGAGGCACCTCACGATGCCTCCTCTCATGTGAGCGACCACCCTTTAACCTGCCGCTTCCCTGCCGGCCACGGCCCTGCCCCAGATACCGGCCGACGCCGCCGGAGAGAGTGGAGTGGGCGGCCGGGTGGGTTTTTGCAGGGTTGTGGTGGCCACCCACGCCCGCCCGCAGGGGGTGGGTGGACGGTGTGTGCACCTGACGACGCCGGAACTCCTTGCCTCACGGTACTGTAGGTGGTACGCCCCTGGCTGGAGTGTAAGGCAGGCCTGGGTAGCGCGTGTCCTTCACAGACAAACATTAAAGGTCTTTTTCTGACCCGGTGGACATCCCGCTACTGTAGGCAAGTGGTACACTTCGTCTTGGTCATTTAGGTGATGATGGGGAGAGAGGGGTTTTCTCCCTGGGGTGTACGTGAGTACCTAGCGGATCAGCGACCGTGAGTACCTAGCGGATCAGCGACCGTGAGTACCTAGCGGATCAGCGACCGTGAGTACCTAGCGGATCAGCGACCGTGAGTACCTAGCGGATCAGCGACCGTGAGTACCTAGCGGATCAGGTCTTTCTTATATCATCACTCCCTCCCCCCACGACCCCCACGTTCCCCAGGGTGAACAACCCGTTGTTGCCTGCGTGACTCCCACCACGTGGACCCGTGGCCTCGCTTCGCCCCTCTCCACCAGCCTTGGGTATACCAACCCACCAGCCTCGGTGTATACCAACCCACTAGCTTCGTTGTATACCGACCCACCAGCCTCGGTGTATATCAACCCACCAGCCTCGGTGTATACCAACCCACCAGCCTCGGTGTATATCAACCCACCAGCTTCGGTGTATATCAACCCACCAGCTTCGGTGAATACCAACCCACCAGCCTCGGTGTATACCAACCCTACAACCTCACGATGCCTCAGTCCAGCAGCCCCGAGGTATTCCAGTCCAAGAGCACTGGTGTGTTCCATACGAAAAGGACTGTAGTGAACCTGCTCATGTGTCCTGGAATGGTCGAGTTCATGTCTACCCTAAGACTCTACTTGTTAAGATCGTCATGGGGATTCCAACCCAGGATCCGTGAAGTATCCACCAATCACTGACCCCCTGGAATCTTTTAGCTCCTGAGAATATTCCAACCCAGACATCCTAGGACGTCGGGGTGCAGGCTAGAGATCCTGAGGGCGTTCCATGTAGGTGTTGTGGACCACTATCTCTGCCAGTTCCCGCCGAGCACATCTTGTTGGTCCAGGCACAACTATTGACAGCGTTCCATACCAGGAACCCAGGAGTGGCTGGGTCGGCCCGGGGGCCAATGAGGTATCTCCCCCGCGCGCCCAGGTCTCCTTCAGTGTCCCGTAACGGGAAAGTCTCCCCTCCAGGAACTAGGCTGAAGCTCCAGTCCATAACATTTTCGGACCAGGAACCTGAAGGGTTGCGCCTCAATGTTTGGGGTAGCTAATAAGTCGTCTACCGTGCAAATGATCGTTTTACTGTACTCATGGCTCTTGAGCTTGCAGAAACTACAACCCTAGACATTATATCTCCAATCCTCTGCCCTCACTACTTGCTCTAAATACACCCTGATACCAGAATGTAACATGTTTGTCTCTTAAGCCAAGGTACAAATATGCCAGCATTACTTTTAAAAGGATTCGCATCAAATTGTTTCGAATTCCACTCTCAAACTGGCCCTATATAAAGAGGCTGTTCAACAAAAAAAACTGGGTCATCAATTTGACGTCTGAAAACTGTGATCAGAAACGAACTGACAGATTTATCTGAAGCGAGTAGACGAGGGTCAATAGGCACCAGGAAATCCATTTTCTATGACGATGAGATATATCACGTCCAACATGTGTATGGTGAAGGTAACAAGATGTGTCACGTCCAACATTTGTATGGTGAAGGTAACAAGATGTGTCACGTCCAACATGTGTATGGTGAAGGTAACAAGATGTGTCACGTCCAACATGTGTATGGTGAAGGTAACAAGATGTGTCACGTCCAACATGTGTATGGTGAAGGTAACAAGATGTGTCACGTCCAATATGTGTATGGTGAAGGTAACAAGATCAGTAGACCACTACAAGATGATGTCACTGCTGGATTAAGGCTGGGCTATCGGTACTACCGGCGCTCTGGCCCGTCTGTCTGGAGATGTTAGTCACATCAGCTGTAGAGTTTGTGGCCAGAGATGTGGACACACACACACACGAGACCACTACGTCTTAGACTGTCAAGAAACAGAACCTTTTAAGGATAAGTCCAAACTAACCCTGTAAGAGATGGCACAACGCCTTATTGGTGATAAGACCTGAAGTTGTGAGGCTGTATCCACTTTTGCATCGAGCAGATGAGTTTATCTTATGGAGAGATTACAGCTTATGTAGTGAGGGAACTTTGTGACAACTTATATTGATCATCATCTTATTAGAGCACGACAAAGTTCCTTGTTGACGTGTGTAATCGTTTTGCACACCTGCACAGGACACACGGCTCCTCCTCCTCCTCCTTCTCTCCCTGGTAAGTATCTTCAGCTCCTCCTCCTCCTCCTTCTCTCCCTCGTAAGTATCCTCAGCTCCTCCTCCTCCTCCCTCTCTCCCTGGTAAGTATCCTCAGCTCCTCCTCCTCCTCCCTCTCTCCCTGGTAAGTATCCTCAGCTCCTCCTCCTCCTCCCTCTCTCCCTGGTAAGTATCCTCAGCTCCTCCTCCTCCTCCCTCTCTCCCTGGTAAGTATCCTCAGCCTCTGCATCGGGACTCCCTCATCCACCTTCGGAGTGAGGATTGTATAGTGAGCGTCTGTACCACTCGCCCTCCTCCGGTGTTGGCTTACGGGGCTGGTTAACTCGAGCGACTTGCGAACCAGCGATCATACCGTCAAGCCAATGCCTCAGCGAGAGGTTTTATGGTCCTGAGGCGGAATTCAAGGTGGATGATAACACAGGGGATTTATGATAACACAGAGGATTTATGATAACACAGAGGATTTATGATAACACAGGGGATTTATGATAACACAGAGGATTTATGATAACACAGGGAATTTATGATAACACAGGGAATTTATGATAACACAGGGAATTTATGATAACACAGGGGATTTATGATAACACAGGGGATTTATGATAACACAGGGGATTTATGGTGGCGCTAATCAATGAACACGACGATTTGTGAGGGGCACTCTACCTCGAAACGACTAAGGCGACCGCTTGGGACGACCTCAGCACTTGGCCGGAGGAGGGTTGGACGTGTCGTGAATGAAGATGACGAAACCAAGACCAGCTAACTGGGTCACCACGGAGCCACTCGGAGGTCAAGGGTCGCCAGAACTGGAGGTAGTGACCTGCCGGTGGGAATATACCAGTTTTTTTTTGTTTTTTTTTTTATTCATTCTGGTCAGGTCTTGGTAGAGGGAGGTTTGGTATCTGATGGCTCCAGCTCCACGATAGTCCCCTCTCTCTCCCTCCACCGTCGAGACAAAGGAGAGAATGTCAGATTAATTGACAGCCCAGGGGAAGGGGGTCACTGTCAACTGTCTTAGAGTGTCGTTGATGAAGATCTGAAATGGGCCCCCTCAGCATCATCATCTCCAGGCACAAGAGAGTATCACATGGACCAGTCTACCGGTAGAACTGGTTTCCTCTGGTGTGAGGTGAGTGCATAAGCCCTTCACTGGCTATTAGCGTCGCCTTCAATGCTGGTGCGCCTCCCGCCGACCAAGACACGGCCACTGGGGGATGACGAGACACGAGACACGTTACCCTGCCTCAGGTAGTCTCTCTCTCTCTCTCTCTCTCTCTCTCTCTCTCTCTCTCTCTCTCTCTCTCTCTCTCTCTCTCTCTCTCTCTCTCTCTCTCTCTCCCTGTTTTCTTTTTAATCTCATTTTTATTGGTTCTTTCAAGTTTACGAGTTGAGGGACGTTACTGAACTCTTCCCCTCCCCCAACGTCAGCTTTTCACGTGTAATATATTTTTAAAAGTTATGACGTTGTTTGAAGAAAAAAAGGGAAATTTAAACGACAAAAGAGAAAAGATTTTAGTAATGTTAACTTGAGACGATTATTCTTTTACACTCGATATGTCAGGAGGAGGAGGAGCAGGAGGAGGAGGAGGAGGAGGAGGAGGAGGAGGAGGAGGAGGAGTGACCGGGACCAGTGGCGTTGGCGAAGACCTTGCGTGTAACATGAGGAGTTCCCGCCCGTCCTTCGTCTTGCATCACCTCTTCCTGTTGCATCAGCTATCCGGAATGTGGCGAGGTGGAGGGAGGGATATCACCATAATAATTTCCCCTCTGCTTGGTGAGTCGGCTCGGAAGGTGACCACATCATAGTTTCTGCTGATACACACCTCCATCCTTGTGTGTGTGTGTGTGTGTGTGTGTGTGTGTGTGCATGATGTTTGCCTTCATGGTTGGGTGTCTGCGCCATAGTTCCTGCTTATGCGCATTCCTTGCCTTGTGGCTATAGACACCTGACAATACACACCTGCCTCCCGTGTGGTGCAGTAGGGGGCCACTATTACACTCACCATAATGATATTTGTGGTACGGTTTCCCTACTGCCTCTCTGTTACTAGCATGATGGGGGTCATAGTGCATCTGTGTGAGTGTCGTAGACCCTGCTAAAGGCACGTAATATGGTCATGGGTGGAGGTAGTGCCAACGCCCGACCTGCCTGACGACAGGTAGTACCTGGCTGGGTCTTGAGGTCAGGAGTCGGTGCTAGGAGGAGGTAGGGTGTGGGTGGCGTCGTGCGCTGCGGACAGTTGGACATCGTTGTGGACGGTGTGCCAGTGAGGCGAGATGGCCACTCCTCACTGTCTTTACACTCCTGTTTTTCCCCACCATCCAGGGTTCCCAGAGTACCACGATAACGACACTTGTTCTCCACGTTTTCCACACACACACACACACACACACACACACACACACACACGGTGTTCACAACTTTGATTTGCACCGACAGATTCGGCAGCAGAGTTTATTCCTGCGACGCTGTGTCCTGCGATGCCCAGACTCCAGGTGAGGGGCAGCGGCCTCTCTCTCTCTCCTCACATGAGGTCCTGTGATGTACCTCATGATCTACATCTAAGGCACCGACCTCATTATGGAGACCTTTTTTTGCGTGTATAGATTTTTCTCTCCTCCCTTCGTCGATGCCTCTGAGTAAGTGAAAGCGAGAGGTGTTACCCCCTTCAGTGGAGTGTCAGTGTGAGTGGTGTTTTGTGTCATCATGCATCAGTCGAGGCTGTCACTCTCTCGCCAGGATGGCTGCAGGTATGCAACACGCACCCTCCTCCTGGACGTAGCGTGTGCCACATCTTGACGATGAACTTTGTGTTGTGTGTCTTGTGGACGCACGTCGGCAACCTCCGTTGTCTAGGGTCGACGGCGATCCCGCATGTCACTGCAGCTAAATACAAGCACATTCTCTGCACGTGCTTGTTTAACGTAAACCCTGATGTATGTAACAAGTTCTCACACCCACACAAATCCTAAAGTTGTATATAGTCGCCGAGGCAGTCTAGAAGGTCGTGTGTCTCCTGCAGAAGGTATGAGCGTTGAGTACGACCCTCCCCTTCCATCTTACTCTAACCTCATTAACGCCTACTGTCGACCCAACGTTGGAGACAATGGCTTATCGGCAATCTATTAAAGTTTGCTCTCTGGCCCCGAGTGTCAACCCGTGTGTGTCGGTGTGTGATGAAAGTCTGGCTGGTAACCCAAAGACAACACCAGAGCAAACAACCCTAGTGTATTATACCCAGCCACAACACCCCGACCAGCAACCCTTGAGTACGTACACCCAGCCACAACTTCGATGCCTTGGAACATAACATCATTTACACCAAGTAACTCAGGGTCGTTAGGAGGCCATCCCCAGTATTTACGTCAAAGATTCACGGCACTCGCAACAGTAGATAGAATTCAGCGTTCAAGGTGACTGACGACGTTCATAGCTAACAAACATACATGACGCCATCCTGACCTTTTTTTACAGGACGACCACGAGAGGGAGGTCTCTGAGGCGCAGAGAGACCTGTTGGGCGAAAAGGTCTCGCTGGTGTACGTTGGATGAGAGAAGACCATTATTAGTATGGAGGAGAGGGAGAGAAACGCTCGGCTACCCACAGGCGGGCGCCCTCACGCCTACGACGGATCACCTCTCTCTCTCTCTCTCTCTCTCTCTCTCTCTCTCTCTCTCTCCCTCTCCTCTCTCTCTCTCTCTCTCTCTCTCTCTCTCTCTCTCTCTCTCTCTCTCTCTCTCGTTTCTATTTCTTTGTCTTTCTCTTGCGTCACTGGCCTGGGAAGTGAAGGGGAGGGGGAGGAGGGGAGAGGATGTGAGGAGCAACCCAAGTGGTTCATCTCTGTCCAGTGGCATGATGACGACCTGGGGTTGTGAACGTCGACCTGGGATGGTGGTCGTGACCTGGCCTGGGGGCTCCTCTGCCCTGGTCGTCACCCCCCCCCCCAGTGCTCACCTGAGGTCGTACGGACGTGTCCACCATTACCACTTCCTGGGCACGACCCCACACCACACGCACATCACGTGCACCTCCCACATTACGTGCACCTCCCACATCACGTGTACCTGCCACATCACGTGCACCTCCCACACCAAGTGCACCTGCCACATCACGTGCACCTGCCACATCACGTGCACCTCCCACATCACGTGTACCTGCCACATCACGTGCACCTCCCACACCACGTGCACCTGCTACATCACGTGCACCTGCCACATCACGTGCACCTCCCACATCACGTGTACCTGCCACATTACGTGCACCTGCCACATCACGTATACCTCCCACATCACGTGCACCTCCCACATCACGTGCATCTCCCACATCACGTGCCCCTCCCCCCCTCACACCACACCAGCACCCGTGGCTCTCACGTTATCACCCACCACCTCCGTATCTCACTGAGGCCGGGCCCCGGGTGACTGAAGATAACTTCTATTGTTTTGTTATGTTATCCGAGAGATGTTATGTAGCTTCGTCTGTCCACAATGGAGCTTCGAGTGGTTAATGCGACCTCGAGTAGCAGTGTGACCTCAAGAAATAGTGTGACTTCGAGTAGTAGTGTGACCTTGGATAGTAGTGTGACGTCGAGTGATAGTGTGACCATGTATGGTAGTGTGGCGTCGAGTGGTAGTGTTACCTTGTGTGGTAGTGTGGCGTCGAGTGGTAGTGTGACCTTGTGTGACAGTGTGGCGTCGAGTGGTAGTGTGACCTTGTGTGGTAGTGTGGCGTCGAGTGGTAGTGTGACCTTGTGTGGTAGTGTGGCGTCGAGTGGTAGTGTGACCTTGTGTGGCAGTGTGGCGTCGAGTGGTAGTGTGACCTTGTGTGGTAGTGTGGCGTCGAGTGGTAGCACAGCCTGGAATGGTTGTGTGACGTCAAGAGGCAGGTTTTTTTTTCGTTTTTCTCCCAAGTGATGGACGCGTTAAGGGGAGACACATGCCTTAATCGTGGCTATCTCGTACGACAGAAAAATTGAATTTATGAAAAAAGGGAGTTTAATTATAGATCCTTAAGTGTCTGTAGAGCTGGATTTCGAGGATAGGACGAAGAAGAAGAAGAAAGGAAGAGAAAGGGGACCAAAGAGGGAAGAGAAGAATCCACAGATATGATGCTCGAGGAAAGAAAGAATTATAATGGTCAATCCTCGTGTAGTTACTCTCCACGAAGAATCTAGGGGAAGCAGCAGTCAGGCGCATGGCAAAGGATGCCTGGCACGGTCATACATGCTGACAGTTCACAAGAAGCCGTGGCCGAAATGATACCCGTAGAACAAGGAGGGAAAACAACGTTAAAGCGGAGTGGAAGTGAAGGTTGGAAAGAGGTGGTAACACCTGGAGAATTGATGAACAGGAAGGGGAAGGCTAGGAAGGGGAAGGCTAAGAGGGAGGTGGAGGAAGAGCAAAACTCGATGCTGAGGCAGTGGAAACCTTGATAGATATGGAAGAGTTCCTCACAGAAGAAACACAGCACTCACGCATCACTATAGCCAGGTGTTTACCAAAAAAAACGGAAGCGACAGGCGTTCTCCAGGACCAGGACAGGTGTTTACCAGGAAAGACAGGTGTTTTGCAGGATAAGGACAGGTGTTTTCTCGTACCAGCTGTTTCCCGTGTTCCTAGTGTTTGTTTGCATCCTTCGTGTATTTGTTGACATCTTCCTTACATGTTTTGTCTACTTCCTTATATTTGTTTACACCTACTATGTGTTTGCTTACCTTCTCTCAGTACTTGTTTACACAATGTCTGCTAGGGATGGCCACACCTGTTACTCCTTCGCTGTTTCTTATGACATTTTCTTTTCCCCGGACAACAATAACAAGATAAATGAACATATTACCGTCATTATCATCATCATTATCGACACCAATGTTGTAATTAACGAGGTGAAATTATTAAAGGTAATCTTAAAATGGCTATGATTACTGTTGTATTGGTTTTTAAAAATTACTTTTTTCATTTCTCTCTCTTTATTCTACATCGTGATATTCATTATCATTTTCCCTTGAATCATATATCTTCATTTTAGTGTATATGAATATATATAAATCACAGTTTTGATATCATTTATTCATTATTTATTTGTAACCCATTTGAATTATCATCAATATAATTATCTTTCTATTCAGACCTTGACTCGAGATTAACAATGTTAAGGTTAATCCCTCTCTGGGCTGAGGGAGCTGACCAGGGTGGACGTGGTTAAAGGAGGGTGTGGCTGAGGGAGAGGGTCAGGTCAGGGAGGGCATGTGTGAGGGAGAGGGTCAGGCCAGGGAGGGCATGTGTGAGGGAGAGGGTCAGGTCAGGGAGGGCTGGTGTGAGGGAGAGTGTCAGGCCAGGGAGGGCTGGTGTGAGGGAGAGGGTCAGGTCAGGGAGGGCATGTGTGAGGGAGAGGGTCAGGTCAGGGAGGGCTGGTGTGAGGGAGAGGGTCAGGCCAGGGAGGGCTAGTGTGAGGGAGAGGGTCAGGCCAGGGAGGGCGTGGCTAGAGTGGGGCATCGGGTCAGGTTGGCTTTAGGAGTTCATTGCAGAACTTTCTCTTGGGAGCTGTGGCTGCTCCAGTAAGCCTGATTGGTGGAGGCCAGACCCAGTACCCTCACCTATTGTTAAGTGGTGGAGCCCTGACCTGGTAGACGTGACTGATGGAGGCCTGACCCGGTAGACGTAACTGGTGGAGGCCTGACCCGGTAGACGTGACTGGTAGAGTTCGGCCCTGGTACACTTGACCTGAGTGGACTGACTGATCCTAATGGCACCTCTGACTGGTTCATTATCACTGACTGGCTGGTGTTTACGTGACTCCTGACTGGTTCCCACCAGTACCCATGACTGGGGCCCACCAGTACCCATGACTGGTGCCCACCAGTACCCATGACTGGGGCCCACCAGTACTCATGACTGGGGTCTACCAGTACCCATGACTGGGGTCTACCAGTACCCATGACTGGGGCCCACCAGTACCCATGACTGGGGCCCACCAGTACCCATGAGAAGGTACCCATAGAGAAGGTCCAGAGGAAGGGAAACAAAGCTGGTACATGAATTATGAGAGATGGGTTACAGGGAAAGGTTATGGAAGCCTTAGATTCCTCAACATGGCAGAGAGAGAAGAGTTAGGGGTGATGTGATCCTAACCACTTCGATAACGACATCATTGAAGAGTTGTTATGAAGGCGGAAGGACACAACAACCACAAGACACTACACAAAATTAAGCAAGAAACTTGATAAAGAAGATGTCAGGCAGTACCGTCATAGTATAATAGTATAAGGATGGAGTACACTGAGGTACGAGACTGTGGACTGAGACAACACACAGGAGGAGTTCCGAAACGTTGTATGACGTTAGAGAAAGTTCATGAAATGAGGGGCTCCGGTGAGTGGAGAACTCAACTCCGCCCCTTTCCCCTCCCGCCATAGTGTAGAGCGGGGAGGTACTGGACGTGGTTTTAGCTTGCCCCTGGGGAGAGGGGTGGTGGGAGAAATTTCCTTCATTTCCCCCCAGGGGAGGCCGGGGAGGGAAGGGGGGGAAGACGTGTGGCAGCAACAGGTGTGTGTGGGGGGGGGGGGGGGTGTTGGGGGGTCTTACACCCACATTGTGGGAGGAGACTTTCCATTGATACTGGTGTGTGTGTGTCTCTCGCGTATGGCAGATGTGTGTAGGTGTGGCCATTCACGGAACTCCCCCCAGCAAGCGGCCTAGGCACATGGGGTGTGTGTGTTGGGGAGGGGGAGGGGGCATATGGGCTTACCCTTCCTCTTGACACACAGAAAGCCTCGTAGTTTAATTCCAACCCTGGGTTTTTTTTTCCCTCGCCTCACACACCAAAAGCCGTCAAGTTTACCATTCCCAAACTCCTAAATCTAATTCATATCTTGTTTCCACCAGTCCTGCCAGACCTCCAACACGAGTGTGTGTGTGTGTGTGTGTGTGTGTGGTGTATGTAAGAGCCGTAAGAGAGTGTGTGTGTGTGTGTGTGTGTGTGTGTCCGTGTGTGGGGTCGGGTGGGTTGGTGCTGGCCCACCGTCACTCTCCCACCAGCAGCAGTAGACCTGCCCCACCCTTTCACCAACCCCATGGCAACCATGATGACAGACTTATGACTGGGTTACATCTCAGCCGTCACTCTGCACCACCGTACCGTACCGTACCGTACCGTACCGGCGGTCGGTCCAGGTTACACCAGGTTACCAGAGGCCTCGCTGTGTCAAGTGATGGAGGACCACGTCAGGTTAACCCCAGGTCACAGACCACTCTGGGTCTGTGCAGATGAAGAGACACGCAGTGTTAAAACTGTTCAATGACCCTGCAGGGATACCACAAATCAAGGGTTAGTAAGGGTTACTAATGGCCCTGTGAGGCCCCTTTGAAGCCCAGTCAGGCTTGACCTGCAACAGCAGCAGCGGGTCAAGGGCCCGCCACAGTATCAAAGGCCAGACTGGGTCACCAGGCACAACGAAAGATCAAGTCAAAGGCCACTTGGAGTGACGGTGGGGAGCAGGTGGGACGGGTGTACGAGACAGGCAAGACCAGGAGGGAACGAGAGCAGTTGTGAGGGAGGGGGCGGCTGTCATGTTATGCCACACCACGCACTCCAGTGGAGGGTAGAAAGACTTCATACGGGGCCGGAGATGATGTTGTCTGAGAGGGCTCAGTCGCGCCTGTGGACAGCAAATGTACCCACACTGCAGAGGAAAGAAAATGGAGAAAGTGCGCCAAGCTATGGTGACCCCGGTATCGCTGCCATATGTGGTCTGAGGCACTGAAAAAAAATAGAGATGAAGCAACACACGAAAAAAGAGAGAGAGATGGCTAAAGAAATGGCCAGAGACGTATATACGCCACAATGTTAAACTCCTCATTCAAAAGAGAGAGTTGCCTGGGAGAGGGGCTAAAGCCGAGCGGAAATAAAAAAAAAAAGAAGAAAGTACCGCTGGACGTGAGTGAGGGGTGTGTGTGTGTGTGGCGCCAGACCCGACCTGCTCACAGTAGGGAGGACGACGGTGATGGCTGATATTATCTGGAAAGGCTTATGATTAATGACACACAAACGGGTGTCTGCCAGGGAAGGGCTACCAGGGGTTAAGCTAAGGGCCACAAACGAGTTGTCACGAGGTAAGGGCCACAAACGGGTTATCACGAGGCAAGGGCCACAAACGGGTCGTCGCGAGGTAAGGGCTACAAACGGGTCGTCACGAGGCAAGGGCCACAAACGGGTCGTCGCGAGGTAAGGGCTACAAACGGGTCGTCACGAGGCAAGGGCCACAAACGGGTCGTCACGAGGCAAGGGCCACAAACGGGTCGTCACGAGGCAAGGGCCACAAACGGGTCGTCACGAGGCAAGGGCCACACCTGGTCGTCACGAGGCAAGGGCCGCTAGGCTGCAAAGGCTACCTTACACAAGGCCAGTCCCCCCGGGCCAACCACACGTTTTGGATAGCAGACGGGTCACGTGTGGCGGGAGTAGGTGGTGGGATGGGGGGGGGGGGGGGATGAGTGGCCTTGAAGACGTTCTAGCAGTGGGTGTAGCTCCAGTCCCCCTCCTTGCCTCCCCAGGCCTGCCCTACCTCACGTACACCAACCACACCTCCAACCCAGCCCAGGCCTGCCCCACCTCACGCACAGTCTACTGGAGCCTCACCACCACCCCAGCCGTGTCTGGTAGGGTGAGGTGGATGTGGCTGGTGGGGAGGGGATGGTTGGTAGTGTAAGGGTGTGGCCGGTGGGGAGGGTATGGTAGGTGGGGTGTGGCTGGTGGGGAGGGTATGGTAGGTGGGGTGTTTGTGTGTGTGTGGCTGTAGGTTTAGTTCCGTCCTCACCCCATCACCTGTTGCACTGTTCCGGAGGATCAGCCCCGTCACCAGTCACGATATGTCATGCGATCCAGAACTCCGTCACATTTCAGAGGACAGGGACCCTATCACCCCGTCACACTGTGATGGGGGAACCTGAGCCCCATCACTCGTCACACTGTGATGGGGAACCTGAACCCCGTCACCCGTCACACCGTACCAGGGGACCTGAACCCCGTCACCCGTCACACCGCACCAGGGGACCTGAACCCCGTCACCCGTCACACCGAGCCAAGGAAGGAGGGTAGTGCAGCAAGGAGACCGCCTCCCCAGTCAGTCTCCGTGTCGCCAGGTGGGCACGTGACCTGCCCTACAACGTGGAGGTAATACCCCGAGGAACTGTTGGTAAACAACTGGTGCCAACAGCAGAACAGAGGTGAGGCGCCTGAGTCAACCCGTCTGGTGGGGGTTCCCGTGTCTGATTCCAGCGTCCCTCAAACAACACAGGGTTCCTGGAAGTTAGAGTTTATCATCAACTTCTTTGACGCACTCATACACACACACGCGCGCGCGTGTGCGTATATCCCTGAAGAGCGTTGTGGTCTTTAACGTACTGGAAAAGACAATCAGGAAGAGAATGAAAGACTTTTCTGGGAGGGGAAGAATATTCGAGAGAGAGAGAGAGAGAGAGAGAGAGAGAGAGAGAGAGAGAGAGAGAGAGAGAGAGAGAGAGAGAGAGAGAGAGAGAGACGTTCAGATATCATACTTCCAGCCTTATAAGTTCAACAGATGATGTATATAAGGTGACGACAGCGCGTAATGAGAGGGACTCGTTACTATACTCATGAATAAACATAGCTTCCTCGTACGAATTAGCAACAGGTTCCAGAATATAGAATGATAGACAGAATGTGAAACGGGAGTTCTGATGTGAAGTGTTTATGTATGCGACGGACCAGAATTCTAAATGGCCCATCTTGAGACTCCAGTAGAAAGACTTTACCCAGAACTAGTGTCAGAGGATCTTTGTATAATACCAAAGTCAGTTGCTGTAGAGGACTGTGACACCCTTGTTCATACTAATCACCTGCTGAACTGAACGTTCAGCTCACTCATTAAGTCACAGAAAAGCCATTTCATGTGTCGAAATTCCTCGAGCCTTTTGCCGTCGTAGCGAGTCATGTTTCGCGGGGAGGAAGGTGGGACATGGGTGCAACGCGCACGTCGCTGTATGTGACCAGTGTCACCAGTTGGGTCACTCGTGTGTCAGGTAGCACGTCTCTCTCTCTCTCTCTCTAGGACGAGTGTAAGAGCTAGAGCAGTTCGTCAGTATACAGTCAGAAGGGAATGAGAAACACGAATGGGAACAACTGGTGAGTTATTGAAGTGGGAACTTGACCTCTTGGTTGAAATCCGTCCCAGATGAAGCTGGGACGCGATGATTATGTAATGCAGGGAGGCAGCTGAGAGGGATAGTCTGATACGTCAGGCAAGACGAGTGGCGAGCCCTTCACGCTAGCCCTGCCCTTTTGGCTAAATCTCCTAGTAGGTAGGAGGTACATACTCTCTCTCTCTCTCTCTCTCTCTCTCTCTCTCTCTCTCTCAGGTCGTGAGGCAAAGCTCTTGGGCCTTAAGGAGGTCATATTTCGTACCATGTAACCTCATAGAAATGATCAGAACATATTGCTCAGGTTATTCTTATTCCTCGGGAGTCAGACGTGGCGAGGCCACTTTAGTGTATAACCCATAAGGAGGCACCTCAGCTGCACTCAACACGCCATCCAGGACTCGAGCGAATGGCCTAGGAAGTGATAAGGCAGAGCAACGTCCACTTGACCACGACGGCACCACACGGCGTCAGTAGGACCCATATTAATCCCTGAGAGAGGGAACGCTCTCACCTTACTAGTCTTGAAGGTCGTCTGGGGAGGTAAAGTGTGGTACTGCTGGTCATGAAGGTCGTCTGGGGAGGTAAAGTGTGGTACTACTGGTCATGAAGGTCGTCTGGGGAGGTAAAGTGTGGTGCTACCAGTCCTGAAGGTCGTCTGGGGAGGTGTAGTGTCGTATTACTAGTGCCGGGGATCGTCTGGGGAGATGAAGTGTGGTGTATAATATCCCAGCCAGGAATCTTGAACAGGTACTTAATATACATTACCAAGACAGATGAGAAACATGCCTGGATCAGATATGTAAATATTCAAAAGAAAACATGACCTGTGACTGAAATCAGTCCCAGATGACCCTAGAACCAATGATTATGAACAGTGATGCAGATGACAGCGGAGGAGACCACAGTTTTAGGAATCAATTAATGTGTGCAGTGAGCGTAACGTTATGTGCCATATTACATTGCTGCTGGAGGAGTTGACGTGATGACCTGCTGTGTGTGATCTATGCTCATGTGACGAGTCAGGTGGGAGGTGTGAGGCTGGTTGCCAGGGAGGAGGCATAACGCTGGCTGGGGGTCGTGTGGTCACTTGAGAGTGGCAGTGTGAGAGACCCAAGCTTATCTTAATGACTCTCTCGTTACTTCACCAACTCTGGTGTTTCTGATGTTGTCGTGATGGTGTTGAGCGATGCAGAAGGAGAGGGAGGAACCATCATTATGGTGAGGATTAACAGATGGGTTCGGAAACATGAGGAACATCAACAGTGCTTTACACGTAAATGCAGACGTGATGTAGCCCCGGCTGCGTTACTGCGGGGGTTTAGGCGAGATCAGGTGAATGATGAAGGTGGTGAAGGCAAACGTGGCAGGAGTCCCGCGGCGCGGGTGAAGGTGTAGGTGTGGCAGGGGTCCCCGTGAAAGAGAGGCGACGCCATGGTCTTGTGGTGTAACTATAGGAAAGGTGGCGTGCTAAAGTCCTGAAGGTTGTGCAGCAGAAGGGAAGAGGAACTGTTCGCGTCCCATGGCTGTCACTAGTACAGTAGAAGGGAGGCAGTTGTCGAGGTTCACAGTTCGGAAAGTGCACAGTGGTTGCTGGGTTTGTTCTCTTGTGCTGCGGGGGCAGAAGTGTAACCGAATTCCTACTGGAAATTCGGTTCGAAGACAGCGTTAACAATGTCCCACGGGGGCCCTGCTGAAGAAGGCCATGGGAGATGAGACATTACAGAGCTCCTGCCGGAGGGTAATGAGCCAGGAGTCACAGGGTGGACTTTTGAGGGCCAAGGTCGCCTTACTGTCTGAAAGCCAGTGAACTGACTGACCTGACACATTGGTAAATACGAGGCAGACTGGGTCGATCGACCACATGGATGGCGTTGATCGTGTTGACGGGAGCTGGAGGGCTCATTACTGTCGGCTCCTCAGGAATTAACGGAGGCTTATTGATTGACGGAAATCTGACACAGGTGGACTCCTTATTGTAAAGGTTAGTGTTATCGACCTGCTCGGGGCCTTGGCCTGTGATCTTCCCGAAGTCACCTGATGTTGGATTATAATGGGTTGGGTGTCGAGCAGGTTATGGGAGCATTACTTCATCATATCCATGTGGGCTGAGTTAGTTGTGGCAGTGCAATGACGTAACCAACACTCCATGATGATGATTAGCTTTGCAGCGTCGCCAAGAGGAGGCAGATAGCGAAGCTAAAGTATTATTCGCCAGTTTAAATACCAGGGCAAGGCATTATGGGCAATCGATAAGACTTGAGTGTTAGTGGGTGCTCGTACTGCGTGTCTAAGTGCTATTGTATTGGCGAGGACTGAGAGAGGTGCAGAAACAAGAATATCAAACAACGCATTGTTTTACTGACTGATGACAAGGTGATGAGCTGGTGCATTTGGTGCGGGATTACGGTAAGGAGAAGAGGACAGGTGAGGTAAGTTGATATGAGGTGGTAGGATTCCAGCGGCGCTTTCATAGATGTCAGAAATTCAGCAGGCATTCCGTTTGAGAGGTGATACGGTTGCCGGATCTCGTGAGACTTCTGCAGGAGAAAGAGGCATGCCAAGGGACTAAGTTAGTGAACGGCTATCGTTAGTGCTTTGTGCTACTAGGAGGCATGGTCAAAGATTGTGTATTTGAAACTGCTTCTCGAGACGGGACGTGGAAACGTCCTACGCGAGTCTTGCCGAAGGAGGCGTGAAAGATGAGGCACCTCAGAGCCCTGCCGGGATGGATAGGTCAGGAGTCACGTGGTGAGCTGCTACTGACGGACTCCTGGAGTTATGAATCTAAAGTCACATAACCAAGGTTATTCCGGGACCAGACTGGTGTACTTGTGGGCTGAGGCAAGTTAACTGCTTCCCTTACTGTCTTTAGTGATGCCCGAATATTTATGATAACAGTCGGGTCATCCACGCCGATAGTGTTAATTGTGCTGGCGTCATCACCAAGCTCATTGAAGCTGTTCCATTTGGTTTTGAGAGGAGGTCAGGAAAGGTCATTCGTCATAACTGTCAACTGTGACAGCGGCCCAGGTGACCAGATGGGAATGTGATTTGACCAGCCAACACTCGAGAGCGGAAGGGGTTTACGGCCAACGACACTGCGAGTGGATAGAATTATGCAAATACTGTAAGTGCGAGGCGCGTTAGAGAGATGGGCTGAGGGTTATATGTATTCCGAGCATAGACACTAGTACGAGAGAGGGTAGGTCAGTATGAGAGCCAGTGAAGAGATGGTGACCAAAGGCGGAGGAAGACATTTTGCCGGGAATCGGTATTGTGACGGTGATCAATGCTGGAGAGAGAGAGAGAGAGAGAGAGAGAGAGAGAGAGAGAGAGAGAGAGAGAGAGAGAGAGAGAGAGAGAGAGAGAGAGAGAGAGAGAGAGAGAGAGCTGGTGTGTTAGCAGGTGCACAACCCCTCTGTTATCTTTGTTATCGGGCGTTACTACCCAGACGGGGTGGTGGTAAGGGGTCGTGGGGAGTACCTTCCAGGGTCACCATTGATAAGGCCATGCCTGAGTCTAGATGTGTATCCTTATCACCACTGGAGATGTACGGTCGTCCACCACTGGAGATGTACGGCCGTCCACCACTGGAGATGTACGGCCGTCCACCACTGCAAATGTACGGCGGTCCACCTCGAGGGATATGCGGCAGTCCACTATTTTGCCGATGTTTCATGAATCAAGAACCGTACAAACTCTCCCTCCGCTCGAGGGCGGCTTAGGCATTCGAGATGGTCGGTAATCATCGATTTGGTCGACACAAGAGCCTGGGCGATAAACGGGTTGGTACGCACCTTCAACCTGATGACCGATACCCTTGACGGCTGCACCTACCAGGTGGGAGTATGGGGACGACTCTGCCACTGATATCAGCCTCCACAGCACCGCTCGCAACCACACTGGGTCCTACATAGAATACAGAGGCCACGAAGGGTCTTTTGTCACACTCGAGCAACCAATAATCGTGAGATGTTACGAAGCTGCTGCGTTGCACTGGCTTACAACCTCACCACGTAGTAAACCCATTAACTGTCAAACGTTGTCCCATTTCTGGCATAACATCTTTTTTTATTCTCTCACAAACTGTGACCATAATGTTACAATGTGTGTCCATATCTCGAGCCACACACTTTACAGTTGACATGATTCATACATCTAGACAGGCCAGAGCGCCTGCCTATCTTTAATCCAACAGTGACAACATCTTTTAGTCTACTGATCTTGTTACCTTCCCCATACACATGTTGGACGAGAGATACATTGTTATGGAAAATAGATATGCTGGAGCCTATTAGCACTCGTCTTCTTGCTTCAGATACATCTCTTACTTCGTCTCTGTTTAGAGGTTTTAAGCTTCGAATTAACACGTTAGTTTTGTTTTCAACATCCTCTTTATCTCATGTAACTTATGCCCAAAGCATCAACTCGATCATGCTCCAGGAGGTCTACGTTCGAGGGAATCCAAGACAGTTTGAATTCAGTCCCTTTTTACCAGAATTGTTCACATATTTGTATCTGGCTTCAGAGACCAGCTTGTTTCATTCTGATCTCAGGATATTTAGGGCAAGTAGTGAGGAGAGCGGATCAGAAATAATCAAAGTGTTTCTGGTTGTGGCTTCTGCAATCTTTAAGAGCGTGAGTATGGCGGAGAATTCGGTTTTGTGAGGCAGATGTCCTTTGTTCATTCCACCATTTCGTCCCTCACAACAGTGGGGCTGGGTCACGCAGGCAACACCCACGGCCTTGCCAGTGGCAGAGTTGCGGGAGACGACAATATAGATTTTCTTTGTGTTGAAGGAGAGGAGTATGAATGGGTACTTTCTGAAGTGGTTGGGTAAGTATGGTAATGTCAGTGGGAGTTATCCCACTACCAGAATAACCCCTGTCCCAACCACTGGGTACGCCGTCAGTCACCAGCAGGCTGCCTCCCCATTTAGTCAAACCACTGTGGTCTACCTCCCTCACCGTGTTATAGCCTTACTACATAATCAGTGTGTATTGTCCCTCCACGCTTTCGGACCTGGCTGCTAATTCAATAAATTGTTTATCATTATTATTATTATTATTATTATTATTATTATTATTATTATTATTATTATTATTACTATTATTATCATTATTATCACTATTACTATCATTATTATTACTATTATTATTATTATTATTATTATTATTATTATTATTATTATTATCATCATCATCATTATCATTATCATTTACATTTCCGTTGTTGATATTCCTTTGTGGTTTATGGATCAGGTCAGCCAGCCGTCAGCCAAACAGACCGGATGTGTGCACACAAAACTAACTATACAATTTCGGAAGTTGGATTATCATCAACACTGAAATACGATCGTCAGCGGCTTTCCAATATGGCTTATGAATCGTAAGAGGTCATACTTCAACCCGCTTCACAGTCAAGATGACCTTGAGCACGACGGTTCTACTATATAGATGGCTGGTTGGTCTTTCACTTGACCTTTAAGGGTTATGTTAAAGGCCAGGTCTTGGTCAAGGGTCAGTATGTAGTGGACCATTTCACGATGACCCTGGTCTAGCCCAGACTTAACAATGGGACTTGGGGAACACACAGGTGAGTTAGCTACCCGGGGAACACATTATCATTACAATAAATAATTTATAGTCGTTTATCCATAGGTTAAGCCTGCCCATAGGTTTAACCTGTCCATGGGTTTAGCTTGGTTTAGCTTTCCAATAAGCTTAAAGCTTCATGAACTGCTCATTCCGGAAGAGAAGATAATTTAGCAGAACCACCCTCCACTCCCACCCACCCAACCCAAACCCTGCTTGGATACCCATCAATAATTCTATAATTGTCTAACTCACGTTCGCCCGGTGTCTATAATGTGTTACCCACGCCATAGCCAGCGGCGAGGGCACTGACCTACCCCTCTGTCGCTGGTGTGCGTGAGGGAGGAAGAGGAGAGGAGAGGAGAGAGAAGGAGAGGAGAGGAGCGAGGAGAGGAGAGAGGAACCTGCTATACCATGGTGTTAGTGACACTCAGTGTGGAGGTTGGGGTGTGGGGGGTGAGAGTAGGTCATTCTGGTGGGCGGGAGGGATCCGACCCCTGGATTGGCCCGCGAATCGTCACCACAAGCGGCGCCCCCTCCCCCTCCTCTCTCTCTCTCTCTCTCTCTCTCTCTCTCTCTCTCTCTCTCTCTCTCTCTCTCTCAAGTAACTAGTGACTTCCAAGGCTACTCAGGGAGAAAGTTTAGTTAATGTTAACAAACCCAATTGTTGTGTTACGAAATATGCATACATAAAGTGAATGTATATGAGTTGTAAAACACTCTCTCTCTCTCTCTGTCTCTGTCTCTCTCTCTCTCTCTCTCTCTCTCTCTCTCTCTCTCTCTCTCTCTCTCTCTCTCTCTATCTATCTATCTATCTCACCGTAACACACAAATGATAAGTGACTGACAGAGAGAGAGAGAGAGAGAGAGAGAGAGAGAGAGAGAGAGAGAGAGAGAGAGAGAGAGAGAGAGAGAGAGAGAGAGAGAGAGACGCACAGACAGTGAGAAGACTGACAGAGAGAGGCAGACGGACAGATAGACGAACAGAGAGACAGCGAGACAGAGAGACCGAGAGACGGACACACAGATAGACAAAGGAAACAAAGAGACAGACGGACGGAAGGACGGAGGGAGGGAGGGAGCAACACCTCGTGTGTGTGTACATCAACCAGTAAGGCGGGGCGACGGTACACGACCGTGCGCTTCCGCACGTACACACACATACACACACCGGCCGGGCCGCCCGGCGCCCAGCCACGCATAGTGAAAGGCAAGAAACTGTCCCAGGCGCGCGCGTGTGCGCTCCCTGCACACCACCACCACCACCCGTGACACATTGGCTCGAAATCTCCTCTCTTTGAAAGCACAGACAGACGAAGTTGAACTTTTTAAACACATAAATGAATACTGACTTTTTTGGGGGGTTTGTTTCGCGTACCAGCCATGGCATGTTCAAATCCCCATTCCCCCCCACCTTTTCCCCTTCCCCTCCCCCACATCACGTCCTTGATGTTGTAGACACACGCCTCCTGGTCCTCTTAATCCCCCCCCCCCTTCCCACGCAACCAGCTGACTCAGATTTAGAAAACGGGGAATGAGCGGCCCGGGTTCTGTGTCATCCCGCAGGTAAAAGGCAACACTGCGCGCGCATTTGCCTCGTCATAATATACTGATTCCCATCAACTGAGGAAAAACGAGCCGATGAATTATACACCCGAGAGTAGCAAACGTGACGTGATCTGAATAGGATCACGTCCTAATTCCCCTTAATTTCACGTCCCGATGGCTGCTTGGCGTACAGAGTGGAGTTTGATCGCTTGATATGTTATAAATGTTGGGTTCGTGTCTCCTGCCACGTAGGATCCACACAAGGACACGGGGAGAGGTAAAATAGCCGTCCAAATGACATTAGTTTGTTCTGCCATAAGAACGCACCAACAGGTTTATGGATCACGGATATGTGTGTGTGTATGTGTGTGTGTGTGTGTGTGTGTGTGTGTGTGTGTGTGTACAGGGGGATATCAAATGCATTGTCAATTGCTGCAGGCGGCGTCTGAAGGCCTGGGCTTTGGGAAAGGATTTGTCACACGTTTAATTATATTAATTCCTAGTGTTGTCTGGTGGACGGTGGATATGGTTATTAGTTCCTCTTCTTGCACAGTTTATGGTCAGTTTTGTGAGCGCGTCTCCTCCCCATCGCTGTTCCCAGCTACTAAACACTTGTTTCTTAATGTTTATCTGCTTAAGTACGAGCTTTGAGGAAGAAGTTACGTCTCGCGACAACCCTGGAGCACGTCCTATATAAGGGTATTAAATAACTTCTTTTTTTGGCCCGTAACGCCGTGTTCAAGGCCCGTTACGTCGTGCTCAAGGCCCGTTACGTCGTGTTCAAGGCCCGTTACGTCGTGTTCAAGGCCCGTTACGTCGTGTTCAAGGCCCGTTACGTCGTGTTCAAGGCCCGTTACGTCGTGCTCAAGGCCCGTTACGTCGTGTTCAAGGCCCGTTACGTAATGCCTTTCCCCATGCCACAGCCTATGGCCTGGTAAGGAGAGAGATTATACTAACAAAATTGAAGGATAGAAATGTTTCTATTCATTGGGATGGATGGCTTTCCCAGTGGTTGGTAAGACCCACTTATTACACACAGTGATACAAAGACATAATCAAGTGGTAGAATTATCAGTCACTGCGTAATGGCGGGTGTTGGCGACGTGAGTCGATGGTATTTTGTTTGTCTTTGTTGGGTACTGGTGAGCTATGGAGACTGATTCGGGGTTGGCACGCCCACTAGCGCGTCCACGCCCTCGCCCGCCCACTGCCACGCCACGGCCCCGTTCAGTTACCACGTCCGCACCCGCCCACTAGTACGCCCGTGTTCACCCACTAGCACGCTCACGTCCACACAGTGGAATGCACACACCTGCCCACTGGCACACGCCTTCCTAGTGGTACGCTTACTCGTACTACATCCACTACCACTCCCCCCCCCCCCCGCAACACACACACACACACACACACACACACACACAACTTCCCCCTCCCGCGCGTCCTTACACACGTTCACAAGTATACATTATATATATATATCGATCCTCGCGCATTGTCCCTGCTACTTAATGCTGTGCAGCTCTCTCTCTCTCTCTCTCTCTCTCTCTCTCTCTCTCTCTCTCTCTCTCTCTCTCTCTCTCTCTCTCTCTCTCTCTCTCTCTCTCTCTCTCTCACGAGACCAACGGGGGCTTCCGAGGGAAAGCGCGTCCTGCTCTCTCCCCCTCTTTGCCAAAGTGCCTTGTGTCCCAGCTGGGTTGTATGTATGGATGTACCTGGTGGTCATCACGTAGCGCGCAACGCTCGTCCTTGTCGATGCTGACATGGGTCTCGACGACGATGTCTCCCCATGGTCTCTCTATTTTTTTCATTTTTCGTCATATTTTTTGTTTGGAAGTCCTTGTGGGCAGCCAGCCGGCCACCATATACGACGAACTTAATGGAGGACATTTTAAACATTTGAACACACTCTCCGATTTCGATGAACGAGGCAGGCAACGAAGGAGGAGGAGGGCGAAGGTCTAGTGTTTGTTTTTCTTCATTTTTCTTTTCTTTTCTCTTCTTTTTCTTTTCTTTTTACTTTTTTTTTGTTTACGTTGATGACGCGTTCGCATCCACACCGTCCCCGAGACTGGCAACAGTGGAACCAGTTTGAAGGGAGGCGCGCGATCGCAAGTGGCCGCGGGAGTCTTCGGAAGGGAGAGAGAGAGAGAGAGGAGAGGGTCGGTGACCCAGGACGATGGGAAGGAAATCATGACGAACAAAAGAAGGAAGAAAGAAGACTAAGATAGAAGAAGAAAGAAAGAAGAAGAAGGAAGATGAAAGAAAAAATAAGGAAAAAAGAAGGAAAAAGAAGGGAGTAGGCAGAAGAAGAAGAAGAAGGAAGAAAAAGGAAGAAGAAGGAAAAAAGAAGGAAAAAGAAGAAGGAAGTAGGAAGGAGAAGAAAGAAAGAAAGAAAGAAGAAGGAAGAAGGAGGAAGAAGAGTGTTAATCGTGATCTCCCCTCCTCCTTCCCTTCCCTCCCTCCCTTCTCAGGGTTAAAGTTCGACCCAGAGTGGCACGATGTTGGACGGCATCTAAGATAGCCTCCCACTGAGCGCCATTGTGATCCAATCTTTGATGGTCATCGCCTGGAAGTTAGGTCATTATACCCGACCATTGAAGGAGTCTCGGGAAAAAGTATTCTCTCTCTCTCTCTCTCTCTCTCTCTCTCTCTCTCTCTCTCTCTCTCTCTCTCTCTCTCTCTCTCCCCTAACTCCCTTCGTCGTGTGTGTGTGTGTGTGTGTGTGTGTGTGTGTGTGTGCAGAGAGCTGTTCTCTGGAAGGTGGGAGCGACCAAGACCCACGCGTTAATTACAACCCATCCAGAGAACTTAATCCAAACATGACGTAACGCGACTTTCATTAGATCCTCAACGAAACCTGACGAAAGTTCGGGAGTTTGTTCGGTGGGATTTTGGGAGTACGTAATGAGTAAGGCAAGGGGCCTTCCCTAGAGGTCTGAACACGTACGTAGACATTGTATTCTTGTCTAAAGTTAAACAGACATATTTCTGATGTCTGTTTTACCTATTGGAAGGAGAGGAATTACCCTGGTGCACCAGGCGAGGGGGGAGTGGGTACTGGTGTTGCTGTAGTGAGGAGAAATTAAATGACGAAACGACATTTAGTCACTTTAAAGAAGACATTCAGGATACATGCTTGCAGACCAACGTTTTCACCGTGAAGGAAACGTTCTTGGAAAAACGTTCGTCGAAGCCTTAACTAACGTGCGCACGGCTGTGAATATCATGCATTATAAAATCATGAGTAGGATTCATTCGCGCATGATTTTTCTCCATGGCTCCAGACATCTGGGGAATATATATATATGGACTGTATATAAGACCAAGGTTTTCGTAGGACCAAAACTAAACCAGGAACAGGTTTAAAGAATAACAGTTTTATATCAATCATGTTTAAGGAAACATTCCTCTTAATTTCATAGATAAGACCCACTAATCTTATCTGGGACTTGGCTTTTGTCCTCACTGGACTTACTTCAAAGTGAAGAATATATATATATATATATATATATATATATGATGGTTGTAGTCAGTTGTAGCGCTGACGAGGAGGGGTGAGTGTTGTGGGTAAGGTTGCCGTACCCCAGACATTTACCCCCCCCACCCCACACACCGCCCCACCAAGATGAACATGACAGTGGTAATGATGGTGACATCGGCCCTCCCACCCCACACCTCCACACCCCCACACCCCCACACCCCAGCAGTTTATGGCCCAGCCACAAATAGCGACGAGTAAAGTGCCGGGAGTCACACTGTCTCCTCTCTCTCTCTCTCTCTCTCTCTCTCTCTCTCTCTCTCTCTCTCTCTCTCTCTCTCTCTCTCTCTCTCTGCGTCTGTTGAGGCTGACAATTGGCGTCTGTCATGTACCCCGCCACTCTCTAGGGGGGGAGGAGGAGTTGGTACCTTTATACACACAGCCCCCAGCATCGCGTCCCTAGGTCTGTCTGGGGGGAGGTAGAGTATAGTGCTTTCACCCCAGCATCATCTGGAGGGCAGCTCCACCCCAGTTTTTTTTTTTTTTGGGAAGGAGGGGTGTACAGTGTCTTCACCCCCCACCCCAAACCTCAACATTGTCTAGGGGAGAGACATCTCCACCCCAAGGGCAACATGTAGGGTAAGATACCTCCACCCCAAACATTGTCTGGGGGAGGTAACTTTATCCCAACCATCTCCTGAGTGAGGAACCTGCACCCCAGCAACGCCGCCTAGGGGAGGAACCTTCACCCCCAGCAGAACCTGGGGAGAAACATCCACCCCAGCACCATCTAGGGGAGGAACCTTCACCCCAGCAGAACCTGGGGAGAAACATCCACTCGAGCACCATCTAGGGGAGAAACCTTCACCCCAGCAGAACCTGGGGAAGAACCTTCACCCCAGCAGAACCTGGGGGAGGAACCTTCACCCCAGCAGAACCTGGGGAGGCTCCTGCACCCCAGCAGGGACGTCCAGCTCCATCCTCCATCCATCCCTGCTCCCCAGTAATCGGTGGTCTCCCAAGAGCGATACTCCCCAGATACCAACAGATTCCCCCAGAAACCCCAGATATTAAGACTAGGGCGCCTTTTGGGAGTACCTGAGGCGTAACGCTGATTGGCTATCGCGCATGAGTCGTAGGGGATCAGCGTGACGCTGATTGGCTTTCATGCGCAGAGGCGCAGGGCAGGAGCATGACGCTGATTCGCTACTGCACACAAGGCGGCCAGGGATTAGCATGGACCTGATTGGCTACTGATGTGAGTCTCCAGGGATTAGCGCAGACCTGATTGCCTACTGAGCTGAGGCTCCGCGGATGAGCGCAACACTGATTGGCTGACTGGTGCTAAGATGTCACATGGCTCCAGGTGTATATTTGTTATTTATTTCAGTAATCTGTGTCTCTTTACTGCCGGATTTTATTCACTTTGGCTCCTGCCATGTAAGTCGGTATCTCTATAGCTAAGTTCTTAGTTCTCACAGCAGTGGCAAAATCTTGCATCTCTCGCTTATTTCTCTAAGGTTCTGGGTGATATTTTTTTAGTCTTAGGTGATCATTACTCCACTAGTAGTGGAGGTAGCACTTCCAGTGGTGTCTAGGTGGGTTGTGTTGAGAGGCATCAGCTGAGGTAGGTGGGTAGGTGGGTGGGTTGTGGTGGTGAGAGGCATCAGCTGAGGTAGGTGGGTAGGTGTCTGGGTGGGTTGTGGTGAGAGGCATCAGCTGAGGTAGGTGGGTAGGTGGGTGGGTGGTGGTGGTGAGAGGCATCAGCCGAGGTAGGTGGGTGGGTAGTGGTGGTGAAAGGCATGGGCTGAATCAGGTGGTCGAGGCAGAGGACACTACGCAGTGAGGGAGGAGGAGGAGGAGGAGGATAAGCCCCACAACCTGCGGACGGAGGCGAAACGCCAGTCATTGTAACCTTGCTATTACGTCTGTCTTTGTTTATGTTCCTATGACCAGCCACCTACCCTCCCCTCCTCCTTCCCTCCCTCGCCTGGTGCGCAGGCACCAACCCTCCCCTCCTCCCTCCCTCCCTCCCTCGCCTGGTGCGCAGGCACCAACCCTCCCCTCCTCCCTCCCTCCCTCCCTCGCCTGGTGCGCAGGCACCAACCCTCCCCTCCTCCCTCCCTCCCTCCCTCGCCTGGTGCGCAGGCACCAACCCTCCCCTCCTCCCTCCCTCCCTCCCTCGCCTGGTGCGCAGGCACCAACCCTCCCCTCCTCCCTCCCTCCCTCCCTAGCCTGGTGCGCAGGCACCAACCCTCCCCTCCTCCCTCCCTACAGATCACTAGGCCAGTTCACAGGTCACTAGTGACGAATACAGATGACCAGGTCAACACACACACACACACACACACACACACACACATTATCAAGAGGTCAATAAAAGTAATGATGAGGTCAATACACAGATCAGCATCACACAGGTCATGAGGGCCAGATAACAGCATCGCGATAAGGATAACGGTTATCAGTTACGAACGCGTCCGCTCGTCTGTTAACTACTGCTTGTTTCAGAAGGTCACGCGTGACGTAGTACACTCCCGACCGGGACAATACTGCAGTACATGAGGGTTGGGGGTTCGACCCTGGCATACCTCAGCTGTAATGCGCTTCGAGAGCGTAGTGGGGGGTTATGTGACGTGGTCAAAGCAGAGGGATAGTTTACATGATCCACTGTATTCATACTGATGTCACTAACACACAAGAGGGACATGAGGTCTGTAATCTAGTGGGTCCAGAGATGTCGCACCCTCATATCTTTCCCTCACTTCTTTCCTTTAACGTAGCTTTCCCACCCCCTCCTCACACTATGATTCTCTTTCCCTCAAGACCCCTTTCCCTCTACACCACCACCCTTCAAGACCAGCTCCCTTTAAGGAAACCTTCTTTCCTTGACTAGGAGACACTCATAACACCTCATGTCTCATAATGTTGCCTCCAGCACGCGTTTGCTTCGGATGTCACACCCCTTTCAAGCCAAGTTCCCTCCTAACACCAACTGGTTCATAACATCTCACACACACCACCTCCTTTCTAACCCCTCTCCCTCTCTCCCTCCCACCACCTACGAACACCACTTCTTCCTAACAAGTCTCTTACAGAACCATCTAACACTACCTCTTCAACAACCCCTATCATCTTCTAACACCTCCTAACATGACTTGGCCTCTACCGCACGCCTAACACCGACTCGTTGTGTTCCACTTAATTGCGACGGTCTTCAGCCGTCGGCTTTGGGCGTTTTTACGTCCCAGTAGGCTGGTCAGGTCCCAGAGCTCTCATGTAAATCATAACATAGCTGTTGTTGGCAAGGTCAGCTCGCTCACTTAAGTAGCTTCTCGTGGTGGTGGGGAGGGGGTGTTTATGAAGAGCAAAGTGTCGCTGGGAGTTAACAACGAGGAGGCGTCGACGTCATCCCCAGGTCCAAGCGGTGGTTTGGAGTGGATCAGGAGTAACTACCAGTACTGGGCTACATCCCCGGTGGGTGTTGCAAAGGGGGAACGAGGGTGAGTGGGCATATGACTCTCTTTGTGGCGTAATATTTTTTTCTCTTCTTCTCATCCCAAAAGTTCTTCTTGTGTTGTGGTTAAAGATGAATGACTAGGCATTGGAAGGCAAAGGTGACGTGGGAGAAAAGAATTAGACGAAGCTCCGGACTCGACGAAGAATGTAGAGGTTGTAGCTTGATATCATGATTGTAGCGACGTACACATGTTACCCTCAGCTTAATTCCTCATCCAGAGGTACAAACTGGAGGGACTTGGGGTCCTGGTTAGGACAGTAGAAGATGGGATACGGTTAGAAGCAGGGTTGGACTCAACAACTTGGTGGGGGAAGGGGACCTAAAGGAGACAATAGACGCTGGGATTACAGTTGGCAGCGTGGCTGATCTAAACGAGCAGGAGGCTTTGGTGTGGTTGGCGATGGTCCAGTGTTGGAGACGGACGCGTGGGGTTACAGAGTGTGTGTGTGTGTGTGTGTGTGTGTGTGTGTGTGTGTGTGTGTGTGTGTGTGTGTGTGTGTGTGTAGTACAGACAAGTTGCTGATGTTTCAAATTTGGTAAAGAGCTTCCTCGCACCCCCACTCCCACCCAAACTGTGGCTGTCCTTCCTCCCTAATTATGACATTGGTTAAGGACGCACTCCCAGTCATAAACAATTAGGGACAGACGGAGTGAGGGATAAAGACAGAACGAAAGAGAAGTGTAGAGACTGGTTGTCGTGGAGAAAGAGATACATAGAAAACACAGGAAGAGAGACGAATGCGCTGTTGTTAATGTAATTAAAAACTTCTCATTAACTAATAACATCTACCTCATATTCCCTCCCTGATCTAAGTCATATTTCCTCTAATCACACGAGTCTAATGAGGCTGTAGTGGTCTGTATACACATTAGCATAATCCTCCAAGTCCCTCTCAGATATCATGAACGTGTTTGGCCTTTCTCGCTGACCTCCAGATGTGGTAATGAACCATTGTGCAGCAGCCTTGGGCGCCTAGACCGATCCTCCCTTCCCTTCCCTCGGGGCAACATCGTGTTATACAACCTCACTACCCCACAGGAATCCGGCCAGAATTGATGATGGCTGTTGTCTGGGCTCACCTTACCTGACCCGGTCGCTCACGAGGGAGGAAGAAGGTGGTGTGTGTCATTCACAAGACCTGAGGGTACCAGTTCGATGATGCCAGCTCGCCCTCTGGTGTCTGTCAGTCTGCCACGATCACTCCCACCTGACCTCAGTTTCCCAGCGTGGCTACAAGTCCAGAGTGGCCAGAGTGAAGACGGCGCAAAGGTCAGTTGGGTCCTGACCTTTGTCTTATTGCTGGGACCTTTTGCTCAGCCTGCCTGGCAGCGATGGAGAGAGAGAGAGAGAGAGAGAGAGAGAGAGAGAGAGAGAGAGAGAGAGAGAGAGAGAGAGAGAGGCGTAGACTCACCCACCTAGCGAGTGGCTACGACAAGACGTAGCCAAAATAGCAGATCTAGCGAGAGAGAGAGAGAGAGAGAGAGAGAGAGAGAGAGAGAGAGAGAGAGAGAGAGAGAGAGAGAGGGGGGGGGGGGGGGGAGAGGCGTCAAACAGTCTTTTTAAACCCCGAGCCACACGACCCTGCCGGAGACGAGCGTCCGTGGTGTCTTCTACGTTGGCCACCAGACGTTAGTGGCTGCCAAGGATCTTTGGCTGCTACTCACAAAGCAAGACTTCTAGGGTTGGCCAAATTCTTCCTTTTCCTCTAATACATCAGACCATACGCGACCACAACGATAAAAACCGCTGAAATACCTTGAAGACAGAGAGAGACGTTGTTGAAAGAACAGCAGAAGCAGCTAAAAGAGAACCAAGAAACGGAATGAAAGGAGCTGGACATCAACGCAAAACATAGGACTACTTGGATCACTCACCCGCCTCCTGGTGACTCAAAAGCCCAGACAGACAGAGACAACACTACTCCATCAGGACACAAATGAACGTTACTGGGCCCGAGCTTCGCTACTGCGTCCCTCTCGACCAAAACACACCCACAACCCCAACCCACCCACACCCACCGACCCACACACACGCACACACACTTCGAGAGATTTAAGGTAACGTCTGCATAGAAGAGGGTAGTGTGGGGGTGGGTGGGGGTGATATAACAGGTATATAAGATATAATATATGAAAACTTTCTTTGACTTTGTGCATCGCTTTGTGTAGCGGTACAAAGGGCATCAGACATGGGACGGGGCAGACTAATGATGTTTTTCATGTTGTCATATAAATGACCATTGTTGGGGGTGGGAGCTGGAGAGGGGGTGCTGCCATCACAGCCAAGGCTGGACGGTGTGTGACGCTGTGCTGGCGGTGCCGTCACTGCCAAGGCTGGACGGTGTGTGACGCTGTGCTGGCGGTGCCGTCACTGCCAAGGCTGGACGGTGTGTGACGCTGTGCTGGCGGTGCCGTCACTGCCACGGCTGTACAGTGACCTTCGTCAACATATCTAAGCCGGAAATGTATTAATTTGTTGTTGTTGTTGTTGTTCTTGTTGTTGTTGTTGTTGTTGTTGTTGTTGTTGTTGTTGTTGTTGTTGTAGGTGGTTAGTTCTAAACAAGCTGGTATTTTGCGTGTGTCTTTGTTCAGAGTTCTTTTACCCGAGTCTGTGTGATGTGTTCCCTGTGTCGTGAGGCTCCGGGTGTGTCGTAAAGTTCGGGATGCGTCGTAATGCTCGGGGGTGTGACATAAGGCTCAGGACGGGTCGTAAGGCCTGGGGGTGGATTTCGTCGTAACGTTCGGGATGTGTCGTAAGATAAGTAGCACGTAACGCTCAAGTTGAAGACTCGCCGTCATCCAAAGCAGAAGAAGAAGAAGAAGAAGAAGAAGAAGAACGACAACATAGAGGATGAGGGATGGATCCCACCCTGTGACCTTGGTCATGGCGGACCAATACATGGAAACGCCTTGAAGAAGAAGACCTCTACCAGAACCATGGCTTGGGGGGCGTACCTCCTTACGTTCTCGCTAAGTGGACGATGATGTGTCGGTCGAACGCTCCCAGCTGGGCTACCCTGAATGGCGAAGGGAAATCAGATGCGTGGACTATGATGTGTAAGTCAAAAGCACCCAGCTGGACAGACCTGAATGGCGAAGGGATATCAGACGTGTGAACGATGATGTGTTAGTTGAACGCACCCAGCTGGACAGACCTGAATGGCGAAGGGATATCAAACGTGTGGACGATGATGTGTTGGTCGAACGCCCCCAGCTGAGCTACCCAGCTGGATGGTGAAGGACGGTGTGGACGGTGTTAGCGAGAGGATACAGTCTGCCATCGAGGCAGAGGCGACACGGGTAAAACATCCGTTCGTCCCCCACCGACGCCGTAATGATATGGAGGACGGACCTGAGGTTGGGTTCGAAGCTCTCCGCTTATGGGAACCTTACCAAGAGAGGGAGGGAGGGAGGCACTTTGGTCGTCTGTCAGCCAGCGGTGGTAGGGCGTAATCACAGACGTTATCATACTTTTATCTGAAAGCCTTGAGGGAATCACAGCCACGAACACTTCCAGAAAGAAGACAGAAAAAAAGATGAATGATGTTGATGAAGCGCTCCTTAAAGCTGGGCTGCCCCCTGAGGGTCGGAGTCATCCAGCTGTGCAACACAAAGCCAGGATGATAAGGTGGAGTAACGGGCGGGAACATGATAATGTTGTGAATAATCTAGCAAGAAACGAGGTTGTGAGTTGTTCTTCTAGACGCACAAGAGAGGCAAGTCTTAGACGATCTCCTGGAAAATGGACAACGGGAATAGTGCTGCATCGCCTGGAAGAAAGAAAATTTGGGGATCTTACAAGACGTAAATGGAATGGTTAGGTCGACACCGGTAACAGAACATACATCGTATATGGGATTCCCTGCAGTGGGTGCCAGCGAGCTTGTTTCGGTGAAACAGTGTGTCGGTTCGAAAGAAAACTGGCAGAACATATGGGCGACTAAATGAAGCACAGAACATCGAATGCTGTCGGCCCACATGTGGATCAGAAGGAACATCAATATCCATACTGGAAGAGGCCATGTTTGTTGCATCATTGTCGACGGAAGAGCGCTAGGAAAGCTCTAGAAGCAGCGCACATACGAGGGAAATGCTCCGTAAATGCAAAGTCAGGATCTGTCAGCTGGGCAAAGATTTCAGGTCATACAGCAGTACGTTGGGTGGCGCCGCCGAACCAGTCTACCTAACTGAACACCGAGAACGAAACGAGTAAGAGGCCAGCCTGATGAACAGTGTGTGTATGTGTGTGTGTGTGTGTGTGTGTGTATATATATATATATATATATATATATATATATATATATATATATATATATATATATATATATATATATATATATATATATACACACACATATATAATTGCCCAATCGGACCTGTTGTATGAGCAGGTGGTACGTTTAGCTATTAATCATTCAAATTTCTGGTTCTTCTCCATCCTCCCGTAATAATCAATTTACTGGTGAAGAGATTTCTCCCCACTTTAAAAAAAAAAATGAATTTCAATCTTGGAAAAGTGCGTAAAATAACCAGTTTTAATCTTCAGCGTCTGTTCCCTAATATTCCTTTAAAGGTAACTATAAATATTTGTATTATGGTTTTAGGGATTTGGAGTTACTGAAGGGTCTTGATCGTAGACGAATAACGAATCTGTTAAGATGGCAGTGAACGACATTCTGTTGTTGTTTTTTGATAACGAAATATCTTCAGCAAATTGCCAGTATGGCTATTTGATCTCCAGTTGGCCTGACTCAAGTCAGTGTATCCCTCAGTCATCACTGAGTCCAGTGACTTAACGATCACCCCAAGAGTATTCAATCCTTTAAGTCATAAACGTAGAGGATACATTTCTTGTGTTTAACTCACCAGATCAAATCCCACGGTTTTGAGATTATCTGAATTCTAAAAACATATGAGAGTTTGAAGTTCACATCTGACATACAAATTAATCCTGTTCTTCCATTTTTAGACAGCAATTAAGTGGATGGATAATTCGTTCAAAAAGTCAGTGAACAGATGGCCTATGTTCACTGGCATATGAATATATATATACGAAAGTTCACTCATTTATTTCTATAAAACTTAAACGTAATTTTATTCGCACTTTGACTATCAAGTCTTTTGACATTTATTCTGATTATTTCTTCATGAATATGCAGTTTTTAAGAAGCCTTTTATATAATTCCACATGCACATATATTGGAAAAGGTATTATCTGTATGTTTAATTAAACCAAACCTTCAATTCACAGCTGTTACAGGAGCAGTGTTTCATTTCCCCCACTGTATATACTGGCCGCCACACTTTCAGTAACCTTCAGAAATTTCTTGATGAATTGTATCCACAAGTTTCAGTCAAGAGTAATGGCTGTCGGCCATCATACATCATAAACACTAAGAGAAACTTGACATGTCGCACATCTGCTGAGCATTTCGGTCGCATTGTTCTCGTTACCAAAACCGTCTTTAACGGCTGTTAGAAATCACTCGTTGGGGGTAGGGGGGTGGACGATCACCCATGGTAGCGTCCGGGGGGGGGGGGACGATCACCCATGGTAGCGTCCGGGGGGGGGGAGACGATCGCCCATGGTAGCGTCCATGTCTTCATTCGTGATCAGTAGTGAGTGGGAGCAGGACTTCCTTGATCCATGGAAGCGTTATATAAGTACAGAGATAAGCCTTCCTGTGCCTCACATGGAAGGGCTCTACCAAGCTTTAAGCTTCCAGTCTTACGTCTGGTGTGTCTGTGAGACTTTTTTTTTTTTAATTATTTCTTATTATTTTATCTAGATGTTAAGATAACTATATTTTGTACTTTTGATTTACGATTACTATTTTTTTTTCAATATTCTTGATCGTTTGCATATCTTGCGTGTAAGTTCATTCATATGTTGTTATAGTTATACTTCTAGTTATTATTTCGGTGGGTTTTAATTGCTTTGGCCTTTAAATTTTTCTGCACTGGCGTTGTCTGAGATTCTGTTCATTTCTAAGTTTTGATAATGAAACGAATGTTTCGACACGTAAACCAACAAACAAAACGTTCCAAATTACACTGGTGTTTCCAATATATATATATATATATATATATATATATATATATATATATATATATATATATATATATATATATATATATGACAGCTAGAGACTGAGTGTGAACGAATGTGGCCTTTGTTGTCTTTTCCTAGTGCTACCTCGCGCGCGCGCGCGGGGGGAGGGGGCTGCCATTTCATGTGTGGCGGGGTGGCAACGTGAATGGATGAAGGCAGCAAGTATGAATATGTACATGTATATATATCATATGTTTGTTTATGTATATATATGTATACGTTGAAATGTATAGGTATGTACATGTGTGTGTGGGGGGGGGGGGCGTTTATGTATATACATGTGTATGTAGGTGGGTTGGGCCATTCTTACGTCTGTTTCCTTGCGCTACCTCGCAAACGCGGGAGACAGCGATAAAGCAAAATATATATATATATATATATATATATATATATATATATATATATATATATATATATATATATATATATATATACATAATCACAGCCTGTACGAGACAAGTGAAGCAGACACCCAGTCACACAAGCGAACTACACATGGACTGTAAACATCCACCTAGCTGATTCTAGCGACCAGCAACATCACTGTTGACATTATCCAACTGGTGTGTTAGAGTCTGGCTCACAGCTGAGGTTGGGTGGGTTAGAGTCTGGCTCACACTATAGCCTAGGCCCACATCCCCTACTGAGCACTTACAGCCTCTCACTCGATGTTGCCCCGGAGGTCAGCAGTGTTGATCCAGGAATATTGGTATAAAGCCATGATTTACCGCCGCACCAGACCCGTTACTAAACACTCACCATCTAACCCCAGCTGAGAGAACCTGGGTGAAGCATTCGTACCTTGACCTCTGACCTCTGGCTGTAATTGCATGACTGATCGCCGTAATCTGGTTGTCACTAGTAGGTCAGAGCAGCGCGCGTGTTCGCTACATCGCCGCTGGCGAGAGCACGTGCGTGGTCTGCTTTAAGTTGTACCCTTGCTCGGGGTCTGCTGCACAGGCCCCACGTGAAGTGAAGGTGACCCTGGTAGGCTGTGTCATTCCATGACTCTGGTGGCTGGATGGCTCCGCAGAGAGAGAGAGAGAGAGAGAGAGAGAGAGAGAGAGAGAGAGAGAGAGAGAGAGAGAGAGTAGAAGGACGCAGGGTTAGGAGGTTGCATGAGCGATGGAGACAGAGGTCGGATGACGGGTCCCTGTGCATCTCCCTGTATGCAGGAATAGGTAGTCATGCAAACCCCCCGCCCCCTAAACCTTTCCCTTTCCCCTCCTCTCTCACGCTCTTTCAGAGGCTGTCAGTTGTCACTCCTTTGGCCCAGGTTGCTGACTTTTCTTTCCGACTCTCCCACACGTTGGCTGCTGGCTTTCACAACACACGACTCGTTCTTCGTAATCCTCTATATATTTTCCTACAGTGAGCGCTACGCGCTAGATCTGCCTTTTAAGCAAAATCTCGACGTAAGAACTCGGAAATATGTGCTCTTCAGTGTTGTGTTGCAGAGAGAGAGGGTCCCTGAACAGACGTTTGCTATTATGATAATGAAGTAACAGATGGTTTTGATTATAATCACCATCCCTGAAAGCTGACTTTACCAGTATGATAATGGTAAGGAGACGCCTGCATCACTTTATACATCATATCATCCGTGTCTGTGACTCCTTTTCCCTACACTCTCCCTACAACCCACGACACTGGCTATCTTCAGCACTATCCAGAGCACTATCCTCAGCACTGACGCTTAACAACTAGGATGCGGATGTGATGAACCCGACCTCCTCAGTCAGTACCCACGACACAGCTGATGTCACCTGTTGTTGTTCCTCCTCCTTCTGGTGCTGGACTTCCGAGGTTGTAGATTGTGAGGCCATCCGTTTAAGACCCCTCCTCCCTCGTCCCTGTCGAGGGTGAGTGTCGACCCAAGGGCCACTCATGATGAATGAGGCAGGAGAGCAACAAACGCCGTTTGTCCTGACTCATCGTGTTATTCACCAGGATGCACTCGATGCGTCCTGAACAACACGTTACAGGCCCGCCACACACACACACACACACACACACACACACACACACACACACACACACTGGGGTATAGAGTTACATGGTTCAATTATTTATTTGTTTAGTGCTGGGATATCTGAAGCCTGACTGTCCCCATCGGAGCGTAAAGATTTTTAGTAGGGAATGCTAGTCTCTGGTATGGAATGTGAGCATGGGAAACAGAGGGTGAGCATGTGACAGAAAATATGAGTTAGTTGGGGCAGATTGTATGTAGGGGAGCATACGTCTGATGAGGAATAAGTATGCTTATCGGAGCATACCCCTACGTGGTGGGATATACTCATAATGTGGTGGGGGAAAAAATGGTATATGCTGCCGCTTATGTGCATCGTAGCTGGACATGAGGAGTGCGTCGTGAGCATTTGTAGCACAGGAGCATTGAGGAGCATGTGTGGCAAGCTTTAATCCCCCTCACCCCAGGTACACTCCAGTGGTTTGTTACGAGTTTCTGATATCTTCCAGCACCACAGACAACCTGGAAAGTAACTCCAGTGGTTTGTTTCTGTTTGCATTTTCTCCAGTATTATCCACGTATCACCACCATCATCCACACCTCAGTCGTCCAGTCATCCACCAGCCTCACACCGGCACACGGTCATCCGCCACGCGTGCCACCACCATCATCCGCCAGCCAACACAGAACACCCATCATCACCCCCTCCACACCCAAATCCCACCCGACCACCTTCCACCCTCATCTAGTACTACACTTATCCCCCTCTCTCCAACCCTCACCCCAAAGACCCTATGGCAGCAGGACGCGTGAGGGGAGAGAGGGGGAAGACAGAGGGGAAGGGGTGAGGGGCGACCAAGGGGTTTATTTTTGGACATCCTGTCTATACTTACGCGTAGGGGAGGACCTGTTTTCTAATCTTCCTTCTTATAGACCAAGCCACAACTGTTTGGCACCTGTCCTCGTCTGAACCCATGTATATCTAGAAATTGAATTAGAAGATTCTTCCCCATGTGCGTGCGTATGTGTGTGTGTGTGTGTGTGTGTGTGTGTGTGTGTGTGTGTGTGTGTGTGTGTGTGGAAGGTCATTCATCCTCATTCACAAAATGCACTGGCCTCCGTTAACTCCTGTGTGGCCAACAGCATCAGAAACTCCTGCCTCCGTTAACTCCTGTGTGGCCAACAACATCAGAAGCTCCTGCCCCCGTTAACTCCTGTGTGGCCAACAACATCAGAAGCTCCTGCCTCCGTTAACTCTTGTGTGGCCAACAACATCAGAAGCTCCTGCCTCCGTTAACTCTTGTGTGGCCAACAACATCAGAAGCTCCTGCCCCCGTTAACTCTTGTGTGGCCAACAACATCAGAAGCTCCTGCCTCCGTTAACTCTTGTGTGGCCAACAACATCAGAAGCTCCTGCCTCCGTTAACTCCTGTGTGGCCAACAACATCAGAAGCTCCTGCCTCCGTTAACTCTTGTGTAGCCAACAGCATCAGAAGCTCCTGCCCCCGTTAACTCCTGTGGGGACAACAGCAGGGGAAACCCCTGCCTTCCTCCCCCCCACACCTTACCTTCTTGTGTACCGTGACGCATCATGACGGTGGGGGCGACCTTTGGCTGGCGACTCGACCCGCGGCGGGAGGGACAGCTGGACCGGGCAGCCTCGTACCCAGGCTTGACGTGCCAGCATTACGGGGTCATCCACCGTCTGGGGACAGCCACTAGTGACATGGGCACCGCGGGTGCCACCACCACAAGGGCACCACCACTAGGGTTCTGTAGCTCGCTCATGGGGATATGGCAGCCATAGGGACAATATAGGACAAATGGGCCGACCCACACCTCCCTCGGGGTCTCCACGTCATGGTGTGGAGAGGTCTTCTAGCGCTCCTCTCGAGAGAACGTTGGCGAAAAAGACCTCGGTGTATCCACAGATGTGCTGGAGAAGTTTGGGACATTTGACGTAAAGCAGGATTACTGAAGACGTGTCCCCCTGTGTGTGTGTGTGTGTGTGTGTGTGTGTGTGTGTGTGTGTGTGTGTGTGTGTGTGTGTGTGTGTGTGGGTGGGTGGGTGGGACGTGAGGAAGATGGCGGGAGCCGTGCATGAGCAAGGTAGACGCCAGATCAACATAAGACTCAGGCTGCCACTGTCCATGTGTCTCATGATCCGAGAATGATCTGTAGATGTAGGTCAGGAAGAAGGTGGTGTTCCGGGCAGAACATGCAACTGACTGATCCATCACGCAGGAGCGGTCTTAGAGAGAGCAACATCTGTTGGTGTGGTTCCTCGGCGTGTCACTGCGACTGACCGTGTAGAGTTCTGTACAAGACTGATGAACAACATCCTTCGTGCACTCACTGATTCGCGGCGGCTGCTTGCGACGACGTCTGGTAGTCCTGCTGACCCTCCTTGTAAGACTTGACCAAATCATACGTGATGTCTCCGGCGTTTACAGTGTTACTGTGAGGAAGTCTGTCCACCAGCAGCTCGCCTGAGAGGTCCCTCATGTGTGGAAGCAGAGGCTGAGCCGCATCACGCTGCCCAGAAGAATCCTGACGGTCGTTAAGGTTTGATTTGTGAGGCCTACGCACACTAGGTGTACCTAGCCGGCCAGTAGCCACGTACGAGAGGGAGGCAGCCACGTACCCTCGGCAGGTAACTGCCAGGGACCTACACACTCATGGAAAAAACCTGCGAGAAATTCTGTTCAAGAGCATCAAGAATCTCACCGTTTGATTGCGACGGGATCACATTACGAAAGTGTGAGGGTTAGTCCCCTGACCTCGTCTGCCAACAAGGTTGCTCTAAGGTGTCGCCACAGTAAGGCAGCCCTTGTGTCCCTGTGGATATATTGGGGTCGCTCGTGGGAACACAATTAGTGAAGGGGGTCATCCAGACAAGTAGTAGAGTGAGGTGTGGATCAATAGTGGTATGAGAAAGCTTGGATGCACTTGTCATGAAGGAAGGGTTGCTAGAGTACCATCATCTTCTCTGATTGTGTAATTTGTGTGTTGATGGGAAGGGGCCCTCAGTCCAAGCTTTGAGACAGGGTTCTCAGTCCATCTCTGAAACAGGGTCCCTCATCCGAGCTCAGAAACAGGGCCCCTCAACCCATCTCTGAAATAGGGCCCTCATCCGATCTCCATGGTCAACTCACATGTTATTCATATACTCATAACACTATGTGACCAGCCTTGCATACCACATTCTGTATCGTATGTGCCTTTATCCATGTACTGGATACATAGGTGCACAACCCATATTCGTCACGACTCGTGTATCGCCTTATTGTCCGAGTCTATATGAGTCCTGATTCCACCAATAATAACCCACATTTGTCTACGTCTTGATCACAAGTCCATCTCGTGAGAGTGGCCCTCAGCCCTCACCCATAACTTACCCCATACATTCAAGTTTACCGAGTGCCTGTATTACCTGACCCGCGCTGTAACATATGGGGCGGTGGATGGAGTAATTACCCTAATGACTCAGGTGTAATATTACTACAGTGGATAAGATGTCGATTTCCGATAGCTAAGGAAGACGGGGAGACAATGGATACTTCCCCGCGAGCTTCCTCTGGTCTTACACTGAGAGGAATATGCAGAAGGCTCGTCGTGTTGCCCTGACTGCTAGTACAATGGTGGGCCATGACGTCGGGGAGCCCGTCTGATGACGCACGGGCGTCTGTTATTCCCACCCCCGCTCTTCCCCAGCTAGTCTAGGGCGGCGATCCCTCCGCGGCCAGCTGGTCTGGGGCGGTGCTCCACCCCCGTCACCCAGGTGGTCTGAGTCGGTGCTCTCCCCCAACTCAACTGGTCATGTGACCCAGCCAGGTCACATGAAGTCAGGTCGGCTGCAAAAAATTGGTTGTCATCTGTCCAGGTCAGGAACTTTGTGTTTGCCTGCTGTAAACATCAAGTGAAGCGGTGTGGAGGGTTCAGTATCCCAGTGTGTAACGAAGGACTATGTGTGGAGCAGTGTAGAGGGCTGTGTGTAGCAGTGAAGAGGGGCCGTGTGTGGTGGCGTAGAGGGCTAGGTGCTTCCAGTTCCTTAGCTTTGCATTCTTCGTCATGAGGTGCTGCTGCAGGAGACGCGGCCGGTGTTATTGGCGTTCCCGACAACGCGAGAGATCCTCACGCCACCTGCCACTCATCCTCACTTAACACACTCTGCTTTCCTTCCCGTTGCCTCGGGCGTGTCACGTTCACGTCGCTCTGCTCGCAACAAGCAGGTATTGATTGCAAGCTTGAAATAGTCCCTTCTGTTTCTCGCGAAGATGTCCCTCCCTCCCTCCCTCCCCTCTCTCTCTCTCTCTCTCTCTCTCTCTCTCTCTCTCTCTCTCTCTCTCTCTCTCTCTCTCCTAGAGAGGTCATTCAGGCAGGTCTCGTCCCCCGTGATAATCAGATAATTCGGGTGGCCGTGGCTCCCCGTCGTCTTCCTCCTCCCGAAATAAACGGGAGACTAAAGCGATGCTTCCCGTCCAGGTCTCACGGCTGTGGTGGTGCTGCTGGCTGAAGGAGGTGTCGGGTCGCCCTCGCCCACATCAAGAGACCTGATCGCTATTTAAGTTCTGAGGACCCACAGACACGCGGGCCGACGTGTCACACCAAAACAGAAACTGAGTCGTTGGAGAGGTCAGCTGTGTCGATGCCCTTAAGGCGCACCCAGGATGGCAGACGTGGGCTATAGTTAACACCGTTCGTCTTGGCCTGTGACGTAACCAATGGCCGAAAATCGGCCCAAATTCGTCTGCGTTCTGAGATCTCACACGGTCGATACTTCTTGAGGGGAATATTCCAACTTGCCATCACCTCACTGATGCCAGACCGGCGGGCGTTCATCGCCCAAGTAGTGGGTGTTATATAGTCGGGTGAGGATGTCTACCCGGTGTCCAGGGGAGAGTGAGGGGCGCCACCCCACTACAGGAGCACCTTCCAACAATCTTTCCCTCTGAGTAAACTTCGTCAGGTTGCTCTTTAAGCACCGTTTGGATGAGACACTAAATTTTTCCATTGGTTTTTGGATAGGAATATCATCGGCCTGGCACGAATGTAAGGTCCAGACGAGAACTTAACTCTGTATAGACGAAGCAGATAGTTTTGTTATGACCTGAAAAAAGTGTCGTATTTTAGTCGCTGGTGAATTACACGGATCACCTGGAGACTCGCCTCCGATATATCGCGGGAGAACAACATCCGTGATTAAAGGTAAACCCAGCTGGTACCTACGCGAGGGAGGCAACACGCACACTCTGGCAGGAACACACACTCGAGACAGATCCAAGACCCGGTATGGAACACACTTGGTTCAAAACATGGAGAGAGGCTCCAGCCATCTGTTGATGCACACAGTGTGGAATATCTGGTGTAGGTTCAGTTTCCTTCCTGATCGAACCAAAACACACACACACACACACACACACACCTGTGCCCACCAACTTTTTTTCTCTCTCATTCTCAAGCTGTTCCTTCCTCTGTCCAGCCACCTCCTTCCCCCTCCTAATATCCCAATCAATAATAAATGGGGAATAAGTGGCCTGGGACACGACGCTTCCGGCCAGGCACCCGGACGCTCCCAGCAACCCCAGGCCCTCTTGGCCAGACTGACCAGCGGCGTAGGGCTACTACCTTGGCTGTGAACCATCCCCACAGGGGAACCTGGGTGCTACACTGCTGAGGAAGCCGTGGTGAACCGGAGTCAACGACCCGCTATATACAGAGGGAGGTAGGCTGGGTCTCCTACCCGTGTGGAGGCCTCGGCCTTTCGGTCATCTCTCCTGCTGGGGACCGCACATCACATCGAAGTCGAAGGGCGCAATCTCCATTATGCGCAGGGTATAGCCACCACCCCATGTATTACATATGCATTTCCCTGTATGCATGCAATACCCTCATGTATTAGATATACATTTTCCTGTATGCATGCAATACCCTCATGTATTCAATATACATTTCCCTGTCTGCATGCAATCCCCTCATGTATTCAATATACATTTCCCTGCACGCATGCAATGCCCTCATGTATTCAATATACATTACCCTGTATGCATGCAATCCCCTCATGTATTAAATATCAATGTGACTGATATAAACAGAGGCACAGAACGAAGCGAGTTTACACCTGTCAAATAAACCTTCACCAAATATTGAAACAGAACTTTGTGACGAAATGCAGTTACGTGAGGCTTCCTTTCCCCCCTAATCCCTCCCTCCCCCACCCATGCAAGTACGTGTGAGGTGTTCATGATTTAGGGGGTGAGTCATCTGGGGTGAGGGAGGCATGGGTAGTCGCGTGCCTCAGGGGGGGTGTGACCTGTTGCCGGGATGAGGAGCCAGCCTGGCGAGGTTGTCTAACAGACCCACTGTTGTCCGGGGAGCTCGAGGGGGGGTTGGTTTAGCAGGTGTGCAAGCGACGACACCTGTCCTCGTGACTAGTGGATGGCAGGTGTAGCAACATCTGTACCCATGACTAGAGAGAGAGAGAGAGAGAGAGAGAGAGAGAGAGAGAGAGAGAGAGAGAGAGAGAGAGAGAGAGAGAGAGAGAGAGCAGGAGATTCAGGGTGAGGGGGACGACTGGTATGGTAGTACACCAACCTCTCCCTCCCTCTCCGGCCTAGCAGACCGCCCCGGCCAGGCACTCATGGTGATGTACTGGCCCCTGGCGAAGTGCCCCATCGCTACCACTCCCTCCTCTCTTATTTTCTCTTTTAATATAGATATGCTGGTGTGTGTGTGTGTGTGTGTGTGTGTGTGTGTGTGTGTGTGTGCCTACCTATTTTAGCCTAGGGGTGGGGGAGGTTCTTGTACTCGCAGAGCCTCGTCCCTCAGCCTTTCCTTAATATCGACCAAGTCTGATTTCCTGTGTTCACCACACTCGCGCCTTGGCCTAGTCTGTCCCCAGTCGTCCGGTGCTCTGACAATATTGATATAATTTTCTCCTTTTCTTTTCTGACTCTTGAGGCCTACCGCCGCTGATTGGCTGTGTCCAGTCTCAGGGAACTGTTCCAAGTTGACGTCGTCCAATCCATGGGGACTTGTAAAGCCGCTCTCCCTCCTGTCTTTCAGCGTAGGCAAAGCCATAATTGTCAACACCTCACCCTGCAGCTTGCCTTCTTTATTTCACATACACTATGGACCACATCCTGTAGACCCTCTTCAACAGATCTATTGGCATCGTGTAATGCGATAACCAAACCTGTGAGTAAACTGTTTGGTTTTGATGTGTCAGTATTTTTGAGCACCTCAGACGTGAAGGTAATTTCATTATATACTAATGCAAGATCTATAAACACTAATTTTCACAGTTGTAATTTTTTGATGACAGGATGCTGTGTACAATCTCATTTCCACAGATTCCCGTAATTCTATGAATATTTTCTTCCTAAGAATATTCTGAAATAATATTTGGGGATGATAAATAATAATCTTTCTGTTTAGTCATTACACAAATGAGAAATTCAGTGGTCCCAGAACAGAGACCTGGAGAACACACGAGTGTTTACTGTCTGAACAAGCAGCATTGACGTGTTTTCTGATCTCGTGTCTCAGGCTCATTTTCGATCCTTGATTTATCCATTTGTATTTTTTCCGGCCTTCCCAGGCGGGAGTTTAGGGTCAAACGCCTTTCTATTGGTCCAAATATAGACAGTCTCCTCCTTGTGTCGATTATACCATTCCCTGCACAACTTCCTACATGATCTTCATATTAGGAATACCAATGCCGTGTATTAGTAAACAGACACTCCATCACATCCTCCCAGTGTCGGTAGACCAGAGGTTATAGAGAACCATCACTTCAGATCTTTTATTCCTCGAGCCCTATGTGTATTCAAGCTGGTGGAATGTGTTGCTGCTCTCATCCATTACTGATGAGGTACCAATGATTCAAGATGTTGAGGGGTTACCATTTGGTATTTTAGCGCATAGCAGCAGCAGCAGCGACTGTGGCGGTTGCTAATGAAGAGAGGCCCTCTTGCAACCAATTGCTAATTTGTTTACATTTAGGTTATTCGATATCGTATGAGTTTCAGGTCCCTGTTATCCTTTTAGATGAGGGACAGTGTTCCTCCTGTTTGATATTGCTATATGAATGAGGTATTCGTGTGCGAGATTAAGGCAGCATTAATACACTAGCTAGTACTGGCTGGCTACCCGTAGCACATCGCACTCCCTTGTTATTTTCGGATGTCTCCCACGACGGACTGCCCAGTCGCCTCTACTTGCTATTTATACCGTCTTTCCTACGTTCCGTCTCACCCCAAGATCATGATTTCTGCTGAGAGTATAATTAATAGAAAAAAAATCACTGATTATCGTTTCATCGTTTCTACTCTCGCGCAGCTGGGAAGAAAAAACGACCATAATTAAGGAGGATTTTTTTTAAAGACTTTGTTCGTCAACGAATAGAAGGCAGGTCATTAAGCCTTTCCATAATAGAAGGCGGGTCTTTAAGACTTTCCATAATAGAAAGCGGGTCATTTTAAGACTTTCTAGCCCGGGAAATATTGCCACTCACTCAATATCCCATGAAGACAATACCAGCGCTCTGTCTCGGCAAACTTATTACGATGTTTGAAGGAGCGGGCCGAACCAAGAGAGACTGTCAACTGTTGTAAATCTATCTATATTCTCGTGACGCAACTGATTATTAAGCGAGACCAAGTAGACAGCACATACCTCCAGTCCCAGCCTCGCATGCTGTGTGCATCTTGAGGATAACCACGAGCTACAGGGATGAGATGTGATGAACTTTGACCCGTGCTCGTAAGAGGCAGAGGCCACCAACACAACGTAACCCAAGCGTCGTCTTGTCGTGCTTCAAGGGTCGTAGCGTCGTTGTTGAGAGTAGTAGCGTCGTTCTTGAGGGTCGTAGCGTCGTTCTTGAGGGTCGTAGCGTCGTGCTTGAGGGTCGTAGCGTCGTGCCGAAGGTTAGGGGATAACGAATGCACTCCTGTGATTAGAACTAGACCAACTCTTCAGCTGAACTGACCATAACAAGTGAAGACATGCAGGACGAAGTGTTTATGATAAAACAATGTTACATCAAGGTCATGATCTTGTGACATAATTTAATATTAAGGTCATTATCATGTGACATGATGTAACATCAGTCATTGATCTGTGATATAATGTAACATCAGAGTCATGACTCTGTGACACGATGTAACATCAGAGTCATGATTCTGTGACATAATGTAATATCAAGGTCATGATCCTGTGACATAATGTAACATCGGGTCATGATGATCTTACGACTAAATGTTACATCAAGGTCATAATCCTATGACATAATGTAACAAGGTTTATGATCCTGTGACATAATGTAACAAGGTTCATGATCCTGTGACAATGTAACAAGGTTCATGATCCTGTGACGTAATGTAACATCAGGGTCCTGATTCTGTGACCACGGTGAGGCAAAGACGAGAACGGCGTTACACAGACGAGGAACCACAAGGGCAGGAATGCCAGTGATGTCTTCTGATCTGTCAAAGACGCAGGCGTGTATGCTTCAGCAGCAGCTGTTGCGAGGTTGGTAGATTGTAAATCTAATTGGTATTTGCTCCTTAGGGCTCTCGCCTCGGCAGCCAGAAGCCTGGTAATGTTTAACCATTTTGCATATTGCGACAGTGTTGTCTCCTTTCAGCCGTAGTTATAGTAACGAATATCTCTCGTCCCCTTAAGTTTAATGTAGGAGTTTAAACTCCTGCATTTCTCGTAAAGTGCCCTTGGTGCGCATCTGGTCATGAATCATGTCGATTTAACTCCAAAACGCAGCTGTGTACTGCGGAAGGGAAAGAGAATGTTGTCTTAACCCGCCACACAGATGTACTGCACTGTGGGAGCGGCTCATGTAGATAGAAACTGGGGAAGGTTGGAGGAAGAACAGCTCCCAGGGGGACTCTGCTGTAATTTTAAATGGGGCTTTTATGGATGGGTATAAGGTTGGCTATATATATATATATATATATATATATATATATATATATATATATATATATATATATATATACTGAAAATAATCAGGACTGAACATGCGAATAATACATTTTCCAATTAACAAGAACACATTGAGATCAAGACCTGTTCATCTCGACTTATTTTGTAAATTATAGTTTTCACCGTAAGATTCGCCTCCCCGAGCGAGGCTTAAGTAAGTGTTGTTTAGCTCCTTCAGGAGAGAATGTCTGGAGACCCAAAAATATACTCACGAGATATGAGCTTGTACCCTTAGGCCTTGGGGTGAGGGGGGTGGTGTCTCTGGCTGGCTGTGCTACCATGTACCCATTGACCGAGAGTTGCCATATACTCTCTACTACAATTAACTACTCGACGGCGACATTTGCCAAAAATCTTATAAAATAAAAGCCAGTGGTATTTATTCTGTTAACGAAATCTAAGTACAAAAACAGTATCGGAAAAAGTCTTCATTCTTTCGTCCAAGAGAATCAGAGTTTAGTGTTCGTTCGGCAAGGTCAGTTCATATACGTCTTTGTGTAAGCTCCATTTACACTTTCACGATGTAACAGTTTTATATGACAGCTTAGCATCCCATTACGTAATATCATTAAGATAATATCGGAAGACAGGGGAGAGAAATTGACAACACTTAGAGCTGAAATACACGTGACGTTACTCCAGTAGTGGCTGTTCCCCCGGGCGTACACACCCCTCGTGTTTTTCTCATCTGGTCTCGGCAACAGCATCAAATATACCACCCGGGTGATGCTCCACCAGCCATTTAATCACTCCTTATTTTTCTATAATTCAGGCTTGATGATGATCAGATCGCTGATTAACAATACCCGGATATGTGTATTTACGTATCAGTTTATTTTTTTATATACCACTTTGCGTAAATTGATGGGATTAGTGTGTAAAATTGTAAACGTATTTAAGAGAAATTCTCGTGTGGCAACTGATGGTGTTACACGTAACCTTGGAATTATATCCGTCGTATTTTCCGACTGGGATGGTAACCAGCATTTCCCGCCAGATCTTATTTAGAGAATTAGTTGCCATATTTACCACCCTATTATTCATGCGGTAATATCAAGAGTGTTATGCAATTACGAAAAAGGGGCGCTTATGCAGAGAGAAATTTAAGATCAACACATATACAGTAGTCTGGTTTTTTGACAAACAACAACACTGTGGCTGTTATAATATAGCTTGCCCCTGTCATGGTGGCGACAGTTTTGTTTTAGAATACTACGCAAATCTCACAACGAGACTTAAGATGTCTCACACAAGCGACAAATGGCTCCCTCCACCTGACGTACAGCTTGTTTAAGCGGATGGTAAGATTTGGGGGGATGAAAAGTGATATATTTTTAGCGCAGTTTACTGTAATGGTTTGACTAATTATGGTTTATAGTGTGTGATTTACCCACGTAGTAGTGACGTATTTGTGCATACAGGGTGAACGTAAGTATTTACGAAAATGTTCTTGTAATGTTTTAATGGTCGATTCATTTACCACTTATCCTAGCGTCCTCCGTTTACTACCCAGTGGTCAAGGCTTATCCTAGCGTCCTATCTTAGCATCCTCTGTTTACTACCCAGTGGCCAAGGCTTATTCTCCCATACTCCCTGAATCGCCCTCACTCACCACACACACTGGCGAGGACCGAACCACCACTGAACCTCTATTTATCTTACGTCGTATCATAATTGTCGAACTCAGGAAGGGGACCCACAACGTGTTTATCACGTCCCTCCTTATCTTGTCTGGCTTTTTCTTTGTACGAAGTGTTTTCTGTTAAGAGATGATTGGGTTTATCTTCCGTGTGTGTTTTTGTTAGGCTTTGTACGTTGTACAGCGCGTAGAACAACTGCGTATCATTTGAGGAGATAGAGTGAGTGATGTTCTCTCTCTCTCTCTCTCTCTCTCTCTCTCTCTCTCTCTCTCTCTCTCTCTCTCTCTCTCTCTCTCTCTCTCTCTCTCTCTCTTTGTGCCCTCGTAGCTTGGCTATCGTACAACTTAATGTAGCGATTTAGTTGCGCACTGTTGGACTCTCTACAGTGACTCATGCGCATCTTTAGGTTAGACGACTAAACCAGTGTTGCAACACAGAGATAAACTACAGACATAGCCATGACCTACGAAACCTAACACAAGCATAGAACACACTCACGATAGGGGGGAGGGGGGAAACTTTTCCAACTGAGCCAGCAACACTCTTGCATTACTTATAAGGTTTCCAAGTGCGTACAGTGAATCTTTACAGGTGTTGTCAGTGAGAATGACACCTGCTGTGAATATTTTGGCACTTCGTCAGCGTCCAAAAATGGATTCTACTGGGAGTGTTTGCTTGAATCCACGCACTTGTAAAGGACTTCGGATTTTGGAGAGTTGAACGTAATTTGGTTATGAGTCGTAGCGAAGGTCTGGCTTGTGGTACGGTGGTGTGGTCTGTGGAAAGATGGTGTTGTCTGTGGTACGGTGGTGTGGCCTGTGGTACGGTGGTGTGGTCTGTGGTACGGTGGTGTGGCCTGTGGTATGGCGATGTGGCCTGTGGTAAGATGGTGTGGTCTGTGGTACGGTAATGTGGTCTGTGGTACAGCGATGTGGTCTGTGGTACGGTGGTGTGGTCTGTGGTACGGCGGTGTGGTCTGTGGTACGATAGTGTGGTCTGTGGTACGGCAGATTCTCCTAATATTAACTACTCGTATCGACTGACGGGGCATCTGTTGCTCACCGTTGTGCCTACAGATGCGTCATCCATCTCTTAACTCCTGTTGATCACACGTACTAGACTCTGCACTGTTAGGTATCTGACTCACGTACCTACACATACTGCTGCTCTCTACTACAGAGAATACTTATTTACTTACTTACGAGCACTTACTTAAGATTGGTGGACTTGAAAGCCAGTAACCCACGGGTGGGAGAGGCAGAAAAGAAAGGAAAGCTACCTGGGCCCAGAGGAGTGAAACGTGAGAGTCACTGAAGTGCTGGCTCACTGCGATACCCTCCCGTTACCCAGGCGGGTAGTACCGGTAATGTATATATATATATATATACCTCCCTGGTCGGTGGCTGCCTGACCTCCACCACCTACCAGAGAGAGATAGATAGATAGATAGATAGATAGATAGATAGATAGATAGATAGAGAGAGAGAGAGAGAGAGAGAGAGAGAGAGAGAGAGAGAGAGAGAGAGAGAGAGAGAGAGAGGTCACGGTGTTCTACCAGGGTAATGCCTCTACACTAAAGAGAATAGGTGCTGTGTCCCACACACATACACACACACACACACACACACACACACACACACACACACATACACACACACCTCACCCAGCACACATCCCTCACCTAGCAGATGTCGTCTATATCACGCCATATATGCACGACTGTACTCCTCCTAGGAGTATCATAGCAAGGCTGGGCCAACATACCCAAGGGTCGTACCGTCCACGTACTCAAGGGTCGTACCGTCCACGTACTCAAGGGTCGTACCGTCCACGTACTCAAGGGTCGTACCGTCCACGTACTCAAGGGTCGTACCGTCCACGTACGTAAGGGTCGTACCGTCCTCGTACTCAAAGGGTCGCACCGTCCACATCAGTGAAAGGCTGGGGGTAACAAGATGCAAATACTATTTCTGTGTTGACATTATCGTCAGACTGTTAAAATTATCAAGAATAATTGTTTGCCGGCCCACGGAAGGGGGAGGGGGAAGGGGGGAAGGGGGGAGGGAATCTTTGGGGCACCTCTGGGGCTCCACGCAAACTCGACACGGTAGGTAGGTGGGGGTGTGTTGTTCACCCCTCCCCTCCCCCTCCCACCTGGCTCCACACGCACCCATGGATGTGGGAAGGGGTATGGGGGAGGGATGGGAGTCTCGGGTTCTACAGGTAATCGTTAAATGCGTATCCAAGGGAGGGTGGAAGGGTGTGGGGTGACGACGAGGGGCAACCCCCCCCCCCCTTAAGTTATAGAGACTTAGTAATGATGATAATGCATATATTTTTACAATCATTCTAAGCCTTTTAGTCCCTCGAGAGGTAAGATAAACGTATATGTATGTCTGATGATGTGTTTCAGCGAGTTACACCCTGTCTATTGAAACAGCCTCGCCTATGTCACTTTATTTATGTAAAAATGAAAAAAAAATTCATAATAAAGAAATCATCATCCGAAAAAAAAGAAAATGGAAAAATAAACATTCATTTGTTTCATCGAACTAATTTCCCTTGATTATAGCTATCAGCTGGATTATGTTACGAAACACCAAAATTAATGTCTTTTTTAAAACTGAACGCCTGTCTCAAAATGTATATAAAAAAGTTTTTATGAGAATGTGACCAATAGTAGGGAATGAATTTAGCACCCATCAAACACACACACAAAACACTAAGTTCTCTTAAGACACAATGTGTTCTTATATATGACTCCTTTTACTTGATATTTTCATAGTTATGCTTGTAATTCGTTGCCAACCAGTCTAATCTTGTATTACATGAAAGTGGTGTGTGTGGTGGGGGAGGGCCGTGTTCCACACACAGGGTGTGTGTGGCTGTTGTGTTTCACTACTATGGGGAGAGAGAACGAGCCCTGGGTTCCACACTGTCCACATTATGGAAGCGACAATGGAGTATATTTGAGAATGGTGCAGGAGGCGAGTTTAATTACGGCCAAAAGTGCGGAGCGATTAGGACGGTTGGGAAGAAAAGAAACAAAGTGAGAAAGAGTGTTAGTAAAGAGGGAGACAATGAGAGGGAAATTAAGAGTGAGGGAAGTGGGGCAGCAAGAGGGAGGAAGGCTGAAGAGGGAGGGAGACTGATGTAAGTCATAGAGACACCGTCTCTTCCCAATGTTTACATTCGAACAGCTGGGCCTTACCCCATCAGCTGATGGTGAGAAAGCAGCCATTCACTCCCTATGAATTCTGATGATCCTCACACTATTTATGGCGATGTAGATAATCCTGTTTCATGAAATTACCGAGATATTGGATCATCACTTTTTCGCCAAACCTGTTGATGAAACAATGTTTTTTTATGGTGTTAAGTCCCAGTAATCCACGTATTTTGTATTCTTTTTGTTAGTCTTCGCTTTTGTTTGGTCTATTGTGAATGTCACATTTGCGGAGCTCGTAACACCTCTGATTTTTGAGCGCGTCGGTTTAACATCCTTTTCACGCTGAGTGCGAAGGAAATTCCTGCGTTGCGTTTTGAATTCCAAATGACAAGTTTCCATTTGAATTTAATATCAAATTACTTCGCTCGTGCGTGTCAGAGTTCATTTGGCTTGCTACCCACGGGCTGGACGGGCCAAAATAAAAATATACATATTTCTGCCTAATTCCACACAATTTATGGCCACTTGACCGCCAGCCAATCACAGCTTAGGCAAACTTATGCCTACCTAACCCTCTACCAATCATTATCTCAGTAAGCTATGAATGCCGGAACGTCTACCTTTCAATTGGCCAGGGGCTACCCTTCCCTCCTGAGCTCCTACCAATCACAGGCCGACATACTTAATGCACCTTGAGATAAACAAAGCTAAAAAGCTAACTTGTCATAAACCCGCGACTGAGATGGCTGCAGAATACACGAGAATGATGCAGCGAGAAACGGTAAACAACATTAATGCAAAGCAAACAATTACCTCAGCATCCACGGAGACAAAAAAATTGCCAGAAGGTTAAACGCGCAGTAATGAAAACGTATAAACGGGCCAGACGCTCAGAATTTGCATGATGGTGACATGCACGCATGCACAGGCGGCCAGCGGGACAGGCTGTCGCTCTAAGGGCGCCAAAAGGAACTTTTATTTTGCATTCGTACGTGATCTGCCTTCGTCGGTCGGTAACCAACGCCCGTTTTCTATTGCAAGGAAGCACCATGCGTTTTTTGTTTTTTGTTTTCTTTTCGTCCGGTCCACAGTATTGTTTCCAACGTTGGACGGGTGACTGACTTATTCATCTCAAACTCGTTTGGGTTTTAACTAAACTTTACCATACCTTATTCAACGAAACGAATAACGGGTACGCAGCCTTGTAAACCGAATGACAGACGCATTCTAAACCACAACGCAACTTGATAAACCAAATCAGACTGCCTTTCAAACCACAACGCAACTTGATAAACGAAATCAGACGGATTTTAAACCACAACGCAACTTGATAAACCAAATCAGACGCCTTTTAAACCACAACGCAACTTGATAAACCAAATCAGAAACATAATAAACCAAAGTGCTGCTTGGTAAACCAGATCAGACAATAAACCATAATGCTGTCTGGTAAAGCAGCTCAGATGCATTATAAATCACAACACAACTTTATAAACCTAAAACCAGTCATCATAAACCGCAGCGGAAATACATAAACCGAAGCAATGACACACACACACACACACACACACACACACACACACACACACACACACACACTATAAACTCCAACACAGCACTATAAACCCGAGGAGAAAAACGCTCTTAAAACCACAACAGAGGCACGGGCTAGTAAAACAAAAAAACAACAGAGAAGCGGGGTTTGTAAACCACATGAAACAGAGTTCGCCAAACAGGAATCCCTTTACGGCTTCGGGGGTGAACCTTGGCTTCGACCAAACACCAGACCTGAGGATCGAACACCATAACATCAGTAGAACTGTGTCAGGGAGACTGATTGTATCTATAGATTGGTAACGTCTGGACTACATGTATCATGTGTACGTAGACGGGTTAAGAACTACATGTATCAAGTGTACGTAGACGGGTTAAGAACTACATGTATCATGTGTACGTAGACGGGTTAAGAACTATATGTATCATGTGTACGTAGATGGGTTAGGAACTACATGTATCATGTGTACGTAGACGGGTTAGGAACTACATGTATCATGTGTGCGTAGAGAATGAATGGAATAAAATCTTAAGTGATGATATTATGAGTGTAGACTATGAAATTTACGAAGTTGGATGGGACAGGCAGTTCAAAATGTGGGACCCAGCGAGTGTAGAACACCCTCCCCCTACACTACATACATATACCCCCTACACATGTTATACATGTACCCCCTACACATGTTATGATGTCCAACAGACTGTTTAATCATCCACAACAAATTTACGATACAAACACAACAAACACACCGTAAAAGAAGTCAGACATACGCACTTACCAAGGCAGTGACAACAAAGCCACAGTCCCCTGTGGTCAGCCAGTGTCCATAATAACATTATGAGCGAGTGAGGCGCCCCTAGAGTGGTGGCCGCCTGGCCACGCCAATACGGCTTCGCCTACAGCAGTAGCGGAGCGCACGCCTCATCTTTCTTATTGGATCTACTGAAGCCATATGGGGGGGAGCCACGGACGTCGGACGGAACTGGGTGGGGGGTAGAGAGAGGGAGTTAACTTCAGGTCACGGGAGGTTGAGGGAGGGAGGGAGGGAGGGATGTGAGTGTGTGTGTGGAGGGAGGGGAGCTCGAGGAGTGAGGGTGTTGGCCTCGGTGTCAGCAGTGACGACTAGGAGGAAGTATCGCCTCGCGGTGTGACGGGATTAAAAATAGACATGTTAAGGTGACGTGCAGGTGAGGGAGGGACAGCCCTGTACCGCCTCAACCCTCTGACGGAGGCACAGCAGCAGAAGCAGCACTACTGTGCCTGTGGTATCTTAACTACTGGTAGTTGAAGCTAACGAGTCCTGATGCTGCTAACAAGCAATTATCCACTTCCTCTTGCACGTACACACGAACTTTATTCTAGATGAAATTGGCCTCCTGAAGGAAAGGAAACATCAGCTCGTGTGTGTGTGTGTGTGTGTGTGTGTGTGTGTGTGTGTGTGTGTTATCATTTTCCTTTTGTTTTTTCCTTCGAACCAAGAAACGAAACTGATGATCTCTTCTTGCCCTCACCCGCTAGACGTACCAAGATACCCCTGACGCCCTGTGTGTATCAACCTTAACTTCCGTATAGTGGAGGGAGCAGCCACCCATCCAGGGTGCAGTCAAGTGTTCCCCAACCTGGGGACCATTTCCGACCGAGCCAATGGCTGGTATCGAGTCTAGATCACAGGACGAACTGTTTCTTGGTCTGTTTGGAGGATCGAACCCTCGTCCCCAAGAGTGTTGGATAGAGTCACACACACGCGTTTCCCCGTGCTTAGGTCCTCCAGGCGATGGCTTGGCTGGGTACCTGACTGATGTTATCTTTACATGGGCGTCAGATTTATTCTAGACGAGAACTCGTGTTGTTCAACCACTTCAGTGTTGACTAGAATGATTTCCTGAGATGAAATATGATCCATAGACGCTATACCACTCGTGACTGACGTCACCTTCGTTCATAATTTCTCACCTGACGTTGCTGGCTTGGCACGTCATGATCGCCTGCCATCCACCATGTATCACTCTAGAATTCCACGTTTATCAAAGATTAACGTAAGAGAGTTTTACCTTTGGATGATTTCATTCATAGCAACTTTCGTAATAGTAAAAAAAGAAAGAGATACACCTTCCCCCGCCCCATACGCCAGGGACAGGCTGGTGTGCCAAGAGCTGAGCTTAAATGATTAGCGAGATAATCAGTCAGGTCACAGGTCGCCGACAGCAAGAGCCTCTCTCGCGCGTCCTTGTCATCGTCATGATCAACAAACAACTCCATCCCCAGTTCTCTCCCGTGTGTGTGTGTGTGTGTGTGTGTGGGTGTGTGTGTGGGTGTGGGTCAGGTGTGTACATACGGCTTCGGTAAATACCTCCTTCATTATCCAGTCCCCATCATTGGTATCATCTTGGATGTAGGTAAACTATGAAGGCTCACGTGCATGGTGCCAGGCAACGCCTTGATACTGTGGTTGACTTACGTACGTAATAAACCAGTTAACAGGAATGAGCAACCGAGAACAGGTTTCTATTACGTAGATTGTTGTATAAGATGGCACTGTGCAGCTGAATGACATATACTTGTCTGTGTAGTTATATATACGTGTGTGTGTGTGTGTGTGTGTGTGTGTGTGTGTGTGTTGGTAGTAATTTTATAAGTGTTTGTGAAGCATTCAGTTTGATTTTCACGTCCTCCTCAGCATTAAAGACAGACAGACACTGGCAGACACAGCCTGTAGGTAGGAGGCACGAGCCAACCTCCCGCTGGGTATTGGGAAGAGACTGTGAGGGTTGTGACGCAGTGAACCAGCACAGTCGTGTCGCTCGTCCCTCCCATGACCCATGGCCCTGTTTTCTCCCTTCTGTTTCCCCTACTCGTGGGTTGGTGGTAGCCATTCCACAAACACACAGTCTCCATTTCAGACACTTGCTAACACGTAACTCAACCACTCCTTCCTCTCTGCTCTTGATTCTCGTGTCTTTACACGATTAAAAAAGACTCTGGCAGTACACCAACACAGTCATTCCTCAGCGATGAATCTGAACGTGGCCACCGGTCGAGGAAGGCCGGACGGTTCCCAAGGTCCTCCTTCCCCTTTGAACGTCATCAAGCGACTAGGACGCACCTCCTCTCTCAAGACGCTGTCGCTAGACCTGTGTGTGTGTCTCTCTCTCCCCTGCTCATTCGTGGTGTCAGATCCAATCTCCACACTGTAAACTACCTTCTCTCTGTTCCTTCCCTTGATCTGCTCCCTGACGAAACCCACTTTTCCCAGACTGGTTCTCCTCTACTTCTGCCAGATCTCCTCCACCTGTGATCCTGGTCATCCTGTCGGCTCAAAAGGCGATGTTTTGTGCTTAATGGAGGACCAGAATCACGTAGTGTTTACCTGCTGGGTCTGGAGTCTCCCGCCTTTGAAGGCTCTCGGCTCATACGTTCTCTGTCCATCATAACTTCTCTTTTCTCTTCGTACGTTCCATTATGAAGCTGGAGTCTCTCTCTCCCATCATATCACATTGTTAACCATATTCTTTCAACCTTTATGAGTTGGATGGACAAACGCTATGGAGATCTACCCTTTTTTTTTTTTCTTACATCCTTTATCGCGCGCACACACACACACACACACACACACACACACACACACACACACACACACACACACACAGGTGAATTTTACAACACCTTTTGCAGCGACAGTTCAAGCCAGGTCCATAAAGAGAACCGGGTGTTCTGACCACCGTAGTTCTCCCTTAGTGGGTCAAGACGACATAAGAAAGGGGTCACCGACATCTGAGAGAGGTCATGAAGAGGTCAAGATAACCTAATTAAGATTTACGTAAATTCTATTTTCAAGAAACGAAATATACCGAACGCGGGAAACAGCCACAAAGTATAAAAACCAATAAATGTATATTGAACATAAACACTTGTGTCATAAAGCTGCTATTTTATCTTCTGAGGAATATCTAAATACGTTCTGTTTTATGGCTGTAACTGTACATCTTTAAGTTGATTCTTGTATCTGAAATTGAACAGTGATGCTCATTTTCAAAGTGTGATGTCACTGAATGTTCACACTGACACGT